>NW_026262734.1:47774139-49024139 GCF_021869535.1 Mytilus californianus | reverse complement strand
CTTAACTTTACTTTCAATTTCAAAAAGAAAAACCAACGAAATACTTATGTTTGTTTTTTAAAGAATTTGTGTGCCAAATTGCCCCCCCCCCTTTTTTTCCCCCATTTACTTCATCGGGTTTGGTCCAGGGTGCGCCACATCAAGTTATCATTAGTAATTCAATACAAATTTTCCCTTAGAAAAACAAAATTTAGGTTACTGCTTGACTGAAAACGATTTAGACAAAAAACGAGTGTCCGAGTTTGTAATTGGACGAAAAGAGCGTCTGGAATCAGTTATTTTGAATGTAACGGACATCGAGATTTCAAGGCATATAACACGTATTTCCCCTTTTAATACCAATATGATAACTTGTATGTCTTTAACAGACTTGGGGCATTGTGTTTCCACCAAAACCTTACCCTATTAGCGCAACAATATGTCTCTACACGACTTTTGTCCCAAGGATTTCGTATTTTTCCACATTTTCTCCAAAAGTCACGTGACTTTTCGAAACATCCCACGTGACCCAAAAAGGACGAATTATCTTAAAACGTAATTTTCTGAAATATTTGACCAATTATCTTTCATATGAGCCCAACATGGCATGTGCATGACCATTGGTTCGAATGCAGTATTCAATTGAACTTTGATAGTGTCTTTTCGATAAGTAATAGTCTAAAATGCCTGAAAGGGAAAGGGTTAATAACATTGAAAATTATATAAGATCAACCTTGATAAAAAGAATTTATAGAAATAACTCAAAACTTCTGAAAATATTCCTCTTTTCAGAAAATGAGTTTTTTATGTAAATATGATAACTTGGACCTTATAAAAGCTAAAAAAAAATCTATCTTTGAGAACAGTGTTTGATGCATCAAATGATCTTCATATACATGTTATGAATATTGAACTTGTTAATGTCCTATATCTTACACTTTGTTCTGTTTATTATGTGCATGCTATTTAATGACTCTAAAAGGCAATTAATATGAGTAATTATGATTGTAAAGGCAACCATCCATATCACATAAGTCTTCAAAAAGTAAAATAACAAAAATAGCGAACTCCTAGGAAAATTCTAAATGGAAAGTCCCTATGCAAATGGCAAAATCAAAAGCTCATACACATCAAACGAATGGGCAACAACTGTCATATTCCTGACTTGGTACATGCATTTTCTTATGTAGAAAATGGTGGATTAAACTTGGTTTATAGCTAGCTAAACCTCACACTTGTATGACAGTCGCACAAAATTTCATTATATTGAAAACGATGTGTGAACAAAACAAACAGACATAATAGTTAAAAATGTCAAAAATAGGGGAACAGCAGTCAACATTGTGTTCTAATCTTAATCACTATAAAAACAAGCAAATATGTAAACAAAGATAAACAAAAAGGCAAATAGACAAAGCACATTAGCAATAACGAAAGACAAGAATATAAAAATTTACCATAGCACAATAACAAAATGAATGGATGTATAAGTAACGAGCCACATCAAATGGATATTGCCAAAAAAGACTAAATAGTAAAAGTAATAATTAACAAAGACAAATAAAAGAATTCAAACAGGCGGCCCGACTGCAAATTACAAAGTAAACTTCGTCGAATCAGTTGACAAAAATCTGACAATAATTAAGTGAAACTTATAGATACTATCCATACTATATTCATATATGCCAAGAATGGTGACTAAATAGATTGGAATCATATTACGTGTAAACATGAATGAATATACGAAAATGTACATTGAAAAAAAGTTTGAGGTATTGATAACATTAACAATAAAAAAAAAACCAAACATAATGTTATTGTTTAATCTATAAATTAATCAAACAGACAAACAGTTGAGTGAAATCCCTAGCGATAATATAAACATTAAACAGAATAATATTAGGTTTCGTTAGGGTATGCATCTTCTTATATAAATTTGTTATCAGCCACACGATAAAAAAGGACACACCAAGAAGTCAATTTGAAAATGAAACTACACCTTATGGATAAAAGACCAACCGATTCTTTAAGTACATCTAATAGACTTATTAAGATAGGTAAAGGGATATTATATCTTCTTCTTTCAGTTCATAGCAAACTTTCATAAGTAATTGAAGATTATTCGCCGGGCTTCGATTATAAAATTTGATTTGTGATAAGCAAGATAAAAAAAATTAAAATAAAAAATATCTATGTACAATTGATAAATTACATTTAGATAAAACTATATCATAATCATTAAGGTTAAGGGCAGAAAAAAGGGATACGAGCAGATGTTTGTATCGAACCCTCTACTGTACTGAATGAAACAAGTTGTTGTGGCAATCGATTCAAATGTACAGCTTTACGCGGGTAAAATGAATGATTATAGTTGTCTTAAGTTGTTTGTATTTGCCTTAATGATTGTGGATTGCAATGTGTTGTTATTATTTCTAATGGAATCAAAAGGTTCAATGTAAGGACTGCGATAATTTCATGCATAATTGTGTACAAGAAACAAGTGTTATCTCAATCGTCTAATTTCAAGTGGGTACCAATTTAAATCTGTTATCGTATCAGTAACTGTACTGGTGCTGTAGAAGCGACTGCATGTGAAGCGGGCTGCCCTTCCCTGTCCTTTTTTATTTTTCTGATGTGGATCCCAAATGGTTTAGAGGTATTGTAACTTTGGTTGGACTAGAGCTTTGAATGCATGAGCTTTAACTTTAGGTAAGGTTTTTATAAGGTTTCTGCAAAAAACGTCAAATTTGCTTTTGGTGTTCTGTAATCGATATGTTTATTCCATTTTAAGTTTGATTAAAGAGATAGGCCTAAATATTTTGTAGAATCAAATTTTTCGAGTGAGTAATTTATAGGTGATGGCAGAGTATATCTATTGTTCTAACTGCATATTATTTTTCAAGAATCCATTGTCAACCAACATTAACTTATATTCTAAATAAGCCCATACACTTTTTGTCTCTTAAAAACGTACAACATATTCGGGTTTCGTCCTTGCGGGAATTTTATTCAATAATCACAATATTCTTTGGTGCGTGCATGATACCACTTGACTACAACTGCTGATATACAATTACTTACAATTTATATTCTAAAATCAAATTGTGCGGCTGTCTCATTGACAATGAACGTCATTCATTTATATCTTAGATTCATAATGGCAAGTTTGGTTTTATTTTTAGGTTTTCATTTTTGAGGTTGTTTTGTTATTGGTGCCGGTGTTTTAGCCCATTGAATATAAAGTGCAACATTCGACATGATATCAAAATCAAACATCAACACAATTTAATTAAAATAAAATGGTATAATTATAGAGAAATACAAAAGTACACTTTTATAGAAATTAGTAATTTCAACTGTTTTAAAACATATATAGCAGAAATCTTTTACCATTGAACATTACAAATGTACTTACCACTGTTGAAAATTGCGATTTATCTAACCTTCTTCTCTAAATTATCTATACTAAAAAAGAAAACATTAATCTTAGTTTGTCAGTTTTTAAAAGTCTGCTTTTCGGAAAAAACAAAACAAAACCAGGATTATTGTATCCTTTAAAAAAATCAGTTTTATGGTGCGGGATATGATGAGAGAAATTCAAACATATATTTGAAAAACTCATTTAGGATAGTTTGCTATACTGTTGTACGCCAGTCGCACGATTTGTTTATGACATCATCATCCGTGACGTTTCAATTAAAAAATTTTAAGGGCAAAAAACAGTACAAAATTGAAGATTATTTGGAGTTATTCTGAAAGGTGTTCCCAGATACAGATAGAAATATGTTTGTAAACAGGTGTGTTATGAGTATGAGAATAATATAACACGTCAATATAGAAGTGTCAATTCAGATTTAGCATGCTTTTTTGAAATTTAAGTTGGCCAAAAAATGTTTAAGCAGACTTTCATAGAAAAAAAACCGACTGTCAATCTGCATTTTCTACAGTGCTTTACTGAAAAATATTCTGTAATGAGTTTGTTCTGAACTGTGACAGAACACAGATTTGCGATACAACATATTTAAGTTTTATTTAAAAAGTAAAATTACAAAAATACCGAACTCCGATGAAAATGCTAAACGGAAAGTCCGTAGTCAAATGGCAAAATCAAAAGTTCAAACACATCAAACGAATGGATAACAGCTGTCATATTCCTGACTTGGTACAGACATTCTCGTATGTAAAGAATGGTGGATTACAGTCTCATTTGTATGACAGTCGTATTTGTTAAAGGATTTATATAATGTATAATAACTCAGTTTTTATTCCATACAGATGTTCAGATTTGACAGACAACAGTAAAATACTGGTACATTGACATATGATGAGGCAAAATGGTTATTCTGCTGATCTTGGTAAATGTTTGATAAAAATTATTCTACTAAAGATATCAACAATTTAACTTTTTGACGTTGCAATGTATTGATTTTATGAAAATTCAAATATATATATGAACTCATATTATCCGCTTTAATCTTTGTCTTCAATAGTAATATTACTTAATAAAATATACCTGATTCTCTAGTCGGAAATTGAAGATTTAGTCATAGTCAGCAGTAGTCTAGTCAGAATACAATATTCAGGTACTTGTTACAAGTACATTGCATACTTTAACTTACACAATTCATTTGAGTGTTCGAAGGTTATGCTATAACACATGCATTTTGTACAACCCAATATTCAAACACAGCATGCGTCAATTCTGACAGTGTGAATATAATAGTCTATATATATATTATTTAGGAATTATATAGGTAAACTAATACCCTTTTGTGGAAACATTCCATCCTAGATAAATAAATGCCAGATAAGTACAGCTTACAGTGAATTCAGTATACATTATATACCTCTACGAACAGACCTTAAATTAAACATTGAATAACACAACTAGCATCTAAATATACTGCATTAAAATATTTAATTAGTGCTAAATCATACAAAAAGTAGCTTTAACAAAACACAAATAGTTTACCAGGCTTGTTGTTCTAATTTTCAGCATTTCACATCGTTTATAAGAGGGGAAAAAGATACCAGAGGGACATTCAAACTCATTAATCGAAAATAAACAAACTGACAACGCCATGGCTAAAAAAGAAAAAGACAAACAGACAAATAAAAGTACACAAGACACAACATAGAAAACTAAAGACTAAGCAACACGAACCCCACCAAAAACTGGGGGTGATCTCGGGTGCTCCGGAAGGGTAAGCAGATCCTGCTTCACATGTGGCACCTGTTGTGTTGCTCAAGTTATTACAAACCCGGTAAATAGTCTAATTCGGTAGGTTACATTCGTGAAAAGGGAACGGGATTGTAGTTACGACGTAAGGAACATATCCCATATCATCTGTAAAACGGATATTCCATAACGGTCAACCAACTCGTGATGGCTTCCATAAAATTTACGAAGGGATGATTTCAACTTCACCATTTGGAACTCTTGGTTTAATAGCTTCCTTGTGAGCAGCAACCCTCCATCAAGGAAATCATGATAGGAAATATAAGCCTGGGAATTTTGTATCAATTGGGAGATATATTCCGTATGCCGGCGATGCTTGAAAGTTGCTACATAGAAATGAAAAGTTCATAATTGGGAAGCTGCAATCATCTCTTTTGTCGTAAAGTTTTGTTTTCAACCGCCCCTCATTGTCAATTTCCAGATGTAAGTGAAGATATGAGGCAGACTTAACTCTATCTGTTGTATCCTTTATCTCTAGTTCGAAGGGATAGATGCTTTCAACATAGTCACCAAATTTTTAATTATTTAGTGAGAGAACATCATCTATATACATGTAGCGGAATGTAAAGTTAAAGGATATTGCTAACTTCTTTTCTTTCTTCCTTTAAGATCATACGGTTTTTCCTATAATGTAACTGCTCCGTTATAGATTATGATTCAAATAATTGTGAAAAAAGACACATAGAAAAACCTTTTTGCTCACATGGCTTGAAGTGAAGTAAATCGTTAATTGATATATTTTTTAGATAATTGGAATAGTAACTGGATATGACCTTAAATGTCCAGCCAAGGCAGAATGGAGATTGAGAGCAAACGTTTCGTGTTATTCGGAATCCAAATACGTTTGTTTGTTCCATTTACTGGAAGGAAAATACAAGGAGAGTTGTTTAGGTTCAGATCAAAGTAGTATAGGTAAAATTAGTTGAAAAACGTTTCTTTAAATTTTCGATTTAGTTAATATAGCTCAGTTATTTTCTGTATTGCTCCTAATACTTTTAAATTGAGTGGCAACAACGATAAATACAGTTGTTGTAATAGCCTATAGACTATTTGAAATCCGTAATATATGATTCCGTTTTTGAATGCTTTTCATTGTGTTTGCTGATCGCAAACGTTCAGTTTTACAGATATTAACATTACACGTATCATATTTATATATAAATAGGGTTTGTTAGTATATTTCCTATAAAACCTATTCATTCGTTGCCAAGAATGTCTGTAGGTTTCAAATACGAATTAGGTATAATTGTTAAGATAGCAACGTTATCATACTTATATAACATGTATAAGTAACGGACAATTACTTTGGTTTCACCATATTCTCTGATTTCTTAACGTGTGTATCAAATTGGCCCTATAATTGGAACTTGTCTACCGGACAACAAATTGTCGCCATAACATTTTGTTATAATTGTTATTCTGTCTCCATTTAATATGTGCCTTTTCGACTTATAAGTTTGCTTTGTTATTTAAATAGACAAATATAAAAAAATGTAACAAGGTATTTCCAAATGATTTCGAATCTGAAACTTGGGAAACAAATCTTGACCAAATCAATACTCTAGTTATCCTATCAAATGTTGTGGTTTTGTTTGCCACAAAAAATAAGCATAACAATACAATAACAGACAATAACAATATTGTGACATAGATAGTTGTGTTGAATGTGATATATAATATGGTGTTACTAAAAGCATGAATTAAAGCATCAGCATTTCATGTTTTTTCCTTTAACATGAGCTTGGTTTGAACAACGGTCAACTGATGTTCTTTTTATTTGTATCATTCGATTACAAAATCAAACTTAATAATCAAAACTGTAACAGTGAATTGAAAATTCCACAGAAGTCTTCGACAGTACATAATCCATAATAAATAAAGTAGGTTTTCTACTTTAAGGAAGTAAGCTAGTGTTCCAACCATTGTTTAATCTAGCAGAATGTAATGCCGGAAGATATCAACCTGTTGTATTTACCACCCATGGAAACAGTGAATGTATCCTTAGAAAATCAAAGTGTGATGAGGAGGGACAAGTTGTATACAGCAATGGGTCTTATAGCATTGATACTGCTTGTCGCTGTGACTACACACAGGGATATGCGTTTGTTGCAAAACCAAAGAACAGTTGTTTCTGTAACCCATCTGAGGAAGATTGTTCTTGTTTCAGAGATAACTGCAACATATTATCTCCAGGTAAGTATTTGGTACCAATGGAAAGTACAAATACATATATTGGAAGACAAAAAAAGTTTCGCTATGAATTGTTTCCTTGTATTTCTTCTGAATCATCAGTTAAGATACATTTATTACCAGTTACTCGATTGCTGATTGTTTCTGCAATAATGATACATACTTTTTAAGTTGCTGTCACCCGTTAAATCTGAAGCTTATAGTTAACAAACAAAAGAGGCAATTGAGTTCAAATCATAAAATAATCATGTTTTAATCACTTGTGCAATTTTTGTTTTTATTTACATGATAATAATTGCAATCGTCTCATTAGATAAATCAAATAACAGGACTAGGTAAATATATTAACTTCATCCGCAGATTATCAATGTATCAATGAAGAAGACACAAAAGCAAATGTAACATGTCAGGAAATATATTCACATATGTAAGTAGGAATTATACAGGAAATTATTATTCGTTCAACCATGAACATTTTTTATGAGATTTTGATCAACGTTATTTGCACATTTTTATTTTTTATATTAAATGTGCCTTGAACAGAAAGTTCAAATGACTTTTCTGGGGACCATCTTTTAGTTTTGTTTCATTCTTACTTAAGGGAATAATTGACTAAACCATATTTGGTAGAACATTTGAGTATTTTTGCTTTGCAGTGCTCTCCAGCTTCTCGACCCATTATGTTAACCCCATTATTTGATCCAAGCGCTACTAGTGTAAGTCATGATTTGACTTAACACCAGTATGGTGATATAATCTGGTCAGAACGTTAAAAGAAAGGACCTGGCAAGCTTTATCAATAAATTATTCTGGACCCAAAAGATTGAAAAATATTTTCGGACCAGATTAGTACACTAAAAAACTATTGAATTAGTATAGAGACATCTATAAATAATTTTGTCGAGTTCAAATTTCAAAATGAACATAATCATGATGATGGCCAGCACAATAATTAAATTATAACCTTAAAATAAGTCTTCATTTCAACCAAAACGTTATTATCTGCCAAGAACGTTGATTCAATTTGTCTTTTGTATGTATACATGTTTTTTTTGTTAAATACGACCAAACGACCTTGACATTGTATATGTAAATACACTAGTTAAGTTAACTCACCGAAAGGCTTAGTCTAAATTACGCCTTGAATAGATTGCAAGATTGCAATGGCCATATCTGGAACAACATTTGTAAATATTTGATTGTATGTGCTCTTCAGGTTCTGGACCGATCATGCCTTCAAACTATTGTAGATTGAGCGCTACTAGTAAGTTTTGTGTTGACGAAATGTCATCTGACAAATGTCTGGTATCATTGATGATTTTCTAGTCAAATGGAGTGGAAATATGAAGCTCACAGCCCATGCTTTTATATGTTTATTGTAAAGAAAATGGGAAAGTGTGATTTGATGTGTTTGAGCTTTTGATTTTGCCATTTGATTAAGGACTTTCCTTTTTGAATTTTCCTCGGAGCTCAGTATTTTTTGGTGATTTTACTTTTTAAAACATTTTTATGCCCGTTTGAATTTGATTAAGAAAATAATATATATCCACCTGATAATGATATGATATATAAGTTTTGGATATCAGTACACTTTTTTGATATGCCTAAACATTTCATTCAAGTCTTTAAACTATTGTAAAGCAAAATTTTAAACCTTTTCACTGATATGCAATTTGTATTCTAATACATTTATAGCACATCCCACCAACACATATTTCGTAAAAAAAAACTTTATTGGTGAGGCTGTTGCTGACATTAACTAAAATTAGTATACTCAATCCAACATGTCAAATTACTTTATTGATCATACATGTCAATTATTGACGACAGATTGTCACTTTGACGCTTATCTGAAAGTATGTTTCCATCCTATAAAAAGCAATCTTTACTGCAAAAATACTGGGATCTAGCGGTTGTATTTATGTAAACTAGTTTTCTATATAGTGCTTATTATTAGGAAGTTTTTTTTTCAGTGACATTTACTTAATCATTTATTTGTTAGGCTACCATACATTAACACAAGTACAGAAATTTTAATATAATTGCCAATGAGACTTCCATCAAACAGAGTGAAAATGACGTGCATTTGAGCAACTATGATCAAGTATTAATCATCGTACGGCCTTTTACAATGAGCAAATCATCTTTTGTAAATTCGGCTATAAAAGGCCCCGACTATACAAAATCCATCAAGAAAGCAAAAGCCTGTTTTTTTTTAGAAACAAACTATAAAAGAATACGTGTATACAATGATCAATGAGTTAACAAGGATAGTATCTTAATCTATAGGCATTATAAACAACAATAATGTCAAGATAAGTATGGGATAAATAAAAATGTAGGACATTATGCAATGTTTACTCTAAAATCCTTTATTGGCTTAAAAGGTGCTTCTAAGGTCATATCTTAGAACGAATTCTATAATGTCTGTTGTTATTTGACTTTGTGCTGAAAATTTTCAGACAAAAGCAGGATTGCCTCTTATCTATATCATCATGAATTGCATTGCTGTTCCCGCCCGTCGTCCCCTCTTCATTCCTTCATCAAGGGTGTCGTGGAGTAAGTTATTTTTACTATTGTACTGTTTTTAATTGTGTCCTTTAGTATTCAAATTTTGGCAGGTCTACATGCAGTGTGATCTTTAAGGATTTCTCCCTACCCCGAGATACATCTCTTAGTAGAATGTCATCTATACAAGATTGCAGTATTTTCAATTTAAAAGAGAAAGTGATGAATATGGGCAAGAACACAGGTCTCATAGTGCTCTTCATTCGAAAAAAGGCGGCTACTAAAATTAAAACAGAATAGTTATGGTAAAATGAAACATCTCTATGTGTTCAATAATAAAAAGTCCATTAGTATGAGACTAGAATGCACACTAACATGTTTTTCAAGGTATCCATTATATGTAAATGTATATCATATGTATACTGTAAAGGTGAACCTATAACTTTCCGAAAAAGTGAAAGAACAAAAAGGTTGGGGAAATTTTTTGAACAAGATTTCAAATCACTATTTACACATGTTACAGCTTCGCTATTCGGATGCTTAAACAAACAGGAAAACGTATTTCAATCAACGCTAAATCGATACCGTGATCACTGTAAGTCAGTTCTAAAGATAAATAAAAAGCAAATGTTTTTTTTTAATTCTCAAAACACGGGACGTATTGTTCCTAAAAATAACATATCTTTACAAATGATATCGTGTTTAAATTTCCCAATTTTAATGCAATCGTTTTATTTTTTTCTATCCATTTTGAACATGTTGTTGCATTGATAAGGAATCTACCGCGATACCGAATGCTGGTTGATGCGTATGAATCTCTTTGAGATCAAAAGTATATCAAAATAATTAAATTTTCATAATAACTGTTCATTAAAACCCAATTTCTGTTGGCATTAGTTTTCTCTTTCTGGACTTTTGATCTTTCATGTACCTGTTTTCTTGCATATAACACATCACGTCTTTTAGAATGAAATATAATGAAAAACATTGACATGTTATAAACCTTGGTAGTATTCAATGAATGTTTGAGTATTTTGACAACCAGTTATCTACCAGGTATTTCTTTTCAAAACTGCACTGTAAATTAATAGGTGGAGGACAAAACCAATTAAAGAAAATGATTACCAAAAAAAATGTCTTAGTTAGTTAACCCAAGTTGTTCGAATACTAGTAATTTAAACATTCAATGAAAAGTTCATTTACAGACAATGATCAAATTGAACAGTTCATGCCAGCACACAAATGCTGAAATTTGGACAGCTGATACCCTCTTATGGTCACTCTTGGTCTTCTTAAGACCGGCAGTAAACCCTTGCTGAAGTCGGGTGTCCGTTTTTGCTGTTCGTGATGTATAAATGCGCAGACACTTGCGGTCAGAATGGGAACGTTAAATATAATGCCTCATGTAGTGACAGTGCCACACTCTCTGCACGTTAAGACAACCTTTGCAACAACTCGGTTAGGGGTTCGCATGTGATCTGTTGCAAGGCAAAATTGCTATCGCTATCCTATATAACTCAATTCCAGTGGCATCACAAGTCTCCAGACCTTCCCATATTATATAACCTACCTGTTGTATTCATTGTTAATCTGTTCCCGTCCTGAACATTTATGAAATATTTGCCACTTGACGTTATGCAACCGACAATCAATCAATTGTTGTCAGATTCACGCTCTTTATAATGTATAAGTCGGTTTTTTACCTGAGGTCAGTGTCAATATTGATGTTAGGTTTAGCCTTCTAGATTTAGTAAAAATCACAAAAATACTGAACTCCGAGGAAAATTCAAAATGGGAAGTCCCTAATCAAATGGCAAAATCAAAAGCTCAAACACATTAAACGAATGAAAAACAACTGTCATATTCCTGACTTGGTACAGGCATTTTCTTATCTAAAATTCTATTGGATGAAAATTTTGATGATATTGAAATGCACGATTAAAATTTGTTAGCAAACATTGATTTTCAAACGCAAACATTTCGTAATGACACTTTAACATTTAAACCTGCTGACCTTTGAACTCGATTGTAAAGTATTGTGTTTTGGCATAAAGAAACACAGATTTTATTAAATGGACATATAATGTTTGACAAAGCCTATAGATCTATGATAATGCGTTCCATCAATTGAAGTTCCTTTACTTCACCAGTTGATTGGTCTTTATTGTCTGAGGATCTATCATTCTTGACTTCTTTACCAATTCTTTTTGCTAGTTTACGACTGTTGATGTGATTGCAACAGGTTGCTATTCATTTCAAATGCATATATGTTATTCATCAAAATAATCAATTATGTCGAAGGGTCACAATTGCAGTAGAAAAAAAAACCATTTTTATTCTTATTTTTCACTTTTCATATTGCTTAGGAGACAAACTCTTTGACGCTTTTAAAAAGAAGCTAATAATAACCTAAATTACTTATTATGCGCATTATATTTTATTTTCATTGAAGTATGGTCTTCATTACTTTGTAGAATCTATTAGTTAATACTCTTTTTCAGATCACACAATAAACATAATCGAACTGTTCAGTTTATCGAAAGTGTCGAAAGTAATAAAAAAAGTAAGTTTACTACTTTTTTAGTATACATGCACATTGGTTGTTTACAAAACCATACTTATATAGATAAATAAACGAAATCTCATTTAACTCTTAGGCATGAAAGACTGTATATCTGTTTTAGTTAGGTGAATGAGATTGCTGACGTAACTCATGCATCACTTTTGATACTATTATCCAAAAATAGATGAATATAAAACACGGAAAGCACTACAAATATATAATTGCAAATTGTTAGTGTTTCATATATATTGTTTTAGTATGTCGATTCCTGAAATCACAGTAGTCTCTACAACAATGAATACTTACTAATTGGATAGTAGTTTATGTTTTTATGTCATGTAAGAGGTTAAGTTGGATGGATCTGGAACTGTAATGCATTTAAAACAGTTACAGATAATAACCATGCAAATCCAGTGAGGTTAATGTACAAACCATTAGTGTTTAATTAACTCGGTTACAGTATCAAGAAAAAAACAAACGACCTGATTTATGATAGATAATTAATCAAAACCAAAAATGGCATACATCGACTAAAGACAATCACTGGACTAGTTAAAAACATTGATTATAATTTGAAATGAAATACCTTCATTCGGAATATTTTCTTTTTGCATTGCATTGCATTCTTTATTTACATTTAAATTCATGATAATAAAAAATGTATCCAGTAATTCAAAAACGAAAACAAATCAACGTTTAAATGTAGGTTCTAGCGTTTGGTCATTTATTTAAATCAAAGGTAAATTTTCGCTGCCGCCAGTGGAATTTATGAATTATTGTTTTGTTCATTCACATCTTTTAAGAATTTAATATTGAATAGATTAACACGGTTTATATTCTTTGAAATTGTAATTTTAGGACATGAACGTCAAGTTTCATTTATCATCATTGTTTTTACAGCAGGTGAGTAGAGAAAACACTTTGCCATAACAATATTCTGATGTTCTGGAAGTACAGCTGTTACTATAAAACTGTACTCTTTTAAACATATATTGTTAACAAATGCACGTCATTTTTTTTATCAAACTTCTTAGGAACAATAATAATTTACTCCTTAAATAATACTATCTATCATTTGTTAATCATAACTTTGAATTGTATGCAGCCTTGCTCTCCTTTAAATGATTAGACCGAAATACCACATTTGCATTTACTAGATTTAGAACATTTACCTAAATGTATTATATAATTATATAATTTAAAACTTAATTAATAACTACAGTTTCTTTTCAGTTTACACACTCACAGCAGGAACAACTTTTTTTGGTAAGAATTATGGATCAAACAGATATAAATCAGTTCAAAGGGTACATCGTCATAAACCGACAGCCACATAGTATATACAAACATACATTACTTGATGAGAATTTCATTATACATCTCAAATACCAATATTGTTTTTTCTTCAATTCATAAAGATAAATCCTTTCATTCGAAGAATGAACCCAGATGATACACTGTTCAATCAGATGTACTTCAGCGTCATTATTTACACTGATTAAAATCAAAAAGACAGTTTGTTCATCATGTTCATACATCTAATAAAATTTCATTTGTATGTTGTGTTAGTGTTAATTGGGTTATAAAAATGAAGATGTGGTATGAATGCCAATGAGACAACTCTTCACAAGAGACCAAATGACAAAGAAATTAACAACTATAGGTCACCGTACGGCCTTCAACAATTAGCAACGCTCATACCGCATAGTCATCTATAAAAGGCCCCAAAATGACAAATGTAAAACAATAAAAACGAGAAAACTAACGGCCTAATGTATGTACAAATAAATGAACGAAAAACAAATATGTAACACAGCAACAAACGACAACCACTGAATTACAGGCTTCTGACTTGGTATAGGCACATACATACAGAATGTGGCGGGCTTAAACATGTTAGTGAGATCTCAACCCTCCCCTAACCTGGGACAGTGGTGTAACAGTACAACATAAGAACGAAAAAAAATAATATACATGTATACTGTACTTTTTCCATCTGCAATATGCTTTAAATGTATTAGATAGAAAGAATCTGGATTACGAAAATCGTACTGAAACCTATCTATTTTGGATTGTTGTCGTGATATTATCCTTTTTACACTATCTAGTTATTATTGTTTATAAAGAAAGCGCCATGAATGTAGTGAGGGGAAGGCATAATATATCATGCTGCTCATTCTCAATTTTGAACAAAAAAAGACTAATTTCAAAAAAATGGAGATCACAAATATTCTGAAAAAATATCAATTTAATATCATTGAAAAAATCATAAGCTTTACTACTTTAAAAATGTTATGAACTAGCGAAAAGTTATGGCATCTAATTTTATAAAGTTATTAGTATAGATTACTTACCAAAATTACTTGTTGTTTTTATATACTGTAACAATACATTCGTTTCTTGCTTCGAGTTTTCAAATGTAAGCAAATGCAGTTTTTGGTTTATTGTAACTAAACAGAAACTACAAACGGTTAACATAAACTAATTATATAAGTGAGCTGTTGGGCGTGGTGTTAAGTGAACTCAATTGAAAAGATTCTCCCAATTTCATATAATTGCTTACCTGAATTTAATTTCCTGCAAACAAAACTGGCTGACGGTATGTAAGTCCAATAATATGGTCGGTCGTTTATTTAGTCAATCCTGACATCCCTGTGGTGTTTCATACAACTGGAAAAACCTTAGAATATATGTTTAATTGCATTATTGCTATGAACGATTACCAGACATTAACCTGAATTTGTAGAGAAGACGATTATTAAATCAAACTAATGTTCAAATTGTAGATTACATGGAAACGAATCAGATATTAACAAACATTTAAAGTGTAAGAAATTCCATGATGCTTCCAGATATGCTAATGAACTTAAGTGTCATATTGTATTGGTATTATCATGCTAACATCGGCGTTGCAATAAGTTTATAACCTTAGTATAATGTATGATTGTTATATAATAAATTCTGGATCTATTTTTCAGTTCTGTTGAAAATACTTCCACAAACGACTACTTTAAGTGATGGAGAAAAACAACGGGATATATATGAACTCTTCTCTAAAAATGAATGTGGAAAACATTATTTTGCTAGAGTTGCTTTTATTGGAAAGGAGGGCGTTGGAAAAACAAGTTTAATGCGCAGATTACTGTGGCAGGGAAAGAAAGAGGTGACGGAAAGTACAGATGGGGTCGAAATTGAGAAATGTAATATCAATGTAAATAATGGAAAGTGGAGACCATGTGAAAGTAATGAACATTTTTCTTCTTTTTAGAATTCATTCATGTATGGCAACGAGGAAATACTATTTAAATTACAATATGTTGATCACAAACTTATGAATAGAAACAATATGTGTTATCACCTTCTTTTTCTCTATATTTAACTGTTAAAAGGTATAATCTTGCTATCTTATTTTGAAAAAAATCTTATTTCACTTAAGCTTATTTGGTTTGCAGACATAACGTTATTCAACAAGAAACGTAAAATAAAGTCGACGTCATTCTCAAGTCAACAACGTTAACACAACTCAGTCATATAGTTATATGTACGTTTTGGTCAAATGGATCTTCACGTTTTCAAGTATGTAAACATCATTGGCTTATATGTAATTTAAATAGGCGTTCATGTACATGATGGTAATCAAATGATAATCCAGAAAGCAAGGGACAATACTACAGGACAAGGTACGATTTGATAGCAAATTGCCCTTAAATCTAATATATTTCAAACTTTTTGATTTTCATAATTAAATGATGCGTGGAAGTTAATAAAACAATGTCCTTTATATCAGTTATTAATCCATAAAATGACAATACATTCAGTAAAATTTCGCAATTTTGTAACAATCTTGAACTTTTGACTTCTATTTGCTACCTGATAAGACCATAACTGTCAACCTAACATATATTAAAACAGTGAGTATATGTTCTGCTACATTGAAAGACGTTTTTACTTTTGTAATTAGCCTTTTATCTTATAATCTATCTGCCAAATCCAGATTATGACGTCACTTTAATTACGTTCCAGTATAATTAATGAATTCACAAGGCCAAATTAGGCCCAAACTGTACCTTGTCTTATTATAAAGTGCTATGTTAGTTTTAAGACATGTGCATTGAAACCTATCACTCTGAATGATCATCATATTAAATTGTATTGGAATCTTTATATATCTATTTCTGTATCTTAAACATAAGTGCATTTGTTTCGTAAAACACATTGGTTTACTAATTAATCGTTAGTGTTTAATCTATCATTTTTACAAAACTTTGAGTTTGTCAAGTTATCTAACTAGGAAAAGTTGACAGATCTATCATTAACATATAACCGAAAACTATCTTAGTTGTCTTTTGTTTTAATGGCTCAGTATCTGATCTGCTTTACACTAAATAAAGACGGTAAGCTAATAGGGATGTAGAAAAAGTATTGGATGTAACATCGAATGTTAGATAAAATATCAGTCCAATCAACACAAAATGTGAAATCTACAGCTTTTAAGATAAATAATATTAAGCTTGGGAGCAATTATTCTTTCGTTAGTCTTTTTCGTGTTTCATGTTCATGGATATGTCCACTATTAAAACATTTAAGACCGCAAACAATTTAAAAAAGTACAATTCAGTTTTTGATCTCTATGAACATTTAGACATTTGTAATTGAGCAAAACGTGATGTTATTCAATGTTAAGTTTTGCTTTTTAATTAAGATGTAATCCCTTCATTTTTATGCTGATGCGTTTCTTGTATCCTGAGCTGACATTCCGATATACATTGCGTGTAAAGGTTGCGACATAAAATGATACGACATCTTATAGTGAAGGTTGTAGAAGTATTAACAAATTAATAAAAACAATATCAACACAGGATGCTCGTATCTTTTATGCAGGAAACATATTAATAATTAGATAAAAATGTCAGTGTTTATTATTCTACATAGAACACATATATCCAATACAAATCCAATCACGTATTATTCTTCACGAACACTAAATTCATACAGGTGCAGTTATCTTATAGTACAGAGAAGTAACGACGAAACAGGCAGACTCTCATTAAACATATTAAAAACTTGATTCGCATATTTACTTAAAAATGATTCGTATTTTTGCCTACAGAAATACACGATGATCTTGACAGATTGATCAGCCAAGTGTATGCAAGGAAGAAGAGGAACGAAAAAAGCTTATCGGGTAAAAATATTGGAGAAACTATCGTTGTTCAAGACCATTTGAGCAATTATCATGCAGAGAAGTCACAATTTGAATTAGAAGGTGATGGTGTACAACAGGAAATGATACCTTCCATAACTCAAGTGAACGAGAGTAATCTGCCAAGTCATAATGAAAATGATGATAAAGACTTCATAGAGAACATTCATGAAGAAACAACCACGGAAAGTTGTGACGTTGAAGAGAAATCAGTAGCTGACCCCACAAACGCAAAACTGTATCCGGCAAATGAGACACTACTAGACAACAGTAGATTTGAACATTCTAACATGTCTTTAATTAACCATAAAATACACAACAGCAATGAAAGTGATTATGCAGATGGCCCTGCAAATGAAGAGAACATAGAGGAAATGACTTCTGCAATAATACAACCATTTCTTTACCGAAAGGAATCTAAAATGCAGGATATAATGGCTTCGTGCTGGTTATGGGATTTCGCCGGTCAAAAGGAGTTTTATGCTACACATCAAGTGTTTCTATCAAGTTGTGCAGTTTTTATACTAGTTACAGATAGCTTAGAGTGTATCACTGGTGAAACAACATGGAAAGGTTTTGAAGACTCGGCATGTAAGTTTTGGAATTGCATCTTTTTCCTTACACTGTTTTGACGTGTTTGTCTTGCTTCTTTCCCCCTAAGTCTTCTTTATTTTCTGTAGTTTCATGTTACATAAGAAAAGGTTCTCATTGTTTTTATTTCATTCATATCATTCTATATTTATTGATTGATTTGTACTTAACGCCACGTATTGCTATAACGTGGAAGTAAGTTGTTATGAAGGAGGAAGCCGGAATGCCCAGAGAGAACCACCGAAATTTACAGAAAAAATGACAATCTAAAATTATTTTATATACAGGGTATTACAATTAGATTTAGATTTTCCAACATAATCATGTAACACTCTATCAGTTTTTTAATAATTCTTTATTAATTGATTATTGTCAATGTAACTGATAAATGGTGCCTCTATTTTATGCATTTATTAGATGTGTGCTCCGCCTTCGAATGTCGTTTTTATTATAGCTTATGCTAGGTTCTGGATTGACGTGGTTCATTGTTACTGGTCAAGAGAAAAAAAAAGGCCGATTAGACCCTCCAATTATAGTTGTATGTACAAACACAGATAGATATAAGGTAAATATGAAAACAGCATTTGAACATCTAACAAACGTGAGCATAAACATACGTGGAATTAAAACCATAAGTTGCGGAGAGATACGCAGAGTGTCAGACAACAATTTGACAAAGACAAAAACGCTTAAAATAACAATTTTTTTCTAGAATTCTTTGAATTAAAAAGCAAATCCTGCCAAAATAAAATGATTTATATGCAGGTGCTCCGGAATCAAGGCATGCTTAACTTGTGACAAAAACTTGGTTACTAATTTTGTATTCGAGTCTGTGGTAAGGCATTATTACATATATCAATTGTAGATGTCTCGTCTTACCTTTATGACAATTCATAAAAAATTGGCAATTATTCAACATCTTCTTTTTTTTACAATTATGATAACGTTTAATAACAGTCGAAAGGCGTAATTTATCTTCACTACCCTCAACGTACTGATAAGCAACATCTTTCTTTTAACCATGATGAATCGCAAGTATGCAACCTTAGGTAAGCACAGCTAGAACAGTGATACATCAAAATGGAAAAGTTATAATGAAAAAATAAAAGATAATACCAGTTATTGTTTTAAAGAAAGGCAAACGATACATAAGGGATATTCAAACTAATTAGTAGAAAACAAACTGAGAAAGGCGAAGCAAAAAACAAAAACCGACGAAAAAACAAGCAACAGAACACACAATACAACATAGAAAACTAAAGAATGAGCAACAAAAACACCACCAAAAATTTGGTTGAAAGTGAGTTGTCGTAAATCCGATGAATCGTGTAGCGAGAGTTGTACGCTCTCTACGCGTTGTTGAAGAACCATTTGAATAAATCTTTGAATGGGAAGTAGGATCAACACAAGTCAAAATCTTTAAGAAAATATTGCCCTGAAAATATTGCCCTGAAAAAAACTTTTTATTTATTTTTTCCTTTAAAAAAAATATACCAGAAAAATAATAAATAAACATGACTGTCATCGTAATCACTTCAATATATAAACTACTGCCACTAAATGGAGTTTTTTGCGGTTCTTCTCCCCTTTCCCTAGTTTAGGATACAAGGTAACCCATGTTGTAGAATACATTTTATAATTAAAAAAGAAAGCAAGAGAAGCACATTAGGGAAATATTTTGTTGCAGATGTTCATGCTTTAGGTGAAACAAATCTAAAATAAAATCATAAAAATCATAAAGTGTAAGATCTTCCACGATTTAAACATTATACCATTCTTGGGCTTCACACACTATTTCATAAATCAATCTCATTTTCTGTTTCCATATACATCAATTTTTTTTTTCGTATTTCTACAATTGCAAATCCACCCAAATTCACCGTATTTAAGTTGTATGTAATATACAGCTGAATGTTAAGTTACCATCAAGAACCTTTTATTTCAGATACAACTTAATCGTTCATTTTATTTTAATTTACAAACATACTCATTGTATTTTTCATTTTTGGAACCCCCTATAATAGAAGTCTTTCAACCTATACATGTAAATGCTGATTCAAAGATTTATAAAAATCAAATATCTGAAAAGATGAAATCTGGCTGAGACAATCATCCACTGAAGACTAAAGATTATATCTCTCTAATGAAAGCTGAATAATTGATTGCTCCTATACCATGCACATTCATGTCGGGATGTAAACTGCGACGACCTCAAACAAACAATTTAAGAGTGACACTTGATTAAGTTAGAACGTAGGGAAGTGGAAAACAAGATTATATCTCTCTAATGAAAGCTGAATAATTGATTGCTCCTATACCATGCAAATTCATGTCGGGATGTAAACTGCGACGACCTCAAACAAACAATTTAAGAGTGACACTTGATTAAGTTAGAACGTAGGGAAGTGGAAAACAATATGCCTTAATAGTATAAAGTTGAAACATAATCAAAATCGTAAGGTTGTCTATCAACCCCTTTTTTTCTCTACGGTAGACGAACGCCCAGAAAAAAAAACGAAAATGAATAAACAGGCAATAACGGTCGCTATAAGGAAATGGGAAATTACATATATTCTAGAAACACGAATTTCTTTTTTTTGGATAGTGATGTCCTTTAGGGTTCACCTAACGGTGTTTGTATATCACAACTCGTTCACTATGCCCATGTCTGTAGTGACGTTTTCGATTTCAATGAACGTAATCTCTTTATTACGGATAAATTATTCATAAAGTCAGGGGTTTCGTTACCCTAAATAACTTAAAACTTTACTAAATTCTTCCATACATACAAAGATTTGGTCTGTAAGTGAGGTTCTACCTGTAGAACACTCATTTGAAACGAGGTAGATCCTTTAAATAAACTTATTCTAAAATATTAACAATTCAACATTATAATCAGATCTTTATATATTGTTTATATTGGTATAAATATTGATTCTATTATCAGAAAATTAAAACCACACTTATATTATTGTAATATACATATACATATGCATATTCAATCTGTCGATACTTGTATTTTGGCATCTCACAAGGTCATGTTTTTCTCTGACTGTTTATTGACGTCGTTAAACTGAATCAAGTGGATGTTGGATGTGTACTGATTGATACTTTAGTCTGAAATACATGATTTTTTATTAGTTGTGTTTTGCTTTGAACTAGCTTAGTGTCTTTTTGTTGTAGGGATGTAAATAAAGGCAACAGTAGTATACCGCTATTCGAAATTCATAAATCGATTGAAAAAAAACTAATCCGGGTTACAAACTAAAACTGAGGGAAACACATCAAATATAAGAGGAGAACAACGACACAACAGAAAAACAACACTAAAATGCAACACACACAGAAACGAACTATAATATAACAATGGCCATTTTCCTGACTTGGTACCGGACATTTTAAGAAAAAATGGTGGGCTGAACCTGGTTTTGTGGCTAGCCAAAATTCCCGCTTTTATGGCAATGTTAAATATAACATTAAAATGACAAGATTACATGAAAGGGCTACAATACAAATAAAAATATCCCGCCATGTCCAGTCAGTGTTTGTTTTACATATTTTTCTGCTTTGTATCGATCGTATGAGTTAAGCTCTTTTCAATTGATTTTTATCTCACCTGGCCTGAGCCAAATTTAACCAAACTTGGCCACAATCATTATGGTGGTATTTAGTATAAAAAATTGGTACGACGACCCGGCTTGCCAACCAACATGGCCGCCATGGCTCAAAATAGAACATAGTGGTAAAATGCAGTTTTTGGCTTATATCTCTAAAACTAAAGCATTTAGAGCAAATACGACACAGCCATGAAATTGTCAGACGAATCAGACAATCCGTTGTTAGGTTGCTGCCCCTGCATTAGTAATTTTAAGGAAATTTTGCATTTTTTGGTTATTATCTTGAATATTATTACAGATAAAGATAAACTGTAAACAGCAATAATGTTCAGCAACGTAAGATTTACAAATATGTTCAATGACCAAAATTGCCAATTGAACACTTAAGGAGTTATTGCCCTTTATAGTCAATTTCTAACACTTTTCGTAAATTTTTGTATTCTTTTACAAAAATCTACTTCTCTGAAACTACATAGACAAATTCAACCAAACTTGGCCACTATCATCATTAGGATATTTAGTTAAAAAAGTGTGTCCGATGACCCCGTCCGCCAATCAACATGGTCAAAACGGCTAAAAATAGAACATAGGGATAAAATGCAGTTTTCGGCTTATATCTCTGAAACTAAAGCATTTAGAGCAAATACGACTGAAGTAAAAATGTTCATCCTGTTTAGATCTATCTGCCCTGAAATTGTCAAACGAATCAGACAACCCGTTGTTGGGTTGCTGCCCCTGAACTAGTTATTTAAGGAAATTTTGCAGTTTTTGGTTACTATCTTGAATATTATTATAGATAGAGATAAACTGTACACAGCAATAATATTCGGCAAAGTAAGATCTACAAATAAGTCAACAAAAATTGTCAATTGACCCTATAAGGAGGTATTGCTCTTTATAGTCAATTTGTAACAATTTTTTGTTAATATTTGTAATCTTTTACAAAAATCCTCACTTCTGATACGAAATAGACAAATTCTTTTTTTTAAAATGATAAATGGGTTGCAAGCAGTTAAAATCAAACGAAAGGTTAGATTTTGATCCACACAGATTCCTTTAAAAAAGTATTATAGTTGAATTGTTTCATGAATCAATTGTAGCAAAAATATCAGAAGAGCAACACAGGCTCCTTAGAGCCTCTAGTTATAGTTTGTGCATACATGTTTGTTGTACTGTTACACCTCTGTCCCAGGTAAAGGGGAGGGCTGGGCGCCCGCTAACATGTTTGACCTTGCAACATTCTGTATGAGCCTGCCCCAAGTCAGAAGCATGTAATTCAGTTGTCGTTTGTTGCTGTACTTCATATTTGTATATCGTTCATTATTATGTATTTACATAAATCAGGCCGTTGGTTTTCCCGTTTGAATTGTTTTACATGTGTCAGTTTTGGGCCTTTTATATCTGATTGTGCGGTATGGGTTTTTTGCATTGTTGAAAGCTATACGGTGACATACAGTAGTTAGCTATTATGTCATTTTGTCAATGGTGGAGAGCTGTCTCATTGTCCATCATACCAGATCTTCTTTTTTTTATATTATTTATTGCAGGATAAATTAGAACGACAAAAACAACAGGAACGATATACAAATTATTTGTACCAAGTTCTGTTTAAACAAGAAAAGAAAAATCATTTGAGAAAAGTTTATTTTGTTTCTAACACGGATGATTCTGATGATGTTTTCGAAACGATTAGAAGAGACATATCACGTCAGGCTATGGGTATGGAACATTGGGGTAGTGACTGTCCACTTAAATGGCTTTTATTTCAACAAGTATTAGGAAAACTGAAGGAAACAGGTGTGTCAATTTCTACAACAACGAAATTGCTAAAAATTGCAAAGCACGCAGATATTGGGATAACCAATGATGAAGAGTTCAAACTTTGTCTGCAATACTGCCATGACAATGGAACAGTTATCTACTTCGATGAGGAAACTTTAAAAGATCATGTTATTTTGGACCCTAAATGGTTGGTTGATGCATTCAGATGTCTCGTGTCCGATAAAATTGCACAAGAAATCGATGATTCAGATGACTGGACAAATCTGACCGAAACTGGAGAATTAACGGATAAACTTATCTCTGGCATGTTCAAGAAAGAACCGACATTAAAATTTCTTGAAAACAAATCACATTTGCTTGAAGTTATGAAGCGATTCGATATCATAGTGAACTTGAAAAATTCAAGTAAATTATACATGCCATGCATGATGAAATCCTGCACTTTTAAAGAAGTTCGAGAACATTTCATTGACGGAAGTCAAGCTTTCAACAAGACAAGTTGGTTTTGTTTAGAGTTTCAGTTTCTTCCCCCGGCTTTTTTCAATCACATTCTCGCATGGTATATTAAACACTATACTGTGAGTGTTATTTTAAAAAAAACAACTCGTACCGAAAGGAAAGCATTATATCGCCAGATTGGTGTCTTTGATTTAGATTCGTCCGGATGTGAACAATTAGTTGTTTGTGAAGGACTGAATGTAATAGGTCTTCAGGTATGGAATTCACGAATATCAGATAAAACATATGGAGTTTTCAGAAAAAACATCTGTAAATTCGTTGAAACACTGTGTAAACGTTACAGACTGAAAATAGAATTTACAAAAATGCTGAAATGTAAAGATGGGGACTTTACAATATATCGGAGGAAATTGAGTAAAATACTGTATGAAGAGTACCGTTGCTTAGAGCATAAGATAAATCACTCATCAAAGGATTTAGTACATCCTTGGTATGTCGATGAGGAATTACAGTAAGTACAACATTTACTGATAGCTATCGGTCCTAATTTTGTTTGCAGCGTGTAAACAAGATATTACATAACGAAAACATAGGGTTCTGCATATAATGTTATAACTTGATTATGCTTTTTTTCATGTTTTCCGTTACAAATATTTGGGTTTGTGTCCTGTTTAAAAAGACGTCATCCGCACTGAGATTCATTAAATAGATTGTGTGTGGTAACTTTTTTTCAAATGTTCTTTTCTATGTCGTTCACCTAATCTTCTTCTAAGACATACGAACCCGCGGCTTGTGACTTTTGGCTGATACTGGTGTTTCTAAATGAAACAATGTTCGTCATGAAAAAGGACGTTTGAAAATGCCTGAAAATTTAAAGGCTACTAGCATGAGTTGATCCCGATACATAGGGAATATGTACTCGTAGTTAATAAGCTGGTAACAGCGACATAGCAGTATGTGAAAGGATAATATTGGTATACGGTATATTGTCAACAACATTTCAATGCAAATTATGTTAACTAAACGGCTTAAGGTAGTTCGGTGGTATAAACAAATGACCGATTTTTCTCATACTTTGGAATATTGACTTTGTTCAATGGTTAATTAAAAATTACAATAAAATTTGGGGGTCACCGGCCACCCGAGAGATTTTTTTTTATCTTTGAAAATGGGTGTTAATAGGCTAGTTTTTCAATGGATATATAAGGAAAATGGTCACAAAACCTCTTTGATTAAATATTTACAGCAAAAAAAAAAAAAAAAAAAAAAAAAAAAATGACAGAAGTTGCTCTTTTTTTCATACTGAACAGCTTGATGTCTCTATTTTACAAAATTTGATGGGGGTCACCGGCAATATAAGAAAAATAATCTATTTGTTATGAATGGCTTGTTATAGAAACAGACAACTAGTAACAATTCATAAAAAAAGGAGTTTTTATGAATGAGGAAGTTTGATATCAACATATCGTTAAAAGTTTCTATGGGAATTCAATAAAATTTGGAAGGGTACTTAGGTAATATTTGCAGAAGCAAAAGTTGATTTTAGGGGTTTCCCATGGTAAAACACAGACTTAGCCATTAATCCATGTCAAATGTCATTAACATGTCGCTTGTAATTTCCATTAGAATTCATTAAAACTTTAAAGGATTTTTTAAGAATCATTTGTAGATATTTTATTTATTTACCAAACTGACTTTCTGGTCATACATTATAAAATAATACTCTATATATATCTCCTCTCTGAGGAGTACCACCATGATATATGGTGTAAATAAGACATTTAATACATGGAACAGACATAGATTAATGTGAGCATTTGCTTAATATCCAGTTCTGCAGTTAGGTTATGCTGGTTCTTTAATTAACTACCACAAGGTTTAACTACATTCCAATTCTGTTTGTGTATTTGTGTGTTTGTGTTTGGGATAAGAGCCCCAACAACATGTTCCCTACCCTTTTCATATATTTTGAATATTGAAAAAAAATATACCCTATCACATATTTTTTGCCTAAAAATATAGCTATCATGAATATGTTATATCCTAGAGAGACACATACATCTGACAAACAATTATATGTGATCATAATGAATTCACACAGTGGCTTTATTCTCGTCTTTGAAAAATACTGAATCTGATTAGTTTCAGATACATTATGATTTACATAAGATTTTCTTGCTGTGTTGAAGATCCATTGGTTGCCGTCGGCTGTTTTCTGCTGTTTGGTCGGGTTGTTGTCTCTTTGACACATTCCTCATTTCCGTTCTCAATTTTATTATGTAATCAACAACGTAATCAAATATTTCGTCAAATTTTTTTGCCAGGTCCCTAATTATATATTATCAAACTTGAAATATTTACAAATAACACAAACTCCTCCGTACAACTCATTACAAATAAGACACCTCCCCTCCCACACTCGTGAAGCCTTCCACAAAACATATATTATGAAGTTTTAATAAATAGCATTGTGAAGCAAGGACAAAACTATTTCTACAATTGCATTGTGTCATTATTAACATATCTCTTATATGCAACTTCCACAGGACTTAATTTTTTATTTATTAATTTTAGTGATTCCTCCATTGATTACCATAATCTGTGTAGGCGATTTCCATACATTTCGTTTCCTTTTTGTACACATTAAAAAATACCTTTGTCTTGCATGCATAGATGGTTGCATCTGCGTTGAACGAATAAAAATGACATATTTTTCTTAAACTTTGCACAGTTGGTCCCAACAACATGTTCATCGAAAATACATAGAATTAAGTTGGGGTTACACGTTACCGGCCATTTAAGAAATTTATGAGCTCTAGTAAAAAAATATATTTTAGCTTCTTTTGTAAAGATATAGGGACAATTACTCCTTATTCTCTACCAGTAATATTTTTTAAAAAGAAATGAATTTCTCATTTACAAATATGAAGTACCACAATTTTAATTCTTAAAAACCGTTGCTATTAAAATATGTGCAAGACAGTATTATATGAGATGTGTAATTCTCCAAAAGAGTAAACTTGTATAATGTGAGTTTTTTTTTCACAAGTAAATATTTGCTGCCAAAATTGATTCCAAGAAATGCATTTATATTTACAAATTTTTGCACCTCATGTTTGTGGTATACCATCCATCCCGCAAGTTCATTGTTTTCTGCTTGGTAATCAATTAATATAAAGATCCATTTTGTTACTCTTGTGATCAATTTATTTGGCAATCGTCAATGGCAGTCAGCAGGGTTTAAGAACATCAGCTGTTCGACCTATTAGTCAAATGCGTTTTGTTAAAATAGACTTTTTCACTTTTTTGGTCTTTTGGAAAATGTTTTTTGTGCTGTATTTAGACCCCTCTACCACGAAATTTGTTTTACATGAACACGTATAAAAATTGCGGTCTTTATCCAACCCAATCATAGGTTTGAACGTAGTTTTCAATTTAGACTTGTTTATATTTTTTATCGTTTGGGCTTGTATCATATTTTCCCTCCGGTTTATATGATCCGTTTATCCTATTTTGACTCTTTAAAATTTAAGAGTCTATCCTAAATTGAGGTAAATTATATGGCCTTCCAAATACCGTTTCAATCCCTAACATCACTGTAGAGATATTATTGTCGAAATCCGGATCTGGTGTACAAATTTTTGCATTTCATGTTTGTGGTATACCATCCTTCCCGCAAGTTCATTGTTTTCTGTTTGGTAATAAATTAATATAAAGATCCATTTTGTTGCTCTTGTGATCAATTTATTTGGCAATCGTCAATGACAGTCAGCAGAGTTTAAGACCATCAGTTGTTCGACCTGTTAGTCAATGCGTTTTGTTAAAATAGACTGTTTCACTTTTTTTCGTCTTTTGGAAATCGTTGTTTGTGCTGTATTTAGACCCCTCTACCAAGAAATTTGTTTTACATGCACACGTATAAACATTGCGGTTTTTATCCAACGCAATCATAGGTTTGAACGTTGTTTTCAATTTAGACTTTTATATATATATATATTTATTTATACGTCTTCGTATACACTTAGTCATATATCTGGCAATTTCCTACAATGCTTTTTTAAAAATATAAGCAATGCAGTGCATGAATTTTCCTAAAATTCCACAGAGTGAATATTTTCCAATAAGATTTTAGGCCATTTGTTTAATTTTTATAATTGCCTCACATTGTGTCATGCACAGGCCCTTTTAAGCTGACTTTACAGTATGGACATTGCTAATTGTTGAAGGCCTAATAGTAATTTGTAGTGTATATCATTATTGTACTTTGGTCTCTGGTGGATATTTACAGTAAACAGGTAAAGAAAAACAAAAAACTTTTAAACACTTCTTACATTTAAGAGGATATTGCAGATGTATAGGTCAACGTATCGATATATTTATGTCCAATTGTCAGATATTTCAGTCGACATGTCATATTAAACTTCAAACAAAAACTAGTATCATGTCTTAAATTTGGTGAATTGAGATACCAGTTTTTCTATTATTTAATATACTTTAAATATTAATCTATTAAATAGAATGATACGTGTATGTTGTGTTCCATACTGTTTGTTTTGCTAAACTAGTGACATAAGGATCCTACATTATGCAGATCCATTCGGCGTTGTGCATGTTTGTCAGATGGTTTATGCATTTAAATGTAGAAATAGCACAAACCTCCCATGAAGTATGTTTATATATATTTGCAAAATTTTTAAGAATTCTGTATAATGGCCTTTATTGACTAGTTAACCACATTTATTTTTCTTTTTCTACATGCTGAAATAATTAAAATTTAAAAAATTATAAACTACGTTTTAAAATTGAATAGTTTAGATATTTAAGCAAACTTTAAAAAGAAAGATTATTTCGCTTTTTGTAAGTTTGATTTGTTTTTTTTTTTTTTTAAATATTGGAAAGGGGGAAAGGACAATAAAGTGGATACCAGTTACAAGTGGGAAACGGAATAAGAATGGAAGGAAACGAAATGAAATTTACCCCAAAAAATCAAAACGAAAACAATATTTTCTGAAAAACTAAATATAATAAAAACTATAAAACAAGAGGCTTACTTGTGACCTACCGAATTACTTGTTACCGGGTTTGTAATAACATGAGCAACACGACGGGTTCCACATGTGGAGCAGAATCTGCTTACCCTCCCGGATCACCTGAGATCACCTCCAGTTTTGGTGGGGTTCGTGTTGCTCAGTCTCTTTAGTTTTCTTTGTTGTGATTTGTGTAACTGTTTGTCTATTGGTCTTTTTTTCTTTTTTAGCCATGGCGTTGTCTGATTATTTTCGACATATGAGTTTGAATGTCCCTCTGTTATCTTTCGCCCCTCTTTTGTTTGATCTACAGGGTTTAAAAAGAAATATGTTTCTTTAAGTCTAAAAAATAGTTAGTAAGACCTGATTTTTATACTTTTGATTATCTAACTAAATAAACAATATGCAGAAATTACTTGTCGACTTTGTGATAACAGCTTTTGTTCAATAGCGAATATCAGGAAACGGGATATTCGATTTTTGAAATAAGGGATAGTTCTGTATTTGTTATTTGCACTTTTATAAGTTATCTTGCGATAATCAACTTTGAACAAAATACAAGTACGCAGCCACGTCCAGTCAGAATGGGGCGTGTTGAGAGAGTGCCACCCTTTCTGCACGTTACGAACCGTTACAACAACTCTTTGAGTGGTTCGTTGATTGCTTAAATTCTGTCCCTATCCAATATACCCTCATTTGCCCTCGAACAAAGTTTCCCTTAGATAGATTTTGCTATTTTTAATTTTCCTTTTGGCCATACACACCTTCAATTGTTTCGGTTCTTATATTTACTTGGCTTCCAGATATTCAGCTTTGAGCGTTCCGGATGTAGGTAAATACAGAAAAGCGCTTCGGACGTATGCAGTCGTGTTGTTTAAATTTTTATTGAATATTCCATTCACTTCAAATGCATATGGCAAACTTAGGCTACTTTGCTAATTTGCATAGCGGCCATCTTGCCTGATCATGACGACAGCCATTACAATAGGATTATACATGCCCCTTAAATATAAATATCAATATGCCAATTCCTATGTCGAATCAACAAATTGTCCGCATATAGGCGAGTTGTACATGTTTTTTAGCTTCTGTCTATGTACAAATGAACATTGTCTATTTTGAAAACTTTCGGCCTTTTTACTTTGAAAATCGGAAGCGTAACCGTAGTATATTTGCTATATAAAATGACGAAAAGGCGTAAAAATACAAGATTCAAAATAGAAATAAAGATACAAGAAGATGTTGTTTATGGTTTGTCCGCATATAGGGAAACACCTTGTAGGTTACATTTTCGTGTTAAATAACTTTTATCTTACCTGCTTTCCTTAGTTTTCGGCCAAATTGTTTTGAAAATATGATTTCAATCTTCCCATTTCGTTAAATATCAAATTTTAATCATTTGTCCTTAGAATTATACAACATTTTTGTAAATATCCGCCAAAGGAAGTTTTCAAAGACATCTTAGTTTTAGATCCGAGACGGAAAAGAACTGGATTATCCGCAAATATGATATAATTTATATTTTGAATCTACAACTCAGGGAAGTAATTTAATCAAAAGGGCCAAAGTCACGTGGTGCAAATCATATGAATAAAGTACCTTGAATTTTGCCATATGGTTATTGTCAAGGGGAAATAGTACATGGGCGGATTAAGGTTTTTGTTACTGTAATCTTATTTATTGCGGGGAGTTCTCTTTAAGTAGAAAATTTGTTTTTATCTTATTTTTTCTGGTGTTTCACTGCTATTTCTAAGTTTTCTTATCACTATTTTTAAAACTAACGAGTTCGCCTCTGTAATATGTACCAATCATTTTATTATTGACTTTAAATATAAAGTTAGCATGAGATTGAATTGAAAATATTATGAATCCCCTGTACTTGGTGCTAACGGTACCAGTCTTGTATTACAACTCCAGTTTACGGTGTATGTCAAAACATGGAAGGAAATAAAATAGTCCATTTTCTTTTTGACTTTTTTTCTGGACTCAATTTTTTCTGTTTGATTAAAAGTTTATACTGAATTGAAACATATATATAGATTAAAAAACAATCTTGCATCTTTTTGGGGATATCAGTCCAGGAAAGTGGAAGGATATCATGTTTACTGGAAGTGGTGCGGCCTAGTAAAAACAGCAAACAGAAAGTAGAAAAAAATAATTTTGACTTCAGGGTTACATAACTTTTTATTCTTCGTGGCATGACCCACTTTTTTTTTCGATTAAATCACAATTTCACATTAGTACATACATGATATGAACATGAAAAAAAATGTCTATGTAGCATTTTTTATTTTTTTATTTTCAAAAATCAGCTGTTTAGCATGTTAGCCTATGGAGCAGTCAATTACAAGACTGCAACATAAAGACCGTTTTAAAAAGCACTCAGAAATTTCTTATATATCGTAATACTGCAAGGTTATTGTAAAATATGTCCAGTATATAAATTTAACATTAAATCGAAAAAGGTTAAATTTGACCAAGATTTAAATATATTTTTTGACTTCATGGGAATATATAAGATTGTTCTTCACTATAGATAACAGTTGAAATCTAGAAAAAAAAGTTTTTAATGCAAAGAATGCCTTCTTTCGTATTCACATTCTTTCTTTTAAAAAACCGGCCCATTTGTTAAAAACTAGTTCATTTTAAAATTTGCTCTCGAAAAACCAGGGCAATGTAAAATGCTGAATTTTAAGTTAAATTCAATGAAATAGTTTTTGCCTTAAATATTTATAGCAATCAGAATAAAATGATGTGAAATAGCAGTTAATAGATCCGATTGCATTTAATATCACTCGAATATACAATGTCTCGACTATATCTATAGTTTTACATGACATATTAAAATAAGACAACCAACGACCAACATTATGCTAAATCAATAATGGAAAGTATATATGACAAAAATCAACCAAAAAAACTTACCATTGAAATTGGTCACTTCAACTTTCTAAAATGTCTATCGGTGATGTGAACTTATAAAACATTATATGATTTAAATTGCGGTTTTGTTTAACAGTGTGTTTATCTTTTTCAAAATATATTAAATTGGACTGGGCAACATGCTAAGTATCTGCAAGCCTCTCCAAGAGAGAGAAAACATAACTTACCCAAACTTATGACAACACAAACAAATATTTCATTATCATTAACACTGCATAGTGTTGCTCTTGTAATTAAAACTGAGGGCACGCATTAATCAAAATGCCCACATCTCATATGGATAGAATGGCGCTTTATGTACAGCGGCAACTATAAAATGGATATTCAGACTGAAATGTTTATGTGATATATTTTTGTGGTATGAATTCAGTATGCATTTAACTTTCAGACGACTATCAAGCTGTGTTTTACATTAATGGTCTACCTCTTAGCATTATCATGGCTCCAAGCTTCTAATAGTTGGTGTAAATCTTAAAGACAGCGGATAAGCAGTGGAAAGCAGATACTTATATAAAAAAAAAACCAATCCACAACCTCCAACATTTGAGGCGACGTTCATTGGCACCACTGATTTGGTATTTCAGCTACCAATACTTAGACCTGAAATTAATAATAACAAAAGCAATATATGATCTTCATGAAATAGATAAAACGAAAGATGATCGTTCAAAATGGACGTTCAATGATTCTATCAGCCGATATGGATGCAGATAGTAAGAAGCCCAAAAGCAATATAAAAAATCTTACTTCAAATTTGAGAGAATTCACCTTTATTTAACCATTTTGGTCGAATCAGTATTGCTTAACATACATACATGTATTTATATATTCAATCTAACCACATTATTCGACTTACTGCGAGTTGGTCAGTTTTCACTGTTTTCCCAAATTGAGGGGCGCTTTATCAAGCAAGTATCGTTTGGACAAAAGTGTAGAACAATCACAATTGTTAAATGGGAGTAGACTACTAGTATCAAATCTAGAATTCCTTTTGTCCATTACGACCAATAAATTCGAAATTCGCTGTTATCTTTAGATTGATTGTGAAACCAAATAAATTATCTGAAATGCTTAGCTTCTATTGGAGATTCTTTATTGTAGGTTAAGTTAACAAAATTGAAATGGAAATGGGGAATGTGTCAAAGAGACAACAAACCGACCAAAGAGCAGAGAACAGCCGAAGGCCGCCAACGGGTCTGCAATACAACGAGAAAATCTCGCACCCGGAGGCGTGCTTCAGCTGGCCCCTAAACAAAAATGTGTACTAGTTTAGTGATAATGGACGTCATACTAAACTCCGAAATATATAAATGAACTAAAATTAAAAATCACACAAGACTAACAAAGGCCAGAGGCTCCTGACTTGGGACAGTCGCAAAAACGCGGCGGTATTAACATGCTTTTTGAGATATCAACCCTCCTCCTATACCTCTAGCCAATGTAGAAAAAACAAACACACAGAAATACGCAAAATCCGAGTCGGATGTCAGAATAGGTAACAAACGAAACTAAACAAAATGACAATGATACATAAATTAACAAAGGCACTAGTAGCACGATTTCAGTCTGAAACGGTCATTTTGGTCTGATCATATCTTAATCGACTGGATTTACCGCTAGAGAAAAACGTCAAGACTTTTAAGAACTTTAAGACGCCGTTCCGATCGATAGTCTCATTAGGTAAATCAGTCCGTTAAGGCATGTTAAGATAAACAAGACTGAATCTTCTAGCAAGCTGTTAAGATCCGTTACGACGGTGTCAGACCAAAACAGACCAAATCTCAAAATTAACGTTCAAAATTGTCAGACCATGTTTAGATCCGTTCAGTATGCCGGTATGATACTACGAGTTACGCCCCTTCAAATATTTATTAGAATTTAAAGTATATCTCTCGAATAAATAAAAAGTAATTAAAGATTAAATCCTCTGTAGATTCTTTATTTCTGTTCGATTGCCATACATTTAACCTAAATATGTTGTGAACCCTGTGTGAAAATGTTTTTCGTATTTGAAAATTAGTAACGGAAAATCTTAAACGTAACCTGAAAAAATAAGAAGATGTGGTATAATTGCCAATGAGACAATCCACAGAAATGAAGCGGAGGCAAATTAACACATGCGTATTTTTGTTTTATGTCAGTTGGTTTAATTCGTTTTCTGTTGATATGTCTTAGTTTACTATTACCGTTGCAGCTGGGTTTTTTTATTTTCATGCGAGTTACTCTATTAAACTTGGAAAAGCTTTTATTGCCATAGCTTTGTACTGTACAATATAATTTTATATTATTAAACAATAATTTATTTTACATAGTGGTGCGTCTAAACACCACCAATGTCGCCATAGTACATGAAGCTGATCATGATACTGCATTCAGTCTGTGTCGAGACAGTGTTAAACTATAAATAAAGTACCACCGTATAAAGATTTTCATTCAAACAATGTATCCTTATATTTATTTTCTAACCCATATAATATATATATATATAGTACTTAGTGTATGGCGTAAATTTAAAATTTTCCGTTTTAGTTCAAATGATTGAGTTCAATGGCACGTGCTAGTAATCAACCGGGTCAACAGGTAACAAAATCAATGATCCATAACGTAAGAAAGTACATGACTATTTTACAATTACACTCATGATTCTTAATAAAAAGGTGCCGTAGGGCTAAAAGTTAATAAAGAATTAATGAATTTATGTATACGTATTAGTATTTAAGCTGTTGATGTTTGTCCGTCAGTTTTAATATATGCTATGTTTTATATTCAATAAAATAATGAATCTGAATCTATTATAGCTTAGTATGTGTAGTTTAAGGTTTTTACAATATTATATATTTCTAAACACTATACCAAAAGATAATGCAAAATATTTGATTGCTGCATGGCAAACCATTAAAAAAACATGTACAGTTCGGAAGTTTGTTTAGTATTCAAAAGAAACTTTTCGCTTTTCTACTTATATAGTTTAGAGAGTATTCCTTTAATTTGTGTCAGTTATATAAAGTGGTGTGTATTTGTATTCTATTTATTTGGCAAAATTGTATCACTATACATACATTTTGTATTTCACAACTATATATACTATAAGTTGTGAATTGGGATTGATTGTTGGTTGCTTAAAGTCCAGTGGCAAATATTTCATGCATGTTCAGGACGAACTGTGGGTTTATGACATGGAACCCACCAGTGTAGGTTTCATGTGGTATAATATTTAAAAGTAACTTAAATTTAATTAACATGAATTTTGAATAAATCGAAACATAACGGGAGCTAGCTATATATAGACGCATGGATCACCCGGACCTATCAGTTCTTTTCTCTGTTTTGTCTTAAAAAAAAATAATGTTTTTTTTTTATGTTTCGATTTTGTACTTTTATATAATTTACGATAACTGTGGTTTATACGTGCTGCCAGACGAAAGATCACTATGTGTCCTCTAGATGTCTTTTTTTGTGTGGATTGGTTGCTTTGTCATTGACGTTTAACACAAAACTTTTATTAATTAAGTGTGATCTATGTAGAAATTCAAACGTACTTAAGAATGAAGGATGAAAATTCAGGCTTTAAATAAAAATGGTCATTAAATAGCCACACAATTAAAAGAATAAGAAAAATGTAAGTGTTGGAATAACATATACAATATATATGTGCATTGTCGGAAAATATAATTTTATTTTACGAACTTTGGTAACTGGACAAAAAGAGAGGCGCACCAATCTTTTCTCCTTTTGTGTAGCGAGTACAAATGAACTGATCCTAGTTATTTCGTATAGCATCTTTTTTTAAATAATAAAATCGCGCGTGCTCTATCTAAAAAAAGATGCTCACAGTGCAGTGTACTACTTTTGAGACAAATTATATCAAATTATCAAAATATCAATCTCTAACTTAATATGTAAACATAATACATGTAACAGCACCCCTTCTAGTCCTTAGTGGCATAGTATACGTCCTTATAGTGCACTAAGGACTCCTTAGCAGTGTTTAGACGTACCGAAATTATAGAGCAGTCTAACAGCTCTAACTCAAAATGTGAACCATTCTATGTTGCAGGTTGGGTTCTACAATTTAGTTTGAAAGCTTCAATCATACAGTCAAGTATTTTATCCTTTTAATTTGGACTAAATCAATACTTTGCCTTAAATTTCATCACCTAAATTTTCAAACATGTACTACTTTTTATTTGATGCTTAAAATATAAAGAAAGAAATTTGGAAGATTATAACCTGTATTATATACACCAACAACTACCAAAGGCTGATAAGTATGTGTCACACACACACAAAATATTCACACTGCCGTTTGCTCAATATGGAAGCGAAGTAACAGTATAGATAGATATAAGAAGATGTGGTATGAGTGCCTATGAGACAACTCTCCATCAAAGTCACAATTTGTAAAAGTAAACCATTATAGGTAAAAATAAGTCAAAGACTTTATTTAGTTGTACAATAATTGGCTGATTGCAGGGCTTAGATTCCTATATTTGTTCCAAGTTTTTAAAATCACAGGTTTTGGATGTCATCGATTTCACCGTTCCCGTTGTACAACAGTCCCTGACTACCAACGTGGACTTATGTTACGAACTAAAACCACTATCACACAGTTTTTACAAGCGGAGCCCGTGTTATTACTAATAATGTCATACAGGCAGTTTTGTATTATCTGTCTTTTGTTTAGCCGGACTCGTTTACTGACAGAAAGAGCCTAAATATTAATATTACCAAAAAATACTTTATGTACAATTATTTGTCATGTATTTGAAAAATATTTTTCTTCTTTGCCTTACAAATTTATTCATACATTTTGCAAATATAGATGTGGAAGTCACCACTTGCCGATTGAGTCGGGAAGGTGGCAGGGTTTACCGAGAGAAGACAGAATCTGCCGTCTCTGTGACTCAAACGACATTGGTGACGAGTACCATTACATTATGAATTGTGGAACATTTAAGTTGGAAAGATGGAAATTTTTACCCAAATACTGTTTGTCAAACCCTAATATCTATAAATTTGATCAACTGTTTAATTCATCAAATATAGTGATATGAGAAAAACTATGTAAATTTATCAAAGTTATAAATGTGAAAGTCAGTCCTCCAAGTTAATTTCATTTGTATTGTTCGCACATGCATGTAATAATTGTACCTTATAGTTACATTTATGTATGTTCTCTATGACTATGTAATTGTAGTTTTATGAGAAATAAAGTATTCGTATGTATTCGTATTCGTCAAACTTTATTTATTTATTTAATTATTCAAATTAAATTAACTTCATAATGCACGTGTAAATAAATACGAAAGGAAATTATACATTTATAAACAGATGTAATGGTTATACAATATACATTCATGTACACGTAATAAACGAATTTGGTAATTGTCATTATTTGTCGGGAATACACGTACTTGTCATACTTATCCCCATATTTAACTGCTTTCCCCAAGGGCTTATTTCATACGGCAAGGAGAGATTACTAGAATAGTTTGATTGGTTTTAAGCTTTTATTTCGTACCAAACTGTATTTGTTACAAAATCAGATATATTGTACTCATTCTTCATTTATCTGTACAAAAAAAAACTCAAACGAGAACTAGAGAACGAAGTCGACCAATACACAAATAACACTCATTTTTAAATAAGCTTTTTTATTATACATGCTTGTTCAGGTGTTTGTTTTATCTTGAATTTAATCAAAATACACAAAAATAAATGTTACGTATTTTCTCACGTATTTGACAAATATATTTGGACATTTTACTTGAAAATCGTCGTTTTTAGCGTCGTAAGTATGCAGCAACGGATGCAGACATAATAATGCCTTTTGTGTGTATGAACAATATTCTTTAATTGTTATAAATTTCAATGATTTCTACTGGCGATCTAACGAAATATTAACAAAAACTTTTGCCTGGTATTTTTATAGACATCGAATAGAATTCCGGTCATTACGGAATATGATCTTCAAAGATACAATTTACCAAAAAGAAGTAACAAATACAGTATTTTTACATATATATATATCAAAGTGATTTTCGGTCATCAATGAAGGTTTTCTATGTGAAACTGGCTATATTTTCCAGGAATGCAGTAGAGTTTATTTGATTTTAAAACACGTACAAATCGATCTATACTATTTAAAATTGCAAAACGCAAGCTGAAATCGTACCAAGTGATTATTATTTTTGCACACGACATCTAGGATGTCGTCCCTCCTCTAATAGTAGGGTGTCTTCCCGATTGTCCCACTTTTTGAAATTACAGGTAAAAAAGTAATGAAATTTTGTGGGACAATCGGGAATATGTTTGTGGGACAATTGGGAAGTTTAAATGTGGGACAATTGGGAATTGTTTTGATAGTGATTAATTTGTTTTTATAGTCTGTATTAGTTAATTACAGGTTACTAATCACTGTAGTTTATAAAATATGAAAAAAACCATGAACAAATAATAATACTTACATATTATATTTTGCACATACATGTAGTAGGTACAATTGAAGTATCATCAAACATGGAATATAATATGAAATCATAAAATTTTAGTCTTAGATGCATGATTTTTTTAATTAGTTTTTATTGGCTTTGAACTAGCTGTCAGTAACTGCGAGTACTCTAAGATCTGTACTTAGTGTCTTTGTTGTGGGGATGTATAAGTAGCCGTCCACGTCCATGTCCACTCTGTGATTTGTTAGATGTATTTCTGTCTGTACCCATCTGATGAGATAAGCCTTTTTCAACTTATTTTTTTTTAGTTTATTCTTATGTTGTACTGTTACAACACTGTCCCAGGTTAGTGGGAGGATTGGCGCCTTCAAATAAGTTTAACCCCGCCACGTTCTGTATGTGTCTGTCCCAAGTCAGGAGCCTGTAATTCAGTGGTTGTCGTTTGTTACTGTGTAACACATTTGTTTTTCGTTCATTATTTTGTACATAAATTAGGTCGTTAGTTTTTCTAGTTTAATTTTTTTTACATTTTTCATATGGGACCTGTAAAGCTGACTCTGTTGTATTGGCTTTGCTCATTGTTGAAGGCCGTATTGTGACCTATAGTTGTTAATTTCTGTGTCATTTAGTCTTTTTTGGAGAGTTGTCTCATTGGCAATCATACCACATCTTTTTTTTTATGGAAGTCTGGTTCTTCTTTATAGTTGGTGACGAGTCCTGTTGACTGCACTTTATGGCAAAGACACTGGGAATATTGGAAAAACAACCTTTGATATTGATTCTTAGACAACAGCTTCGTTATCAAAAAAAGGAAGTTGTTGGGTTCAGGTGAATCTGACGTTGGGTGTTAGCAGTCTTCAATAGTGCAGATAATGTTGTATTAATGTCCTCTGACTTCCCCAAGTAAAATTGTAAAGACTTCTGGAAAAATCTCTCCATCAACAAGTACGTGTAAAGTGTAGAATGTAAATGAGTTTATACCTTTTTTTTTTTAAATTGCATGCATTATTTATTCGAAAACTTTATAGAGAAAATGTCATTAAAATTACGGTATTGAAATTTGTTTTATAAATAACGTAACATTGTAGATATATTTCATAAATCAGAAATAAAAAATGTTTAATCAAAAGTGCATTAATCTAATGATTTAAAAAACATTTTTTTTATACTTCTATAAAATTAATATTAAATGTGCAATAAATTAATTCTTGTTTATTTAGCAAAACAAACAACAGTTACATTGTTTATCTAAGAACATTTTACTTCATAAAATAATGTGGGACAATCAGAACTTTTCATGTGGGACAATCAGAACTCTAAAATTTTAAAAAGTGGGACAATCGGGAATAAACCAATAGTAGACGGTTCTCTTGGATAGGGACATTGTGCATTCAACCGTGGATATTATAAAATATCTGTAATAAACAAAATTTTAATGTTTTGATCGTGTAATGTCTTAATTTTTAAGGTTACGCGGGTTCGGTATTAAGCGAACACAATTGGTATGAACACTCTTCCGTATACGTGTAGAATATATTAAAGAAACATTCAATTACAAAGTTTTTTTCGAGGATTTTTAAAGTTACAAATAAAAATCCTTTTTATGTTTTTGAAATAGGCTTTTAATTTCCATTCTCAATTTTATCTTAATGTAGAAAATATGTCATTTATATATAAAGTGCATGTAATTCTTTATGCTAGTAATCCACAAATGAAATTGCATAAATCACAAAGGTCTCTAAACGAAGATTGTCAAATCAAATCTATACTATATATACTTAGAAAATGTTAACAAGTCTAGAAAATGTTTATACTGTACATTAAATAAAGTTGAAGATGAGATACACTTTGTGACTGAATGTCCACTATATGTTGATAACAGAAATGAGTTTTTTACTGAAATTTCTCTAACTTGTAATAATTTTCAATCTTTAGACAATTTTTAAAAGTCTTCATGGCTATTTACACAAGAAAATTTAAATATGTATAAATGTTTGGGAAAGTATTTATCTAAAATTCTTGAGAGAAGGAGAAGTTCAAAGATAATAAATGCAAATTAGCCACAAATACACATATTTTGAGTGGTATATGATTTTGAATGCCGGTATATTTCAAAGATGTGAATTGTATTATCTGGTTCTGTCCTGGCCTTTTATGGCATTTTTAATAGTATTAAACGGTGTTGTTTTCTTATATGTCTCTAATTTATGTCTAATCTTATGTACTTGTATATAATGTGATGAAAGCTCTTTATAGGGCCCTTTAATTGGAAATGAAATATTCTTATTCTTATTCTTATTCTTATTCTTATATTCTTATTCTTATACGGAATTCAATTTTTCATCATTTAATTTACAAGTCACTGCACTTGGAATGTTTAGGTTTTATGTGGTGTGCAATGTAAGGGTGGAATACCATAGTGTCAAAAGAGAGAATATTTTTCGATTAAAACACACCCGGGAACAGCAAGAAAGTCTACCAAAGAAGTTGTGGGAACTTTACTGATTTTATCATATATATTTCTGATAGTTTTCCCGACCTATTCACATATTTTCAAACTTGAAAGGTGACCTATTTCAGCGGCACGCGCCTTGAACATGTACACGTGGCAGTTGTAAGTAACAGGTCATCTTAAAGATACCATAATTAGAATAAAAGGTTAAAGTACTTACAAAATATGTCATCTTGTAGAATGTGAATTGACAAATATATTATTTTCAAATTCGCAGTCGAAGTCAACGCAAAATCTCTGTCACAAACAATTTTCATGCTATAAATCCATTCCAACAATATCATTTTAAAAACACACTAGCTGGCCTTTTCATTAATTTAGATAATACAAATTTAGCTAAATTTTGTGTATTCACATCAACAGACAAATCCAACACTTATCCTAGATGTTATTAATACTCACTTCAAATTTTGATTAACAATTTATTGATACGGATGACAACATTTATGTAATAAAATAAATATTTAAATTTTAATTGGATGCCCATGCAGTAGTGTTGCAATGCCATAAAACTGGTAATAGAAAGCTATCTGTTAGTGGCGGATCCAGAGGGGGTTGTAGAGGGCGTTTGGGATAAAAATTGCTTTTTTGTCTTTCTTCGTGTCGTTCGTATTGTAAATTTCATTGAATGTCCGTATATCTTGTTTACAACAATAAATCTGTGAGGTTATTCTAACTAACCATACAACAAACGATAATTTTTCCATGTCCATTTTTTACTGACAAATCCCACATCAAATATATTGGTACATAGCTTTGGATCCATCCAATCATTTTATGATAGACATTTAATGGGGAGAATACGGCATCAAAAATGTCTAACCCTTACACTTTAACTGTAAGAATATACATGCCCCACATCAGGAGCCGTTGAATTAGTGCATTTTACACTTATTTTATGTTTTTTAGCCAAAAAAAAAGTCAAAATTGTTTTCGCCTCGCTACGCTCGGCAAAAGATTCCATACTTCGCCCCCACTTTCCTAAATCCTGGATCCGCCGCTGATCTTGATACATAGGAAAATGAATCTTAAAAAAGTTAATTCTATAAATTCAATTGTGAAAAAAAATTCACAATACCGTGCATTAACCCAGGGGAAAGTTACCACGTAGAAACCCTTATATAGAATGTATGATATCCCGTAGGTATATAGTGAAACTGATAAAAAAAAATCATTTTGATGTTAACAGTTTACTTGTCACATGTCTTTTCTGTGACTCATCAACCGTCCATCAACAAATATTACTTGATATTCAGTGAAATGATAACATGCAGAGTGTAAACAATTATTGTAAAAGCAGAGCAGCCTTAAATTCTTATAGTTTGGTCAAAGCCGATTCATAGTTTTACCGATGCAAGGATATTTTATATATTGAGTTGAAATGGCCTAGCGGTAGTCTGATCACTTCGAATGCAACACGCTTAATCAAATTTCGTTTTAATGCAAATTTTGCTTTATCTTTGCGGAGCATTCATAAAGTATTTAAAACTAAAATAAGAACTATAATAGCTTTCTGAATAGCTCAGATTCAGATTCAAAACATTGAGAATAAGCTCCTAGCTGCCGACATCTGGACAAGAATGTGTTTTTTGTATTTTTTTTTTGAAAGAAAAGTTGCATATGTAAGCTATCTATTTATAATCTTCAACTCTATCAGGAGTTTCAAGAAAATGGGGTGGGGGGGGGGGGGGGGGGGGGGGCGATTGAAAAAAGATCGAGATGTGGTATGATTGCCAATGAGAAAACTCTCCAAAAGAGACAAAATGACACAGAAATGAAGAACTATAGGTCACCGTACGGCCTTCAACAATGAGCAAAACCAATACCGTAATTCTCTTCTATATTCATTATAATTTCATAAAATTATAACAATAAAACCTGTTAAAGACAGACTTGATCATCACCGCGGCTCAAGTGATATCGGTGACGAATATCATTATATCATGACTTGTAAAGTATGTTTGTATTCGTTGCAAACTGTTTATTTCAGTGGTAAATATTGGTAGATTTTAAAAACGAACTTCGAGAGATATTTATCATTTTTAAAACAATGAGGGCACGTGTCACTGATTACACAATTACTCAGCCGTGAATTATCCAATTAACAAAATTGTTTAGATTATCCTTATTGCTTATGAAAATCATGTTATTAAAACAGTGTTTTGAATAAAATTAGATTATACACGTTATACGATATTTTGAAGTTGTTTATGAATTGTTTCATGTTGTTCAATTTACTTTATGCGTTGTGCATTTTTACGATTATGAAGAAAAAATAAAAAATCTCACTTTCACTGCATTTTAATAAAGTTTCTCTTATGATCTTTGCCTGTTATATATTTCTTGCATGTAGAGATATTTCTAGTATCACACTGCACGCATGGAGTGTGATACGAAAATGTTTTACGCAAAACTTAATTTCGATTATTAGAAAAATACCCAAATATGATGAATGACAGAAACCGAGAGGAAAACGGAGATAGATTCAATTTCAGAATTTATCTAAATTCCGTCAAGGCCTGTAATACTGGACCCATATGCATCAAGCTACTTAAGTTAAGATTTGTTCCAAACGGACGGATGCATGCAATCATTTTGGCTAGTATAGTCCGTTTGACTTCTATAAATCTTCAGAAAATAATTCATAAAAATTCATTTTTACAAATAAACATTTTTTTTTCTTGATGTATGTTAATGTATGATATATACGAACTCTGACTATGAATATCATAATTTTAGGCCAATAATCAAAAAAGTTACCCATTAGGTCTCTATGTTACTTCAATTTTTTTTATATAAAATACTTGATGGAGTAAGTATGAATAGTGTAACAGCTTTCCATTCAAAACAAAAACATAAGACATGTGCTTTAAACCTGTTTCATTATACCATGTGACTTTTCTCATTTAAATAACGCTGACCAGCAAACAAACTTGGACTTCGTTTAAGTTTTATGTCATGTCATTACTGAACTTATTGTATACATGATTTTGTATTTTTCATTGTTCAATTTCTATGAGTAACCTTAGTAATATTTTCCACTGGACATTACTAGTATAACATTTTTAAAAACTACAAAGTAGTTTTATGCAAAATTCAGTTTAGAAATTTTATTTAAAAGTTCCCCTTTTCATCAGTAAAGGTCTTTATGGTTATATTTTATCTAATTTTATTTTCATATTTTGAAAATAATAAGCTGTGTTTTTTCAAGAAAAAAGTAAATATTAAATGTATTCTGTAAATAGTTATTGGTGAAACTTTTTAGAGGGCCTCCATTTTGTTAATACTGTCATCATGCTTTAAGCATGAAAAGCTTGCTTATATTCTTTTATAAGATATAAAAAAATATATAATCAAATTAAGGTAACAAAAATTAAGATTTGGTCAGGAATAAAAACAAAATAAAACATCTGATTATAATATTTTTTCCCACAAATAACATCTTTGTAGATACATGCAAGTTCATTTATAAATTCATATAAAACCAGTTATAAAAAACTTAGATGATGGTCATTTTACATGACATGTATAATGTCCTTTGATATTTAAATGAGTTAAGTCACATGGTACAATGAAACAGGTTTAAAACACATGTCTAATGTTATTGTTTTGAATGGAAGGCTGTTACACTATTCATACTTACTCCATCAAGTATTTTATATAAAAAAAAATAGAAGTAACATAGAGACCTAATGAGTAACGTTTTTGATTATTGGCCCAAAATTATGATATTCATAGTCAGAGTTCGTATATATCATATATTAACATACATCAAGAAAAAAAATGTTTATTTGCAAAAATGACTTTTTAAGAATTATTTTCTGAAGATTTATAGAAGTCAAACGGACTATAGTCCATACATGAAATCGCATTAAACATAAAGGTCTCAAAAAGAAGATTTTTAAATCAAATCTAGTCCTCAATTCATCTTTTCATCCTTTGCAAGTGATTCGGACACTTTAAAACAGCGTAATGGTACAAATGTAACATGTCATCTGACAGATGCTAATTCCTTACAAAATACGGCATCTTAGAGAACATGAATTAACAAATACACTATTTGTAAATTTGCAAATCCAATTCACACGGAAGATCACTGTCACAATCCCTGACCACTGATTCATCACCAGATTTAACACAGATCACATTCATACGATTTTCAAAATAGAAATATATTCCAACAATATCATACAACTTAGGCACGCATATGCTTATGAAGCCTTTTCGTTATTTTAGAAATACGTATACAAAATTGTGTACAATATTAATATTGTATATTTAATACTACTGTTCTGGCATAGATACATCATTCACTTATCCGAGACGTTTTTGAATCTCACTTCCAATTTGCAATTTGGATTAACTCTGTATTGATACGGATGACAACACAAGACTAAAGTAAAGACCATATTTCCGTGGGATTTTCATGTGGAAGCCCAGTGGTGTTAATAAAAACAGAAAACTTTTCGTTTGTTACAAAACAATCTTGATACATTGGTAAGATAATACTGATTGATTGATTGTTGGTATTTAACGCTACTTTCAGAGCTATTGTGCCATATCGTGACGGTCAAAAAAGGGAGTTCCCCCCTCCCCCTTTATTTGTAACCTTACCTATTTTTTGATCATTTGTTTTCGTCCAAAAATGTATGAAATATTTGCTACTGGACATTACGCAAACATCAATCATGAATCACCCAACACATATCTAAGGGAAGCCTTCTATGCATGCATTTACGTGTTTAAAGATTGAATAATCAATTAATTACAAAATATATTGTGTTGCCAAAAAAAAAATAATAACTTTATAACATTTATACATTTAAACCATTCGTTGATTTATCAAAATGTTTGGAAATATATATAAGTAGCAGTAAAGATAAAAGAAGAACTTAGAAGAAAAGAAATATATATATATATAAGCGTGCATTGTGGATGCAACAGTGCAGATAATACTTTTTAAAAATTCATATTATAAAACTTAGTGCTTTTTTTTGTATTTTTATATGGAAAATACTAAAAGACAAAAGAAAACCCTCTTAGATAAACAAAACGTCTTAAATGGCCATTTCATTTTATATTATTTCAGAATTTGAACATCTGTGTCCCTGGATCTGAACAAGAATTTGTTCAATCTAAATTGTATCATGTCATGGCATTGTGAATTATTACTTATTAAATATGATATCATGCTACATAATGTCATTTCCGTACTTGATATAAAAAATCAAATAACAGTTACTATTTAATTAGTTGGCACGCGCCGATGTTGTCGGCACGGTAAGTATGTTTATCAACGAATACGCGTTATCTCTGTGGTCAAGCGTAACCGGGAGTTTAAAACATGCGTTTTTAATTGGAAAGATAAAACCCAACCCGACGGTCAGATAGATAATTGCATATAACTAAATTGGAACTATTTAAAACAATGACAAATTCAATATAAAAAAATCTCTTCGGACGAATTTTCGAGAATCGAAATTTAAAGTGTAAAATAATTAATCGTTTTATTTCTATTACATGGAGTCTTTTTTTAAATAATAAACATTTAAGTGGTTGTCATTCTCTTTCGCTCTCTCTCTCTATGATGTTTTTGCAGACAAAAACAATTCTCTGAATTAATCTTAATAGTCAGACATTTAACTCTCTCTCAGAACTTTTTGCATTAAAATTTAATTGGATGAAATTCAATAAGTATGTTATTATTCTCATCACTTTTAAGGATAACCTTTATAATGTTTGATTTTTGACAGAATTTTATATATTGTAGAATTCGTTCTTTTTGTAGACACTTATACTGTATGAAGATGATTCGTTCCAACTTTTATGAAGAAATCACCGACGTTTTTCTTATTTAAACTACATAAATATACATAAAAAAATGCCGTTTTTTTTCTAAAATCAATTTCTTTCCATAAAAATGAATTATTAACAAAAAATTGTTACACAAATGTAGAGGCTTATTTTGTAACGAAGATATTTCAAATCTCTTTACCGAAATCTGCATATGTTTATCTTTTGAAACAAAAAAGTTAAGGATGTCTGTTCAAAGGACAGAAATGTCCAAGAAACCGAAATTTTAAGTAAATGTTGAAAATTTCGAACCCATTTATCTTTTAAATATATCACATATTCAAATTGATTGGGTAAGAAATCGCTTGAATGCAAACTTTCGTAAAAAAAATCACCGTGGGATCAAAACTGTTTAATGTCATCGGCAGATTATGAGGGTCTGGAGAGGGGTTCATTATTTCTGTATTCTATTATTTACATGAAGATACACTTTTTATTTCATATTCAAATTGATTTGGTTAGAAATAGCTTGAATGCAAACTTTCGTAAAAAAAAATTATCGTGAGATCAAAACTGTATCGTATGCCCATAATTGCCCTAAAGCTTAATGTCAGACTATGAGGGTCTGGAGAGGGATTCATTATTTCTGTTTTTTTATTATTTTTATGCCATTTTTCTCTATTCTGTATACTTTTGACCATTATTCTTTATTTTTTATATTTCAGTACCTCTTCATTCTCCATTTTTTATTTGTTTGGTCATTTTCTCTATTCTTTATATTTTTGTCAACTATTCTCTATTCTGTAAACCCCCATCCACATCCTCGTGTATAAGGAAAGACGATAAACATTTTAGTATACATACCACCCGTTGTCACTTCTCACCTGACACAGGATTTATATATTTATTACGTAATACTAACGAATGTTATATTATCGATATAGAAAATTCAGTAGAATATAATCAGTATCAATGCACTGGCATGTTAAAGGTATTTTGATCTGACAAGAATACATTTGTTTATTTTATTTTTAGTTTATTTAGTTATATCTGTTCATGTTTTAGGTTAGAACAATGCACAAAACCATCGTATTTTCAAAAAATCTCTAAAACGTGCTGATTTTGGAACCTATATCAAAAGATTGGTATTACCTAGCTTTTGGGGTTTTAAAAAATATCCATTTAGTAATCAATTTGTGGCTTTTTTATATTTGTATCAAAATTGAAATTCAAGGCCATATTTGCCAAAGAGAACAAGGTTAACAATTACCCAAAGTGCGACATGCGAAAAGATGTTTCGTTTTCCCTAAAAAAAATAAAATATTGAAGTAACGAATCTTTAAAGGTTACGTCACGTTAATATATTTTGAATGAAAAGGTGCAACTGGATGCACCCCTAAACAAAAAATTAAAAACTAAAATGCCGGGTATGCGTCAATCAGACAGCAATCCAACACAAACACAAGTAAGTTATCTGACATCTAGAATTAAGAGGTTTAAGCATAACCTGTGCTGGTATCAACTTTCAGAGTTCTGAGTAAAATTCTATATACGCATGTAGGACTTTGAACCGTGAAATAAATGCATTCCCTAAACACATACGGGTCCACAGACTCTTCTTATTATAATATAACGGTAAACGAGGATCTCAATGAGAGGAACAAGTTAAAGAAAAATGTTAACGCAGAATTATTTCCACATCCAGAAAATCAAAGTGGACAATCTCTCATTTAGAACGCAAATGTAACTAATAGATACATAGACAATAACACTAGTGAATGCAAATGTATGTACTGAATTTAAAACAAATATACTGGACATCTGTAGATTTGAATCTAGCTTTCACGCGTCATATCTGAGACTGCTATTATGTGTTATAGTAGTCTCAGGTCATACAGACCATCGCACACCATCGGACGGCCCGCTGCACTTCGGCGCAGACCATCTAACTTCAGCGTGACAATCAGACTTCAGGGTCCCCATTGCACCTCCGACTGATACATATATATATATACACTTCTTTTTACTTGATTTCAATAATTGCAAACACTTTTCATACCGATTTCCTGATAATGGTTTTTATTGTACTAAAGTATTAATTGTTATTACCGCGGATATTGCCCGAGGAAAATATGAGTTTATTTAAGGGTATACAAATCTTCATAGCTGATATATTTTGATGCTTATGTTACAAACAAAAATATATAACAAACATTTCGTAAATTGTCAGTATATAAATTTAGAAAAAAATATTAAGAAATGAAGGTTTCAGCTCCCTCAGACTAAGTTGGCCTTTGACGAATTTAGCTCTTTTGTAAAAAATAAGGAGATGTGGTATAATTGCCAATGAGACAACTATTCAAGTAAGTTCAATCAAGAGGATGTATAAGCAGTTACATGTATATAAAGGCAATCGTGCTTAAAGTGTTGTTTTGTGAGGGAATCAAGACGTAGGGATGTGAATGAGTGGTTTATGTGTGCAATAATTTCGGCCTCCTAATTATAGTGTAAATCTGCAGTTGTTTCATGTAGTTGATATACAAATTATCACAAACATAAATGGATAAGATGAATGAATTAATAGTTGGTTGTTTAACGTCCATTGGCAACTGTTAGATGGATTATTAGGGGAGAACATTAATCATGATATAATTATGAACATTGGCAATCATACCACATCTTCTTTTTTATAAGAACATACATGCATGTGTAGATTTTCGTCTTAACTGTAAACGACAGTGTCCCCTGGCGTCAAAATCGAATTTAGACTTGTGTAAATTTCTGAAACATACATTTCATTATTTAACCAATGTAAAGTGTTCCGAATTCACTCCAGATTTCTGAATTTATTCTCATTATGAAATCAAGAAGAAAGAATCATCAAATGCTCAGGCAAAACAAATAATACCGTTTTGAGCTATAAAGCCACAGCGATCCTAAGGTTAGAATACACACAAGACCTAACGTACTACATTTTATTTTATATGCCACAAAACGTATCTAGCTTAGTTTAAATTAAAATAAAGAACAGAGAATAAAAAAGTTGCTAAAGAGAAAATACATATCCGTGTTAATTTTGCCTCAGTTTGTTTATTCAAGTTTGACATCCAACTTCTTAATCCGCAATCCACATTCACCCGACAACCTTGTATATTGTATATTCTTGATGAAATACCCTCATGTATACATGCATGTGACCACCAGGAACTGGGACAAATCTGATATCTTTCATGGTATTTATCAAAACCTAACTGATTGAAAATATCTAAGTAGAATATGAATTTGCCAAATAAGCGTTCAGAATTTTAATCTAGCATAGTTCAACATTGGAGAAATGCCTCAAGTTGAACGTTATTAATAAGATGTCCAAAATATATATATACATGCATATTGCGATTGGTGCTGCAGTGTATCAAAGGTGTGAGTTCAAATCCCGTTGAGAGACAAACATTTGTCAGCTTAAAGATCTAATTCTTACACTAATGGGTTTAATTTTCAGACTCAATTATAGACGTAAGTAAAGTTTTAACCCAAAATCGAGAACAAGAGATTTGATATTTGCTGTTTCAAATATATTGCAATTGAATAAAGATAAAGTTACATAATAGTAAACCCATTTCTATAACATCATGATACACATGTACAAGTAGATGAAAAAAGGAGTATCTCTCTCGCAATTAAAAAAAAGTTTTCCAATCAGTTATGGTTATACAAGACTGTAAAGTCATCTTACAAAATGCACTAAAGACTGAATGAATATCATCCGATTTAGAATTAACACACGTTGAGTGCACGTTACACGATTAAGAATGAATGAACGTTGAGCGCACTTATCACAATTGAGAATGAATGAACGTTGAACGCACTTAACACGATTAAGAATGAATGAACGTTGAGCGCACGTTGAATGGAAAACACACAGAATGATGAACGACGAGCGCACGCACGTTGAATGCACGATGAATGAACGATGCACGCACGCAGAACGGACGATGCACGATGAATGTACGGAAAATAGGTCAGTTTGAATTTTAGAAGGTCTGTTTATATACATGTTTTATTCCACGAGTTTTCCGATGCAAGAATATTTTATTAAATTTCATATTGGTTTTTTTTCCGTTTAGCCTGAATGGAGAATTTAGAAATAAAGTAGGAAAATAGATTATAGCCTAGAGTGCTGTCGAAATATACCTTGTGCGCTAAATTGTAGAAAAGGGAATTTGGTCCTATAAAAATTACAAATACGAAAATGAAGAATTTTTTATAGTGGCGGGAATTTGTGTTCGATCTCTGTAAAAATACAAGGCACTTATTTTTGCTAATATTTCTTTAGTTTACATGTAAAAATAACTGCAATTTATACTAGTAAAAGAATATATTGTTCATACAACCTTGACCATAACAGGTCTCATTAAATCATTCTCGTTGCTGCTTAGTAAGCCGATAAAACGTTTTTTTGGTGTTTTTTTGTACACTGATAAATGAAACAACTCCAAAATTGATAATTTCGTATCAAATAAAATGTTGTCCCGAATAAAAACTGAAACTCAATTTAATGAATAAAAAAAAACCGAGTATTTGATTTATGTACATGTCGTACGAAATAAGTCCACCGGATTTAGCAGTTGAATAACTGGAAAAATTAATTGAACAGTAAAAGCTACAATTTAATCCATCACTTGGTGTATGTCGTCTGTTTGTATTGTAAACATACTGAATTCGTTTTTTTCCAGAAATATATCTCTTAAATGAGTTCAAGTATATATATATATAAATAAATCCATAGGGTATCTTGTGGTAGTTGAAATTATTCAGTGCAATCATTTAGAGTCCGTCGTCGACTGTAATACATTTCAAATTGTTTGCTGTTGGTCGTCTGTTGTTAATGGCAGTCGGCCCTCTGTCTCCAAATTTTACCCCCCACTTAGGTCAATGACCAATATTTTTGGGAAAAAGGGGGGGGGGGGGGGGAAGGTATTTTTTTCGAGACAAACATTTTCTTTACTTAGAAAAAACCTAAACAATTTTCTATGTTTTATCATTAAATTAGCAGATGTATACTCAAGTTAGATTGCAACTATAGATGTTGAATTAAAAAAAATCATTTAATCTGTATGACCCTACTTCTATGTTAACACATGACGCCATCAATCTACATGACTGTTTGGAAAATATGCGGACGATATAATCCATGGCTAATTCTCTTGTGGGTTAAAGAAAAGGAAATTTTTGCCTTGAAGTAGTAAAATATTGTAACCTTTCAAATTATTATTTTTATTTTTATATTTAGATCTTTAATTGTTTTGGTTTTATGTATTCACAATTTTATAGAAACTCGTGACAATTTAGAACTTGATATATTGTGTAAACACCTGTTTCTTGTTGATGACTATACATGTATATGTTGCCCTCTTGATGTTCTTATGTTGTTTTTGTCGTTCGATTGCTGTCATATTGACGTGTAACCCACATCTCAAACAGTTTGAGTTCCGTTTGATTACTTTTTAACTCAACTTTTCAATCAGTTTATGACAAACTGAAAGGGTTATCGAGTTAATTTATTGCTTTCTTTCCCTCAAGCCATGAATATACTCAGTGGAAGATATATATATATATATATAGGTATAAGCGTTGTCTATTTTTATATGACAAGACCACAGTGGCAACAATATCCTTTTAATGTAGAATTCTTTATAAAAAAACTATGCCGACAATGTTCAAGCATCATCGCATACAGGTTTGTTTTATAAGACAGCTGATTGGATAAAAGTGATACATTCCCACGCCTACATTAATCTGATGTCCAATCAAATGCCTCCAGAAACCTGTCAATAAAACAATTACTGCAAAAATTGATAAGTTAGAGATTTGATTGTGTATTCGATATTTGAAAAAAGTAAGAAAGCTTCTATTCGTTCAACATTAAATTGCGAAGAACGTGTCGTGTAACAACCCTCCCCCTTTCATGTTTACACCTTCTTATTTTAACACTTTCTTTTTCAACGGAGAAAATATAAAATATAACCGTACTGCAAGTTTCTGAATTTTGCAAGAATTCTATGTAGCAACGTGTGATTCACGGAATTGTCATATTTTCAAGGCTTAACAGACCTCTGAAAGAAGTAAGATCATACAATTTTCACCAACCATGTGCAAAAAAAAAAAAAAACCCACCGAATTATATTTGCAAATTGGAAGAGATTAAGAATTGTTTTATATCCGTACTAAAAATCTTCCGTAATTATTTGAAATAAAACAAAAAAAAAATATGTTTCTCTTTGCCTGAATGCAATCGAAAACAAATTTTCATTTTATTCTTTATCTATAATTTGCAAAAGAGGAAAAATTATCAAATTATTAAAAGAAAGACTAACGATAATATTACCATTCAGGTAAATGAGTTTTCCATAAAGAAACTAATCCTTAATTCACAACCGTCAATGTACTTGAAAAACTCTGGATTCATTTTTGATATTTACCTGATAGATAGATAAAAAAAACCATATCTATCAGGAAGTTCGATGGCAAAAATGAAATAATAAATGTGTTTTTTTTTGTAGACGAGTAGCAAATTGAAGTAGGAGTTTGTTGAAAGAAAATTAAAATATATTCACATCTTTCTGAGTAAAGTGTCAAAAATGCAACAGTATAATTGTATTAATAGTAACTGATGACTATTTTATAGATTAAAGGATTATAAGTCGAACACGACACTCGCACAATGTAATAATTTAAAACTGGTTTATTTTTTTTTCTATAGATTGCATTCCGAAGTGCACATGCTTGGCTAAGATAGTTGAATGTTCAGCGAACAATATTACATGATATGCAAATGATATCAATCGAAAGCAACAGAGAAAGATTTAAGTTTTGAAATCAGAGCATTCCTTAAATTAAACATTTGAAACAGATTTTTTTAAGCACCAGCATGCATATTTTGATTATATGAATATAAAATTGAGAATGACTGATGTACTTATTATTCTATCTAACAATTAGCATTGGTAGTCTCGGCAGTTTTCTCTCCCTGAGTGCGGGAGGTCCTTTTTAACGGACAGCGGAAAGAAAGTCACAGGACAGAAAGTTACAAATTTGATAGGACAAAAAGTCACATATAATTTGTTGACAATTGATTGATTATATAAGAGACAAATCTTGAAATAATTACTTTTTTATTACATATTTTCTTTTTACAGTTTGGGAAATTGTTCATTAGCCTTGATAAATGAAGATTTATTTAATTTTAATCATTGAAAGGATATGTTTTTTGAAGCACCATGAAGCCATTTAGGCACCAAGCCACTTTGACATTTTGTTTTTGAAATGAGAAGTAACACGGGTGCTATATAAAACAAATCTGCTACGAAACAGAAATATAAACCGTAAACTAGATGTATAATTATGTACATTTTCTTTTTAATAATTGTTTCATAACTTATTCTATGTTATATTTTTCTATAATATAGTTTTTTTTTTTTTTTAGTTCTTGTTAAAAAAGACTTGATGCTTAAAAAGGTCAGAGAAGTATCAAAATCGGGTTTTATAGGTACCTATACTAAATATAAACTGTATCTAGATTTTTGAAATATGCTTGCATTCTTGTTGCATTTATTTTGAAATAATGTTGTATAATTTGTAAATGTAATAATTTTATCCGGTGTATCCTTATATATGATAAAACATGGCAACATATTTCACATAACTTCCATGGATAAAACAGTCACAGCGTTGCACGGGTATTTATAATTATTAAGATAGTGTTTGACAGTCCGTTTCGGTTGAATGCTCAGATAATCCGTATATTAAAATGTAAATAACTTTCACCAAACATCTGTCATCTGTCAAAAATTAGAAAAATATAAAGTAAATAAGATACTCAGAATATATTTTCCTTGACTAATTTTATATGGGTAAGAACAATTATTTTAAATCACAGACGAAAATGTGTTTAAGAACATTTTTGATATTTATTACTAATCATTATATCTTTACAGACGGAACGAATAAATACTAAATTACTTAATGCAAGAAAGCACGACTGCAAAGTTTTTATGACTTGCACACTTTTCCGGTTACACCAATTATTCTTTTATTATATAACCAATTAAATGTTTACGTGAAATAACATCGGAAAAAAATGAATTGCAACTTTGCAAACGTTATTTAATTAATAGACATACAACATAACATTAAAAGACCACAAAATAATACCCTCCATTCTTTTCCGATTTTATTCATGAAAGGGAAACAACCCCTAATAAACACAGAGAAAGTGTTGCCCGTTTTGCATCCGAATATTTAAAATCTTAACACGACTGAACACGATCTTACAAAGTCTAAACAGCATTTTTACCTTTAGTCTGATTTGATCTGAACATGGTCTGATCAAGTCTTAATCGGATGCAAGAACAATCTGTCTTGTTTATCTTGACATGACTGAACGGACTTAACACGGTATATCGTGACAGCGTCTGAAAGTCTGAAAAAGTCTTGACGTTTTTCTCTAGCAGTAAATCCAGTCGATTAAGACTTGATCAGACCAAAATGACCGTTTCAGACTCAAATATTGCTACTAGTGAGGGCTACTAGCAGTTACTGACATGCCAGCTCCAGACCTCAATTAAACTGATTGAAAGATTAAGTCTTCATCATATGAATATCAAGCACAATCCCTCCCGTTAGCGGTTTAGTATCATTCCATCATAAAATATATGAGAAGAACATAACCCGTATCATGTTAACCTGTTTGATGGAGTTTGAAATAAGTTCGGGAACTTTTTTAAAAGTTACCTTGAAAATTTCAGGATACTGATATATCATATGATGTGAGATCTGTTTAAAGAATTATAATAAAGCTTTTTCCTTAAATATTGTATTTGCAATTAATAATGATTCAAGTATTTTTGTTCTTTTTATTCCTACTTAAGAATGACTATAATCAAAGTGTTTCTTTCTTTTTTCAAATTAAGTCTCCACTCTTTAGAAATATTTATTTGTTTTATTCAATTTTCTCCGCTTTGATGCCCGTCTGCCTCTTGTTTTATTTTTTACCTTGATTGGTAGTTAAACATGTTCATTTCGTTTCCTTTTATTCGCTATTTAAAAAATAGCAGTAATTACAAAGTAGACAAGTAATTTCTGCATATTGTTCATTTAGTTAGAGAATCAAAGTGTGTCAAAATCAGGTCTTTCTAATTATTTTTTATACTTAAAGTGGCACTAGCTACGAGATATATAACAAAATCTAAAGTATTATTTTTTTGTTCAATCATTATTGAAAGTAAAATAGTAAAATAGTAATTCGCTTTTAGCATCCAATATGGTTCAATTTTGTCAAATTATGCTGAGATATATTGATGATGAATTATTCACTTGCAAGTGAATAATTCGACCCCATTGGATTCTTATTCATGTGAACTTCAATAAAACCGCTTACCTAAGGACGGATAACGCATGGAGTGTGCGTGTTCGGTTAATTAAAGGAAAAGAATGTCAACATTGAAAGTGAAACAAAGGTAAATCATTTGATTAATGGATTCGATCCACAAAAAAATCATTCTTATACAGGCAAAAAGGATGATTAACATATAATTTTAATCTATAATATGAAATTAAACAGACCTAGAAAAAAAATCCAAATTGCACGTGTTCGCCTTTATTTATATCTATATTTATGTTTATATCGCTTATATGATCATCGGAGATATTCGGAGGTCAACTCAATAATTAATTAGATAGCGTCAGGACTAAAATACACACGAAACGAAGCTTCATATTATCGAGCCCATGCCCTGTAAATGATTTATTATAGACTTTTTATAATTGGATAAATGTTTTACATGGTTATAAATCAAATATAAGAATTTGAGTCAAATCGGTGAACATGAATTTGACAGCTATTGCCCCTTTAAAGAAACAGATTTCTTTTTTTCACCCTGTAGATCAAACGAAAGAGGGCGAAAGATAACAGAGGGACATTCAAACTCATATGTCGAAAATAAACAGACAACGCCATGGGTAAAAAGAAAAAGACCAGTAGACAAACATTAGTACACAAAACACAACATAGAATACTAAAGACTGAGCAACACGAACCCTACCGAAAACTGTGGGTGATCTAAAGTGCTCCGAAAGGGTAAGCAGATCCTGCTCCACGTGTGGCAACCGTCGTGTTGCTCATGGTATTACAAACACGATAATAGGTCACAAGTTAGTCCCTTGTTTTATGATTTTTATTATATTAGAAGTTTTTCAGAAAATATTTTTTTCGTTTTGATTTGTTTTACTAAATTTCATTTCAATTCGTTTCCTTCCATTCTTATTCCGTTCTTGTAACAGATATTCACTTTTTAGACCTTTCCCCCTTTCCTATATTTTAATAAAAAATCAAAAATTTCAAACTTTCAAAAAACGAAATGATCAAAACTGTACGTTCAGTTTAGTATTTTTAAAGTTTGCTTAAATATCTAAACTATTGAATTTTAAAACGAAGTTTATAATTTTAAAATTTTAATTATTTTGTGAAATTTTCAAAATTTAAAATAAAATGAAAAATTTGGAATTTTGATATTTTAAAAACTTTGATCAAAAATCAAAAAAAACTAGAATTTTAAAACTTTTTGAAATTTTGAATTGATAAGTGTTACACGGACCTTAAACACACACACTGGTACATGTATTACTTAATTAATTATAATCAATTTTGCAAAGTGAATGAAATTTCAATCAAACAGTAAATTGTTTAAAATTAATGGTTTTAATATGAAACTTCAACCTACATTATAATATCCTACCCAGCTTGATGAGCATAAGTGTCTTAGTTGTAAACGACTAATTATAATTAACAATTTATATTTGTTTCCCAGTATTATAACCAAATACTGGCTAGTCAGCAGCAATATACTGAAAAGATGTTTAGTAAGCAATAAATATTAAAAGACTTTTTATGGCAAGCCATGTTTTCCTGCTTGGAAATAAAACAGTTTTTTTCCCTGAAGTTTATGCCGGATCAAATCGGAGAGTCTGGATGGGTTTTAAAGAATAGAGAATTATAAGCACAATAAATAAAAAAAAATAGACAAAATGGACAAAACAATGAAGAATAATGGGGTGTTCAATTTTAAAAAAATACAGAAAAATAGGAAAAAACAATTAAAGAATAGAGAAAAATTAAAAAAATCTGAGAAGAAAGAACCGAATGACTCTCCATCCAGACCCTCAGATAGGAAAGGTAATTTTGAGAAAATATTCATTTTTAAAAATTATGTATACAGCCTACATAGAGAAATGTTCTAAACTTTAACGGTGTTAACCAGAAATGGTGGTTCCATAAAATGTGTTTTCGGTAAACAGGAATCGGTGCGAATAAAACAAAATTATTTGCGAAACAAATCCATGTGACGAATACAAATCGGTGCGAAATCACCAGCATTAAGATATTCCAGGTTTGCAACAAGACAAAATGAAACTTTGTTTGCAAAACAAACTTCTCTGTTCTGTGACCATTATGTCAAGAAAATCAAATGATCTTCCCCTAATGGAGATGTAAACACACATAAACTCTAAGGTCCGCAAATTACTAATTATTTAGGAGTGAAATACCATGAGTTGTGGTTATATTTCAGACTATGAAAAGGGGGTCACTGTTTTGTTGTTCACGTATTTTGCTGTGAAATTATATCAGCTAATTTTACGCTTGCAAATGATGTTTTGGGGTAATGCATTACTCTTTCAATGTATTAGCAGACGATTAATAGTATTTCTCCTTTTGTTTACATACATCTTTCAAATATTTGCAGGACCTTTTCTAGAGTGAGACAAGGGTGAAACTGCTTCATAAGCTACCAAAACGAAGATCGTTATCTATAATTTTCGATCAGCTTTACAGTATTCATGAAAAGCAGTTCACGTGTTCAAATATTATGAATTATCTTATCTTTTTCTCTTCTCCGACGTGAAGAGCATGCTCAATGTTTCCAAACCGGAAGTGCATTTGCAACAATGAAACTTGCAACAATAAACTTTCTTAAGTTATGAAATTGCAGTTTTCAATTACTCAGATCTTCCTCAATGTATTTAAGTAATTAGATTATTCTAATAATCAAAATGTATTGGTATGGCTATTATGATAATAAACATGATATATAATATCATTTTGCTCAACCACCGGTGCAGACGGCGCTATATTTGCCTTACTACCTTAAGTCCATGATATGTGAAAAGAATCCCTATATAGGTTGCACTTTGCAAATACATCTGTTTCACAAACCACGGCTCTTTTGGGGCGATATATGATATTCATAAATGTTTTGTTTTGTTTACCTGCTGTTTCCCAGATAAGATCCTTATGCTTCATCTCATTTAACTAGTATAAATACACATGGATAGCGGTCAAATGAATTCTGAGGAAGACCCAAAAGTGAAAGAATGATCTGTGCATAATTTTAGTGGAAGTTTAATCTCTTAGAAGTTCGATGCATATAAATGTTGAAAATTTGCCACTCAGCCTTATGTTTTGAACTTTGAAAAAAATAGTAGTACATATATAAACGTTCCTTTCTAGGATATAATATTTTACGAAACATAGAAACACGGCACAGTTTTAGTCGTAAAATGAGTTCCTAAGGGAATTTTCATTGTCGACTTTACAGTAGTGCAACCTATAATAATAAGTGAGACAGTCGAGGATTAAGAACGGCAACTGACTAATAATACTAACGGCACAAATTTGTATGTAAGAGATGCGCATTACTCTACAATGATGCTCTTACGAAATTGTAAGCAGACAAGGAAGTTAACTTCGTCGGTGGTAGACCAGACCTAGGTCTGCTTTTTTCGGACTACTGCATACCTATTGACAAGTCTGCTCCAGACCAGACCTGTGGACAGGGCTGCTATTGACCAGTCCTGAGGATAGGTCTGCCCAAGACCAGACCTGAGGAAAAGTCTGCCCTAGACCAGACCTGTGAACAGATTTGGTTCAGACCATACCTCTGAACAGGTATGCTACTGACCCGACCTCGGGACAGGTCTGCTAATAACAGATTGACGTGTTTAAGACATTTCATATTAGACCTGAGCTTTTATTATGAAAAATATAATCGCAATGTTCTATTTCCCCAGTGTAGCAAATATATTATACTCGTTAGTGACTCGTGTATACATATTATTAACATTAACAAAACATTTTTTTTTTTTCATTTTATATTCTTGTATACATTAAATAATGGCTATAAAATTTCTAACTTGTTGATCGACAAACATACATGCAGCTATCATAAAATAAAGGATTTTTTTTTTCAATTATAAGGCGGAAAGAAAGGTTATCCAACGCATTGGAAAATTATTTTGATAGGATGGGAAATTAACATCATTGTTTACGTTGCTTCGTTATCCATTTACTACTGTCTCTTTCTAAATATAATTATATGCATTACATTCACCATTTTCTACATAAAAAATGCCTTTACCAAGTCAGGAATATGACAGTTGTTATTCATTCGTTTAATGTGTTTGAGCTTTTGATTTTGCCATTTGATTAGGGAATTTTCCTAGGAGTTTAGTATTTTTGTGATTTTACTTTTTACATGGATTTCACCTTGTTTTCCTTGGGTTTATTTTGTTTTTGACAAAATGTTCAAACGGAAATTGTATATTCTTTTTATATAAGGTGTTGAAAAGTTATGAACTATCACGTCAATTTTGGCAGATTCATTCTTAACTATAAAAAAATATACTTGTCCTGAACATGAATGAACTATTTGCCCCTGGAAGTTTAGCTACCAACAAAATCAACCAAACGACATTATATATCAACAGTCACTCAGTTTACTATTTCAAGCTGATACCTGCTCATACTTTTCATTATAAAGTATAAATATAATCGGTGTTAGATGATGAGGTCAAAAGGTTTTGTTATACGAGCCAGCCTGAGATATTAAAAGTACTGATTTTTAGTGATGCGTTAATATTTTGAATACAAAGAGGTCATGCTGGCACTCTAAATTGATGCGGACAACATTTAGAAGTCATTGTGTTCCAAAATTATACAATATTTCCTGATATAAAAAAAAAACTGATTTGTTATGTGGTCATATACATTTACAAAATAAAAAGTTTATATAGTCAGTTTTGATTGATGCGGTCAAATAATTTTGTAATACGAGCCAGCCTGAGACATTAAAACTACATTTTCTTTTTATGGCGAGTCAATAGTTTAAATAAAAAGAAACAAGCTGGCACTCTAAATTGATGTTGACAAAATTTGTAGTCATAGTCTTCAAATATTGCTGTCATTTGTACTTTATATAATCCACCCTGATACAAAAAAAACCCCAACTTACTGATTTATTATACGGCCGTATTAATTTACATAAAAAGTTTACATACAAATGTATGGTCAGAATTGGTTGATACGGTCAAATAATTCTGTTAAACGAGCCAGCTTGAGGTATCAAAACTACTGAATTTTTGTTACCAGTCAATGTTTTGAATAAAGAGAGGACATGCTGGCACTCTAAATTGATGCGGACAAAATTTTGAAGACATTGCGTTCCAATATTGCTGTCATTTGTATTATACAATCCATCCTGACAAAAAAAACCTTACTGATTTACTATGTGGCCATACAAACTTACATAAGAAAGTACAAATATAGTCAGTTTTGGTTGATGCGGTCAGGTAATTTTTAATACGAGCCAGCCAGAGACTTAAAAACTAAATTTTCTTTTGTGGCGAGTCAATATCTTAAATAAAAAGATGACATGATGGCACTCTAAATTGATGTGGACAAAATTTTTTAGTCATTGTGTTCCAATATTGCTGTCATTTGTACTATACAATCCATTCTGACTAAACAAAACTTACTGATTTATTAAGCAGCCACACTAATTTATAGAAAAAAGTGCAAATACAAATGTATGGTCAGTTTGGGTTGATATGGTCAAATAATTCTGTTATACTAGCCAGCCTGAGGTGTCAAAACTTCTGAATTTTCGTTGCGAGTCAATGTTTTGAATAAATGCTGACACTCTAAATTGATGCGGACAAAATTTTATAGTCAATACAGTATGTTCCAATAATGCTGTCATTTGTATTATACAATCAATCCTGACAAAAAACTTACTAATTTATTATGTGGTCATATAAATTTACATAATAATAATTTGGTTGATACGGTTAAACAATTTTGTTATACAAGCGAGTCAAAAGTATCAAAGCTACTGAGTTTTTGTTACCAGTCATTTTGTTAAATGAAAAGAGGACATGCTGACACTCTAAATTGATTCGGACAACATTTTGAAGTCATTGTGTTCCAATATTATACAATCCACCTTGACACAACAAAAAAACTTACTGATTTACTATGTGGCCATACAAACTTACATAAGAAAGTACTAATATAGTCAGTTTTGGTTGATGCGGTCAAGTAAATTTTTAATACGAGCCAGCCTGAGACTTAAAAACTAAATTTTCTTTTGTGGCGAGTCAATATTTTAAATAAAAAGATGACATGCTGGCACTCTTAATTGATGTGGACAAAATTTTGTAGTCATTGTGTTCCAATATTGCTGTCATTTGTATTATAAAATTATGACACAACAAAAAAACTTACTGATGTATTATGCGGCCATATAAATTTACATAATAAAGTGCAAATATTGTCAGTTTTGGTTGATACGGTCAAATTATTTTGTTAAACAAGCAAGCCAGAGGTATCAGAACTACTTTTAGTTAGTGGCGAGTCAATATTTCGAATAAAAAGAGGACATGCTGGCACTCTGAATTGATGCGGACAAAATTTTGTAGTCATTGTGTTCCTATATTGCTGTCATTTGTATTATAAAATTTATCCTTGAATAAAAAGAATAAAATTACTGATTAATTAAGCGACAAAATACATTTACATAATACAGTGCAAATACGGACAGTTTTGGTTGATGCGGTCAAATAATATTGTTATCAAGCCAGTCTGAGATTTGAAGACTGCTGATTTTTGGTAATGATTCAATTATTTGAATAAAAAGAGGACATCCTGGCACTGTTAGTTGATGCAGAAAAAGAAACAGTTTTTGTAGGCGACCTTAAACATGATAAAAAAGTATTTGTACACCAATAATGCTATCATTTATAATGATTATTTTATACAATCTATGAACTATTCTTTAATAATTGTCAGTGTTTATCAATCTTTACTTATATAGATATAAGAAGATGTGATATGAGTGCCAATGAGACAACTCTCAATCCAAGTCAACATTTATAAAAGTAAACCAATATAGGTCAAAGTACGGTCTTCAACACGGAGCCTTAGCTCACACCGATAGCAAGCTATAAGGGGCCCGAAAAATTACTAGTGTAAAACCATTCAAACCGGAAAACCAACGGTCTAATCTATATAAAAAACGAGAAACGAGAAACACTTATGAACCACATCATAACCAAGTTTTTAAGATTAATGCTACATTTTAAAACAGACCAGAACATTTTAAATTGAATACATGTATTTATACGACTTAAATAATTTATATTTTCAATGCACGTTAACAGTGTAACAAATTTTGTTTTAAGTTTATAAAAAAGGCAGATCACGGAGAAATTTGCACAACAAGCAACTCAAGACAAGCAAAGTTTTATGCGTACTAAATTACAAATTTATTTAATTACTTGTATATTAGTCCAAGTTTATATCAAGAAACAAAGGCATTAAAAAATATATTTTATAATTCGATGTAGAGCGGTCCTTGTGACAAGTTAACTTAGTGTTGAGCAGACAAGCCAAAAGTTAACTTGAGATCAGGTCTGGCCCGATCGCAATTGTTGAAATTAAAGTTAACTTATTGCCGGACTGGTTTCGAAGTTAACTTATAGAAGTAGCGGAACTGTATCAAAGTTTACTTTTTCAGCAGACAAAAAAACAGTCCTAGGACCAAGTCCGCATTTCAAGTTAACTTGATTCTGGTCCTAGGACTGGTCAGATCAGTAGTAAATCCTATCGTAGTTAATTTTGACCAGTCAAAATGTCTGCTTATCAAGTTAACTTGCTGTACATGTTAGAACTGCACCCATCTGTAGCTGATCAAGACAAAAAGGAAAAAAAACATAAAAACATAAAAATTAGATACTCAGTCCTGCTGCGAGGTCGTTAATACAAATGATAATAAAACAAATATGAAGAGGTCTGTATTGATTATAGATATGACGCAGTTGTTATACAGGACTTCTCAGAAAGATAGAAAATAGGTTAGCATTATAAAGTTACGTTCGGTTATACAGATGAAGTTCTCTCTATGTATACTACAAGGTTACAAGATTATAATGTACGCACATATCCTTTCAAACTTGGTTCGAAGGATACCACAATTAAATCTGGACTTACATCTATAAAATGACAATGCCAATCGTTTGAGACCAACTCTACGAAACAGAGATGATATAACTTTTTCAATTGGTCTGCCATTTGCATTTAGCAACACTAACCAAGGAGGAAATCATGGATAATCACAGGTCTGTTCTATTTTTTTTAGATTTCAACAAAAGATGAAGAAACGGACATTCCTTCGTTTTATTTGATACTTAACTTACATTAGTGTCCCCACAAACAATGTTAAATTGCTGGGTCTGTCCAAGTCCTAAAAATTGTTAACATCAATGTCATCAACAATAAAAGCCGGGCTTCACAGTTATTATGAAATAACCTATTCTAGAGGTGGCGTGAATAAGATGTGGATACTAAAAATATATGAGATCTGTTAGAACACGTATAATCTACGAATCTTTCATCTTGCAAAAGTATTAAAACAGATGATTTTTCAACACTTGTCACAATTATTCCTCATTTCCAACTAAATGACAAATTGAAAGAGTTGGTCCTACTTTGTTTCATGAAAACAATGGCTAACGTAAATACAAGTATCTTTTCTTGGTGAGGGATAAATCGTTCGTTGTAAAAATATCACTCGGATTAAAACAAATTTTTTTTTCTGAAACTGACATTATCAAGATGCTTGATTTCTTGATTGACAACATATTTGTTACTTTTGGAGGACTTGCTTTTCAGCAAACAATAGCATTCTCATGGGATCAATCTGTGCTCCTCTTCTTGCCGAATTGTTCCCTTATTTATTTGAAGATGAATCATGCAGTAGCTTCTCATATAGAAAGAAAGAGGTTAGCATCATCCTTTAACTTACTTTCCGCTAAATATAGATGATGTCCTGTCACAACATAATTTAAAGTTTGGTGACTATGTTGAGCGCATCTGTCTCATCAAACTTGAGATAAAGGATACAAAAGATACAGCTAAATCTGCCTCATATTTTGACGTACATTTAAAAATTGACAGTGAGGGTCAGTTGATAACAAAACTTTACGACAGAATAGACGATTCCAACTTCCCAATTGTGTACTTTCCATTTCTAATAAAAATTCTAGCAGAGCTTGCATATGAGTATATACTGTATATCGATTTTTTAAATTTTCACTTTGTTCTATGATTTATGTGTATTTTTTTTTGTAGTACTCATATTTATTTGTACTCGATAATCTCTCAATTAAATGAGTTTATGTTGTTTACATGTTTATCAATTCAATACTGTTATTTCATTTCGTGCATTTTCCCATTAAACGAAAATTATACTGAGTGAAGATTTAACCTGCCTTTTTTGTCATTAAATTGAAGAAAATCCGACGCGAATAAAAACGGTATCTCCTAATTGAAACGATATTTCAGGACTTGTATTTCCTCTCATAATTTTCTTGATAGAGGGTTGCTGCTCACAAGGAAGCTATCAAACCAAGTGTTCCAAGTGGTGAAGTTTAAATAATTCCTTCGTAAATGTTTGCAGACGCCATCACGAGTTTGTTGACCGTTATGGAATATCTGATATCTGCTTCACATATGACTGATGACGACGGATATGTTCCAATTAACGTAACTACAATCCCGCCCTCTTTTCCGAGAATATGACCTACCGAATCAGACTTATAACCGAGTTTGTTCTTACATGAGCATCAATAAGGGTGCCAAATATGGAGCGGGATATGTTTACCCTTTCGTAGAACATGTGATCAACCCGGTTTTTAGTGTGAAACATCTTTTTTTTCTATGTTGTCTGTTGTGTACAGTTGATTGTTTTTGCACTTTTTCTCTTTTTTTGCCATTGTATTGTCAGTCTATTTTTGACTTATGCGTTTGAATGAATGTATTTTTGTGTGCAATATTTAGAAACTAACTGTTCTTTTCATTATTAACATGTAATCAAGGTTTAAATTCTTCCTTCTAAAGTTTCAGTAACACCATCGGGAGTTGGAAAACTGTCATCAGTCACGGTTCCTTTATGGTGTCGTATTGTTCATAATTTGGATGTGAATGTTATGTTAAGTACACAGTTGATTTTTTTTTTGTTTTTTGCAATGGTGCTGTCGGTTGCTCTTTCTATTATGAATGGTGATAGTCTGCTTGGTATTTGCCACTTTTTTTTGTCAGAAATGTCTATCAAAGATAAAGTTAGCAATTGCTGTCTTACATTAACGAGATTCGAAATCAATTTAAATCACTAAAAACCAGTAAAAGTTTGGAATGAGCAGTATTTGTACTGATTATACTGATTGTAATCATTTGTACTCAACCATTCTGAATTGGTCTGAACTTTACTCGACTCTAGTCGAATACAAAACACTTGTACACGATCTGTACTCGACCAGTTCTTAATCTTGTGAAAGAATCTGATTCATACTCGACCAAAGTCTCAACCATACTCGACCAAGTCTACACAGAACTAGACACAGTCTGAACAATACTACACCAATGCTTAACAATTCAATTCTTAATCTACCTCTCTTATTTTTTAAACATTTAAGAATATTTTTACAAGCTTTGTTTCCTTTGGCTAGCAATTTGACAAAGAGGTACAATGTAAGAAAGTGATTTGTCTGATTATACAAAATCAATGTAGAAATAAGTATTTCGTTGTTCAAACTTTGGTCGAGTATTGTTCAGTCTTTCGTCGAGTATTGTTAATACATTGAAAACAGGTTGAGGACTGGTTAAGAACAGGTCGAGAATGGGTTAAGACTTTTACAGCCTGGTCGAGTAGGAGTTCAGACTTTTCAGTATGGTCAAGATAGTGGTCCAGTGGTTAAGATGGTTCAGACTGCATTCAAGTTATATCGAGTAAGATTTAGGCTAATTCAGAATTGTTTAGTAAAAATTAGTACAGCCGAGTACAAAATGTGCCCATTTCAAAATTTTACTGGTTTGCTGAGTATGCCATGCATACACAAAATGAACAAAAAGAGATTCTGATAAGTTAAATGATTTTTTTGTACATGTCTTTCATAATAAAACATAGCCATTCAAATATATATAACTTATTCAACTTAAAGTATCATATGACCTTATACTTCCCGGAATTTGGACATTAAATATTCAAGAAAAGGGGGTTGCAATGTACAGAAAATAAGTTAATATTGACAAAAGTAAAAACAAAACAAATGCTGTATCTTAGGATGTCTGCATACCCTGTCCTAATTATTTACTATAAATACATGCAATGAATTGTATTTCTAAAGAAATTATCCGTGTTGTAGATATTTAATTTGTAGAAATTCGTATTTAATGTAAATATATTAATCTTCGCGAATACGACAGAAAGTAAAAGATATCATGACGCAGTGTCTCTGCTGTGGAAGTAAATCTCATTTGTTTAGAACAGAAAATAATATTTTTCAGATTTGAAATAAAGTTAAAGTTATTCCTGCGTCAACATACTTATAATTAGATAGCATCCTTTAAAAAGATCTATAACATAGTCAGTATACAGACGGTTTGGTACAGAAATCATTCCATTGATTTTCCTGTTTCAAGTCTTTTACATTGTTTTTCATAATTGGGCTTTGTATATGTATATATATATATATATAAACAAGTCTATTATTTATTTATTTTGTATTTACATTGTATCATAGGTCAAATTTATTTGTTCAGTGTATGTTCAATGGTGTTAATATGTCCTTTGATTGAGTTAAGCTATTTCAGTTGATAATTTATATTGTGTCTTTCTATGTTGTGATGTTACACTATTGTTTCAGAAAAAGGGTGAAGGTTTGGTACCATTAAAACGTTTAAACCCGCTACATTTGTTTGCACCTGTCCTAAGTCAGGAATCTGATGTTCAGTAGTTGTCGTTTGTTGATGTGGTTCAGAATTGTTTCTCGTTTCTCGTTTTTTATATATATTAGACCGTTGGTTTTTTCCGTTTGATTGGTTTTACACTAGTAATTTTTGGAGCCCTTTATAGCTTACTGTTCGGTGTGAGCCAAGGCTCCGTGTTGAAGACCGTACTGTGACCTTTAATGGTTTACTTTTATAAATTTTGACTTGGATGGAGAGTTGTCTCATTTGCACTCATACCACATCTTCTTATATCTAACTAAATGGAAAACAACGTTCAAACCTATGAATGCGTTGGATCAAAACTGCAATTTTTTTACGTGTGCATGCAAATCAAATTTCGTGGTAGAGGGGTCTAAATACAGCACAAACAACATGTTCTAAAAGACCAAAAAAGAGACAAAGTATATTTTAACAAAACGCATTTGATTAACAGGTCGGTCAACGGATGTTCTTAGACCCTGCTGACTGCCATGGCGATTGCCAAATAAACGGATCACCAGATGTAACAAAATGAATCTTAATTATTAATTTAATACCAAACAGAAAACAATAAACTTGCGGAAAAGATGGTATACCGCAAACATGGGGTGCAAACATTTGTACACCATATCCAGATTTCGACATATATATATATATATATATATATATATATATATATATATATATATATATAGATTGCCTAACAATGTAATTTTAACACACTATTTAGTATGTAAATATAAGATTGTTTAAAATATTTACAAAATGATGAAAATAAACGCAATATTTCGCTAGACTAACTAGCTTTATCAAGCGTGCATCTATCCAGGTGAAATCGGATGTAGATGATAAGAAACTTTTGCAGCTCAATGTATATGTTGCACTTGAATTTAGCTGCCTTGAAAATAATACATAATTTGGATGAAGTTCAAGATTTTTACAAAATTGGTAGTTGAAGTTAGCAACGTCCATTGGCCAATATTACAGGATAAAAAGGACGATGCTGTGTACTAAATTATTCTTTATCTTTCCTGTATCTTTTCTCATCTTTTTCGTTAAGACCATCAGGTTCTAAAGTGTGGAGTTGGTGGATCCAAAAATTTTCTCTTCTCCTTCTCGCCGTGGTGTCCCACTCGGTGTTGACTTCTATGATTTGGAAGGTAACATTATCAAAAGAATGTTTCGTTGAACGAAGATGTCTTGTGAGAGGACAGTTTTTGTTGGTTTTGTACCATGAACGATGGTTATTGAGCCGAATATTAAATTTGTCCATTGTTTCTCCCACATACTGAATGCCACATGTGTCACATGTTAATATATAAATTGAGTTCTCCGTTTTACAGTTGGAATTTGAGTAGATGGTATAATTTTGTTTAGTAACGGAGCTGATGAAAGAACTGCTTGTATTGGCAGCTTTACAACACAAGCAGTTCCTTCGACCACATTGTTTGTAGCAACCGGGAGATGGAGTAGGCTGCTTTGCTAAAAATAAAAGCAAAGCAGCCTACTCCATCTCCCGGTTGCTACAAACAATGTGGTCGAAGGAACTGCTTGTGTTGTAAAGCTGCCAATACAAGCAGTTCTTTCATCAGCTCCGTTACTAAACAAAATTATACCATCTTCTCAAATTCCAACTGTAAAACGGAGAACTCAATTTATATATTAACATGTGACACATGTGGCATTCAGTATGTGGGAGAAACAATGGACAAATTTAATATTCGGCTCAATAACCATCGTTCATGGTACAAAACCAACAAAAACTGTCCTCTCACAAGACATCTTCGTTCAACGAAACATTCTTTTGATAATGTTACCTTCCAAATCATAGAAGTCAACACCGAGTGGGACACCACGGCGAGAAGGAGAAGAGAAAATTTTTGGATCCACCAACTCCACACTTTAGAACCTGATGGTCTTAACGAAAAAGATGAGAAAAGATACAGGAAAGATAAAGAATAATTTAGTACACAGCATCGTCCTTTTTATCCTGTAATATTGGCCAATGGACGTTGCTAACTTCAACTACCAATTTTGTAAAAATCTTGAACTTCATCCAAATTATGTATTATTTTCAAGGCAGCTAAATTCAAGTGCAACATATACATTGAGCTGCAAAAGTTTCTTATCATCTACATCCGATTTCACCTGGATAGATGCACGCTTGATAAAGCTAGTTAGTCTAGCGAAATATTGCGTTTATTTTCATCATTTTGTAAATATTTTAAACATTCTTATATTTACATACTAAATAGTGTGTTAAAATTACATTGTTAGGCAATCTATAATTTTATTTGTGTAATTGAATTAATCTCTGTACTGATTAATCCACACTCCCATAGATTTGTATGTCATGTGCTGCTATTTATAGGCACTTATATATATATATATATATATATATATATATATATATATATATATATATATATATATATATATATATATATATACAAGTCTAAATTGAAAATAACGTTCAAACCTATGATTGCGTTGGATAAACACCGCAATTTTTATACGTGTGCATGCAAAACAAATTTCTTGGTAGAGGGGTCTAAATACAGCACAAACAACATTTTCCAAAAGACCAAATGAGTGAAAAAGTATATTTTAACAAAACGCATTTGACTAGCAGGTCGAGCAACTTATGTTCTTAAACACTGCTGACTGCTATTGGCGATTGCCAAATAAACGGATCACAAGATGTAACAAAATAGATCTCATTATTAATTTATTACCAAACAGAAAACAATAAACTTGCGGAAAAGATGGTATACCGCAAACATGAGGTGCAAAAATGTGTACACCATATCCGGATTTCGACAATTAATGTCTCTTCAGTGATGTTAAGAATCGAAACGGTATTTGGAAGGCCATATAATATACATCAATTTAGGATAGACTCTTGAATTTTGAAAAAGTCAAAATAGGATGAACGGATCATATAAACCCGAAGGCAAATATAATTCAAGCCCAAACGAAAAAATATAAACAAGTCTAAATTGAAAACAACGTTCAAACCTATGATTGCGTTGGATAAAAACCGCAATTTTTATACGTGTGCATGCAAAACAAATTTCTTGGTAGAGGGGTCTAAATACAGCACAAACAACATTTTCCAAAAGACCAAATGAGTGAAAAAGTATATTTTAACAAAACGCATTTGACTAGCAGGTCGAACAACTGATGTTCTTAAACCCTGCTGACTGCCATTGGCGATTGCCAAATAAACGGATCACAAGATGTAACAAAATAGATCTCATTATTAATTTATTACCAAACAGAAAACAATAAACTTGCGGAAAAGATGGTATACCGCAAACATGAGGTGCAAAAATTTGTACACCATATCCGGATTTCCACAATTAATGTCTCTTCAGTGATGTCAGGAATCGAAACGGTATTTGGAAGGCCATATAATTTACCTCAATTTAGGATAGACTCTTAAATTTTGAAAGAGTCAAAATAGGATGAACGGATCATATAAACCCGAAGGCAAATATAATACAAGCCCAAACGAAAAAATATAAACAAGTCTAAATTGAAAACAACGTTCAAACCTATGATTGCGTTGGATAAAAACCGCAATTTTTATACGTGTGCATGCAAAACAAATTTCTTGGTAGAGGGGTCTAAATACAGCACAAACAACATTTTCCAAAAGACCAAATGAATGAAAAGGTATATTTTAACAAAACGCATTTGACTAGCAGGTCGAACAACTGATGTTCTTAAACCCTGCTGACTGCCATTGGCAATTGCCAAATAAACGGATCACAAGATGTAACAAAATAGACCTTATTATTAATTTATTACCAAACAGAAAACAATGAACTTGCGGAAAAGATGGTATACCGCAAACATGAGGTGCAAAAATTTGTACACCATATCCGGATTTCGACAATTATATATATATATATCAGTCTTAAAATTACACACAACAGTTTTAGAATTAGATTTTTATGCTGACAAATTTTTGTCCCTCAACGGGATTTGAACTCATACCTTTGATACACTACAGCACCAATCGATTAGCCTTATGTCCAGAGCACTAGACCACTCGACCACATCCGCTATAAAATATTACTTTAATATTCGTAATGTTACCTTGTCACGTAACGCGAATCTAGATATATACAAATATAGCTTACTATAAGGTTTGTGTCTTGTCAATTCTTAAAGACCCAACAGTCATTTATAGTTGATCACATCTAGGCTGGTCACTGGTGTATAGTTCTATATCAGTGATAAGCATACCGCAAATTTATTGTTTCACTGTGTTAACATTGATCAAATATGTACTCGTCCTGTGAGTTCAACATGATTTGATTGAATGTCTATAGAGGATATGTGGCACACTATATATAATGCTTTGTAACTATTAAACTAGAAAAGTGTCTTACCTTTATCAAACAATCAGAACTTCAATTAAACCCTTAACTGGGATAGGCTACGCATGACCAAGGCATGCCTTGTTATTCAACAAGATAGTAAACATTGAAAAATGAAGCATGACAACCCGGGAAGTTCACTTGTTATGGCTATTCTGCCTCAAACAATTATTCAAATACCGGTAAAATGATGGTTTACACATTTTTAATCTATGAAATGGAATTAAACAGACCTCGATAATTCGTCATTGTACAATTGCGAGAGCTTGCATGTGTATGTATACTTATATTTATATTTATAAAGATCAGATCATATGACTTACGGAATTCCTCGGATATCATATCGATGGTAAATTGGATGACGTTTATTATAAAAAAACACACAATGTTGATACATTATAACGAGTTCATGCATTCTAAATAACTATGTATATTTTATTCCATTCATTCACAGTTTTTTTACATACTTGTTCATCAATATTTCGTTTTCCAAAGCTTTGTAACATGACTTTTTAGTGTAATCTTCAAGGGGTTTCCTATTGCTATTTCGCTGTGTCCTAAAGTGGTCATACAGACAGTTGGTAATTTGAGAGCAGTTATGAAGCTCACAGTTAAACTGGACCTAGTCCTGCATCTACGTAGGCTTAAAAATACGCTTCTCATTACTTGATTTCATTTTAAAACTATGACAAGAGTACAATCACGACAGAATGAACTGAAAACAGATGAGGATCTTCCGATACTATTTTTTAAATCTGGACAAAAAATTACTTTATTTTCTCTCGGCTGTAGATAATCGATTTACATAGTTCGTATATGCGTTACAAAAGTACAAGTAAACCAATCATGCAGAGGTTGAGACATGACAGGAACAATTGACTCCTGTTAAAGTCCTTATTTACGTATTTAATTCTCACGTAATTTTCTTTTTTTTTTGGTACTGAAAGTGTGGATGCATATTCGATATAATCTCTTTGTCGACCTTCGACCTTCGAAATTTAAGTTTTAAACAAAATAGAATTGAGGACACTTTTTTTCTAAAATTTAAATACAATTGTCAGGGTTTTAATGTTTTTTAAACACACACATATATAAATTATAAGTAATATACTTGAATCAGAGAATGAATCAAAATATTTTTTTTGTTTTTATAAATTTCTATCTCTTTACATGGTAATCATGGTAATATTATAAGATGTAAATTGGTGCACGTACGTCGTTTCATCTGAGGAAAATAAATCGTAATATGAAATTAATTCATATGTTGAAAAAAAATACGTCTATATAAATTTTGAAATATACCGTGTAGAGTAAACATTCGCTAATCTAAACCTTAATTCAATTAAAAAATTTTTATTTCTTTTACTTCAAATTACAAAAACTCCAAAATCAATAGCTAAATCTGATATAACAGAAGTGGAATAAATGCTAGAGCAACAAATTAAATTTTAACACAAAATCAAACAAAAATGTATTGAAATACAACAGAAAAAGATATCTTTAAACCAAATGCTTAATCAGGTAAATTAGTTTTGAAATCAAAATTACGCAATTAAAGAGAAAGAGGCAAACCCAAAAGCAAAGAAATTGTTTGAAAAGGTTCGATACGAGAGAAATGCGTGAAATAAATCAATTTCACAGACTAAAAGCAAAATACGCATTAAAAAAGTATCGATGTCTAGGAACACGCAAATTCGAAATAGAAAATCAAAAACAGCTTCAAATATCCCGTTAATGCCGACTACGATTGTGCTACGTCGTCGATAATGACTATGATTGTCAACAGAGGAAATGACCCGAGACGTGATTCAATCAAGTTTGGTGTTACATGTCTTATTGAACTAGAATTAAGGAGTAACATCTTTTAAACGTTTTGAAGTTAGAAATTTTTGTTTTGAAAAGTTCTTGAGGGAAGATAGCAAAAACAAAAGCAGTTTAACAACTCAATTTCTAATATAGCCGTCACCAGGTACTGTGAAAGTATTTTTTAATAATTGCAATACATAAATGTTTCATTATAATACGTTATTTAGATTGGCTAACAGCAATATCGCGTCATTCTGAAAGTACCCTTCATTTCAAAATGAAATGTAAAATTTATGATGACACGAGCTTCCACAATAAAGTACACAGGTAAATAAAAGAAAAACTTGATAGAAATTGTGTTTTTGTGATCCTAGCAAAAAAAAATGTAATTGTAAGTATTGAATGCTTCTTTTAATAATTTTATAGGGTTGTAAAAGCGTTGACCATACGGACATTTTGAGAATAAAGCGCTTCCGCGCTTCATACAAAATGTACTTCGGTCAACGCTTTTACACTCCAATACATTTACAAAAAGATGTATTCAATTCTTAAATAAATACAAGCGATGCGAGTCTACCTGGAGGTTTACAACACAGTGCGTACATTTGTGTCTCTCACTTTCGTTTACTAAACGCAATACCTTACTTATATAAACGACATGTTGTTACAATTTGATCATGCTAAATTTTATCTAACGAAACTTCTATAGATAAAATGATGTGAATTCTCAGCACCTGATTCTGGAATTAGCATTCACAAGTATGATTCTGATCAGTGTTTTTTACTTTCTATGGAATTATAATATTACTTCCACTTCTAATTAACTCTGCTATCTTCTTAATTTGATAACCGAACTTCCAAACAGAGATTCAACGTCTTGCAATTAACTGAAGCATTGCATGCAAGGAAATCAACGTCAACAGGGAAAAATAAAAGAAAGTTAAAAATATAACGTTGTTGAATATGTACTTTAACAACATAAGATATGCCTAAACATTTCCGAATGTGTTATTAACTATCATAGCAAGAATAATTGCAATCATTGAATCACATTGATGTACAAAGTAACATGTAAACAGGTATTTTATAACTATATTACGATTACATTACTAATCGTCTTATATCTTTTGTATGATTTCAGGTTGGAACAAGAGAGAGAGTAAGTAGTTGTATAATTGTACAATTTATTTGTTGTCGTGGTTTAATACTCTGTAACGTAACACAGATGTCGTACATGTTACAAGGAAGTCAGTTAACTTTTTGAATAGGAAAATAGGTTAGGTTTTAATGAATTATGTCCTTTAACCTTAGTTTAGATGGCCAAACTTGGATTTATCGTTAGTGATACCTTTCAATCTTCAATCAAAGAGAATATAGTAAAATATCAATTGATAAAGATAATACTGTATTTCTAAACATATACATAATTCAGATAAAATAAAGCATTTTTCCTATATATGTATCGCAAATGTAGTAAAAGCAACAGTGCTGTTTTATGCTTCCGTCAATTATTTCTATCCATTCTATTAAAAAAAAACTTCGTTTGTCCCAATAGATTACAGGAATTATTAATTGCTGAACTAATACTGTCAATTTCCGTGGTTATTTCATTCGCAAAAGGCAGATTCACTTTTGATATAAGTTTTGACACATTTGACGTAGTAAATTTATCTTCATTCATAACAAGGCTAGCTGTTTTAAATGTATGTGCTGCTCTAGAAAGTTATTGTTTCTAACGTAATGCTTTTGCATATAAGTATGAATGCATAGTATATGTCCATATATGACGAAATGAAGGATGCAACTTTAATACTTTCCATAATTTTGTAACTTAGATGTTCAGAAAAAGAGAACATTGCAATGTATGGAAAACACGCACATATAACAAGACAGATAAAAAACAAATCTTCAAACTAAAATTCATTTTAATAATGGCTTAAACATTTATTGCAAAAGATATCCTTGTATCGCCATTGCAATTATAGTTTTGTTCATATGTAAGTTGTAGAAGTCATAAAAGCCGATTTTAGTCTAAATATTTGAATCTTCTAACAACGTGAAAAATACCAATAAAAGCAAAAAATAGCTGGATGAATCTGATGTAAAGATACTTTATCAGAAGCATAGATTAATAATAGATGCACAACGAGTGACGTTAGTGACTTATAGTTGCTCACATTTACATAACTCGGTCCCTGATAAATCGTTGTCTAATTGCTAAGCATACCACATATTCTGAATGTTTGCATTGTTATTATAGATGAAGTATGTATTCCTTCCCAAAATTCAGCATAATATGACTGAAAGTTCATAAAGAATGTGTTAAACATTTCCTAATGTGTTATAACTACACAACTAAGCTCGTTTGTCCTTTATTATTCTTATAGCAATATACATGATATAAAAAAGCAGGGATAAATGAATTGTACGTAGAAATCTTCAAAAACTTTCGCCACAAAATTGGAGTTGCCATATCATATAAAGATCAATTAGGTTTTCTTTTTTATGTTTTTACATCATGAAGGGTGAAATATCGTTCAATGAACCACATTGATATACATAGTACGATGTAAACACAGAGCTTATTAATGTATAGTATTGTTATATTACGATTACATTACTAATCGTGTAACATCTTTTGTATGATTTCAGGTTGGAACGAGAGAGAGAGTAAGTAGTTATATGATTATACGATTTATTTGATGTCATGTTTAAAATTCCATATCGTAATTTAATAGTGACCACTTGTGTCTAACAGATTATTATGATGTCAGTACTTTTTTTGAATAGAGTAAAACACTTAATGTTTCAAAAGACTATGTCCTTCAACCTTAGTTTAAATGGCCAAACTGGGATTTATCAATAGCGATACCTGTCCAATCTTCAATCATAGAGAATATAATAAAATATAAGTGGATAAAGATAATACTGTGTGTCTGAAATGCATAATTCAGATAGATTAACGCAATTTTCCTATCTACGTTTCGCAAATATGGTCCTAGCAACAGTGCTGATAATACTTCCGTCAGTGAATAATTTTTTTTGTCATAGTATCAATTATTACTAGCTTTAAAACAGGTTTAGTCCACCATTTTCCACCTAAGGAAATGCCTGTACAAAGTTAGAAATATGACAGTTGTTATCCATTCGTTTGTTGTGTTTGAGCTTTTGATTTTGCCAATTGTTAAGGGACTTTCCGTGTACATTTTATTTTATGAATGTGCTAAAAAAACAAAAAGAAGCATAATTAAAAAGTCTTAACTTTACTTTTATAAAAAACATGTTTTAGTTTAGTTTAGAATTGGTAATGTACAAATAAGGATAAAAGGATTAGCAAATGATGGTTGTCATGAAAACAAGCTTTTATTCTTTCCATATTTGTCGAGTTTTAGCAAATCCACCCCCCCCCCCCCCCCCCCAAAAAAAAAAAAATTATCTAAAAATCTATAGACAGATAGTCCCGTTACAATGTCCTCATGGTAACTTGGTTATTATGGGAATGATAAAATGTAGAGTGATAAAATAACATCCCAAAAACGAGTAAACGGCTATTGGTAAGCTATGCGGTCTTCCATGGGAAACTCTTACAACTAAATATTAAGATTCATATTAACGAAGAAGCAATGAATGTGAATAGATTGACGATTTTTTTTTTGATTTATAGAATTAAAAAAGAAATAGTTGATATATAAATGTTTATATATAACAAGTATGATAGAAAGAAAGGGAAACAAATCACATAAAATCCACAATTGTAGCTATTTGCTTAATATCCGGTTTTTTTCTTCAAAATTATACCGTTAAATCCGAATATGTACGTATGTGTTACATGCATGTAATAACTGAAATATTTTTTATCTGTGATACGACCCCTCAATTTCTCCTGTAAACTGTAGGTGTCAATAGTCGGTGTCGAAAGTTGTTGAAAAGGTCTATTAGCAAATGGTATATTTTAACTCTAGTCTTACACAACAGCGATGTTTTGTTTTTATCTGACAAACTTAATTTCGAATTAACTTATAATTCAAATACGGAGGCTAGGATTTGGCTGACTTCGTGTTATCCCCTACCACATGCATGTTCTCAGGATTTTAAATTTTTTTCCAAATATTCTCAAATTGGCAGGTATTTGGTTTTTTTGTTTTGGTACATAAAGAAATCTTTGTTTATTCGGCTATCTTCTCCTACACTTTTTGAGTTAAAGCTTTGATATTTTGCAGATTGCCTGTACACAAACTTGAAATATGCATGTTCATAGGATTATATGTTTTTTAAATATTCTCAAAATGCCAGGTATTTGTACTTAGAATAAAAATAAAAGGTATGTCATCATACATATTGTTAAATTTATAATGTCTGATGGTCAGGCGGGGGCATCATTTGTGTCTTACAGACAAGGCAACAATTTCAAGATGTACTTCAACATCACTGTTTGTCAAATATAAAGTATGCGGAACTATACTCATGCATATGGCAGAGCAGATGTGGGCATCGTCCATATCTCGTTTCTCGTTCAAGTTTCAATCAGTGAATGTTTTCGGTTAAGTAAATGAAACACTGATTTATGCAATGATATTTCTTCTTTGAATTAGAATAACTATAATTATTATGTATCTTATTGTTTTAATTTGTATGCTTATTGCATATTACGTAATCGAAAATTATTCATTTCTTAGTATTATGCACTGCCGGAATTAAATAACTCCATTCAATGTTTTAGTGAAATTTTGCAATTAAATTAAATTTTAAATTATATTAGCATCGGACAATCACGTAATCAGTGTTTATTAACCTCTATCTATTAAAATGACATTCACATCTGTAACAGTGTACCCTTGAGGCTATAATGTCTTCAGGTAAATATACAAAACATGTTTTCACAGTGCTCATCTATTCGAGAAATAAACAATGTCATTCTAATATAGTTCATGAAACTACCATATAATATTACACATAGTATTATAGTAAGAAGTCTCAGATAATACACACCGACCTAGCGTAATTAAAATGGTTGTCAAAAAATAAAATAAAACAAAAACGTGCAATTAGTTTGTCAGTAAATGATATTTGTTAAAAAAATACTTCTGGAAAAATTCTCAACTTATAATAAATAGAAATGAATCGAAAATGTATATACCTTTACCATAGGAATTTTTAATTCGTCACTTTGAAACATAACACGTGTGTTCGTTTTCTTTCATTCTTAGTAGAGGTTTTCAGATTTTCTACAGTACCAACCGTAATACGACATTGGAGCTTTCATTGAACTTTTAAAATAATTATAATATAAACTTAGTATGAACGTATGTTTTATGCATCACAATTGAAAGTATTTGAAGGATTTTTAGCTGCAACTTGGTATAAATTTCAAGTGGATATTATTTGTATATATAACAAACAATATTGTGTGTACTCGATTAGGATTTCAAGCAACCGTTGCAAGTATCCGTTGCACGAACGGTTTATAACTTAGATGCAATCCTCTGAAATTGCAAAGGCAAAAAGAAGCTTTAATACAAGCACTTTTATTTTCTCTCTGATTTTCGCCTGTCAAATTATTATAGTAGTATAAAATGCATTGGTTGCAATTTTGTGGGTAGGTTTTTAGAAAACATGAACAAATAAGAGCCATTTTAACATACAAAATTAACCTCCTTAATAAGGTTTTAATGATGAAATAAATGTAAAACGATTCTCAGTCGTGCGAGGAAATTAACCAATAAATAAAATACCGAATGTGCAAGTGTAAATATAGAAGAAAGATTAAAGTAAACACGGAATGTGCATACAGACAGATAATAACATAAACATCATAGTTACCATAAAGGTTAATACAGAATGTGCATACAGACAGATAAAGACAACAATATAATAGTTATCATAAAGGAACAAATATTCTTAATCACCATTTATTCTTCGCGTTAATTAAATATTGTCACTTATTTACGTAGTTCAAAGTTTAAAATATTTGTTATCTTTATCATTCTTATATTTATGTCACAGAAAGCTTCTAATGAGAAATTTTACCGATAATAAAAGTACGAAGAAAGGATAAAGTAATAAGTTACGCTAATAGAGAATTTATAGAACACGAGTGTCAGTGCAATTCAATATAATTACATGGTGATGATGGATGGTTGCTTAACGCCCAGCAGTATATTAAATGCATAGTCAGGACGAGTACATGTTAATGTGCTTTGCATTAGACCGACACGCTGAGCCGGATTTTTTTACGTACTAGTCCACAAGGCAGCAGTCCGTAGGAAGACATCAGATGCGAATCCAGGACTTTGAAAAGGGGCGGGGAGCGAAAGCCCCCAAATTAGACAACGTTTGGAGTGGTGCAGGCATAAAATCTTCATTTGCCATAAAAGTAGCTCAATTAGGGGGACTTGCACACCCCGCTCACACCTATATCCGCCTCTGGACATGTCACCCACTCGGACACCTTTTTCTGACTACGAGCTGACCAGTCTTTGCTCTTACTCCTTATTGGTCACCGGAGACTCAGCAGTACAGCTTTTAAAGTTTCTGGTTTGACCTTGATGGGGTTTGAACACATGACCTCCCGCACTCGAGGCAAACCGTGATGCTACCACAATACCACTTGAAATTGTTCATGTTTTTTTTTATAATTCAATGATTCTAATGATAGACATTGGTGTATTTTTTTTTCATCGGCAACATAATAGTAAAGATTTATTTTCCAATACTATTTTTTCAATTTTTTTTTAGAATGCATTTCTGACTTTTTTACCTGTTATGTCTGTTTGTTTTGCTCACTCATTGTTGTCAATATAATGGAATTACATTTACTATTCTGGCTATTCCTACATGGGAGATTATGGGCTGAACAATAGATGTTGTTATTGCAAAATATGTTGCAATGCAATCGAAAACACATTTTCATTTTAATCTTTATCTATATTTGCAAAAGAGGAAAAAATGATCAAATTATTGAAAGACAGACTAAGGATAATATTACCATTCAGGGAAATGAGTTTTCCATAAAGTAACTAATCCCTAATTCACAACCGTCAATGTATTTGCAAAACTCTGTATTCATTTTTTGATATTTACCTGATAGATAGATCATAAAAAACATATCTATCAAGAACTTCGATGGCAAAAATTAAACAATAAATGTGTTTTTTTTATGACGAGTAGCAAATTGAAGAAGGACATTTTTTTGAAAGAAAATTAGAATATATTCACATCTAATTAAGTGGCAAAACACACGCATATAGAGTTACGTAGATGCAACAGAATAATGATATTAATATTAATTTGTGACTTTTTCAAAGATTAAAGAATTATAAGTCGAACACGACACTCGCACAATGTACATGATTTAAAACAGGTTTATTAATTTTCTAAAGATTGCATTCAGAGGTGCACATGCTTGGCTAAGATAGTTGAATGTTCAGCGAACAATGTTACATGATATGCGAATGATATCAAACGAAAGCAAAAGAGAAAGATTTCAGTTTTGAAATCAGAGCATTCCTTAAATTAAACATTTGAAACAGGTTTTTTTTAAGCACCAGCATGCATATTTTGATTATTATCAATATAAAATTGAGAATGACTGATGTACTTATTATTCTATCTAACAATTAACATTGGAAGTCTCGGCAGCTTTCTCTCCCTGAGTGCGGGGGGGGAGGGGGGGGGTTATTTTAATGTACAGATGACAAATAGTCATAGGACAGAAAGTTAAAAATTTTATAGGACAAAAAGTCAAAAATAATTTGTTGACAATTGATCGAATATATAAGAGAACAATCTTGAAATAATTTCCTTTTATTTCATATTTTCTTTTTATTTCATATTTTCCTTTTATAGTTTGGGTAATTCTTCATCAGCCTTGATAAATGAAGATTAATTAAAGTTTAATCATTTAAATGATATATTTTTTGAAGCAACATGAAGCCGTATAGGTACTAAGCCACTTTGCCATTTTGTTTTTAAAATGAGAAATAACACGGGTGCTATATAAAACAAATCTGCTATGAAACGGAAATATAAACCGTAAAATAGATTTATAATTCTGTACATTTTCTTTTTATCAATCGTTTCTTAACTTATTCCATTTTATATTTTACTATAATAAAATTTATTCTTTTATAAGTTCCTGCTAAAAAAAAAAACTTGATGGTAAAAAAGGTCAAAGAAGTATCAAAATTGGGTTTTATAGGTACCTATACTAAATATAAACTGTTACCAAGATCTTTGAAATATGCTTGCATCCTTGTTGCATTTATTTTGAAATGATGTTTTATCATTTTGTAAATGTAATAGTTTTATTCGGTGTATCCTTATATATGATAAAACATGGAAATATATTTCATTTAACTTCCATTGATAAAACAGCCAGACCGTTGCACGGGTATTTATAATTATTAAGATAGTGTTTGACAACCCGTTTCGGTTGATTGCTCAGATAATCTGTATATTGAAATGTAAATAACTTTCACCAAACATCTGTCATCTGTCAAAAATTAGAAAAATATTAAGTAAATAAGATATTCAGAATATATTTTCCGTGACAATTTTGATATGGCAAAGAACAATTATCACAGACGAAAATTTGTTTCATGATTATGATATAAAAGCAGTTCAACTAAAGGGAGGATCCAGGATTTTTTAAGAGGGCGTAATTCCATCAAAGTGAAAATATACAGCAGAGCGAAGCGAATAGATTTTTTTTTTAAATTATTTTATTGAAGAAAAAATAATTTCAATCAAACGGGAGCGTACGCCTTCTACGCCCTCATTGGATCCGCCACTGCATCACACTGCAAAAATATTCCGGAAAAAGCGCTGATGCGCTTTATTAAATTTGCGCTTATTGTCTAAAAGAAATATACTATGAAAAAAAATTTGTTCCCACGCCAGACCATATATAAATATATGCAAATACAAATAAAAATTTGATTTTTTTACTATCTTTTACAATCCCAAAGCGTGCAATAAAGACCTGCTGATTCACTTTTTCGTTTGATTTTTATCAATTATTGTGACAGACCAACATTTCTTAGACATGTGCAAATGACGCTAGTTTTCAAAATCAAAAATCGTTTTTGTCTAAAGCTACGTATAACTTGTGGACAAATTAAAATTATATTATTTATCTTCAAATGCTCTTTTTAGCTGATTTACTTTTTTCGTTGCATTTTAAAAATCTGGCACCAATGACAATACGTTCCTTCATTTACATAATTATGTATCTCTAATTAATTTCTATTAATTGGGAATATTTGTTGGAGGTATATCATCTGACTAAAATCGATAAGGCTTGGATCGGGTTGACGACATATAAACAGGGTTGCTTTTCCGCTTGAGTGATATACCTTACAAAAAGGCGGACACTTTAAAGTTTAAAATGACTTAATACCAGTTTGATTTCGTTTGACGGGGCGTGGCTAATTAGTTTGCTGTAGCCTAAACCATATCTTAAATTAACTAAAATGACCGCAAAGGAATCTACTTGACTGGTATAGAAATGATTTGAAATGGATTGAATTAAATTGAAAAACGGTTTTAATTTTTGTCAACCTTGTTTAAATACTCAGTTATCTTTTTTAAACAGGAATAATACCTATTTGGCCGATCAATCGAAATTCTGGTTACTAGTGCTTGTGACCAGGTCTGCTATTAAAAGCAGTCATTGATCTGGACTACTCTGTCCGAACAAGACCTGTTCTTATAAAAGTGTAATTGTTCAAGATAACGTTAATATGATCCAAGTTAACTGTGTAAACAGGATCGCTTTGATTGATGAATATCATTTGAGTATCGACTTATGATCAGTGAAAACATAGGACCTATTGAAAATCGGACTTGTTTCCATGTCTGGCATGACTGGTCTGTCAAATACATGAAATAGCAGACTTATCAACAGGTCAGGTCAACAGATTACCTGTTTACAGGTCTGGTCTGGTCAAGCTGTTTGTTCACAGGAAGGTCTGGTCGAGCTGACTTTTCCTCAGGTCTGGTCTGATCAAGCCGACCTGTCCGCTGGTCTGGTCTTCAGCAGTCCTAGAATATCAGACTTAGGTCTGGTCTGATTAGTATAAAGTTAACTCTGCTAAAATTCATATATCATAAGGACTGCTCTAAGTTAATGTTTGTATGGGTTAGGACTACACCCATCTGAAGGTGTTGGTGTAGATTACAAAAATAAACTAGAAATGGTACATATGCGTGCTGCCCGTTATGTATGTAACAACTACCACATCACTTGTAGTGTTACATCCATTATAAACAATCTCCAATGGCCCTCACTTGCTAAGCGCCGCCTCGAAACCAGACTGATTATGTTCTACAAATTCATATATGGAATCATTACAATTCCTTTGCTAGTCCTTGTACCAACAGATACTAAAACAAGAAAATCACATAACCAATAATATCAGCAAATATCCACCTCAAAAGACGATTACAAATGGTCATTTTTCCCACAAACAATAATTCAATGGAACATGTTACCACAAGTTGTGATAGCATGTCAAACAATTGAAACCTTAAGAGAACAGTTGACACCAACTGTTCTCCACAACATAAACTAATTTAATAAATATCAATGTATATATTTTCATTCACTCGTTGCCTTTTTTTTTCTCTCATGTAAATATCACCATTCAAGTAATCTACAAATTCAAAAAATAAATTTTGTTGTGTAACTATAATTTGAATATTTTTAATCACATACGCCGCGCATGTAACAATTCGTAATCTTCAATATTATATGAAGCTGACACTGTATCTCAGAAGTAAAGGAGAAGTGAACGATCCAACGCCAATATTTTCCAACGTTTTGCAACTAAGTCATCATGACAAACGATATTGCATTACACATGTATTTAAAACACTTAAATATCGAAAAAAAAAAACAGGTTTGAGAACAAATCATAAAGCTTTGGTGATAATATTTCTTAAGAATACTGTCCTAAACATTGATTATTGAAACATTATGTTGCCTTTGGAAGTTTCGTTGTGTTGAAATTTTGATATATTTTTTAAATATATGGTTTGTGATATTTTATAGTATATTTTTACATGTCCTTTTCCATGTCTGCAATTATATCATCCTTCGACCCATGTGAACCCTCGACTTGTGTGATTTGCCTTATGCTCATATGGGAGTTTCGGGATTATACCATTTCGTAATAGGAAAAGACTTAAGGATGATTTAGAAGCTTCTAGCATGAGTCGATGTGGATATAAATGAAAATATATAGTAATCAATACTAGTAATCTTTACGTCTACAAAACAGAATATGAATATAGCTCTGCTAGTTGCCGATTCACAACTAGTCCGGCAAGTCACAATATTCCCTGTGATATGAACATGGTTAACAACACTTCTATACACACTTTGTGAGCCAAACAGCATAAATACCATACGTCTTTGACAATCAATTGAAAAAGTAATGAAGAACATTTTATTAACCCCGGCAATGTGTTAAACGTAAAAATAAGATGTAGATATTCTTTCTGAATATGTTAATTCTTTGAGGTCGTTGATAAGATAATAAAAAAAGTAAACGGACCCATTTTACTTTTATCACTTTATTGATATGAGGCAGATATTATACAGGACCTTCTCTGGAAGAATGCACGGTTCCGTTATGCAGATTATGTGCTCTTTATAATACTTGAACGGGTTTTGATTATTTGAAAGCACATATCCCTTTGATAGTACTTTAAAGGGTTTCAGAGATACAGTTATAACTCATTCATATCTGAACTTGTGGATTATTATTTCATTTGATAGAATATCACATCGTTTATATCGTACTTTGTTATCATTGTGTTAGTGTGTGTTCTCTTACTTTGAATACGGCATTATATGATTGAAAATTCATAAAGGATATGGCAAAACATTTTCCAATGTTTTACATGTATTAAAGTCAACTCGTGTTCGCTATTCATTATTTAGTCACCAATGCACATCATATCGAAGAAGTAGATAAAATGCATTTTGTCTAGAAATCTTCAAAAAATTACGTCAAAGGGTTATTATGGCAAATCAAGAGAAACTTAGTTTATCTTTTTATGTTTATCAAATGAGATATTCAGAAAAATAGCAATGTATAGAAAACGCGTACGTATCGCAAAAAAGCAACGTCATTTGGTCCGTAGTGAATAGTTGTTGCACTTGCAAGCATATCCTATCTTTTTAGTTTTACACTATTATCATTGATCCCGTGTGTAATAAATCCACCATTTTCTACATAAGGAAATGTCTGTACCAAGTCAGGAATATGACAGTTATTTTTCATTCGTTAGATGTGTTTGAGCTTTTGATTTTGTCATTTTATTAAGGACTTTCCGTTTTGAATTTCTCTTGTTACTTTACTTTTTTTGTATAAAACTCAGCATGACATGATAAAAAAACTCACAAAGGATGATTCAATAAGTAAACTCGTGTATGCCATTTATTATGTATTTATCAAAGCACATCATATAAAAAAGTAGACAAATGAGTTTTGTGAAGACTTCTTCAACAAATAACGTCACAAAGATAGAGTTGATAATACAAATCAGGATAACCTTAGTTTAATTTTTATCTTTTGTCACATAAGATATTCAGAAAATTTAAATTACATTGTATAGAAAACACGTTCATATTGCAGAGAGGATACGTTACTAGGCCCCTAGTAAGTAGTTGACTCATTTGCAAGCATATCGCATCTTTTTATTTTTACACTATTATCATTGTTCAAGTATGGAATCTTGTATAAGATTTATCATGATATATTTGAAAGTTCACAAAGGATATGGCAATTTTCAAACGGATGTGTTGTTCTAGAAATTGATTCTCTCATTTTGGTAAATAGGCGATCTTCGCTTTTTTGAATATCAGTATGATGCATAGAATATTTCGATATTTCGAATTTATTAGAAGTAGTGAATTAGTAAACGATAATCATCAAAACTCGACTTTAGGGACCTTTTGTTGCTCATGTTGACGTCATGTGGTTCCAAGTGATTATTGGTATTATTGGCAATTATATCACATCTAATTTTGTTTGCACTTTAATAATTGCTTAAGTATGCATGTTTCCTAGCAATTCAGCGTGACATTTTTGACAGTTCGTTGGCAAAACATTTCCTAATGTTTTATAAGAGTGTAATTAAGCTCATGTGTGTCCTTTGCTATTTATATAGCTATACACATGATATAGAAAAAGCAGGAAGAAATGAATGTTGTGGGAAACTTCAACAAATTTCATCACAACACAGTTGGAGTTGCTATATATAGAATAATGGCGTTTTTGATTTTGAAACTTACTTTATCAGCAAGAATATCAAGCGATTCCTCTAGGGCGAGCTGATATTCGAGCTGATGAATTTAGTATAAAAAAAATGCCATAATTCTTTTTGTCGGCAATTTGTCTTAACTGTATGTTTTATGGTCGAGAATATGAATTAAAATTAGATAGTTAGTAAAACTACTTTTTCGCGTACAAAACGTTGCAATAGTTGTTCGGTTGTGTGCATGAAGTCGCGTGCATTTCGTTGATAAATTGACGCAGATGAACTTGTTCACGTGACGTTGCTACACTGATACATGACGTCATTGTCTAATATTTTCGAGTATCAAGTCCTGTCCATGATCTTAAAAATACTAGGCAGTAAGATCAGAGGGAAAATGTACAATTTGCCGATAAGTTATTTTAAGATTAACTTAGTTAATCATGTTAATCTGTTTGTAGTTTTATCATCAGCATTTATTATATTCATTGAATCCGACTTCTGTACATTAATAACAGATTTTGTTATATTAAGATAGCATTACTAGTTATATATTCAGTTAATGTTTTTATAGAAAAACATGCAATGTTCTTAAACAATACGTCCTTGAACCCAAGTTAAAATAGCCATACCGGAATTTATCGACAGTTATCTCTTTCTAATCTTCAATCTCAGAGAATATTTTAAAATATAATAATTTGTTCATGTTATTACATTATGGTATTTTTGAAATACATAGTTTATATATGTAGGACATATTTATATCTACATGTATATATCACTTATGTAGTTGCAGCAACAGAGATGATTATACTTCCGCCAATACACTATATATATCTATCATTGTATTTAGTAACAACTTCGTCTGTTTCGATTTATCAAAATTACAGGTTTTTAATATTCTTTCACACTGTCGATGTACCTAGTAAGACTACTTTGTTAAAATTTATTTATTCGTCATCATTAGAAATATAGCATCATACAAAAATACATTATAATAATAGGATTTGGAAACAAGCTGTACATAGCTTAAGCAAATCCGTTTCAAAGTAAGATTCACACATTTTATCGAATTTGACGTAAAATATGTAATAATATCAACATACATTACTTACAGCAGTTTTTGTGAGAAAAGTAGCTGTTTGCCCAATCTTTACATATTGTATGAGCTGTTCTGGTAATTAATCATGTCCTACCTTAGGATATGAACGCACTTTGGTGGATATAAGTGTGTATGCATATTATATTTCGATATATACAGAAATGAAGGATGACATTTTAATACTTATCGACATCTTGCAAATGAAATATCTAGAAAATGGATGTTGCAATGTATAGAAAACACGTGAATATCGCAACTCTAATGCTTTCCGATATTTTTCAATTAAGTTATCATCAAAATGAATATTGCAGTGTATTGGAAAACACGTTAATATCGCGGAGAAGTTCGAAAACAAACCATTACTGTATCATCTCCGGTACTAATGTCCTAAAAATTGATCAAGCTATTATTACAGTATTGCCATTTAAATTTTAGTTTTGTTGACATTTTGAGACATTTGTCAAGGTATGGTTTGTGATAATTATATGTTCACATGTCCTTTTGTATGTCAGTCATTATATCATCCTCCGACCAATGTAAAAACTCGGCTTGTACCTTTGACTCATGTGGGAGTTTCCGGATGATACCAAGTCCGAAACACCGACATAGCTAGATAATACAGTTATTTATCTAATTACTACCACAATTTGATATTAATAAGTATTGTAATTTTCATTGTTATTAATAAATGTAATGTCAGTATTACAAATCTAATCTTGAATCAATCCAAATCCTATCTTATTTTTGGGAAATATTTTTACAAATTCAAATGTGACGTCACTTTGTGTGTTTTTTTAGAATTTCAAATGTGACGTCACTTTGTGCGTTGAGGCTTTGGCTAACTCGGCTGTGTATTTTTATGTGTTTGATTAAGTTGTTTTATGTAATGTATCCGTTTTTATTCTGTAGTTAGGCCCCACTTCGGTTCTATCATGTATATCTTTTATATAGTCATTTTATAAAATTTACTGTTTGCAAAATTATAAATTATTCTAAATTATAAGGATGTTCTTTTCCCAGGCAGAAAACCCTGGCCGTGTTAGGCGCAACTTTTTGGAAGTTTTGGTCCTCGGTGCTCTTCAGCTTTGTACTTATTTTGGCTTTCAATCTTTTTTCATCTGAGCGTCACTGGTTGGTCTTGTGTGGACGAGACGCACGTCTGGCGTATTGAATTTTAAGCCTAGTACCTTTTGTTAGATATTATTTGTGTGTTTCTTTGTCCTATATGTTCTCCCATTTATTTGTTTTGTGGTCCTGTTATGTGATGTTGTCGTTTTGGTATTGTGTTTGACGTTGCCATAAAAGCGGGAGGTTTGGCATGCCACAAAATCAGGTTCAACCCACCATTTTTTTTCTTAAAATGTCCTGTACCAAGGCAGAAAAATGGCCATTGTTATATTATAGTTCGTTTCTGTGTGAGTTACATTTTAATGTTGTGTTTTTGTTGTGTCGTTGTTCTCCTCTCATATTTGATGCGTTTCCCTCAGTTTTAGTTTGTAACCCGGATTTGTTTTTATCTCTATCGATTTATGAGTTTCGAACAGCGGTATACTACTGTTGCCTTTATAGAAAAGGAATTTCTTAATTGTATGATAATGTGCTAGCAATGCGATTATAAAAGAAAAGCGAAAGATACCAAAGGAACATTTAAACCTAGAAGTTGACAATAAACAGACAATGAGAATATTTACTTGTAATGAATGAGCTTAACGTTGACGTAACAGTGTGGGAATTGAACTGTGCTAGTTCTCCCATTCACACATAGTCCGGCATGATGTAACGTGTTGGCTGAATAATATCGACAAGACTTCTTCATAAGATGTGTTCACCAAACAACCTAAAAACTGTGAGTCTAATTCATCAATTGGAAAAATACTACTATGAAGTACTAATTGAACTAGTCGAAGATTATGTCCAGCAACGGACTTTACGTGAAAATGAAGACGTAGACACTATTTCCGAATAGGTTAAGGCTGTGCGATTATTGTTATAAGTTATAATTTAAAAAAAAAAAAATGGGGCAACAAACACTTGTTTTTTTATTGTTTCAAGTTAGATAATACAGGACGTTCGAAGACGGCTAGCATTACGATTAACAGTCGGTGGTACGGATGATGTTTTCTCTGTAAATACTCCAAAATGTTTTTATTATATTGAACGCATAGATAGTGGTTATAACATTTAAGGATTGTCTAATTTTACCTATCCATTTTTTGTCATTATCATTGGAGTAATTGAGTTCAGGGAATCACACTTCTGTACATGGTTATATGTAAACATGAATAGCATTGTTATATAAAGATAACGTTATAAATAATGTTAAATTCCTTATTATGATTTCAAGGAGATGAGAGAGGGGAGGAAGTAAGTAGTGATATAACTATACGACTCACTGTCTGTCATTGATTATGGATCTGTAACTCATATTACTACAGGCCAATCTTGTCAAAAAAATTCAACGACTTAAGGATGTAGTCAGGTGCAATAAAAAAAAATCTGGAATTTAAAATTGATACCATAAATCAAAAGAGCATTTATTAAGCAACAAAATAAGCTAAAATATTGATAGGTTATGGAACTCCTTTTCGGGATTTTTGTTTAAAAAAATGACGAGAAAAGGCTGACTCGGACTTTTGTCTTATATTTAGCATTGGCGTTATCTGGGTAAGGCTCCGTGTTGAAGGCCGTACCTTGACCTATAATGGTTTACTTTTATAAATTGTTACTTGGATGGAGAGTTGTCTCATTGGCACTCATACCACATCTTCCTATATCTATCAAATGGTAAGAACAAAAATCTATAATCTGCTTAAATTTTGATAATGACACTATTCAAGTCTTCTATGAAAAGAAAAGTGGTTGATATGAGGCATATTATTTTACCCTGCATTCAAGGAAAATAAGAAAGGAGTCCGAACATCTGACAAAAATTCCTAGACCTGACATGACTACAGCCTTAAGTGAATTATTTGAATACGAAAACAGTGAATGTTTTTCTACATTGCGTTCCTCTAATCTTAGTTTAAATCGCAATACTGGAAATAATAAAAAGTGGTATCTTTATAATCTTCATGATTAGAAAATATAATGTATTTTAATTTGCTATGACATTGTAATGATGAAATACCTAATCCATATATAATATCGCATCTTGAGTGTCTTTGTATCACTGATGCAGTTAAAGCAAAAGGTTTGATAATGCACCCGTCAATACATTATTTCTATTCATAATAGTATCGAACCACAACTTCTCGATTGATCATACATTACTGGAACATTTAATTGCTAATGTACTTTCGATGTACATGGTTATTTCATTGAAAATGAAATTTATCAAACTTGATATAAGCTTTGAAACATTTAACGTATTTGTGTATTTGATAAAAAGCAAAATAACAAAAATACCAAACGCCAAGAAAAATTCAGAACGGAAAGTCCCTTATCAAATGGCAAAATCAAAAGCTGAAACACATCAAATGAATGAAAAACAAACGTCATATTCTTTACTTGGTACGGGAATTTCCTAATGTAGAAAATGGTGGATTAAACCTGGTTTTATAGCTAACAAAACCTCTCACTTAAAATGTCCTGTACCAAGTCAGGAATATGGTAGTTGTTATCTACAGTCCGTTTCTATGTATGTTGGCGTTTGCTTTTGTTGTAGTTCAGTGTTTCTGTTGTTTCGTTGTTTTTCTCTTATAGTTGATGTGTTTCCTTCGGTTTTAGTTTGTTACCCGCATTTGTTTTTGCTTACTTGAATCATGACTATTGAACAGGGTATTCTATTGTTGCCTTTATGTATGACAGTCGCATAGAATTCCGACTCAAATTATGTGCATCTTTATTTCTAACAATGCTACCTTATAAAATGTAGGTGTTAATCTAATAAGTTTTTATTTCGGATTTTAGCAAATGAACGATTTCGGGTTTTTGTATATAGGTATGCATGCATAGAGTATTTCAATATAGGAGAAAATGAAGGATGCAACTTCAAGACTTTCAAAAAATTTGCTAACAATGAAAAATAAAAATGTTTTGAAAATAAATAAATATTTCAAAGAATTTAGAAAATCAACCATTAAGATACTAATTCTGTTGCAAATGTCATGCTTAATTTTTTTTAATATCATAGTATTGCCATTTATAGTTTAGTTTTGTGGACATTTTGAAACATTCTTCAAAGTATAGTTTGTGATAGCTATATGTTCACATGTCCTTTTGTATGTCGGTCGTTATATCATCCTCCGACTATTGTGAAAACCCGGTTTGTGCCTTGAACTCACGTGGGAGTTTTGGTATGATACCAGGTCCGTTATGGAAAAGGAATTTCTAAATTTAAGGATAATGTGCTAGCATGAGTTAATGCGATTACAAAAGAAAGGCGAAAGATACGAAAAGTACATTCATAAGTCGAAAATAAACAGACAATGAGAATATTTACTAGTAATTGATAACCGTAACGTCGACTCAACAGTATGAGGAAAAGTAACGGTGTTTTATAGATCACAAGTCTGATAGCAATAACTATGCACACTTTTAAGAAATTCGCAAATTTTGGTTAATAAAGGTGATATCGGCTAAAGTCCCAAGCAAGTTCTAGGTGTATAGTAAATTGGTGATTTTGCTATAACTTTTTTTAGATTCAACACATCGTAGATGTGTTTTGTAAATTATATGTTTTGATTGATGCCGAATCGATTGAAAACTTCAAATCGTTCTCCAATATTTTCATTATTCCAGAGCGAATCTGATACAAACTCTTATTCATTTTTTTGGTATACATTTATTTTGTAAATCTTTTCTAGCTTTAAAGACCTCTTCCCAAAAAGGGTTGTTACATTTTTTTGTTGGGCATAAATATACTAGGCTTTCAATGCTAATTTGTTCAATACTTTCTGATACAATGTAATAGCTTTTTCAGTTTTGGGTTGTTGTTAACAACCGTCTAAAACATGTTCATTTCAATCCTTTAATATATTTGTCAAAACAAAATATTTCTCTTTTTATCTTGTCAGGTTTGTTTTCCCAAATAAATGAACAAATTTTATCAATCAATTGTTTTAAAGTATTTTTGCATGGTCCGTGTAATGTTAAAAACAGATGGTTTAGTTTTGAAATAATTAGTGTCTCGATGATTGTTATTTTTCCAACTGGTGTTAATGTTTGTTTAGACAAAATTCTTATTATATTTTGAATTCATGGGCCGTAGTTTAACAATTTCATTTCATGCAATTGACAGAAAAGTTTATTCCTAGTAATGTAAACCTACTTGAACCCCATTCCAACCCCCATTTTACACACATGGTGTCTTGACTATATTTCTTTATTGCATATTCACACCACCTTTGTTTTGTCCATGTTCCTATGGAGACCAGACATTTCAGCATATTTTGCAGTAAGCGAAGAGATCCATCTAGAGATTTGGGAGTACGTCAAGTATTATTGATGTGGCATCTGCGTATTGGGAGATTAGATATTCTGCATCATCAATTTTAATTCCTTTAATTTCTTTGTTCTTTCTGATTAGACTTCCTAGAATTTCAACACATGTTGAAAATGAAGGTGATAAAGGATCCCCTTGTCTACAGCCTCTTTGGATCTCAAAGAAATCTGACAGAAAACAAATTTGAGATACTGATGAACTAATATTTGTGTAAAAAAGTCCTTATCCAATGTTTTATAGAGGGTCCAAAGTTGCAAAAGTCTTATACTTCATTTATGAATTTCTATGATACGGAATCAAATGTTTTTTTTTCAAAATTTATGAGCAAATCATTTATTTCTGTATAGAATAAAATATCATATATGAGAAGAGTGTTTTCTCCAATATATCTTCCGGGAATGAAAACTGACTGATCATTGTTAATAATAATGGGTAGAACAGTTTAATTCGATCTGCTATACAGCTTGATGCTAGTGTATAAGTTGTATTCTATAAACTTATTGGTAGGCAGTTTTTCATGAACTGTCTAAGTTTATAGCCTTTTGTTAAACATTAATAATACCCTGTTTTTGAGTTATTGACAATTTCCCCCTTTTATAACCATAAATTGTAGATCTGAAAACAAATTTTCTTACACTTGTCCAAAGGAATTTAAAAAATAATTTGTAAAGCCATCCGACCCAGGGCGTTTCTTATTTTTCATTCTACGCAATGCTGTTGTCAATTCATTATAAGCTATATCCCCTTCCAAAGTTTCTTTTAAAGTATCATTTAACTTTTCAATATCAGAATCAGGAACAATTTCTGTTAATATTTCCTCTGTTAAGATGCTTTCCTCTAATTTTTGAATTTCTTCTGATCACTTTTTTTTTCCTGATTATCTCTTTCCCTCTTTTTTATAAGATGCATATGGAATAGTTTTCCCTCTGATTTCAGTAAGCAATATTTCTAAAAAGAGTTGGTCGTTTATGGTAAAGTCAATTTCTAAATCATTTATTTGTTCTAAAGTTTCCTGATTATATTATAATGATACATATTGGTCTTTTACTTTATGTATAATGTCTTTTATAGTATTGGAATATTCAATAGCATGTAAAAGTGAGTTGTTAAATTTCCATAATCCTCTTCCAATTATGAAATCATTCATCTTCAGATTGAATATTATTTGGGAGTGATCGGATCTATAGCTGTTCTGAGTTTGTACATCATATACATTATAATTAAGGTCTTGGGATATTAGGAAGAAATCTAAACTTGCTTGTTTTATGTAATTAGCTTTTCTCTATGTGAATGTTTTTAAGTCTGGTTAAATTTCTCTCAAGAGGTCTGTTAGATTATAAAGTTCTATTAAGTCTAGAACTTTCTCCTTAGCTTTTGGGTTGTTAATATTTTGATAACTATATGTATCAAGACTTTGGTTGTGTACTAAATTATAATCTATAGTTATAACAACTGACTGGTTGTTTAAGATTTCTATCATTTCACTTAGTGAAATATAAAATTCTGGTGTATCTTTGTTTGGACCATAAAAGGTTTTTTGGGTCATTCTTTTTCCTTCGATTTCCATATTAATTCCTAACAATTTTTTCTTTATGTATCTTATACTGAAAGTTTGATGTCACTTAAAATGCTACCCTTCTTTGATTTGTTGCAAATGAGTTAAAAATGCACTCTCCTCCCCATAGATTTTTTATTGATATTTCATCATTTTCTGAAAAATGTGTATCTTGTGAGCAATATTTATTACAGTTGTTTTTTTATTTAAGATAGTCAAAAACATATCTTTGCTTCTCTTTTGAATTAAGAACTTGACAGTTGAATGAGAAAGATTTATATTTTTATTATTCATTTTCAAGTGATATTTCAATTTTATAACAAAACAATAATCTGAAATTTTGATAAATGAAACAAAAATCAATTGATCCATACAACTGTGTACTTTTAAAGTGTGTGAATATCAAATTCTCCTTGAGATGTCTGATCTCACCTGCCATCTCTCTGTGGAATTCAAATTGTAACAAGAGTACATAAAAGATGCTGTATAATATAAATTTCTGTGCCAAAAACATGAAAAAGAGAAAAAGACATACCTCTTGTAAAATGTAAAAATAGAAAGAAGAAGAATAAGATGACATCATAATATAAAAAAGAAATAAATAATTAAAAACTTATTATGTTGTCCTAAAAAAGTAATATATCCACTGCTATTCTATTTTTCAAGTACAGAAATATTGTGCTCTATGGGTGATTTCTGTATCATAAAATATCATATCATGTATGTACACATATTTCACTCTTTTGCCAAGCTGTATGTTTTTTTTTTTTAAATTGGATACTTTATGCATTCAGGTTTCATAGTTTGTTTGGTTATTTGTTAACTTATAGTTCTTCTACTTAATACCAATAATCATATACGCATTTATGCTATATTGCGATGTAAGATTGGGCATGAACGAGGAAATTATTTCTCCACAAAGCAGTATATTATTTAATCTAAACCTGATTATAAATAGTAAAGATTAACAAACTAGCAAAGAAATGGTTCATTTCATGCCACATTACACATGAGTATATAACAGTTGAATTAAAAGCTAAACAACAGCAAACAGAAGCATTTAAGTTTGTTAGAGCAATGAATAGCGTTTCAAAAATCCTTTTAAAACTTTACATTCTAACAGTATATCTTAATATATAGATTGAGAAACATGGTTGGTACATACAGGGTTTCAAGTGTATTATGTAATTTTTATTTTAATAAAAACTATGCAATTGGTGATGTGTAACATATCAGGTAATAAAAGGTATTCCATATTATAGTTTGTGATTTAAAGTTTGAAGTATCAACAATTTATTACAAAGAAAAAGACCCTTCGAGACCCAACACAAGATGTTTAACACCACATGTTCCTTTGACTTATGGCGTGATGTTGGGTTATTGTCACACTATTACAAATCTCACAAGTCTTCTTGATCATATGAAAGCACGTTATTAGTATGTAGAAGTATCGAAACGTGGAGTTAATTTGTTTACTGGTAGATAGTTTTTATATAATTCTTTAATTTTTCCATATTCCTTTATAGACTAAAAAAATGTTTGTTTTTATAAACGACTCCTTACATAAACCATTTTCTTTTTATGATATTTGGTTTTTCCTGTATGTACCAATGAATGATGATAAATATCCATTTTGTTTGGGGGCCAAAACTAAAGTAAAACTAAAGATAAAATAATAAGACTATGAACTAACATGCAGCCTATGTATATCCCCACTAGTAGCATGATTTCAATCTGAAACGGTCATTTTGGTCTGATCAAGTCGTAGTCGACTGAATTTACCGCAAGGGAAAAACGTTAAGACTTTTTCAGACTTTCAGACACTGTTCCGATCTATCGTATTCAGTCCGTTCTGTCATAACAAGATAAACAAGACAGATTGTTCTAGCGTTCGATTGAGACTTGATCAGACCACGTTCAGATCAAATCAGACCAAAGGTAAACATTCTGTTTAGATTTTGTAAGATTGTGTTCAGTCGTGTTAAGATTATAAATATTCGGATGCAAAACAGGTGACACTTTCTCTGTGTTTATCAGGGGTTGCTCCCCTTTTATGAATAAAATCGACAAAGCTTGGAGGATATTCTTTTGTGGTCTTTTAATGTAATATTGTATGTCTTATTTCATTAGATAACGTATGGAAACTTACAATTCATTTTATTTTTTCGATTTAATTTTTAACATTTTTAAAATTGGTTATATAAGGAATTAATAATTGTTGTAACCGGAGAAGTGTGTAAGTCATAAAATTTTGCAGTCGTGCTTTTTGTCATTTAGAAATTCTTTATTTTTCTTCCGCCTATAAAGATATAATGATTAGTAATATATCTCAAAAATGTTCTTTAACACATTTTCATCTGTAATGTAGAATAATTGTTCTTTTTCCAAAACTTGTCAAGAAAAATATATTCTGAGTGTCTGATTTACTTAATTTTTTTTAAAATTTTGACAGATGACATATGTTTGGTGAAAGTTATTTACATTTCAATAAACGGATTATCTGAGCAGTCAACCGAAACGGATTGTCACACACTATCTTAATAATTATAAATACCCATGCAACACTGTGGCTGTTTTATCTATGGAAGTAAAATGAAATATATTTCAATGTTTTATCATATATAAAGATAAACCGGGTAAAATTATTACATTTACAAATTATAAAACATTATTTTTTTCAAAAGAAATGCGACAAGAAAACAAGCATATTTTAAGAATTTAGTTTATATTTACCGTTAGGTACCTATAAAACCCGATTTTGATACTTCTCTCACATTTTTTACCATCGAGTTTTTTTTTTTTTTTTTTTTTTTTTTTAGCAAGAACTAATGAAAGAATAAATTATATTATAGAAAAATATAGAATGGCATAAGTTAAGAAACGATTGACAAAAAGAAAATGTACATAATTATAAATCTAGTGCACCAGTGTTACTTCTCCTCTTAAAAACAGTGAGACGTTTACTTGATTTTTCGGAATTGATCAAAAAGCTATGAAATAACGTAACGAACGGACGTGTACTAATAATCAGGAGCAGTTTATAACATTTTCATTTCGTTAAAAAACAAATATGGAAATTAGGTAAATTAAATGTAATTGTACCATATTGTTGCATTCAAAAGTCTTTAAATAAATAAAATGATGAATAGAAATACATTGATTGTATTGTATCAATCGTGAAATTATTGTCCAGTGTCAAGTATTACACAACTGATTCAACAGAAAATTTAAGTTAGATTATGTTCAAATGCAGTTCATCATGTTCATTACGCTACAGTTGTAACTATTATTTATATTTTTGAAACTTTTATGTCGAGGAATAGACACAGATTCCATTGCTATGCATTGATTTATTCTAGCCTGATAAGGCGAGCGTGTGTCGACAAAAGGTCATGTTTACCAGAAGACTATTGTTGTGAATCCGAGCCAAATTAACTTATGTTCCAACTTTACTCATAAATAATGCGTGCTTGTGGAAAAGAAGTAAATATCAATCTCGAATGAGTATGTTGGGTTGTTGAACAAAGGACCTCCCGCACTCAGGGAGAGAAAGCTGCCGAGACTACCAAATGCTAATTATTGGATAGAATAATAAGTACAAATGTACATCAGTCATTCTCAATTGTATATTTATATAATCAAAATATGCATGCTGGTGCTTAAAAAAATAAAATTAAATGTTGAATTTAAGGAATGCTCTGATTTCAAAAATTAAATCTTTCTCTTTTGCTTTCGATTGATATCATCCTGCATATCATTTAATATTGTTCGTTGAACATTCAACAATCATAGCCATACATGTGCACTTCGGAATGCAATCTATGGATAAACCTGTTTTAAATAATGTACATTGGAAATCATGAATCGTGTGTCATGTTCGACCTATAATCCTTTAATCTATAAAAAAAGTCGTCAATTACTATAAATATAATTATTCTTTTGAATCTACGTAACTCTATATGCGTGTTTTTGCAACTTTGCTGAGAAAGATGTGCATATATTTTAATTTTATTACAATAAAATTTCCTTATTCAACTTGCTACTCGTCTACAAAAAAAAAATCATTGAGGTCTGTCAAATCTTAAAAATATGACGTACCCGGAAATCACACGTTGCTATATAATTCTTGTAAAATTCAGAAACTCGCAATACGGTCTATTTTATATTTTTCTCCGTTTAAAAAGAAAGTGTAAAAATAAGAAGGCGAAAACGGAAAAAGGAGGAGGGTTGTTACACGACACGTTCTTCGCAATTTAATGTTGAACAAATAGTAACCATCTTACATTTTTTTTTTCAAATATCGAATGCACAATCAAATCTTTAACTTATCCATGTTTGCAGTAATTATTTTTTTGACAGGTTTCTGAAGGCATAGTTTAATGTAGGCGTGGCATTTTATCACTTTTATCCAATCAGCTGTCGTATAAAACCAAAACAAATATGTGTGCGATGATGCTTGAACACTGTCGACATAGTGTTTTTTTTTATAATTAATTGATCATCAAAAGGATGTTGTTGCTACTGTGGGCTTGTCATATAAAAAATAGACAACGCTTCTATATATATATATATATATATATATATATATATATATATATACAAGTCTAAATTGAAAACAACGTTCAAACCTATGATTGCGTTGGATAAAAACCGCAATTTTTATACGTGTGCATGCAAAACAAATTTTTTGTTAGTGGGGTCTAAATACAGCACAAACAACATTTTCCAAAAGACCAAAAAAGTGGAAAAGTATGTTTTAACAAAACGCATTTGACTTACAGGTCGAACAACAAATGTTCTTAAACCCTGCTGACTGCCATTGGCGATTGCCAAATAAACGGATCACCGATGTAATAGATGGATCTTAATTTTAAATTTAATACTAAACAGAAAACAATAAACTTTATATATATATATATTAAGAATAAAAAAAGTGATGAAAAAGAAATATTACTATACATTTGATGGAAATTTAGACTAATTCAATAGCTGTGACATACAGATGAATAAATAACGCCGAGTGTAGAGATGATAAAACAAATTTAATGCTTTTATGCTAAAACTGATATATATTCCAATCAAAGGGGAAGCATACGCTCTGTTCGCCCCCTGAATCCGCCACTGACCTAGCAATTACGATATAGTTAATCAATTAAAAGGTTTGTAAAAAAAAAAATTTTTTAAAATGGAAAGCGTGTTTTGTATTCCTTAAACTGGGAACATTTTATGATATTTTATGGACAATGTAAATCTTAAATCAGTATTATAAAGTCAATCAAGATAAAAAAAAAAGTAATTGTAATTTCTGCCCAAAAAAAAACGTATTTTAGAATCACCATATAATTGAAATCGGAATTGGATTATTTTGTGCTCAATGGACTTTATTTAGACTTTTTTTAATATTTATTCCTTCATAGTGACTATTTTGAGATCGAATTTAATGAGGTTAATTTTAAGTATGTGCCAAAACAGGAAAAAATATAAGTTACAAATCAACCAGACTTCGTTTGGATGTGACATGTCTTTAAAATTAATATAGTTGAAATGTTGTAGTAGGAGGGGAGAAGTTAAAGACTGAAAAGTAAAACTTTTTTTCTGTTAACTATGTACTATAATTTAGGTACATCTCTCAACGATTAATCTTCTTCTGAGTATATTCACGGCTTGAGGGAAAAAAAGCAATTAATCTATACTCAATTACCCTTTAAGTTATGATTTGTCATAAAATGATTTAAAAGTAATCAAACGGAACTCAAACTGTAGGAGATGTGGGTAATACGTCAATATGACAGCAATCAAACGACAAAAACAACATCAAGAGGGCAACATATAGTCTTCAACAAGAAACAGGGGCCTGTTTATCGAAGCGCTGTTAGGACTAGGACATGTCATAAGATCATCTTAGGACGTATATTTATCCTTAGTGCGTTTATCAAGCATGTCGTAACTTGGCAAAAGTCAAAGGAATCGTCCTAACTTTAGGACACCTAAGTAGGTGTCTTAAGATGGTCTTAAGATGGTCCTAACTTTAGGATATATCTTATGATGGTTAATTTGTAAACAAGTACAAAGTAAAATACAAGTAAATAATTTTCTAAATATTTTTTTTCAATTTTCACTTATTTAATGTGTTCTTGCTCTTATCCAAAAGATATTACAAAAACAGTAGTATATATATGACACCCCTCTATTTATATTTTCCACGTGGAAAATACGCATAGAGGGGCATAAATGGACATACTAGTAGTTTAAAATATTAAAGAATATTCACTTTTAAAAAAAGTTCGGAAAAAGTGGGTCCATTACCCAAGCGCATGTGATCCGTAATAAAATAATTTATGTATTCCGTATTTTTATGAAAGATGCACGAGATTTGCCTTTGAAATCTGTAAATTATAAAACCGTGACACCTCAAATTAAACTCACTCAAAAATATATAATGACTGTTACCGATTGTCTTGTATTAGTTTTCACTGTTACAGCTGTTTACAAATAATTTGATCAATCATTATATAAAACGTTGTTACATTTTTTTGTGTTTTTGTTTTTTTCCCCCATAAAGTTTGAATGTACAATTATTAGATAGATACTATTTCTTTTCTTTATGATAATACTAATAATATTTCCAATTTGTAATCTTGTAATTATTTACTACTGGTGAAATTCAATGCATTCTTAAACATTTAATTTTTTTAAATTCCTATCTTTTTTTACGCTAACAGTTAGGACAGCGGTTAGGACATCCTAGCTAAGATAGTCCTAAGATAGCTTCGATTTGCATGCAGAGACATGTCATAAGTCGGTCCTAACATTATCCTAATTTATTCCTAAGAGAGGTCTTAGGACAAATCATTGGATAGCTTCGATAAACAGGCCCCTGGTGTCTACACAATATGTCAAGTTCTAAATAGTCACGAGAGTATATAAAAATTGTGAATACATTAAACAAAAACAATTAAAGATCTGCCATTAAAACACAATTCTCCAAATAATGTAACAATTTAGGCAAAAGCCTGAATATAAAAATAAGATAATAATTTAAAAGTACCAATCTTTTACTACTTAAAGGCATAATTTCCCCTTTCTTTAACCCACAAGAGAACTTTGCCAGGAGCCACGGATTGAACATCGTCCTCATATTAACAAACTGTACTGTAAATGGATGTTCTCTCTCTCTCTCTCTCTCTCTCTCTCTCTCTCTCTCTCTCTCTCTCTCTCATGCAGACAAAAACAATTTACATTTACTGATACTAAATTGTCAGACATTACACTTTTATTTAGAAAAGTTTTCTTATTAGTATTAATGAAATAAAGCACATCATTATTTTCATATTTTTTTAGGATGCGAGCGTATTTACCTGTTAAATGATTTGTTTGACAGAATGTTTTACATTTTAAAATTCGTTCTTCTCTATTGCCCTCAAGCTAAATGTCATCGTCATATGTATAATGGAAGACAATAAACAATTTGTTATGTATATACCATCTGCTGTTACTTCTTACCTAGGCACATAGTACGAAAGTAGTCGTATTACGTAATAATTACGAATGCAAAATTGTCGATCAGGTAACTTCAGTAGAATATGCACTGTAGCTCTACACTGGCGTGTTTTAAACAGATATTTTTATCTGAAAATAAGAACACATTTGTTTGTTTGCTTAAGATTTATTGGTGATGTTGATAATTTTTTTATTCCCGTACTGAATTTTGTTTTAATTTTTCATCAAACTGTACCGATAGAGAATTTGATAGACACAGTCAAGGATATTTAATTGTCATTAATTTTTTTTGATATAGTTCAAAATAATCTTAAAACTGAATTATGACTTTTTGTCCTGTGACTGTTTGTCCGTGACTTTTTGTCTGTGACTTTTTGTCCTGTGACTTTCTGTCCTTCATTCTAATAAAAACAAACAAATGCGTAGCACAATAAATCCATTATAATTAATGGATTTTCTTATTCTTTGAAACTAACGTTGCAAGGAAATCAATTTAAAAAAAGAAAAATTTGAAGGACCACGTCTCTTTTACGTCAAAGCATATACAAAAGTGAAAACGTTTTTCCTAATGTTAAATTTTTTTAATGAAATAATGTTTTAATCTAAGAACATATCTTCTGGAATATTAAAATACACCTGTGACGTAAATCTTTTGTTCAAACTCTCAATTATTTTTTAGGAATAGAGAGTTATTTTCCTTTGTTCATCTTCATTCATCCGGACGTTTTGCCCTTTGGATATTTTCATGGGCACTTTCTTAAAAAGTGTTCACCCATGGAATTAATCCTGAAGGACCAAACGCGATATTGAATGAAGATGAAAACTTAATAAAACGAGTGATACTGGAGTTTTTTTTAATAGGGATCGTAGTAATACAATGAACACCAAATATCTTATTATTAATAAACAGCTTTTATTTGCGAGTCGTAATTCCATTGTATAACATATAGTATCGTTTTCACTAAAATTCAACAACATTATCCATATTTTGTTTTCCGATGCACATCGTGGCTGAATTTTTGTCACGGATAGCATCCAATCGGGTAAAAACGAATATTTTATATTGAGTGCCATTCCTCTGCTGTGCATCTACAAAATATCAAATGTGTTAACTCATTTGAATTCGTTTGTGATATTGAACACATTAATAAACAGCTTTCATTTGCGAGTCGTAATTCCATTGTATAACATATAGTATCGTTTTCTCTAAAATTCAACAACATTATCCATATTTTATTTTCCGATGCACATCGTGGCTGAATTTTTGTCACGGATAGCATCCAAGCGGGTAAAAACGAATATTTTCCATTGAGTGCCATTCCTCTGCTGTGCATCTACAAAATATCAAATGTGTTAACTCAGTTGAATTCGTTTGTGATATTGAACACATTAACATTATTCAATAAGGAAAATAAGTCTTAGCTGCATGATTTTTTTTATTAGTTGTTATTGGCTTTGAACTAGCAGTCAGTAACTGCGAGTACTCTCAGATCTGTACTTAGTGTCTTTTTGTTGTGGGGATGTATAAGTACCCTGCCACGTCCACTCTGTGTTTTTGTTACTTGTTTTTATGCTTAGTATCTATCTGATGAGTTAAGCCCTTTTCAACTGATTTGTATAGTTTGTTCATATGTTGTACTGTTACACCACTGTCCAAGGTTAGGGGGAGGGTTGCGCGCCCGCTAACATGTTTAACCCCGCCACATTCTGTATGTGCTTGCCCCAAGTCAGAAGCCTGTAATTCAGTGGTTGTCGTCTGATGCCGTGTATCATATTTGTTTTTTGTTCATTACTTTGTACATAAAGCAGGCCGTTAGTTTTCTCGTTTCAATTGTTTTACATTTGTTATTTCGGGGGCCTTTTAAAGCTGACTATGCGATATAGGCCTTGCTCATTGTTGAAGGCCTTACAGTGACCTATAGTTGTTAATTTCTGGGTCATTTTGTCTCTTGTGGAAATTTATTCTTGTTGTACCATGTCATTTTTATCAGATGATTCTACATCCAAGATGTATCAGACGAAAAACACACATAATCTATTAATATATATGCATAAATACTAGTTTTTTTTTCTCTCTCTCGAAATACCACTTAAAGTCACAAATAAATATCCTTTCAATCACACTACAGGAAAGACGTGCGTATCAAATGACTTACATCATAAATCAGGATAAACTTAATTCAAGATCTTTTTATAGTAATTATTCTACTGTTCATAAATACTTCGTTAAGTGAGTAGATGGTCAGCTTGATCTTAAATTTTGCCTGTGGATTATTGGGTACAACAGGGGAAATGAAAAGAAAACCATAACAAAATGAAATATTTTTTTTTTAAATGTTATAATTTGAAGATTTGTTCTTAATATTCAAGGTGTATTCTAAATTAGCGATAGTCCAAATAACTGTCCATTCCTTTGAAATAATGGGCGTCGGCCCTGCGGGCCTCCGCTCCATTATTTCCCAGGAATGGACAGTTATTTGGACTTTCTCTATAACGTATTTTGCTCTTTATTTTATTTCGTAGCGACAGAGACATGTATACGATATATTTATATAGAATATTTTGGATCTTAGGTTGCGGCCAAGGTTTTCCTGAAGCTTTTAGTTCACAAAATCATCGTATTTTCACAAAACATTAAAAATGTAATGACTTTGGAGCCTATATCAGGAGATTGTTATACTTAGTATTATGGCTCTTGAAAAAGACCTTATCAGGAATCAAATTGTGGCCTTTCTTATATTCTAAAGTTGTAACTTACGGCCATAGTTTGCTTCAAGTGCGAATTACAAAAAGTGGTTTCGTCTTCCTAAATTTTTTCTGGTTACATATAGTATATTCTGGATGAGTTACATTATTGCATAAAACCGCCGTTTTGATAAGTATATTCCATTCACCACATATAGAACACCTATTACTTATAGAATCAGATTAATAGACAAAACCATGAAACGTTTACCAATGAACCATGAATACCGGTCTGAACCCTGTCTGACGAACACGTTAACCTTGCATAAATTCCATATTCCAAACATAGTTAATCCTTTTCAACAACAAAAAAGCGTTTGACTTTTCAACATGTATACAACAAGACAGTCTTAGAAATTTTAACTATGTTTTTAATGTCTTAAAATAAAAGTAGACGAGGTGTTCACACGAGATTTCCAATGAGACATCTTTCCACCAGTGACCAAATGACGTAGACATGACAGAATTTATCAACCAAAGGTCAACGTACGGCAAGGACTTCAACAATGGGCAAAACTCATACCGCACACTGAAGCTCTCGGCTAATACTTGATAAAATACGCTAAAAATGCAAGCCGTGATATTCGTTTTATATACAATGTATATAAATACATTATGCATGTGCATTTGTACTATTCACATTAAAAGTGTATAAATTCTGGGAATGGTATAAAATATTATATCCCAGATAAACCTTACGGTTTTTGCATTTAAAAGTCGTATATTTTGCCCCGGCTTCTTGTCCCGTTTATTTGTTGATTGTAACATGAAAAAAAAAAACTACAGTTTTACCTTGTCATTCGTTCTTCAAATTTCTGACCAGTATAGCCAAAAACAAATACATTATTTACAAATTCGTGCGTAGGTTTTTACACTAGTCAATTCGGGGCCCGTTATAGCTTGCTGTTCGGTGTGAGCCAAGGCTCCGTGTTGAAGGCCGTACTTTGACCTATAATTGTATATATATAAATATAATGGAGAGTTATCTCATTGGCACTCATACAACATCTTCTTATTTATGTTTTTATGACCCGGTTTGAGTAGTTTTAACGAATTACTACAGTGCATAATAGAAATTTAGCAACAAAGCTAATACATGTAAAACTATTATCTTTCAAAGATTAATGTCCAGTAACTTGTCTTTGTTTGAGGTAAAAATTAGTATTTGAAACAAAAACCAATACCTAGTCTCGATTGACCGACATGCTATACTAGTATAACACATGCAGATATTGATTATTTGACGAAGAAATTAGCCAGTGTCATCTTTTCAGCTGGGAATTCTAAATTGATATTATTTAGACATGAAATCATATTTGACGATTAAGCAATAACACACCACCAAAGGCAACGATCTATTTTAGATCATAGAATCATAATGTAGTGTCACATGGTTGTATGACAATCATGATTAGGTCCCAGATTCACTTGTCTGGTCGCGATGGTTAAATACAGCTCTAGATTTTTAATATGTCAATTTTATACAAATACAATAAATACTGAAACAGTATAAAAAAAAACAATATTCATCTTTTAATACAATTTGGTTTATAATATGGTCTTTTGTTGTATTTCTATGGTTATGAAGTCATGAAGTGTGTTAATTCTATATTCTAATGTTAGCATCTATGTACAGTTTGTCTTTTTGTATTTTTTTTTTAACGTTGCGTTGTCAGTTTGTCTTTGAATTATAAGATTGAATATCACTTTGGTAATTTAATTCCGTCCGTTTTTACAATAATCATGAGATTCAGATATGATAGGATTAAAGGTTATATTTTGGAATAATACGTATGCACATCCGTATAGTTTTATGAGGGTCTTGATCGGGGGTAGGGAATTATTCTTTTCTAAACCAAGAAAACCAATATATCTGCTGTAAAATTCACCTTTTGTCTTTATTTCACCCACTTCTATTACATAAAATTGAAAACGGTCATTTAATAAAGAACAAGTATCGATTTGCATAGTTGTAAAATTTCATGTCGTTGATACACAAATGTAGTACGCATTTTTTTCCGGGCGGTACAGATTCCCACTGTTACTCTTTTTTGTTGTTGTAACTATTTACGTTATATTTTGTTCATAAAGATAGGTAAAGAAACAATTGTGTGGTCATGGAATTCCGAAATTGGTTTTCTGAATCCATATAACATGTGGCATGAAATTTTATGGTGAAACGGGGAAATTGTAGAAAGCTTATTTATGGTAATGTTCGATTATTTTTTTTTTAATTTTCGATATATGACGATAGCGCAAAAAAGTATTAAAATATTTGTAACTGACGCTGTTGACTTTTCTGGGTTATGTTCAAACGCCCAGCTGTTCACCTATACAACTGAAATACAATTAATCGACATATGTATCAAATTGGTACTGCTGTGACTAAGGATATTCAAAATAAATACACGTGAGTTAACATTGTGAGATAAAATAAATAAATAAATGAATAAACAAATAAATAAATAAATAAATAAATAAATAAATAAATAAATAAATAAATAAAACCTGCATTCTCATCATTCATTCTTACGTACGTCTAGATTTATACAGAAGTCAAACTATATATATGAATAAAAGGGGTGGGTCCGTAGAAATAAGGCAAAGGACCTCCATAGTGCACTATAAGGATTCCGCACTAAGAACCTGATGGAATAATATAATTGGCACAAATGACATGAAACATAGAAGTAAACTAAGTTAAAATAAATTATTCAAAATTTTATAATTATATTTTTAAAAATGACGAAGTTATTTGGTGTTTTATCGACACGTGCCATATTCATTTGATTGTCACCTGTGTAATTGATTGAAATCTTTGTTCATTCAACCAGAACCAGTTTATAACGTATTTTCTATGTTTTTGTTTTTAAGTGTTTTGTATTTTGTATATAAAATTGAAATTTTAGATACGGACAAAGTAAATAAAAAAAATCTGAATTTCACTCTGAATACTTTCAATAAATGAAGTTGTCGGTTTTACGTACATGATATAACAAGCAAACACAGGGGTGTACCGGAAACGGAGGTAACAACCTGTCTTGGAAGTTATATGAAATACAAAAATATGTATTATATACACCTTGAGGGCGTAAGCCAAAATGTGTACATCTTATGTACACCAAGATATTATTGTCAATGCAGAATGATAGAATTCAATAATTTATAAGGGGTCTTTCAGCGATTTGACCACATGCTATTGAAATGCACGATAAACGCAGTGTATCCAATTTCATTTATCTTGGTGTAAATATAGATACAATTTTGCTAGATAAATAGAATACAAAAACACATTTCTTTACATAATTCAACCTAAAATAATTGAAAATTATCATATGGGTATTTCTTTAACATGATATCCCAGAGCCGAATAATGTATGTATGCATTATATGCTTGCAGACTTTGGATTAACGTACCAATTAGAGGGTAGGACAGAAAGTCACAATAAAGAATTAAAGGACAAAACGTCAAAATATTGTTTTTGGGATAAGTTTTTTTTTTTTTTTTTTTTGGCAAAAATTTAAAAAAAAATCTAAAAGTTTTACATATTGAATACATTTGAGGTAAACACCGAGAGTTACAAATGTACCAGCATACATTTTTGATAGAAAAACAAAGAGACCTAAGAATTGATTAGCTCCATGACCTAGAAATATACATCCTTTTTTGTTCAAATTAGTTTAACCTCCATTCAACAATGCGAAGGAACAATTGCCTAAACTGTGAAATGAATTGATTTAAAACGACTGTAAAAATATTAATTTCTGTCAATTTTATCACTTTTAAATCTTAACATAGAATATAGAATATGGTTAATTTTGGTTTGTTAGGTAAACATGTCATTATCGTATATTTTTGTTAAATACTACTCAAGTTGCGGTTTTGCAATATGTTCGAATAGTTTTAACAATATCGTCTGTAGTGTTTAGAAAGAAGCTATTATAAAAATGTGTTAGAACCTTAAACTAAACATACGGAGCTATGACAGGTGTACTTATGGTGTAATTGTATAATAGCAATGTAATTGCCACGTTTCTTTAATGTTTTTGGATCATTGATTTTATTACCTGTTGATTATTGGCACATGCCAACGAACTCAATCTTTAAAGACAGAAAATATTAAATAACGCCAACATTACTATTAGAGGAAGAAAAAGACGAAGAAGAATTATTTATTAAAGTGCAACCCGAATAAACCAATAAATACATGTTTTATAATACAAAATAATCAGCCGGTCAAATAGGCTTATGATGGATGCACTTTCTAATAATAATAGTCTATTCTGAGTCATGAAAATGATTTTTGAAATCAGAATTTAAGTGTGTTACTAAAATGAAAGAAAGGGTCTTTCATTTCTGTATTCCTTAATTTCTTTATGCCATTTGTCTTTATTCTTTATACTTTTGTCCATTATTCTCAATTCTTTATATCCAAGCACCTTATTATTCTCTATTTTTTTTGGTCCATTTTTCTCTATTCTTTATATTTTTTGCCCATCATTCTCTATTCTGTTAACCGCCATCCACATCCTTCTCTATCCGATGGTATGTTATTTATAGTTTTTACATTGTCCCGTCACGGTCTAAGTGCAGTTTCAGAAGATAAGTGCACTCAGAGACATGTCTCTGGTGCGCTGATCCGCCTTGTTGTTCATACGCACCACTCTTCGAAGTAAAAGCTAAAAAAAAGGCGCTTGTTCAAGTTTTAAAAAAAATATCTCGCACGGCAATGATTATTTAATGCCACGAAGTAATTGAAAAGTTTAAGAGGAAAGTATCGAAAGATAAAGAAATTAGCGAAATAAATTATTTGACATAACACATAATTGTATTCTGCGTTGATCGTTCCTGATGAAGTTAAATCCAGAAAAGTGTAATTTAAAAAGTGTTGTTATCACTTTTTTGTTGTTGTTTTGTTTAAAATTTGCAATTACTTTTTTTCAAAGACGAAAAACAACTGCCATACACATTTTATTCAAGATTAGGACTACATGTTTTACCGGGTTAACGCCATTTTGAATTTAGGTGTATAACAAAAATGTTTTCTGATTAACGATTGCACGGTAAACAGATTCTTCACATCCACACACTATTCGCTTATTGAAAATCAGTTATAAAAGGTTAGTTCTACAACCCTTTGTTAAAATACATGTATAAATTCTTTACCATAAAATACAGACGTGAACAAATTATTTGTGAAATTAAAAAAAAAATTGCAATATACAATAATAAGTAGATAAATACATAAATTAGCATTAATTAGAGAAATAAAACCAGAAACAGTAATAGACGAAAAATGTATTTCCTCAACAAAACAAATTAACAAATTCCCTAATCTCTTTAAAAAACCCAACAGAAATAAAAAAATCAACCAATGATTTTATGTTTAATTATTCAAAAGTTACGTTTTAATTCAAGCATTTATATTATACATTTTTTGTAATTAAAATGTATCATCAACATGAAGGAGCGTAACTCCTGGTATCATACTGACACACTGAACGGGTCTTAAACCGATCTGAAAAAAATTGAACGTTACTTTTTATATTTGGTCTGAATTCGTCAAAAACCGTCTTAGCAGATCTTAATCGAACGCTAAAGCCTTCCGTCTTATTTATCTTGACATGACTGACGGGACTGAACCCGGTAGATCGGAACAGCGTCTGAAAGTCTAAAAAAGTCAACGATTGTCCCTTCGGTCGATTAAGACTGGATCAGACCAAAATGACCGTTTCAGATTGAAATCCTGCTACTAGTGCCTATATGATTGCAACAACAGCAAAATCATAAAAAGAAAACACACACAAGCAAAAAAAAAAAAAAAAAAAAAATAAATACAAGCAGTTTACTTACTAACAGCCAAGTCCTAAAACAGATTGAACATTTTTATATATTAATACGTTTTTCAGTCATAGCAAAAAAAAAAAAAAAAAACTGATTAAGATCACCTCAGTTCAACCTGATTTTAATGAACGTCCATAAAGGATATGTTGCAAAACGTATAATTATATTTTACAATTATAAAACTTAAATCGTGTGTTTCCTTTATTATCTATATAGGAAAAAAGTAAAACAACAAAAATACCGAACTCCAAGGAAATTTCAAATCTGAAAGTCCCTCACCGAATAGCAGCACGAAAAGCCCAAACACATCAAAGGAATGGAAAACAACTCTCATATTTATGACTTGGAATACACAACCAGGGATAACTGAATTTAGTGTAGATATCTTTAAAAAGGCATTAGCGCGATCTTGAAAAGAACAAAATAAAGATATGATATTGTTTGTTTCAAACATTTATAAAAGACGAATTCTGAAATAATAGTTCGCTATTAGCAGTCAGTTTTGGTTCAATTTTGTTAAAATAAGCTTAAAAACATCGATGATGTATTATTGAATTGCAGTCAATAATTCAACTCATTTGAAACTGTATTCATGCGAACTTCAATAGACACCTTAACGGGGATGGGCTGAACATCTTTAGTAATTGAAAAGAAAGAATGTCAACAGTGTAAAAAGGTAGCCACTGGGAAGAACTTTGTGTTGATTGATTTTGTCATCAAACAATCCTCTAAATACAAATAGAACGATGGTTTGCATATTTTTTTCATCTATGACATGAAATAAAACAGACCTAGACAAATCGTTAGTATACAATTGTACGCTATTTACCATAGAAGGATGAACTTAATCTCATCTATTTATTATTTTTTAACATCATTAGAGTAATAATGTTCAGGGAATCATATGTCTGTATTTACAACATGTGTAACTCATATAATGAATAATACTGTAAATCAAGATAACACATATAATTTATTAATCGTGGAATATTCTTTTTATGATTTCAGGCTGAAAAGACTTGAATTTGATAAAGAGTGAGTAGTGATATATTTAACTTTAAGCTTTATTTGATGACATTGATTATGATTCTGTTATTGACTTTAATATAAACCAATCGCGTCTGAAATACAAAAACTGTCAAAGTCTCCAAACATTACACTCCTCAAACCTTTTAAGTTCAACATGATTTCAATGAATGTCTATAAAGGATATGTGGCAAAACGTATAATTATGTAACACAACTTGGGTGTTTCCTTTATTATTTATATAGGAAAAAAGTAAAACAATAAAAATACCAAACTCCAAGAAAATTCAAATCTGAAAGTCTCTCACCGAATGGTAACATCAAAATCCAAAACACATCAAACGAATGGAAAACAACAGTCATATTCCTGACTTGGAATACACATGATATCGAAAAACAAGGGATAACTGAATTTAGTGTAGATTTATTTAAACAGGCATTAGCTTCGAAGTTAAAAATAAAATAAAAATATGATTTTGTTTGTTTCAAACATATATAAAAGCCAGATTACTAAATAATATTTCGCTATTAGCAGTCAGTTTTGGTTCAATTTTGTCGAAACAAGCTTAAAAACATCGAGGATGAGTTATTGGTTTGCAGTCAATAATTCAACTCATTTGAATCTGTATTCATGCAAACTGTAATAAAAACCTTGACGGGCATGGGCTGAGCATCTTTTGTAATGAAAAAGAAAGAATGTCAACAATTAAAAAAGGCAGCCACTGGGACGACCTCTGTGGTGATTGATTTTGTCATCAAACAAATCTGTAAATACAGACAGAACGATTGTTTACAAATTTTTTGAATCTATGAAATGAAATCAAACAGACCTACAAAAATCGTGATGATACAATTGCACGTCATATTTAATAGACAGATGAACTTAATCTCATCTATTTATTATTTTTTACATCATTAGAGTAATAATTTTCAGGGAATCACCTGTCTGTATTTAGTAACATGTTAACATGTTACTGATATAATGAATCATACTGTAAATCAAGATTAAATATATAATTAATTAACGGTAAAATATCCTTTTTATGATTTCAGGCTGATAGGAAATAAAGAGTGAGTAGTGATATATTTATATTTAAGCTTTATTTGATGACATTGATTATAATTCTGTTATTGACTTTAATATAAACCTATCGCGTCTGAAATATAAAAACTGTCAAAATTTCATAACATTACACTCCTCCAAATTTTTAAGTTCTACATGATTTGAATGAACGTCCATAAAGGATATGTGGCAAAATGTATAATTATGCTTTCTAACTATGAAACTAAACTCGTGTGTTTCCTTTATTATTTATATAGGAAAAAAGTAAAACAACTAAAATACCGAACTCAAGAATGGAAAACAACTGTTATATTCCTGACTTGGAAAACACATGATATCGAACAAACAGGGATTACTGAATTAAGTGTAGATATCTTTAAAAATGCATTAGCTTCGAAATTGAAAAAATAAAATAAAAAATAAGATTTTGTTTGTTTCAAACATATATTAAAACCGAATTTTGAAATAATGTTTTGCTATTAGAAGTCAGTTTTGGTTCAATTTTGTCAAAATAAGCTTCAAAACATCGAGGATGTATTATTGGTTTGCAGTCAATAATTCAACTCATTTGAATCTGTATTCATGCGAACTTCAATATAAACCTTAACGGGGATGGGCTGAACATCTTTAGTAATTGAAATGAAAGAATATCAACAGTGAAAAAAGGCAGCCACTGGGAAGACATTTGTGTTGATTGATTTTGTCATCAAACTAATCTCTAAATACAGACAGAACAAAGGTTTACATTATTTTTTGAATCTATGACATGCAATCAAACAAACCTAGAAAAATCGTTACTATACAATTGCACGTGATATATCATAGAAGGATTAACTTTATCTCATCTATTTATTATTTTTTACATCATTAGAGTAATAATGTTCAGGGAATCACATGTCTGTATTTTGTAACATGTTAACATGTAACTGATATAATGAATCATACTGTAAATCAAGATAACATATATAATTTGTTAATCGTGGAATATTCTTTTGATGATTTCAGGCGGGAAAGACTTGAAAAGTGAGTAGAGATATATCTAACTTTAAGTTTTATTTGATGACATTGATTATGATTCTGTCATTGACTTTAATATAAACCAATCGCGTCTGAAATACAAAAACTGTTATAGTTTCCAAACATTACTATCCTCCAACCTTTTAAGTTCAACATGATTTGAATGAACGTCCATAAAGGATATGTGGCAAAACGTATAATTATGCTTTCTAACTATGAAACTCAATTCGTGTGTTTCCTTTATTATTTATATAGGAAAAAAGTAAAACAACAAAAATACCGAACTCAAGAATGGAAAACAACTGCCATATTCCTGACTTGGAATACACATAATATCGAACAAACAGGGATTACTGAATTTAGTGTAGATATCTTTAAAAATGCATTAGCTTCGAAATTGAAAAACTAACATAAAAATATGATTTTGTTTGTTTCAAACATATATAAAAGCCGAATTATGAAATAATATTTCGCTATTAGCAGTCAGTTTTGGTTCAATTTTGTCGAAACAAGCTTAAAAACGTCGAGGATGTATTTTTGTTTGCAGTCAATAATTCAACTCATTTGAATCTGTATTCATGCGAACTTCAATATAAACCTTAACGGGCTTTGGCTGACCATCTTTTGTAATGAAAAAGAAAGAATGTCAACAGTAAAAAAGGCAGCCACTGGGACGACCTGTATGGTGATTGATTTTGTCATCAAACAAATCTGTAAATACAGACAGAATGATGGTTTACATATTTTGTAAATCTATGACATGTTATCAAACAGACCTAGAAAAATCGTTATTATACAATTGCACGTGATATATCATAGAAGTATTAACTTGATCTTATTTATTATTATTTTTTACATCATTAGAGTAATAATGTTCAGGGAAACACATGTCTGTATTTTGTAACATGTTAACATGTAACTGACATAATGAATCATACTGTAAATCAATATAACATGTATCATTTATTAATTGTGGAATATTATTTTTATGATTTCAGGCTGAAAAGACTTGAACGTGATCAAGAGTGAGTAGTGATATTTAACTTTAAGCTTCATTTGATGACATTGATTATGATTCTGTTATTGACTTTAACATAAACCAATCGCGTCTGAAATACAAAAACTGTCAAAGCTTTCAAACATTACACTCCTCCAACCTTTTAAGTTCAACTTGATTTGAATGAACGTCCATAAAGGATATGTGGCAAAACGTATAATTATGCTTTATAAATATGAAACTCAATTCGTGTGTTTCCTTTATTATTTATATAGGAAAAAAGTAAAACAACAAAAATACCGGACTCCAAGTAAAATTCAAATCTGAAAGTCTCTCGACGAATGGCAACATCGAAAGCCAAAACACATCAAACGAATGGAAAACAACTGTCATATTCCTGACTTGAAATACACATGAAATCGAACAACCAGGGATAACTGAATTTAGTGTAGATATCCTTAAGGAGGCATTACTTTAGAAGTGGAAAACATAAAATAAAAATATGATTTTGTTTGTTTCAAAGATATATAAAAGCCGAATTATGAAATAATATTTCGCTATAAGCAGTCAGTTTTGGTTCAATTTTGTCGAAACAAGCTTAAAAACATTGAGGATGTTTTATTTTTTGCAGTCAAAAATTTGACTCATTTGAATCTGTATTCATGCGAACTTCAATAAAAACCTTAACGGGGATGGGCTGAGCATCTTTTGTAATGAAAAAGAAAGAATGTCAACAGTGAAAAAAGGCAGCCACTGGGAAGACCTTTGTGGTGATTGATTTTGTTATCAAACAAATCTGTAAATACAGACAGAACGATTGTTTACATATTTTGTGAATTTATGACATGAAATCAAACAGACCTAGAAAAATCGTTTTTATACAATTGCACTTGATATATCATAGACGTATTAACTTAATCTTATCTATTTACTATTTTTTACATCATTAGAGTAATAATGTTCAGGGAATCACATGTCTGTATTTTGTAACATGTTAACATGTAACTGATATAATGAATCATACTGTAAATCAAGATAACATATATAATTTATTAATCGTGGAATATTCTTTTGATGATTTCAGGCTCAGAAGACTTGAACTTGATAAAGCGTGAGTAGTGATATATTTAACTTTAAGCTTTATTTGATAACATTGATTATGATTCTGTTATTGAATTTAATATAAACCAATCGCGTCTGAAATACAAAAACTGTCAAATTTTTCAAACATTACACTCCACCAACATTTTAAGTTCAACTTTATTTGATTGTATGTCTATAAGGGTATGTGGCAAAACGTATAATTATGATTTATAACTATGAAACTCAACTCGTGTGTTTTCTTTATTATTTATATACGAAAAAGGTAAGACAACAAAAATACCGAACTCCAAGTAAAATTCAAATTTGAAAGTCTCTCACCGAATGGCAACATCAAAAGCCAAAACACATCAAAAGCCAAAACACATCAAACGACTGGAAAACAACTGCCATATTTCTTACTTGGAATACACGTGATATTGAACAACCAGGGATAACTGAATTTAGTGTAGATATCTTTAAACAGGTATTACCATCGAAGTTGAAAAAATAAAATAAAAATATGATTTTGTTTGTTTCAAACATATGTAAAAGCCGAATTATGAAATAATATTTTGCTATTAGCAGTGAGTTTTGGTTCAATTTTGTCGAAACAAGCTAAAAAACGTCGAGGATGTATTATTGTTTGCAGGCAATAATTCAACTCATTTGAATTTGTATTCATGCGAACTTCAATAGAAACCTTAACGGGGATGGGCTGAGCATCTTTTGTAATTAAAAAGAAAGAATGTCAACAGTGAAAAAAGGCAGCCACTGGGAAGGCCTTTGTGTTGATTGATTGTGTCATCAAACAAATCTGTAAATACAGACAGAAGTAGTGATGTCATAGATTTTAGCGAACGTAATCAATACATCACTGGTAAATTATTAAGTCAGGGATTTCGTTACCATAAATTATGTAAAACTTTTACTAAATTCTCTCATAGATACAAAGATTTGATTAGTAAATTTGGCTGTACCTGTAGAAAACTGATTAAAAACGGTATTTTACATCCTAAATTTTACGGTAATGTTGTACTTAAAGCGCGGAAATCACTATGTGATCCGTGTAAGCTGATCGAACCTTTAAACAAACTTATTAGTAAAGGTTATCTTACCAATGTTGTAATTAGATCTTTGAATATAGGTAACATTGACACTAATATCGATTTTGTCATCAGCAAATTAAAACATAACTAAATTTGTATTCTTTTCTAACGGGATGTATAAAGACACACCAGGTTCATTTTGATCTATAAAGAAGTTAACTCCTAACTATCCTACTGCCTGTCGATACCTTTATTTTTGGCATTGCACAAGTCATGTCTTCTTTGACTGTCCATGACGTTAAAACACTAAATCCCTGGGATGTGTTTTTGTTGATTTTAGTCTCTGATGCATGATTTTTTATTAATAATATTTTTTGGCTTTTAACTAGCTGTCAGTAACTGCAAGTACTCTCAAATTGTACTTTCTTGTTTATTTGGTTATATCTGGTCTATATACCAGCTTTGATAAGTGTTTGGTATTACTATAATTTTTCACTTCTTCGTACTATGAACATCAAAATTATTTATTTTGTAAAAATATTTCCTCTCACCATTTGAACTGTACACGTATACCTAACAACAAAATTATTTTCATTTACCTGTGTTAAAAGTAATTGCAAATGGCTGATATTTTTGTTCAAACATATTGTTTTTCTTAAATTGTTTAACATTTCACAGCGGTATAACATGTTACTTTAATTATTTTTCCCTTAGTTTATTTATTTTGTATTTACATTGTATCATAGATCAAATTTATTTGTTCTGTGTATGTTCACTGGTGTTAATATATCTTTTGATTGAGTTAAGCCATTTCAATTGATATTTTATAGTGTGTCTTTCTATAATGTAATGTCACACTATTGTTACAGTTAAGGATGAAGGTTTGGTACCATTAAAACGTTTAAACCCGCTGCAATTGTTTGCACCTGTCCTAAGTCAGGAATCTGATGTTCAGTAGTTGTCGTTTGTTGATGTGGTTCATAAGTGTTTCTCGTTTCTCGTTTTTTATATAGATTAGACCGTTGGTTTTCCCGTTTGAATGGTTTTACACTAGTAATTTTTGGGGCCCTTAATATCTTGCTGTTCGGTGTGAGCCAAGGCTCTGTGTTGAAGACCGTTCTTTGACCTATAATGGTTAACTTTTTTAAATTTTGACTTGGATGGAGAGTTATCTCAGTGGCACTCATACCACATCTTCTTATATATAAGAACGATGGTTTTACATATTTTGTGAATCTATGACATGTAATCAAACAGACCTAGAAAAATCGTTATTATACAATTGCACGTGATATATCATAGAAGTATTAACTTAATCTTATCTATTTATTATTTTTTACATCATTAGAGTAATAATGTTCAGGGAATCACATGTCTGTATTTTGTAACATATTAACATGTAACTGATATAATGAATCATACTGTAAATCAAGATAAAATTTATCATTTATTAATCGTGGAATATTCTCTTTATGCTTTCAGGCGGATAAGACTTGAAAAGTGAGTAGTGATATATTTAACTTTAAGCTTTATTTGATGACATTGATTATGATTCTGTTATTGACTTTAATATAAACCAATCGCGTCCATAAAGGATATGTGGCAAAACGTATAGTTATGCTTTATAACTATGAAACTCAATCCGTGTGTTTCCTTTATTATTTATATAGGAAAAAAGTAAAACAACAAAAATACCGAACTCCAAGTAAAATTCAAATCTGAAAGTCTCTCACCGAATGGCAACATCAAAAGCCAAAACACATCAAACGAATGGAAAACAACTGTCATATTCCTGACTTGGAATACATATGATATCGAACAACCAGGGATAACTGAATTTAGTGTAAATTTCATTAAAGAGGTATTACTTTAGAAGTTGTTTTGTTTTCGTTCGACTGTACATTGTCTTTATTCCTAACAGAGCTAATACAAAACTCGCGTATCGAGGAGTTTCCCATTTCTGTACATACTTACATGTACAAATGTAACGATTATGTATTGCAATAAGATAACATATGGAATCGTGTAATATATTTTTTTTATGATTGATTAAGATGGTAGATGGAGAAAGAAGTGATATACCCATACGATTCATTTACTGTCAATGATTATGGATTTTTTAAATTGATATAGACCAGTCGTGTCTTAAAAAAATTACAAAGAAATAAGTGAATTCCTTGAATATGAAAACATTACTTTCCTCCAACCTTATGTTAAATGGCTATAAGGAAATCTTCAATCCAAAAGAATATTGTAAACTTTGCTATAACATTGTTTAATTGAAATATATAATTCATATACAATGATGAATCTGTCATATCTATTTATCGCTAATGTAGCTAAAGCAACAGTGCGGATAATACATTGGTCAATACAGTAATTTCGTCTGCCTTAATAATCAAACATTAATGTTACGTTTAATCATCTAAATAAAACTGTCGATGTACATGATGATATTACTAACAAAGGAAGATCCACAATTATTATAACTTTTGACATATTTGACGTAAACGCTTATTGATAAAATCGCAAATTACTTGTATCTTTATTCCTAACAAGTCTAGCAGTTTCACCCACCTTTTCAATTATGTGTCGTGATGTTGAAAGTTATTATTGGACACCATGGCAAATAACCGATCTAGACTTTTTTATATTTAAGTTTGCAGGCACTGTATGTTTTGATATGAGGATATTAAAAATCCAACTCTTATACTTTCCCATATTTTGTAATTAAGTATTGCAGTTTATTAAAAATACGTTAATATCACATTGATGTTCAGAAACAAATCAGTATGCTATAATCCTTGGTACTACTGTTTTTACCATTTATTATAAAACATCATTATATTGCCATTATGAGCATAGTTTTGTAGACATTTGTTAAATATATGGTTTGTGATAATCATATTTATACATGTCCTTTTCCATGTTGACCATTTTATCATCCTTCGACCTATGTGAATCGTCGGCTTGTGCTCAGATGTAAATCCTAATATTTACTTTACTGGTAATCAATAAGCGTAACGTTAACATAATAGAATTTGAATGAAACTATGGATCTATAAACACCTATTCCTTAATTGACAGTCTGTTATCGTTCAACGTCACCATGTCTTTATTTCTAGTAGAGTATTTCAGAACTGGAGTATGGAGCAGTTATCCATTTCTGTACAAACTTACATTTTCAATTAAATTTCGTACCAACAATACAAATATCTCGGACCTAATTACTATTTCAAAAACACAACGGCAGACATTATCTGTTAACAAAGCTCTGTTCTTTACCTGTTAATAAATTACATAACATTTTAGAGGATTGCAACACAATTCCATATAACAGTCCTAAGTATGAAATCGTCCAAATTATAATTGCATATTGTTATTCTAAACATTTTCCCAAAATTGATCGCCCTGAAGATCATAAAAAACATTTTATTAAAATCAAATATGGCAATAAAGGTTTTGATTTTGTAAATATTGCCGGTATGTTTAATGATCATTCCGTAAAAAAAACCAACAAATTTCTGGCTATTTTGATAAGACTGAGCTCCCTCTTATTTGTTATGTTTACAAAAATCTACCCAGAAATATGTGTTTAATTATAGCGAAGTGTGTAAAGATGTTAATATCAGTAAAATACACCTACGTAATGAAATTGCAGTAATTCCGAATACATTGATGGCCCCAGTTCCAATGTCATAACAGGATACCTTAACATCGTCCATGACCGAGAGTTGAAATCTTTCCTCAGTAAAGGACCCAAATATCGCCCCCCCCCCCCACCCCCCGTCTATTATTAATTGGAATGAGTGTCGTAACATCATCCACGACTCACTCCGTACTTACTGCACGATTGGATAAAACGAGAAAAAGCTGACAAAAAAATCCTTAAATACTTTTTTTAATTCAGTAATGAACATAGTTGATATTCGTATTAAACATTTCATAGAACATTTTACTCCTAAAAACAACCATAATAGCCCTATTTCTTGTATCAGACATAAGCTAAAAGAACTCGCAAAGTAATTTGTTGTTGTCCCGGCTGATAAGGTTGCCAATAATATCATTATTGTTTGACGTAAATTTTACATTGAGGTTCTGCAAAAGGAAATCACGAATTCACCAACATTCCAACTGACTCCAATTTCGGAAAATGACATCTGTAACAAAATAAACTTTAAGCTATCTCTTTACAAGCAGAACCAAATACAATGAAAGTTCCAACTATGTACTGGCTTCCGAAGCTGCACAAAACACCTTACAAATATAGATTTATTTCGTCTTCAAGCCATTGTTCCACTACAAAACTGTCTATTATACTTACTAGTAGACATTTACACTTGGTACAATCAAAAACCTGGTAATAAATTGTTCTAATAAGGCCTTTGAAAATAGTAGAATTAATTACTTTTGGAGTGTCAAAAATTGGTTGGAAATACTTGATAAATTGCATGCTTATATTGGTGATTTCTAATCTATTCAAAGTTTTGATTTTTCTACCCTATATACCACTTTGCTTCATAATCACATTAAGAAAAAAATCACACACCTAATTAAATGGGCATTTAAAAAGTCAGAATTCGAATATGTATGTTCAAACTTTTTTAGGTCATTTTTTAGTAACAACAAACAAAAGAACTATGTCAATTGGACCTGCTTTGATACGATAACTGCACTTGAATTCTTACTAGATAACATTTTTGTTCGCTATGGAGATTCCGTATATCGTCAAATTATCAGAATTCTAATGGGGACTAACTGTGCACCACTTACTGCGGACCTGTTTCTGTATTGTTGTGAGTTACAATTTATGACTTAAATCAGCAAAGACCCATCGAAACAACATCTGATACAAAAATTTAATAACACTTTTAGATATTTGGATGATATATTGGCTCTCAATAATGACGACTTCAGTATGTACACTAAAAAGATTTATCCCGCTGAACTGAATTTAAATAAAGCTAATACGAACAATGAACTCTGCCCTTTCTTGGATCTTGATATCTATATCTTTAATTGGAAGCTTAATACGAAAATTTACGATAAAAGAAATTATTTTTCATTTCCTATTGTTAATTATCCATTTTTAGATGGTGACATTCCCTTTTACCCATCTTATGATGTTTATATATGTCAACTTGTTCGATTCGCTCGTGTATGTAACAACGTATTTGATTTCAACGAAAGAAATCTCTGTATTACTGAAAAATTATTACACCAGGGTTTTTGATATCACAAACTAGTCAAAACTTTTAATAAATTTAATTATCGGTACAGGGACATCATTCGTAAATTTATATCAACATGCAGACATCTTATACGTTCAGGTATTTCACATCCAATCTTTTATGGTAATATTCTACACGAAGCACAAAAAGTCGTCATTCACCTCAAAATCTAACCAAACCTTTAAACAGACTTATTCAGAAGGGATATAGTTACGATACTGTTGTCAAGTCATTAAAGATGGCATATTTTGGAATAAATATTGATTCATAGGGTCTTTGCATCGGAAATAAACACATTTATTCTAAAACCAGTTGTTGGCATGATATGGGTTATGTTCTTCTCATAAATTTTATGATGGTATGTCAGTAACTGCTAGTAGTCCTTTGTTAATATATGAATCATTGTCATTTTGCTTAGTTTCTTCTGTTTCTGTTATCTATTCTAACATCGGACTCGGACTTCTTTTAAACTGAGTTTTACTGTGCGTATTGCTGGGTGTTTGTTTATTCTACATTGGTTAGAGGTATAGGGGGAGGGTTGAGATTTCACAAAACATGTTTAACCCCGCCGAATTTGTGCGCCTGTCCCAAGTCAGGAGCCTCGCTGTGTTGAAGACCAAATGGTGGCCTTGGGCTGTTTTCTGCTCTTTGGTCTGGTTGTTGTCTTTTTGACACATTCCCCATTTCCATTCTCAACTTTATCTCATTTGCAAACATATGGCATCTTTTAATTTTTATAATGTTATCATTTATCCAGTTTGCACACTTCCTTTAAATTCGGTATGATATGATTAGAAAGTTCATTAAGGATGTGGCAAGACATTCCAAAAGTTTTATATCTATTTAACTAAGTTCGTATTTTTTCATTTCTATTTATTAAGCAATATTCATGTTATCGAAAAAGCAGGGACAGTTATTTGTTATGTAGATATCTTAAACAAATTACGTCACAGAGATGGAGTCGCCATATCATATCAGGATGAACTTATTTTATCTTTTCATATTTTTTCCTCATCATTGAACAGTAGTTTTTTTCTGTTAATCACACTTCGGTACATACTATTGTAATATCAAGCACACTTTCGTACATAGCTACATGGGGATACAGAACACTTGATCTAATATTCACCAACATACCAAACATAGTCAACAAAATGAAGACTATTCCCCCTATCGGGAATGCAGACCATGATATCGTCTATGCAATATGTGCACTATCTCTAAAACGCAAAAAGAAAATGACAAGAAAAATCTAACAGTATAAAAATGCTTACTGTGAAAACATCAAACAAGATGTGAACAAACTCACACAAGAAATTAAAGGTCATTATTACAGTTCATCTACCGATGATCTGTAGAATACATTCACAGAAAGACTACTCCAATCTGTCAAGAACAACATCTCCCAGAAGACAATCACAAACAATAAAAAACTACCCTGAGTTGATAACATCTTAAAAATCGTCATAAATAAAGTTAAAAGACTACATAAAAAGAGCAAAAGCAGTACAGAACAAATGGAAAAATACCAAAACTTTAAAAGAACATTACAAAGAGAAATGCGTAATGCTATTGGAATTACATCAAAAACATCATTTTTTACCTCTCAGTAGAAGAACCAGATGACAACATCAGACAAAAACAATCTAAGAACTTGTTTACATATATTAAAAGTATAAAAAATGACAATAACAGGCATTGCCGCACTTTGAAAAGATAAGAAACTAACTGATAATACATCCGATAAAGCCAACATCTTAAATAGTCAGTTTCAAAAAGCATTCTCTGAAGAAACATCAAGTGAACCCAAAGCGGATGAAGGGAAATCAAACTATCCAAAAATGAAAAACATCACCATTTCAATTCAAAGAAGGGTGTAATAACATTACTGGACAAGATCAATCCTAATAAAGCAGCTGGTCCAGATCAAATTTGCGGAACAGTACTGAAAGAACTGAGTAGTGACATCCAAATCGCAATCACTTACATATTTCAAAAATCGCTAGACACAGGAAAAATCCCAAAAGATTGGAAACATGCAAATGTTTGTCCTGTATTTAAAAAAGGCGATAAAAACATTGAATTATAGACCCATATCACTCACATGCATACTATGTAAAATCATGGAACACATTATAGCCAGTAGTAAGATGGACCACCTAGAAAATAACAAAAATTTGAACGACCTTTAACATGGATTTTAAGCATCAAGATCAGGGGTCCAGGTTATTAAGGCTGGGTCAAGGTATTTGACTTTACAAAGCCGTAATGTACAATGTTATGAAGAACTGAGCAGAGTGATACAGACTGTGGGACGACCGATAAGTTGTTCACACATTTGACGTAAACTTATTATTGCTAAAAACGCAATTATTACTGCTAGCATTTTCACACATCTTTTCAAATGTATGGGGTGTATGTGGTGATGGAGTAAGTTATCATTTCTCACCTTGGCAAATGTAGTTCAAGCAACACTGCTGATAATACTTCTGTCAATACATTATTTTTGTTCAATATAATATTAAATAACAACTCCTTCTGTTTTGAATGATAAAACATTACTGAAACGTTTAATAACACTGTCCATGGAAATGGTTATACTACTTAAAAAAGGAAGATTCACACTAAATATATGTTTTGACACATTAGGCGTAAACCTTTAATCAAGTTAATTGATAAAAGCGCAAATTATGTGCATCTTTATTCTTATAAAGATAGCAGTTTGATTCATATATTTAAATGCATGTAGTGATAAAGTAAGTTCTTATTTTACACCTTGGCAAATTTGAGACCTTAGCTTTTTGTATATAGATTTGCATGCATAGTATTTTTAGATATACGAGGAGATGGAGGATGCATCTCTAATACTTTCTAATAGTTTGCATTTACATTATCATGAAAATGAATATTGCATTGTATTGAAAGCAGGTTAATATCGCAAATAAGTTTGAAATCAAACCATTGGGCTACCATCTCTGGTACTAATGTTCTAAACATTTATAATACAAATAACATCGTATTGCCATTTAAAGTTTAGTTTTGTTGACATTTTGAGAGTTTTGCAAAAGATCTGGTTTGTGATAAGTATATGTTCACATGTCCTTTCGTATGTCGGTCATTATATCATCCTTCGACCAACGTGAAAACTAGGCCTGAGACTTGGACTCATGTTGGTGTTTCAGTATGATTCCAGGACCGTAATAGAAAATGAATTTTTGAATTGTATTATAATTTGATAGCATGCTTTAATGAAATTATAAAAGAGGGGTCAAAAATACCAATGGGATATTCAAACTCATATCAGTCGAACATAAACTGACAATGAGAATATGTAATAATAATTGATAAGCTTAATGTCGACTTAACAGTATGTGAATCGAATAGTGCTAGTTCCCCCTTTCACATATAGTCCAGCATGATGTAACGTGTTGACTGAACAATATCGACAAGACTTCTATTCTAAATGTGTTTACCAAATAAAATAAACACTATAAAATATTAATTAAAACAGTCGAAGATAATGCGCGGCAACGGACTGTACGTAAAAAGGAAGACATAAATAATATTTACGAATAGGTTAAGGCTGTGAAATCATTCAGTACAATGTATAATTGAACAATAATGAATGGGTCTATTAACTTTTGTTTTTTTAATATTTGAATCAGATATTATGCAGGACTTTCTATGAAAGAATACAAAGAAGCTAGCATTATACGGTTGACAGTCTGTGATACATATGATGTTTACTCTTCAAATACTTCAAACTTTTGATATTATATTGAACGAAAACAAGGATTGGCTATAACGTTTTAGGATTGATAAGGTTAATCTATTTATATTTAGTCATCATCATTGGAGTAATTACGTTTGAGAAAATCACACTTGTGTACATGCAATGTACGTTTATGTACACATGTAACTCATTTAATGAATAGTATTGTTTATATATTGATAAAGTTATTAATATTATCATATTTTTTGTGATTCTGAGGGCGCAGACAGAAGTTAGTAGTGATACAATGATATGATTAATTTGCTGTCATTGATTATGAATCTATTACTAAATATAATACAGACCAATCTTGTCTAAAAAATTAAATGGAAATAAGTGAATTCTTTGAATACAGAAACAGTGAATGTTTTCCAACATTACGTGAATGTAATTATGAAATACATACTTGATACAGAATACAGAATTTTTTATATCTATGTATCACAAGTGCTGATAATAGTTCGGTCAATACATTATTTCTTTCAACCATTATATCCAACAACAACTTCTCGGGTGATCATACACTACTGAAACATTTATTTGCTTATATAACACTTTTGATGTTGATGAATGATTCATTGAAAATGAGAATATTGAAAATTTCTATAGGTTTTGCTACATTTTACGTAAATGTGTATTTGAAAAAACGAAAAAGTTGTGGAAATTTGGTAGTACAAAAACAAGTACTTTTGATCTGAACAGCAGGGCAAATGGCACGTGCCCTGTATTACAATTTCATATATAATAGAAACTTTCAACAAGCGTTCTACAGCGTATGAGTGATCCCTATTCCTTGAGCTTTCCTTTGATACCAAAATTATCCAAATATTTTCTTAAAGACAAAGTTATAGCTATGTGTAGGAACTATTTTGGTTACAATATGTAATACATTCTTGTATGTTCTTTCTGACCGGTCCCGAATTAGTGGTTCTATACCTATACAAGCACCAAACTTGTTATATTGACTTCTGCTTTACCTAATTTCCTTAAACGATCTATTTCTAGCATAGAAAAACACATAAAGGTTTTTATTTGCTTTTGTCAAAAACATATATCACTGAATTTAAGCAAAAAATTGGACTGGTTGTAACATATAAATAAAGGCAACAGTAGTATACCGCTGTTCGAAACTCATAAATCGATAGAGATAAAAACAAATCCGGGTTACAAACTAAAACTGAGGGAAACGCATCAAATATAAGAGGAGAACAACGACACAACAAAAACACAACATTAAAATGTAACATATACATATACGTAATACAAAGAAAAATCCATATGGATAATAATAGTGACCAATATGAGACTTTTTCAATGATTACCAGCTCTTACTTGTTCATTTCTATTCACATAACAATGTTCTTTACAGTATTCGTACCTGTATGTCTTATATTTATCAGATATTGTTCATTGAATTTAAATATGGTGGTCCAAACATAAAATATAATTGATGTTGTCTCCCCTTTTTTCTACATACTGGAAAACAAGTTTATTTTCACTTCAAATTGGTAAAAACCATACTGTTATGTAAAAATATGGATCAACAAGAACAATGTATGTATCTCCCAGCAAGACAACTTGTTAGGCTGGTTGAGAATTGCATTTCAAGTGAGATTTGGAACTCTTTTATTAGTATATACCAATTTCCTTAAAATAAATGATACACTAAAAAACCCAATAAAACATAAAAACTCACTAGAAAATTTCCAAAAGCTATATGTTTAATATAACCCAGTTCTAATTCACATCTTTCATTGATTTCCGTCTTAAATAATTCAAAGATATAAAATCAGTTAAAATCTTAACAGTATGCATGCTAAATGACCAAACAAAGTTGAAAAACCCTAGTGTAGCAAGTTGAGGGCTGTAATTTGACACCACCATAATTGTAACTTCAAAAAAAATGATAACTAACAACAAACGTGACCAATTTTGTAATTGGTATGATTTCTAAAATTGGACTTGTACACCCCTTTCAGGTATAGAACCACTAATTCAGGCCCGGTCGGAAAGAACATACAAGAAAGTAGTACATATTTTGAACAAAATAGTTCCTACGCATAGCTGTATCTTTGTCAATAGTGGGAATATTTGGGTAGTTTTAGTATCAAATTAAAGCTTGGGGACTTGGGATCGCTGTAGAACCCTTGTTGTTTTTTTGAATAATAAAGAAGTATATGAAATTTTAATAGGAGGGCTCATTTGGCCTGTTGTTCAGATCAGAAGTTCCTGTTTTTGTACTATCAAACTTCCGGGAACCAGTACGCTCTAATATGCAATTAAAGGTATGTTGATTTTTTTCAGCACAAGTCAGGATAAGGTACAGTTTTGACATGAAATAACTGCCACTTTATTTGAACTTAAGACAAAGTAGCCATTAATGCTTGAAATTGCAGAATTTAACATAGAAAGCAATGAGGCTAAGAATTAGTGGTTTTATACCTTCAGTATTAGGAATAGAACCACAAGTTCATAGCCCCATTGCTTTCTATATTAAATTCTGCAATTTCAAGCATTAATAGCTACTTTGTCTAAAGTTCAAAATTAAGAAACAGTCAGTTCATGTCAAAACTATAACTATGACTTGTGCTGAAAATTCAACATAAACTTAATTGCATATTAGAGCACATTGGCTTGCATAATTTTGGAAGTACAAAAACATATACTTCTGATCTGAACAACAGGGCAAATGTTTTATCCTATTATAATTTCATATAATTTTTTGATTATTCAAGAGAAACTTTCAACAAGTGTTCTACAGTGATCCTAAGTCCTTAAGTTTTCCTTTGATACCAATATTACCCAAATAATTTACTTATTGAAAAAGTTACAGCTATGAATAGGAACTATTTTGTTTAAAAAGAGATTTACTTACATGTAAACTATGTTCTTTCTGACAGGGGCTGAATTAGTAGTTCTATATCGTAAACACTTGTTCTTTGATTGATTTAAATCAGATATTATTAAAGATCATCTGAGAAAGAATCAAAAGAAGCTAGAATTATCATTGACAGTTTTTTATACAGATAATGTTCTCTCGATAAATTCTTCAAAGTTGTGCAATTATATTGAACTTAAAGATGGAGTGGCCCTATCATATTTGAATTATCTAAATTTATCTTTTGTCATTAGAATTTTAGTATCTATGTGCAGGAAATGACACTTCTGTACATAGCAACATGTAACGATGTAACCCATTTAACGAATAATATTGTTATATTAAGGTACCATTACTAATAATGAAATATCCTTTTTAATGTTTCGGGCAGTTGAAAGGGTAAGTAGTGTTATAATTATTCGATTTATTTGATGTCGTTGATTATGGAGATGAAACTCATATTAGTGTAGATCAATCGTGTCTACAACTAAAATGAAATAAGTGCATTCTTTGAATACGGAAACAGTTAGTGTTCACTTCGACTACGTCCAATCAACCTTAGTTTAAATTGCAATACTAGAATTTATAGAAAGGGATGTATCTAAATTTTCAATCTTTTATATTATTTGAATATACATGGTTATATTAAAAAAACAAGTTACGATTTATATTTGATATCTATAAGTTTTGACATTTGTGAATTAAACGTTTTATTGATATCTTTAAAACCAAAATTATTTGCATCTTTATTATTAACAAGGCTTGCAGTTTCATCCTACTTTTCAAATGTATGTGGTGATATCGAAAGTAAATATTTCACAAATTGGCATTTTGTACCTAAGTTTGTATGGACAGTATTCTTCGCTATATCAGGAAATAAAGGATGTAACTCTTGTATCTTCCAAACTTTTGCAACTAGGTTATCATGAAAATGATATTGCAAATTATTGAAAATGCGTAAATATCCCGGCAAAGTAGTTCGAAAACAAATCTTTACGCCATCATTTCTGGTTAATATAATGTCCAAAATATTTTTTTAAAGAATATCATTGTATTGCAATTGAAAGTTTAGTTTGACATTTTGAAACATTTGTCACAAATATTGTTTTTTGATAAGTTTGTAAGATTCAAATCTATGTCTGGCCTTAAATCCGTTTCCTTGCATCAGATTTGTGTCCTCTGACGTCATGACAGTCCGCGTTAAATTCAAATCTGTGTCTTTTTTTATACAGTAGACTTTCAGTAATTTGACGTAACTTGGGACGGCACATAGATAATGTATGGGTTTTAAACTCGCATTACTGCGCTACCCTAATGTGGGACCGTGGTATGACAACAAAACATAAAAGCAAACTATACAAATCAGTTGGTAAGGGATTGTTTGACTTTGCAGATCGGCTCATTGCTCTTTCAGCTTAAAAAAATCATAATTATAGTTTACAACTTGTTTGACCTTCAAGACTTCTTAACTTATTTGACGACCCCTTTTCCCCCTCCCCAAGAAAGTTTATGACTAATGTGACAATAATAAGAAAGAAAGAAAAAAAATAATATTCTGACAGTTTTCACTATCAAATTGTTTCTTCGATTTGAAAATAATTTAAAACAACTTATTAAGGATAAAATGGTAACTTTAAAATACGAGTATTGGCTTTTTTTACACTTTATAGAATGCGTGAAACTGTAACTTACTCTTCTTCCTGTTTCATACCCCTCTGCCCTTTGCTATCGCTTCCTGATCACTCCCGCTTCCTGTCCCATTTTATTATTATGACGCAAACACAAAGGACAGTTAATACATTGTTGAAAAGACACAGATTTGAGAAAAAAGGACATGTATTTGTGACGTCTATGAGAAAATCTAGAAGAGGACATTGGTTTGAGGAAAGGACACAAATTTGAGGCTCGACAAAGATATGAGGCTTAAAAGTATATTATCACATGTCCTTTCTATGTCGGCCATTATGTCATCCTTCGACCCATGTAAACCCTAGGCTTATGACCTAATCAGTTTTGACAAGATTTCTTCAAAACATGTGTTAACCTTGTAACAAAATGTAAAAACGGTGAGTCTAAATCCATTTATTGGAAAATAAACACTTTAAAATACTAATGGAGTCAGTCGAGCATTTTGCCCTTCGACATACTAAACGTGAAAAAGAAGACGATTTCATAAAAAGGTTAAGGCTGTGAGATCGTTGATACAAATTATCATTAAAATAATCAATCTAAAAAAAAACACTTGTTCCTTGATCATGTTCATCGATTTAATTCACATATCATGAAGGACGTTCTAAGAAAAAACCAAAAGAAGCTAGCAGTATAACTGACAGTTTTTTATGCAGATGATTTTCCCTCGATAAATAACTCAAACTTTTCTGTATGGAAATATGAAAAACTTTTAGAACAGTGACTATTAGTCAATTATCAAACGCACTTTTAAATATCAATGACTTACTCTTAATGAATAGCGCATTTTTTTCCTAGAAATTGCAGAGAAAATGATAAAAATGAATGAAAACCAAAGAGTTTGTCTGTGATTCAATTGTTCATTACCATAAACCAAATAACATATTTCATTTAGTGCTAAGGAAGTTTTTGACGTGATAAAAATACTGCAATCATGCTCCTTTCTAATTACATAGCCAAGCATAACAACCCATAGAGTTGTCTAAAATACCACCATCTGCAAAAAAGATAGTTTGTTAGCTGTTTTAAGTTAAAAACAAATTGTGTTTATCAATACACATTCATTTAAAAAAATGTAAAAATGTTTCAAGATAAAAAATAGTTGGATTCATGCTTTCAAGGGTAATATAGGGAGCTAGTCTTTGATAACAATATGTAGTGAAAATAAATGTAAATGTAATCCTTTTAAAAAACTTCTGTCGTTTCCTGTTATTTTGTTTGTACTTTCATATTTATCATTAAAAAAAATATAAATATCAAGCTAGCCCAAGCAAACTAAATACATTTAGTCCTTCATGGCTTCAATGAACATTACATTGAACAGCAAATCGGAGGACTTATCTTGTTTGTATTGGATACCTAAGCTTCAAAAAATTCCGTACAAACAACGGTACATTGCCGGCTCATATGCAAGTTCGACTAAAGAATTGTCCCATAGATTGACAAAAATTTTGTCCGCAGTGAAAGAGGGTCTTCAGAAATACTGTGAAACTTTTTACTCGCGTAATGGTATTAACCATATGTGGATTCTAAAAAACTCGAAAGAACTTCTGTATAATTTTAAATCTCGATCTTTTTCTAAAATTAGTTCTATCAAAACTTTTGATTTGTCAACCCTGTATACCACCATTTCCCATGTGAAATTGAAATATCGTCTAAAAAAATAATCCATAATGCTTTTCAACATAAAAATGGTAGCATACTCATTAAATGTATTACTTTGGGATACCATTCGGCATATTTTGTAAAAAAGGAACAAAAAGGTAAAACATGCTACACAGAGAAACAAGTGATCAGTATGCTAGAGTTTCTTATTGACAACATATTTGTTGAATTTGGAGGTAGACTTTTTCAACAAATTGTCGGCATTCCTATGGGAACGAACTGTGCGCCTCTCCTTGCCGACCTGTTCTTTTTTATATGAGTCGGAGTTCCGTGAGACACTTGTCAAAAACAAGAAGATCAAAGAAGCCAGATCCATTAATTTCACTTTCAGATATATTGATGATTTTCTTTCCATTAACAATCCAAACTTTTCTGATTGGGTTCCATTAATATATCCCCCAGAACTAGAAATTAAAGAAACAACAGACACGGCTTCCTCCGCCTCATGTTTAGACTTATACCTCGAATTTGACATACGCGGTCATCTCAGTACCAGAATCTATGACAAACGAGATGATTTTAATTTTGAAATTATCAATTTCCCCCACCTTAGTTGCAATATACCAACTTCACCTGCATATGAGATATATATTTTCCAACTTATTCGGTATTCAATAGCTTGCAGCTGCTTCTCAGTCTTTGTAAAACATTACCAGTGTCTGAGTAGAAAGTTGATGAACCAGGGGTATGTCAAAGAATGTCTCGTCCTTTTTCGAAAAAGGTTCATCGGAAGATACAAAGACCTTGTTGATAAATATTCCGTATCAACTTCACAAATAATACACAATGGTCTTGAAGTATAGATTATGGGTACTGACGTTGTTTATCATCTTAATAACGTGTAATAGTATACTTTTATTTGTCTTTATGAATATTACTTTTACTGTTTAGTCTATTTTTGGTGATATCCATTTGACGTGGCTCTGTACTTATACATCCCGTCATTGTGCTATTGTGCTATGGTAATTTTTTGTATTCTTTTCTGTCATTTTTGCTAATGTGCTTTGTCTATATGCCTTTTTGTATTTCCTTTTTACATATTTTTTGTTTTTATAGTGATTTAGATAATAACACTATGGTGACTGCTGTACCCTTATTTTTGACATTTTTACCTATTATGTCTGTTTGTTTTGTTCACACATCGTTGTCAATATAATGGAATTTTTTTCGACTGTCATACAAGTGAGAGATTTAGCTAGCTATAAAACCAGGTTTAATCCACCATTTTCTACATAGGAAAATAACTTACCAAGTCAGGAATATGACAGTTGTTATCCATTCGTTTGATGTATTTGAGCTTTTGATTTTGCCATTTGATAACGGACTTTCCGTTTTGAATTTTCCTCGAAGTTCGGTATTTTTGTTATATAACTTTATACATAAATAGATAATTAAATACATAGTTAGTACGTTGGTCACTCTTATATCTATTCCTAGCAAGATCATGGCCAAAATTATTATAAAAAGAATATCCGAATCAATCGACAGTTCATTAAGAAAGGACCAAGCAGGATTCCGCAAGGGAAAAGGCTGCGTTGACCAGATTTTCATCCTGAGAAATATCATTGAACAATGCACAGAATGGCAGCGGCAACTCTACATCAATTTCATCGACTTCGAAAAAGCATTTGATAGCATTCATAGGGAAAGCCTTTGGAAAATCATACAACTTTATGGCATCCCACAACACCTGATCCATCTAATCAAGGCTTTTTATGAAAACTTCAAATGTACAGTCGGAAGTGAACAACTTTATTTCCCAATTAAAACTGGAGTAAGACAAGGATGTATAATGTCATCTACACTATTTATAATAGCCATTGACTGGGTGATGCGACAAACAACTGCAGATATCCCAAGAGGCATTAGATGGGAAAATTTCACCATTCTTGAAGATTTGGACTTTGTTGACGATATTGCCATGCTATCGCACACTCACCAACATATCCAGGAAAAGTCCAGTCGAATAGAAAAGTATGCAGGACAGATAGGTCTGAAAATAAACACAAAGAAAACTGAAGTAATGAGTTTAAACATTAACAACCCAGCACCAATTATAATAAACGGGAAACCATTACCACAGACCGATACCTTCACTTACCTAGGAAGTACTGTAAGATCAGATGGTGGAGCCAACACTGACATCAAACAAAGACTGTCAAAAACTAGAGCTGCTTTTAATAACCTGCAGCCTGTATGGAAATCTAGTCAATACACCATCCGGACAAAACTAAAACTATACAACAGTTGTATACTACCTATCCTGTTGTATGGTTCTGAATGTTGGCGAATGACAGAGGCAGACCAACAGAAGCTCTCTACATTCCATACCAAGAGTCTGAGGAGAATCCTGAGGATATTTTGGCCACAAAAAATCACCAACCAGGACCTCCTCAATAAATGCAAACAGGAAGAGATCAACATACTCATTAGCAGGAGAAGATGGAAATGGATTGGCCATGTACTACGTATGAGCCCTGAAGAACTTACAAAAGCAGCAATGTTCTGGACCCCAGAGGGAAAGAGGCGAAGAGGACGACCTAAGATAACATGGCGGAGCACAGTTGAGTCTGAGATGGCATATTTCCAACATACTTGGGGGAGCTTGAAGAAGATGGCACAAAACAGACAGATGTGGAGAAACTTCGTTGCTGCCCCACATGCCAATGGGCGTAATGGGCAAGACATGGATTGACGTTGATCACTGAACAGTTGAATTTCTAAATTTCTCTTATACAAATTCGATTTTTTTTTTGCTTCAACTGCATCGTACATTGACGTAAAAAAAGCTATTATATTTAAGAAAATGAAAATTTTCTTTGTGTCTGTCCAAAGTAGGAAATATTAACCAACTACGTTATTTTTTTTACAAAATTGACTGCCAATTTGGCAAAACCTTTCGGAGTTTTGGATCCTCAATGGTCTTCAACTTTTTGCTTTACTTGGCCTTTTTGACTTTTTTATTCGAGCGTCACTGATGAGTCTTGGTAGACAAAACGCGCGTCTGGCGTACAACATATTAAGCCTGGTATCAATGAGAAGTTAATGTACATCAACTTACAGCCTATACTTTTTGATTTGAAAACTGCAGCTATTTGCAATAATTGTAATTAAAATTACACTTCCTAAATGGATAAAGTATTACTTGTAGAATAAACAGTTATAAAGAAAGAGATTAGTGTGTAGGTGTCTCACCAAAAATTCAATTAATCATCACCAGGAACTATTTGTAAAAGTGTCAACCTCAGACAAAACACAGCACTTTTCATATTGCTGCGTTTAGCCCTCTTTTGTTGACCTGGCAGCGATTAGTTTGGCGATTTTCATACTTTATTTGCGTACTAGAGAAGAACGACGTTAATTCTTTTCGCGTTATATTTGTGATCTCAAAAGTCGTGCAAATACATTGGTTCCCAAAAATAGATGATTTGAAGTTATGTCTTTTCCAAAACTAGTTATATAAATTATAAAGAAAACCCCAAAAATTTTATCGAAACAATAAAATATGAATAATACTGTGCATGCTATCATCCGTTCGTTTGGTTTTCTAAAAGTGCGAAGATCTCATAATTGCAATAAGTGTCTGATGTTAGCTGATATAAAATAAACCATACAAAATGGTATGTTTGAATGTGAGAAAACAAGCGTTCAAAATGAAATAACTAAAAAGCAGGACTGCAATGGTAAATTTGAATTGCTTGCTAATACCAGTAAACTATACTTTAGTTTTTATTCTATTTGAATTTGTTTATATTTTGTTTGTGGTGTCCTGATGTGCTGTTGTAAATTCATGGGAGGTGTCCGTTGTTATTCTGCGTTTTAGATGTTGTAATGTACTAGTATATTACTTATTTATGTATTTCTCTGTGCTGAGTGTTCTTGCGTTTGTTTGTACTGTATTCCTGTCGCGGAGTGTTGTAATGTTAGCGGTATTTTTAACATGCCATATAAGCGGGAGGTTTGGCAAGCCATAAAACCAGATTCAACCCACCATTTTTTCTTAAAATGTCCTGTGCCAAGTCAGGAATATGGCAGTTGTTATCAGACCGTCCGTTTCTATGTATGTTGGCGTTTGCTTTTGTTGTAGTTCAGTGTTTCTGTTGTTCTGTTGTTTTCCTCTTATAGTTGATGTGTTTCTCTCGGTTTTAGATTAATACCCGGATTTTTTTTTGCTTAATTGAATTATGACTATTGAACAGCGATATACTACTGTTGCCTTTATTTTTCATGAATAAAATCTCTTCATGTTTAATTTCCATATGAGCATTTCACTAGAATTAACCAAGCGATGTAGAATGAGTATTGCTCATTACACAGTTTTTTTAAGACAAATAGATAGACATTTGAATGGAAAGAACAAAAAACAAATGGGCGTAGGGACAGGATGATTCTTACATTTGTACGAACACTACATAAACCGGTGGTGATTTATATTGCTCAGAAAGGGTAATAAATCTTCCACAATACCAACTTTCAGTCAAATCTAATAAAAAACTTGTTTGGTATGCAATTATGTACTAACATACAAACAAAATGGCCGGATTTGTGATTGTGAAGCGCGTGGTGCAAACAGTATTTTTCGAATATTGAACGAAAATAAACTTCTGAACATGTCTTCCATTTCCGACATCGAAAAAACAAAAAGAACATATTTTTACTGTTACAGTATATACATTGTATTTTTACAACTCTTTTTTTTTTAAATATGGTCAATTATTTCCCCTGATATTGACAAAAACCGATGTGTTTTTTAAACATTGAAGAGGAAAATGATCCTTATATGCAGATGGTAGTATTTAAGGCAAATGCAAAAGCTTCATTAGAAGGCTGATTCTTGACCATTATTATATCAATCGCAATTAAAAATGAAGAAAAGAATTTCTTCACTCGTTTTTGGCATATAATATTGATACCTACAGAAATATTTTGTTTTAAGCGAAATTTTAAAGGATTTTTTAAGAATTGGAATTTTCTGTAAATTTTGAGCAATTTACATTTTAATGTGCATTTGGTTTGGAATTATGGTATTCTGTTCTATTATGTTCATATGATTGTTTGAACAAAAACATCATACAAGAACCATCAAAGAGCATTTTGTTTCTTGCGAAATTTAGGAATGTTCCTTCTTGACATTTGACTTTGATTGAACAAAAATTGCACCGTACGAATAACTGACGAACGGGCATAATAGAAAGTACAGATAATATGTTAGGTCAGTGCATTTAGGTCGTTAACTAAGCGTCTTTTTGAAAAATGTAACTCGCCTTACAGTTGAGTAATTACGTTAAGGAAATCACACTCATTCCATTCAGAATTGCATAAACATGTAACTCATTTTAATGAACAATAATGTTATATTAAGATACCATTATTGATAGTCAAATATCCGTTGTACAGGCGGAAGAACTAATAAGAAGTAATATAATTATACGATTCATTTGTTGTCATTCATTGCAGTACAAACTGCTCAGAGTCTGAAAAGACCATATTTTGTGCTCGACCAGTAAGGTCGCGCACAGATTTTACTTGACAAGACTCGACATAAATTCGACAGTACTTAACTGTACTTGACTTTGGTCTCGACTTTACTTAATAAGTCTGATTGAGTACTTGATAATCTTGGTATAGTTTGAATATGTTCTCGACAAATGCTCAACCAGTCTCGACCAGTCTCCACTCAGTCTCGTTCAGTCTCGACCAGTCTTGACTCAGTCTCGACAAGTTTCGACCTGTCTCGACTCAGTCTTGACCTTTAAATTTGGTGTAGACTGGTCTGAATCAGCCCATTTAACTCAATTATATATTGATCTTACAACATTCTAGGTTATTTGGTAATTAGTTCATTGCTGTCAAATTAAAGGATTTAATTAACAGGTAAATAAAGCTAGAATTTTTAGAACTGATTAAATTCAGATAGTCACCTTTAATTATTTCTATAACTTTTTCAAATCAACTTGGATTTTCATAAAACTTTGCAGCTATCTCAATTATATAGTGATCTTACAGAATGCCAGGTTGTTTGGTAGTTTGGTGTATTGCTGTCAAATTTAAGGATTCAATTTAGGTAAAAAAGCTAGAATATTCAGTTTGGACTAAATTCAGATAGTCACCTTTAAATTTGTTTATAACTCTTCCAAATCAACTTGGATTTTCTTGTGTGCTCTTCATTTGAGATGTATAAGTACGCATCCACGTTCAATTACTTAACCTTTGTCAAGTTAACATTATTTTTTTTAATCATTATCAAACTGCTATTCATTTGTGATGTGTAAATACACAGCCTCTGTTGTAAATACTTAACCGTCGTCAAATTTGAAACTTGAGTATTAAACTTAAAGCTTAATTCGGTCAGTGCTATTCATTGGGAATATATTTTCAAGCAGTCTTTGTTGTAATATCTCAACTTTCGTCACCTGTTAAATTTTAGAAATGTACCAAAATATATCGCACATTACAATTTTCAATAGAAGCATATCCATGCAGTCTCTGTTCATGCTGTTGTAAATACCTAACCTCCGTCATGTTTATTTGGCAATCGCCAATGGCAGTCAGCAGGGCTTAAGAACATCAGTTGTTCGACCTGTTAGTCAAATGCGTTTTGTTAAAATATACTTTTTCACTTTTTTGGTCTTTTAGAAAATGTTGTTTTTGCTGTATTTAGACCCCTCTACAAAGAAATTTGTTTTACATGCACACGTATAAAAATTGCGGTTTTTATCCAACGCAGTTATAGATTTGAACGTTATTTTCAATTTAGACTTGTTTATATGTTTTCGTTTGGGCTTGTATTAAATTTTCCCTCGGGTTTATATGATTCGTTCATCCGATTTCGGCTCTTTAAAATTCAAGAGTCTATCCTAAATTGAGGTAAATTATATGGCCTTCCAAATACCGTTTCGATCCCTAGCATCACTGACGAGACATTAATTGTCGAAATTAGGATATGGTATACAAATTTTTGCACCTCATGTTTGTGGTATAGAATCTTTTCCGCAAGTTTATTGTTTTCTGTTTGGTATTAAATTGAGATTAAGATCCATTTCGTTAAAAATAGTGATCAATTTATTTGGCAATCGCCAATGGCAGTCAGCAGTGTTTAAGAACATCAATTGTTCGACCTGCTAGTCAAATGTGTTTTGTTAAAATATACTTTTTCACTTTTTGGTCTTTTGGAAAATGTTTTTTATGCTGTATTTAGACCCCTCTACAAAGAAATTTGTTTTACATGCACACGTATAAAAATTGCGGTTTTCATCAAACGCAATCATAGGTTTAAACGTTGTTTTCAATTTAGACTTGTATATATATATATATATATATATGTATATAATTCGTCTAAACAAAAGCCCAACAATGTTAGATCTGTACATTTGCGGAAGCAAATTTTTTGTTCTTCCCTGGCAGGGATTCAAACGCATGCTACTGAGATATCGTGGCACTAAATCGCCTTGCACAATGCCCGACGAGCTAGACCACTCGACCACCTAGTCTCTATATATATAAAGTTTTCGGTGGCCGGGTGTTCAGTTGTTATCTAGCGTCGTAACACAGTACATGATATATAAGGCATGAAAATGGAATTGTTACAGATCAGCTGAATTATCTATTGTAAAGGATCCTACAAATTAATGTAAGATGCAGTCACAGAAATAATTATATTATAAGTACGTCTGAACCAGTGACGACTCTACAACAGATTTTATCCATCGGATCACCAGCAGTGATGGTGATACAAGGCTGAAAATACACACATGTATATATATATAAATATATATATAAACAAGTCTAAATTGAAAACAACGTCCAAACCTATGATTGCGTTGGATAAAAACCGCAAATTTTATACGTGTGCATGCAAAACAAATTTCTTGGTAGAGGGGTCTAAATACAGCACAAACAACATTTTCCAAAAGACCAAATGAGTGAAAAAGTATATTATATATATATATATATATATATATAGGTACAATATCACCAACAAATAATAATAAAATGAACAAATGTTAAATACCTCGGATAACAGATATCCTTCATCAGTATGATTATGATGTAAAATGAATCATATCAATCTATTCTGATTATAAAACTATAACAATATTGAAATTTATACAATAAAACAGTCAGACCCGAACATCATAGAAACGCTTGTACAATTCTAAAATTTATTAGACATGACGTAGGTTATATAGCTATTTACAACAGAGACTGCAAAGATCTGCTTCTAATAAGAATAGTAATGTGCGATATGAATTGGTACAACTCTAAAATTTCAAAGGTGACGACAGTTAAGATGTTACAACAACGATTGCGTGGAAATACATTCCCAATAAACAGCACTGACCGATCTAAGCTGGTATAATATTTCAGATTTGACAAAGGTAGATTAATTAAAACAGAGGCTGCGTATTTAAACATCCCAAATAAATAGCAGTTTGATAATGATTAAAAAAATAATGATAAGTTTTGACTAAGATTTAATAATTGAACGTGACTGCGTATTTGTACATCCCTCCCAAATGAATAGAACCCTGTAATTTAATCTGGTATAATTCAAAAATTCCTTAAATCTGTAATAGTCCAGTACGGAAGCCTGAGTTACTGGAAACAGTTTTTCAAAATTTATTTATATTTTAAAATTATTTTTTTTTTTATTTATGCCCTCTGGGGAGACTGTCCTTAGCTTTCTTATCCAAAACCTTTCCCGAGCAAGTCTGTCGGCCAATGACCAACCCTCGTTGTGGTCTATGATTGTAATGGTCAGGTTTTTGAGATCAGCTTGGGCGTGCCAAGGTGATCTCAAATGACGACTTATGGGGAGGTCCGGCTTGCAGGTGTAGTCACTTCAATGACCATTCATGCGTTTGTTGAATGGCTGTTCTGTCTCGCCAACATACTGCATGCCACATCGACACTGAAAAAGGTATACAACATTCTGGGTTTTGCAAGTTACAATGAAAAATATAGTGTACACAGACCCAGTGGAGTAGCAAGTAAATGTTTGAGTATTCAGTATTTGTTGGCAAGTCAGATATGTCAGACATTGTAACATCTTAACTGTCGTCACCTTTGAAATTTTAGAGTTGACAATGTACCAGTTCATGTCGCACATTACTATTTTTATTTGAAGCATATCTTTACTGTCTCTGTTGTAAATAGCTGTATAACCTACGTCATGTTTAATAAATTTTAGAATTGTTAAAGCGTCTCTATGATGTTCGGGTTTGACTGTTTTATTGTATAAATTTCAAGATTGTTATAGTTTTATAATCAGAATAGATTGATATGATTCATTTTACATCATAATCATACTGATGAAGGACATCTGTTATCCGAAATATATAACATTTGTTCATTTTATTATTATTGATGGTGATGTTGTACCCTTTTAGACTTGTTATATATATTATATTTTGTAATGTAATGTATCATAATTATATGATCCATCGCCCCGTAAGATTTACCGTTGGCTATTATTCAGTCATTTAATATAATATATATATATATGTTACAGGCATTTTCTAAATTTAGGCACTTTGTAAAATGCCTGTTAGATTCGGGCATTTTATATATTGACTAATTTTTTCAGGCATTTTACAAAATCCCTGGAAAAATTGAAAGGTATTTAACAAAATGTCTGAAATTATTTTATAGTATGAAATATTCACAAAAACTTGGCAATTGAAAGTATCGAACAACATATCAGTTTTATAAATGATAATTACTGAATTTTAAAGCTTCCATTTTAAGAGTTTTAATATTTAAGACAAATTCTACTGAATTATTCAAAATTCCAACAAACACCGAACTTGACAATTATTTGTTATTTCATATAATGTTTGGATGACAGGATCTGTTAAACTTGTGTCCTGATTGTTTGCAAATACATTGTTTGGCGTAAAATCTGGTCTTAGCGCTACAACCAATTTGGTGAAACCGGGAACAATCACACATTCTGCTTTGTCAATATGTTTTATGATGAATCACTTAACGTTCGACCAACATTGGGTTTTGCAAAATACACATACATGAATATCTTATGTTGCATGTGTTCCCATTAGATTCAAAATCACATAAGCATGATTAGGTTGACATCTTTCTGCTTATTAGGGACAGAATTGTCTCATTGGCAATCATACCACATCTTCTTATTTTTATATGAAATATTTGCTACTGAATGCCAAAAAAAACCAATCATTAAATATAAAAAAAAACATGCTTCTTTTTCTCTCCTTCATATTGAACGATACTGTTTTTGGATCCAGACATTCTAAAAGTTCTTTTTCAAAATTTTGTTCTTTTGTAAGAACAATTTGTCCTTCTAATATCATGACAAAAAGAACATAAAATTACTAGCTGAAATACAGAGTGAGTACATACTTAACGTAGTTTCTCTAAAAAGAATACAAACTTTCTTAGCTTCTTTTTAAAGAATAAACTCAATTTTTACCGAACCATTAGTTATTGTATTTGCAAGACATGGTGTTTTTGGTCATATCCATCTCAATAATAATTCTTCTCTTTTTAACAAATTTAGTGAAAATTGAACAGGCAATTTGTTGAATTTTGCTTCAAAATTTCAGTCATTTTACAAAATGACTAGGTATTTTTGGTCATTTTATATAATGCCTATCAAGGTTAGGCATTTTATAAATTGCCTGAAAATTCAGTCATTTTACAAAATGCCTAAATTTAGAAAATGCCTGTAACATATATATACAATTCTAAATTGAAAACAACGCTCAAACCTATGATTGCGTTGGATAAAAATTTCTTGGTAAAGGGGTCTAAATACAGCACAAACAACATTTTCCAAAAGACCAAAAAAGTGACAAAGTATATTTTAACAAAACGCATTTGACTAGCAGGTCGAACAACGGATGTTCTTAAACCCTGCCGACTGCCGTTGGCGATTACCAAATAAAATGATCACCAGATGTAACAAAATGGATCTTATATATTAATTTAATATCAAACAGAAAACAAAAAACTTGCGGAAAAGATGGTATACCGCAAACAAAAGGTGAACAAATTAGTACACCATATTCGGATTTCGACAACTAATGTCTCTTCGTTGATGTTAAGAATCGAAACGGTATTTGGAAGGCCATATAATTTACCTCAATTTAGGATAGACTCTTGAATTTTGAGGAGTCGAAATAGGATGAACGGATCATCTAAACCCGAAGGCATATATAATACAAGCCCAAACGAAATTATATAAACAAGTCTGAATTGAATACAACGTTCAAACCTATGATTGCGTTGGATATATATATATATATATATATAGAGGTCTATAAAAAGGACCAACCAGCAAATTATTGACACTGACGAAGGCTATTTGTTAAGCAAAAATATTTGTCAACACGATTGTTTAATATCATCTTTGTATATTACCATCATATATTAGTACCGTTGTGCAAATCTTTAGACTTCAAACTCATTATGTGCATCTTTATTCATAACAAGGCTAACACATATCTTATAAAATGTAGATGTTGATCTAGTAAGTTGTTATTTTGCATTTTAGCAGAAAAAAAATTTTGAGTTTTTGTATATAGGTTTGCAAGTAAAGAGTATTTCAATATATGAGGAAATGAAGGTTACAACTTCAATAATTTAACAAATTTTGGATCTAAGTTATCATAGCCATAAAATGATGAATATTGCAATGTTTTGAAAACAAATAAATATGTCAAATAATTTAGAAAATCTATCATTAAGATATCATTCCTGGTATTAATTTCCTACATATTTTTATCATCGTATTGCCATTGAAAATATAATTTATTGAGAATTTCAGACACTTGTCAAAAATAAAGTTTGTGAAAGCTATATATAACATGCTCCTTTGTATCTCATTAAATCATCCTTCAACCAATGTTAAAACACGGGTTCTGCCTTGGACTCATCTGGAAGTGTCGGGAGGATACAAGGTCCGTAATATAATTTTCATATTTTATGATAATATGCTAGCATGAGTTAATGTAATTATAAAAGAAAGGCGTAAGTACCAAATGACATTCAAACTCATAAGTCGATAATAAACTGACAATGAGAATATTTACTTGTAATTGATAAGCTAAACGTCGACTTAACAGTACGTTAATGGAACTGTGCTAGTTATCAATTCACATATAGTCCTGTATGTCATGATGTTACGTGTGACCTGAACGATATCGTCACAAAATTAGTCAACCAACCAACGTAATTTTAAATAGATAACATTATCAATCTAATTATATCGTTTTTATGATTTCAGCCCGTTTCGAAAACCGTAAGTATTGATATATTCATCAGATTTGTCTTCTGGCATTGATTAAAAGTCAGTGAATTTACTATAGACAACCCGTATCTAAACCCTTACAAAGGCATACGTTATTATCTTCTATTGACAAAGAACAGTTTATTTTCTCAAATACTACGTTTAATCACCCTTTTTTAAATGGTCATACGGGAGTTTACAGTGAAAATTTAATTTATCATCCATCAAGATAATATTGTAAAATATAATTAGCTATAATATTGGACTATTGAAAAACATAATTTATCTTAAATAACATAAGTTTCCATCTATTTATGATTATCACTAAATGTAGTTATAGCAGCAGTGTTCACAATACTTCCGAATATATGCCATTTCTATTCACCACGTGATAAAATGAAGTTTACTCTTGATATAAGATTTTACACATTAGATGTAAAACTGTAACTAATATATACGCTAGTTATTGGCATCTTTATTCGGAAAAGGCTTTTCGTTTCACCCTCCTTTTCAAATGCAATTGCTGCTCTTGTATCTTGTTGTTTCTTATCCCAGTAAATGCGCGATGGTGGCTGTTAGTATGTACGTTTGTATAATACTTTCTTTCAATATTTGAGGAAAAAAAGAATGCGAAAAAAGAGGGGTGAAAGGTACCAGAGGGACAGTCAAACTCATAGATCGAAAATAAACTGACAACGAAAGTATATTTTCAAATATTTAGTATGCTTTTAAATATTTAGTATACTTTTAAATATTTAGCAACTTATATTACCAGAAAATGGATATTACAATGATTTGAACACATGTTTATATCGCATATGAGTGAGAAAAAAATAATTTCACTATAATTGCCTCGGGCAATGTGAAAGATCAATAATAGCAAAAGTTAGGGTGATGAAGTGTCTTTAGTGAATAATGTATTAGAAGTAGATAGATTCGTAAAGAATAATCAAGGAGCTTCTTATAAATTCTCTAACTTAAAGACCGGGTCTGGGGTATAAATAGCAGCCAATAAGAAAAATGAAGGGAAATTCAAGTTTCTTTGCAGGTTTCATGATTAGGAAGCATTTTTATGTTTCACTAAATAAATAATATAAAGTTTAACTTGATATTATTCTCATAAGTGCAGAACATACTTATGAAAAAATATAAGTTAAAACAAAGTAATTTGATAAATAAGTTGTTATGTAATTGTAAAATAAAATTCAGAAGTGGTCAATATTTTGAATTTCAAATGGTTTGATTGACTCACTTGAGGCGGAGCCTCCTAATGTTTGTAAACACAACAGCATGCACATGCTACAGTCTAAAAAATAAATGAAAACCCTACATTTTTGCTAATCACAGACAAGATACAATCCTCACATAGATCCAAGAATATTTGCAACTAGATTAATTCCTTCATAAATACAATAGACCTCCTCAGAATATTTATAGTTTAAAAAAATTCTCAAAATATGTTTGAAAATCTGTTAATTGGCTTAATGATATTGTTCACAAATTTAATTTATATATATATATAATTATTCTCACATGTGGCCCATGTATGGTACATTTGGTAAATTGGGGAACCATGATCTTACTAATTCAATGACACATTTTGGCATCAAGTCTCGCCTATGATAAACATAGTTCTTTCTTCTGGGATCCTGACGGATAGCTGCACGTTTTCTCTCTAGATATCTAGGATCCTGCCATTCATTTCTATGGAAAAGATTTGTCCAGAAACGTTTATAGTTCGTTTTTTCTCCAGGAGGAATTTCTTATATGTGCCATTTGTATTTCACTCTCCCACCACATTTGTCTGTTATGTTCGTGTGTTATGCACGGTTTGCATAAACAGTACTGACATTCTTCAAAATTATCATTTTGCTCTATCAAAAAATCATCAAAATCTTCTGAATTTCCTGCCCCATTTGTATCTTTATTTTCATCTTTGTTTTCTTTAATTTCAATTTCTTTATAATCCCAGTTATGGTGAGCAAATAAATTATAAATAGTTTCTTTTTGTTCTTCTGTAACTTCAAGAGCCAAGATAGATTTTCCTTGATTTACACTGTCATCCATTTTCAGTTGATAGCATAGATATGACCAGAAACTTTGCCCTCCAAAAATGTGAACCAAATGCTCCAAGAGAAATTGAAAAAAAACAAAGGAACTACTTGGGGGAAATAAATCATATTTTTTAAGTAAAACGTACTAATTCATGTTTGTAACTGCTCTTTTATTCTGTTCTAGATAAAATAATATTTTCTAAATAAAAAGTTTTTTTATTTATTTGTTTTCCTTCTGTTCTACTGAGGTAATAAATCCTGAAAGAACCTCAAGTAATGATAAACCCCAGCATCATAAATTATCTCTCAAAGAATTTCCACTATTTTGGCGGGAACTGTTTACTTATGTGTATGTTTGTGTAATATTATATTTCAGGACAAGTGCAATATATAAAGAGGGATGGAGAATGTAATCCTATCCTTTGATATCATTTGGTTTTTGTCATTAGTCATTAATACTTAAAAAGAAAGAATTCTTATACATGTATCTTTGAAATAAAATATAAAAATAAGATAAAGACATAATCTTCAAATTATAATTATAATTTTTGTCATATATATTATCTACCACTCCCCTTTCACCCAATTTACAATATAAACTCATTCATAATATGTATGGGAACTCTACTGTTTGGTCATTTCAATATTAAAAAAAATCTAGAAAGACAAAAGTATGGCTAGTCCACAAAAAAAAAACGAAAAAGAACCCCAAGTTTCAGAATGGAGTTTTCAGGAAGCGATGAAAAGAAGGCAGAAATTCTTGGTAAAAATACTGGAAATTAGGAATATATTGACTCAAAGGTTAAACAAACCTACAGGAAATTTGCAAGTTTTAGAAACTTTATTGGAGATGTGGTCTGGTCAGGAAGTAGGCAATGCATCTGATGAACAATCTATACATGTACCAGATCCAATACCAAGTACCTACGTTAAAGCTAGGAAACAAGATGTTAATGAAAAAATATTCATGTGTGCTGAAGACTCGCTACAACGTTACAAAGAAGTGGTGGAAGCTCATTCCAGATACTGTAAACACAACCTAATTATAGAGAAATGGACAACAAGAGGACATGTAATTATGGCAAGAATGAAATGTGAATCCTCTCACACTTTTCTGTGGTCTTCTTCGCCATACATGCAGAACAAGGAATACTTGGTGAATAACAGAGTGCAACATGGTCTGATCTGTAGTGGAATGTTGCCATCACATTATACCAAGTTTGTAGATGGTGCTGGAATCGGGAAAATTAATAAGGAAAAACGAAATAAATTCTTCAACTCATATGAAAACCATATTCAAACAGAATACCACAAGTCTACAACAACAGCCTTGCTTGAAGAATCAGCCTCATATTATGATGACAAATTTGGAGAAATAGATATTTTAACTGACGCAAGGTATGGCTGGCGTATAAACGCTAAAGATGCAAGTATTGTTGCGATTGGTGAGAAAACACACAAAGTTTTATCTTGTCAACATGTAACCAAAGCTGACGATGTTGTGTCTCAAAGACACGAACGTATCGGTACTGAAAGAGTATATACGTATTTGGCTGAAAAGGAGGTTGCTGTAGGTGTCCATTGCCATGACAGGAATCTATCTATTAACAAGTACATTCGTGAAGAAACTGATGCAATTAATCAAAACGATACATGGCATTGTGTTAAAGCAGTAAAAACAGCTCTGAAAAAAATTGCATCGGGAACAGCAAAATCTGAAAGAAAAACGTGGTCCTTTCAACTAAGTGATAAAGTGGAATCTGTATCAACTCATATTCATTGGGCAATCAGAAATTGTAACAATGATCCAGAGAAATTAAAGTCATCAATTCTGAATGTAGTTGACCATTACAAAAACAGACATTTATCTTGTGATCCTTCCTCTAGATGTAAATATGATAAAAATTATGAACCATCAAGGATTGTTTTGACTGATCCAGTGGCTAAAAAACTGTTACTTGGAGTACTTTTAAATTCCAACATTTTTAGATATCCTCAGGATTATGTTTTAGGAAAAGACACATTTTATGTTGAAAGTTTCAACAACGTTATAAACATTTATCAGGATAAGCGAATAGTATTTGGTGACAAACAGTACAATGCAAGTTCAAACTTGGCAGTTTGTCAATGGAATGAAAATGTTGACAGGGACTTCACCTCTATTTCAAATCCGCGAAATCCTAGAACCCCTAGAAGTTTAAGAGGCAAGAAAAATTATAAACAGAAAACATTTAAATTTCGAGGAAATATATGGAAAACTTTTGTAAATGTTGTATATTCAAGGAAAAGAACCAGGAGGAATTAATTCTTAAATATTTATTACTATATCATCAAAATTGCACATTTAATTTTGAATTTATTTTATTTTCTACTTTTACTTTTAATAACTGGATGATTTTAAGTGTTTATTTTATACCTATTGTCAGTCTGGATTTAACAAATAGTACTGCATTAAATGAATGGTTAGTATAAATCTCTTTCTCACTTAATTGATAAGCCATGTGCTCTGCACATAAACAAACTATTTTTAACACAGATTATGATAACACACTGGCAAGCTCCGCCTCTTTTCCATATTGGCTTAATCACTTACCACCTGGTAAAAGTTTTGGGTCAGACCCGGTCTTTAACGCATTTCATTTTAAACGGCAGTGTATTTAGATTTGTGATCATCAACCAAGGACATTAACTTACAGAAATTGTATTATTTGTCTATCTATTCATGTATGCTCAGAAATGCGTGTATCCATAAGAGTCACATCTGAATCTAAGTATCTGACAAGTAGAAGAAAGTCAAAGAGGTAGGGCCAATTTCCCCTGATTTTTTTTCACAGAAGGGCCAATTTCAAAAAGTGCTGAAAGAATAAAATTTACGGTAAAAACAAGAAATAAAAATGTTTTTGATCAATATCTCGATTTTTATATTATTATGATATGTCTGAAAAATAGTTAATTTCACCCCCCAAAACTAATGAAAGTCAAATATGAGGAATTTACTGTGTGTTTGGTTTTTGTTGTTGTTGTAATTTATACAACATTTTTACTCAAAAATGAAATTAGTTTAGTGTGTCCTTAATACCCAAAAACAACTTTTTTAATAAAAAAAAGTGGAACATCTCTAAACTGTGTCTATATAGCTGCTTAATAACAAGAATGTAGATATGAGTCGCCGTGGCTCCATCGGTAGCGCAGAGAACTGTAAATTATAGATTGCTTTTAAAAAGGGGTCAAATCTCACGCAGATTTTTGCATTTTTTTTGTTGAAATATTAAATTTTAATGTTTTTATCATATTTTTACGGATGTTTGTTTAATTTATAGAGTCATTATGAATCATTTTCACTATATATCATTTCATTAAAGAACAAAAAATAGTGTGTTGCTTATTGTGTGCGTTCCTAATTTACTATCAATACTCTTAACTTGCTTCCTATTCCTGCTACATTTATTATATAAATGCAAGGAACAGTTGCCGTCAAACTGAAGTACGTGCTTGAACGTACCAATAACACGAGAATTGATTATAAAGCAATGAAGCCCAAATGTTGGGTGTGTAATGTATATATATAAGGAAAAAAGGCCACAGCAGAAAAATTTCAAAACAACAAAAACAAGAATGCTGTTGAAAATGGTATTATATGTAACAAATGCAGACAACAATGTCATCGCTAATCCACCAACTGTGTATATACTATAGTACTGACATTGTAACCACCGTCCCTGCACCGGTACCTAAGTCATCAGAAAATAAAACAACACCACAGAACAAATCAAGTACACTACCAACTTAACCGTGGCTGTAGGTAAAACACCAAGAAAATGTTGCATCTGTATCACAAATTACTTGTGTTTGTAACACCAGGTGCTCTAGTACGAACTGGTGTTAGATGTTGTCCAGTTCATATAGACGACAAAACCTTAAAAACCGGGACAGAGATACATCCAGATTGAGGAAAACAACATCCCAGTTAAATGCGTCCGATATTATAGACCGATCTTGAATCAAATTACCTGATTTATATCTGATAATTAGATTATTAATTGAGTTTTGTATTTATATTTAACCCCCCTTTTTTTAGTTTTAAATTAAACAAAGCTATAAAATACATGTACGCTACAAGTCACATTCCAACATTAACACGCTAACTTAAGCAAAATGTTTTTTTTTATATATATACAACTAATTTTGAATATCTAATAGTTGATAATTCATATTTTAATGCTCCTCAATGGATTTAGCAAACACAAATCAATATTGGTTTTGATAAACCAAAAAGTGGATAGTTTTTGCCTTGTTTATTGTAGGAATACCTGTTCAAGGTACAAATGTATGAAAATAAATGATGTGACGTATTTTCATGTACTATAATTAGCATCTATCGGGCTATTTAAAAACATGAATCAAATGAAAAAAATCAGGGGAAAGTGACCCTACCTCTTTAATTTCGGAATTATTTTGGCAGAAGAAACGAATCATTTAAAAGAATTTTGTTTAGGTAATAATTTATAATATTAAAAGTGTAAATTCAAAACTACAATATTACTGTACTGTTGAGACCTATTTAATTCACGTTATTGCTAATTGATAAGTTCTGTGAATCGAGAGTTTGCAGTTCGGACATCAATTGTAAAACATTACTTCGATTCAGCTTCTAATACATAATTAAAAAGAAAGCTGAAGTTTTTGTCCTGAGTATTTCAATACATCCTTTATCTAAAAATACTTTATGTATATAAAATAATAAATGAATAACACACAATTAAATAACGAAAAGAATGTCGTAAAAGAATAAAAGAGATCAAGTGATCACTTAAACTTGTCTTTTTTTAATGCTAGTCATCTTCAACCATAACTTTAAGTCCCCAAAACCTTATAAACATAACTTTAAATGACGAATGAGAAACTTTAGTATTTTTAACAACCCGCACTAAGTTCTCGTAAGTTGTGGTTTTTTTCTCAACAACATTTTAACATGTCAGAAATGTGAGAAACTAATTCATCTGTTATTATATTTTCAGGAATTCAGATCGGAGGAAAACATCTGAAGAAAAACACTAGAGTGTCTACACCGTCTACAGAAAGAAATAAACAACAACAAAAAATACAAAGAATACTCCTCTATTTTCATTAGGAGATATATCTACTTTCTATTAAATTGTTATCAACATTGTAGCAATGTCATATATCCATGAAGTACATGTAATTAAAAAAAGTTGCAAATGTTTAATATGAATGTGAAGTTTATGATTACTAGATACACATTTTTTATATCAATATTGAAATCGTGAAATGGATAATTAAGTATGTGGCTTTCTCCACAGTTAGCGCTAACACACATAGCAACTATAATCATTGTAACATATATTGAAAAGAAATAATGCTTCGTTGTTGTTTTGATGTACAATGTAGGCAACAAATAATATTTCTTAATTGGTCATAGCTTTGCAGGGTCAGTTATAAAAATAAAAAACAAATACTGAATATCAATGTCCGCAACCAGAAGTAATGGTCAATTCGATATATGCTATTTTAGTAGTTTTTTTACCCAAAGTTGTCGTTGAAAAAAATGTCTTACATTTGAATTTTCCAAAATACAAATTTGTTTTAATCATTTTTAACTGCTTTCTTCATTGTTCTTTCAGCTATCTGACATGTCTGATTGGTACTATCTTCTCATAAATGCATATTTGAATAGTTTGGTTATACATTTTTATACATGTAATAGGTAAACGCAGGAAGGTTATTTCTCAACATCATTATAGAATGATTCTCAAATTTCACCTAAAAAAAAAAGCCTTTTTACCACATAAATAAGTTTAATTGATACCTGCTATTGCTTCTCTATCTGGTATGGTGAAAAAGTGAACTTTCATTTTCAAATAAATCATACACAAAATAATCACGTGGTTATCATGTAAAATTAAAAAAAAATTAAAACAAATGTAAAGTGTTGTTTTCGTAAGTATTTTGATCCATAGTTATCTAAGGTACCAAAGTAACAAAAATAAACTTCCATCCGCTTCTGTGAATTAGAATAATGACAAAAAACTGAAATTTTCGAGTGAACTGCAAACTAATATTGTGTGTGACCTTTCAGTTATCATTACGTCTAATACTGTTTTCTTCAATTTTAATACATAATACATGATAGCTTTTGTGGTTTGTTCCTTTAAATATTGTTTATGTCTAATAAACATGATACACTTCTAGTAAATAAAACCTGAATATTTGTATTCTTTTAAATTTAAATATTGTTGTGATTTGCCGGAATTCTGACACTTGTAAAAAGCAGAACTTTAATATTTGTAAACTGTATTTAAATTGTATTGTAGACCAGTATTAATTTCTGCTAATAAAACAGTACCATACGCATATAATAATAAAATTATTTCGAAAATACTTTCAGCTCATGTCTATATCTTATGATATTTATTCTAAGCCAGTTATATATTCCTGTTCGAAAAACGTTTGAAAAATATAGAAACATATAGAAAACAAGCAGGTGAAAGATTTTTAACCTTGCATTGCCTACTCTCACAACTGAAGAGAAAAACGGATTATTAGTCCTGACATGTAATACGGGATAAGGAATAATCATATATAATTTGATTCAAAAATTAAAAGTCGACAATAACTTGGGCAGAATTTTATTTCGCTGTGAAGAGTCAAACGCTTTTTCGTATGAGTGGACGAATGACAATTATTAAATATAAAATATACTATTAGAGATGAGGTAAAACGCACGTAATCAGAAACACATGCAACTTAACATTGCATTTCTTAAATTCTTTCTTTTAGATGCATGAAACCATTTCACGTTTAAACAAATGAAATATTCGTGTTTTAGTATGGCAAATATGAACAAGATTATTTTTTAAAAGAAAAACGTGAAAAAACGCTTATGTCTAGTTTTCAACCATTAGAAATTCAAGACTTTTATAAAAGGTTTATGTATGTAAAAATAAATACATGTACAAGTACATGGTATTAAACTATTTAGCAATAAGAGCTAATTAGATAAGAATAATTCATTATTAAGCTCATTCCGTCCACTGCAGAACATCGCACTGTATAGAAATACATAATATAAGTTTATGTTTGGCCTCTTTATCATATTATCAATTTCTAGCGATGTCGATATTGATATACCCCTGACCATGGCATCGTAAGAAAATTTAAAAAGTGTAGATCTACTATCCAGTTGTTTGTTGATGAATAGATGACTGAGTTGGTTGCCGTGTTTGTGGTCGGGTTTGAGATAACGTTTATGTTTCAGTTAGTGGTTGAGTTATTGGTTGAGTCAAAAGTCGAGTTGGTGGTTGAGTTTGAAGCTGTGTCGATTGATGTTTGAGATTGACTGGATGACTGAGTTGGTTGCTGAGTTTGTGGTCAAGTTTGAGATTAAGTTGATGTTTGATTTAGCTGTTGATTTGGTGGCTGAGTCGGAAAAAAAGAGGGGCGAAAGATACCAGAGGGACATTCAAACTCATAAATCGATAATAAACCGACAACGCCATGGCTAAAGAAGAAAAAGACAAACAGACAAATAATAGTACACAAAACACAACATAGAAAACTAAAGACTAAGCAACACGAACCCAATCAAAAATTTAAAGTCGACAATAACTTGGGAAGAATCTAATTTCGCTGTAAAGAGTTAAACGCTTTTTCATATGGGTGGACGAATGACAATTATTAAATATAAAAAAACATACTATTAGAGATGAGGTAAAACGCACGTAATCAGAAACATATGTTTGTTTGTTGATGAATGGGTGAATGAGTTGGTTGTCGTGTTTGTGGTCGAATTTGAGATAACGTTTATTTTTTAAAATAGTGGTTGAGTTATTGGTTGAGTCAAAAGTCGAGTTGGTGGTTGAGTTTGAAGCTGTGTCGATTGATGTTTGAGATTGACTGGATGACTGAGTTGGTTGCTGAGTTTGTGGTCAAGTTTGAGATTAAGTTGATGTTTGATTTAGCTGTTGATTTGGTGGCTGAGTCGGAAAAAAAGAGGGGCGAAAGATACCAGAGGGACATTCAAACTCATAAATCGAAAATAAACCGACAACGACATGGCTAAATAAGAAAAAGACTAACAGACAAATAATAGTACACAAAAAACAACACAACATAGAACAATAAAGACTAAGCAACACGAACCCCACCAAAAATTGGGGGTGATCTCAGGTGCTCTGGAATGATAAGCAGATCCTGCTCTAAATGCGGCACCTGTCGTGTTGATCGTGTTATTACAAACCCGGTAAATAAATAGTCTAATTCGGTAGGTCACATTAGTGAAAAGGGAACGGGATTGTAGTTACGACATAAGGAACATATCCGATATCATCTGTGAAACGGATATAAATAACGGTCAACCAACTCGTTATGGCGTCCGTAAAATATACGAAGGGATGATTTCAACTTCATCACTTGGAACTCTTGGTTTAATAGCTTCCTTGTGAGCGGCAACTCTCTATCAAGGATATCATGATAGGAAATACAAGCCCGCGAATATCGTATCAATTGGGAGATATATACTCAGTATGCAGGCGCTGCTGGAATGTTGCTACTTAGAAATGAAAAGTTCACAATTCGGAAGCTGAAAACATCTCTTTTGTCTTAAAGTTTTGTTTTCAACCGACCCTCATTGTCAATTGTTAGATGTAATTCGAGAAGATATGAGGCAGACTTAACTGTATCTGTTGTATCCTTTATCTCTAGTTCGATGGGATAGTTGCGTTCAACATAGTCACCAAATTTTGAATTATTTAGTGAGAGAACATCATCTATATAGCGGAAAGTAAAGTTAAAGGATATTGCTAACTTTTTATCTTTCTTCCTAAGAAGTTCCTGTATGAAGTCAGCCTCATAAGAATAAAGGAGCAAGTCGGTTAGAAGAGGAGCACAATTGGTTCCCATGAGAATTCCGATAGTTTGTTGAAAAACACGTCCTACAAACGTAACAAATATGTTGTCAATCAAGAAATCAAGCATCTTGATAATGTCAGTTTTAGAGAATTTTTTGTATGAATCAGAGTGATTTTTTACAAATTAGGATTTATCCCTCCCTAAGAAGTAGAGTTGCTGATTGAGTTGAAAGCTGTGTTGATTGTGGTGTTTGAGGTTGAGTTGGTCACAGAGTTGGTTGTTTTGTTTGTTGTACAGTTTGAGATTGAGTTGGTGGTGGAGTGGGAAGTTGTATTTGCGGTTGAGTTGATCGTCTTTTTAGAGGTTGTGTTGGTGATATAGTTGATTGTTGAGTTGAAAGCTGTGTTTGTTGCTGAATGTGAGGTTAGGTTGAATGTTGCACTGGCGGGTAAGATTGTCGTTGACTTGGAAATTGTGTTAGTGATTGAGTTGGTTGTTAAGATGGAGGTTGAGTTGAGGGCTGCGTCAGCTGTTGCATTGGAGGTTGGGTTGGTGTTTGAGTGTGTTGCGTTGCGATGGTCGTTGACTTGAAATTTGTGCTGGTTTTCGAGATAGAGGATTGTGGTTGAGTTGGAAACTGCGTCGTTTGTTGAATTAGAGGTTGAGTTGGTTGATAAGATGAAGGCTGTTAGTTGTTGAGTTAGTGTTTGTGTTGTAGGTTTAGTTGGTGGTTACTTTGAGGATTGAGTCGGGTGTTGGGTTGGTAGTTGAATAAGAGGCTGCGTCGGATGTTGAATTTGAGGTTGATTATGAGACTGTGTCAGTTGTTGAGTTCAAGGTTGAGTTGGCGGTCGAGTTGGGGGCTGCATCTATTGTTAAATTAGATGTTGAGTGGGGGGGGGGTTGTGCTAACGGTTGACTTGGTCGTTGACCTAAATGTTGTGTTCGTGATTGAGTTGTTTTTTGCATTCGAAGTTATGTTGGTTTTTGAGTTTCAGTTTATGTTGGTGGCTGAGTTGAGTAGGTTGTGTAGGTTGTCGATTCTGTTGTTTTGTTGCAAAATGAGTTGGTTGTGTGTTTGTTGCAGAATTAGCTCGTTGTTGAGTTGAAGTCTAAAATGATTGTTGAGTTAAAGATTGAGTTGAGGGTTTAGTTGATTGTTGAATTTGAGGTTGGTTGGTGTTTGGGTTTGTTGCATGGAGATGGTCGTTGACTCGAAATTTGTGCTGGTTTTCGAGATAGAGGTTAAGTTGGAGGTCGAGTTGGAAGCTGCGTCGTTTGTTGAATTGGAGGATGAGTTGGTTGATAAGTTATAGGCCTTGTCAGTTGTTGATTTAGTTTTTGTGTTGTAGGTTTAGTTGGTGATTGAGTTGGGGACTGAGTCGAATATTGAGTTAGTTGTTAAATTGGTGGCTACGTCGGTTGTTGAGTTTAAAGTTGAGGTTGATGCTGCGTCAGATGTTGAGTTGGTTGTTGAATTAGAGGCTGTGTCGGTTGTTGAATTTGAGGTTGATTATGAGACTTTGTCGGTTAATGAGTTTGAGATTGAGTTGGCGGCTGATTTAGAGGCTGCATCGGTTGTTGAATTAGTCGTTGAGTGGGAGGTTGATTTGGTCGTTGACTTCGATGTTGTGTTTGTAATTGAGTTGGTTTTTTTGGTTGGAAGTTGCGTTGGTTTTTAGTTTCAACTTATGTTGGTGGTTGAGTTAATTAGGTCGTGTTGGCGGTTGAATTGGTTGTTATGTTGCGAAATGAGTTGGTTGTGTGTGTTGCATCATTAGCTGATTGTTGAGTTGGAGTCTGAAGTGATTGTTGAGTTGAGGATTGAGCTGAATGTTGAGTTGGTTGTTAAGTTGAAGTTTTAGTTGGTTGATGAGATGGGGGCTGTGTTGCAGTTTAAGTTGGTCTTGTGAGTTGGATGTTGAGTTTGGGCTGATTCGATTTTTGAGTTGACTCTTGTTTTACATTTTCAGTTTATGATTTAGTAATAGGCTGTGTTGTCGGTTGAAATGGTCGTTAACTTGGAGTTTGATTTTTGGGACTGCTTCGGTTTTTTTTCATTAGAAGTTGAGTTAGTTGATAAGTTGGAGGCTTCGTCGGTTGTGTGGTTCAGGTTGAGTAAGTTGGATAGCTGGAAGCTTAGTCGGTTTTTTTTGTTTGGTCGTTGATTTGGAGACTGCATTGGTTGTTGAGTTGGTGGTTGTGTTGTAAGTTGATGTCGTATTTGTGTTTCAGGTTGAGTTGTTGGTTGAACTGGATGTTGTGATAAATATATGTAGTGGTTGAGTTGGTTGTTGACTAGGTAGTTGTGTTTGTAATTGAATTGGTTGTTGAGTTGGAGTCTTGATTGGTTGTTGAGTTGGTGATTGAGCTGTTTGTTAAGCTGGAGGTTGGGTTGGCTGTAGAATTGGATGCTTAGTCGGTTGTTAAATTAGAGGCTATGTCTATGGTTGCGTTGGAGGTCGTGTTTGCGGTTGAGTTGGTTGTTGAATTAGAAGTTTAGTTGGAGGCAGATAATAAGAATGTATTCCAGCTATGTCATCAGAACGGAGTTTGTAGTCTGTTAAATATCATGTGTAGAACGACGGCAATAGAGCATCGTTATTTTCAGAATGCTCAAGCCCAAGAGCATGTCTAAATTCATGGGCACCTACGATAAAAGTATCAATACCGGTTCTACGTACAACCCATATTTCACCATCATCAAAATTCCGTCTTGAGGGAAAAATTGCATGTGCAAAAACTCCACATTTATAAATGTATATCAGTTTTAAATTATCGAAATGAAATCAGATTTAATATTTCAATAATGGTATGTAATTATATATGCCCAGTCTGGTATATTTATGACGGATTCGCAAATCGTCTTCCTCTTTAAAATAATATTGTTTAAATACTATTAATTACTAATTAGGTGTGTACTGTGTAGGTGAGAAGTTCATAAGTAGCACTAATATTCAAATTGTACATCAATTTGTTATCATGTTCATCATGTTCATGACTTAAATTTTTCGTTCATCTAGATACACGGTATATATTCAGAACGCTTGCTTTCTCTTTTCAAAAGTCCCACCCAAAAATATGTTTGTGTTAAGTTGATTATTTGCAATTTGCATTATTTACGGCACATGTGTGTTATTGGATTAAATGTTTAGTGACGGTATTCTTCGTTGAGAATAAGAGTAACTATTTATAGGCAATATAACTTTCATGAGAGGCAGATGATAAATCTTCTACGACTATATATGCAAGTGGTATTTGAAAATCTTTATAAACATCCCTTGTACTTAGTCCTTAAAGAATTTGGAGTCGACTGTTGATTTTTTGTAGAACATTAGATCAATCAACAAGGTCCAGCTAAAATGTAGAGCTTGAAAAACGGTATAGATATATGTCCGTTGTAAATGCCGTTTTTCCCCTTGTTGTCTTTCTTGGTTCTACTGTGTTGTTGCAATTTTATCCCAAGGCTTTGATAAAATTGAGAATGGTAATGGGGAATATATCAAAGAGACAGGCAACAACCCGACCAAAGAGCAGAAAACAGCAGGAGGCCACCAATGGGTCTTCAAAACAGCAAGAAAATCCCGCACCCGGGGGCTTTTTTCATGATTTTGAGCAATTATGGGCTTGACGCAATCATTGTAGTACACAATGATCTATGCTTGAAGATCGTGACTGTGTTGACCTTTCGATTTGAGGATTTTTTTTATTGTATCGTTGTGGCTGTCACATGTACATCGACATATACGCCACATATCTTTTTACAATGTTTTAATATATCCACATGGATTGACGGTTCATTACTTTTTTGTATAGTTCTATTAGGTATGATCTGGTTAAAAATGTAACAGTCACCTGATAATGTGTTGTTTTGTAGTGCACGATAACAACAAATTATAGTTCCAAGTAGAACAACAAACCTAGTTACATTGTGATCAAAAATCCGTTAGTCGTTTTTAAATATATAATACAAACAGGTTACAAATATTCTTAACTAAAATTCTTCATCTTATTGACGATTGCTGAGTATAACGATACATACAATGAACTTAACATTGTCCACGATGAACCAATTCAAGACGTGTTGCATTATGGGAACGTCACTATTCGGGACAATTGGTTTGGTCTAGTCTTAGAAGCAATTTATGAAGACGCTGCACGTACGAATTGTTATTTACTATGACAGAAGCTAAAGAAGAATGGTCAATTTCACTCACAGAAATCCAATTTCAAAAGATTCAAATCCTAGTAGATTTGAAGCATTAAATAAAGAGTCTATGTTATACATGTAAATGTATATATACTTGCATGCACACATTTTTCGGCAATTTTACAATTATGCATATAATCAATATCAAACACATCATTAAAATGGAAATTTTTATACCAACAACATATATAGACAATAATAGTGTATTGACTTGACATATCAACAATATAAGGATGAGGCTTAGAAAACGGGAAATGCGAGGCGCTGCCGAGCTTTTCCCGCGTTTCGGGCCGAATCCTTATATCGTTGATGTCAAGTCAATACACTATTATTGTCTTTATACTAAAATCTGGAAAGAAAAAAAAAACATTCTCAATTGTTGTTTGTTGTGTTATTGTAATTTATTTGATTTAAATATTTGGGAAAATCCCGCTTTAAGAAGGCCTCATATCTGGCGGAGTAATATTATAACACAATAACATGTTATCTGTTGAAACCAATCCAATGGTGAACGAATTCGTTTGAGTATGGACTAAAATGTCAACAATTAATAAGCATAAAACATAATGATTTATAGGTTTGAAACAAAAATATTAACAAGTGAAATATGTTTTTCCACAATTGTAAAAGAAATATTAAATTCGAGTTCCACGCTTCGTTGTTTACATTGGAAACAAAGACATGTTGAAGAGGTCGTCATGAATAATTAAATATAGCAACTACTATTTAAATATTCATGAGGAAAAGTGATATCGGGTCAGTGACTGTATATGACATAGAAATACACAGTCAACGCATTTTGACTGCTCAAATAAAACGAGTGCAGTATAACGTTTTTTTACGAATAATCTATGTATTAAATTAGGAATTTTACGATTTTAATACACATCGACGCTTGGTTTTCCAAATGTGGTATATGACAAATTTTTCAACAAAATAAAATCTCACAAACAGGATTTGAAAATTTGGTTGATATATTGGCTTCCAAATGTCAATGAATGGTGAATGTGAAAATGAACATTTTTGTATATGACTGTGAAATATAGCTTAGACTTTGGATAATATAAAAAAAACTAGTCTTATTTTCACATAAATAAAGAAATCTACAAGTTTTTGATTCCCAAAGTCAATATACAACTATTTTCAAGTTTACATACAATATTTTGGAAGCAAACTTTACAAACAATTGAGATTGGCATTTTGGTCACATGTCTTATTTCAAATGTTTTGATTAGACTTAATGTCTGATATTTTGGAATATCAGAGATTTCATCCCGCCAAGCCAGTTTGTGTGAAAAGCGTTTAAGAATGCTTTTGCCAATTTCATGAGGTTTCTATACAAATGTTTACCTATTTGAAAGAATTCAATCAGTGATATTTCAGAAATAAAGAAATACATGCATTATTTTTTTTCATTTCCAGGTAAAGTTCAACGAGCGTAAATTTTAAGAAAATCTACGACATAGCCCATATACTGTAACTTGACCTTAAGGGCATACGATACAGTTTTAATCCCATGGTGATTTTTTTACGAAAAATAAAATACAAGCTACTATGCATCAAGTCAAATCAAATATGTAATAAAAACCATACCTTCATGTGCTTCCTTTTTAGACATAAATGGGGTCGGAATTTTTGACATTTGATAAAAATTTTGGCTTCTTGGACATTTCTATCCTTTGGATAGACATACCTAAATTTTTTTCAAAAGAAAAACACAAGCGGATTTTTGTGAAAATATTTAGATAATATCCCTTGCATAAGTATGCTCTAAATTTATGTAAGAATTCTTTTGAAATAAGAAATTTTTATCAAAGTTTCATGCTGTTAGGAAAAACAACGGCATTTTATTTAATTTAAAAGATAGTTCAAATATTCTTCATTAGTATTCAAACTAATTGTCATCTAAAAAGAGGGGAACCAATGTATTCGTTTTCAAATTAGTAATTAAAATAAGTTGACAAATGCATCTTTCCCTGATGTATCACGGTTTGACATCGGAAAAATAATTAAGCCATAATATAGTTTGGAAGATTTGAGAAAATGGGCCTGGTTTCAAATAAACTATTAAAATTTGTCCTTCCTATTTCTATATTGGTCTTTTGAATGATAGATGCTTTATACATTCACAGGTATCAATGGTTTCTTTAACGCAAGACCGTGAACAAAAATTATATTATCGATGATTTTATCTGTAATCTTGTTCATCATGAATGTGCATTATAGATATAATTATGTTTTTAATTTTGCACAGAGTTTTCCCGGATGTTCCATCTCGGGATATGGTATAGAATCGCCATAGTGGCAACACATTACAATATCACATTTTTCTGTGAGCAGATCGGATATCACAAGGCGGTTGAAAGAAATAACATTCGGACTGGTACAAGTTTTATACCAATTCATATTTGATGGAACCAAACAACAAAAAAATACATTATAACCAGATAGGTCAATATCTAAGTAAAAATTTAACTGAAAGGTATAATTCGGCATATTAGAATATAATGCATTCTGGGTAATATTTTCAAAGGGGTACACCAAAATGTTGTGATTGGTTTAAAATGTGATAAACAATAGATTTAACGTTGTAATAATGTTTGGTACGTACAATGAAATTATCCACAATCCTTTAGATTTTGAAACGATTGTTATTTGCATTTATTTTTGTTTTGCTGATTTTATCTTAAAGTTGAGGTTGATGCTGCGTCAGATGTTGAGTTGGTTGTTGAATTAGAGGCTGTGTCGGTTGTTGAATTTGAGGTTGATTATGAGACTTTGTCGGTTAATGAGTTTGAGATTGAGTTGGCGGCTGATTTAGAGGCTGCATCGGTTGTTGAATTAGTCGTTGAGTGGGAGGTTGATTTGGTCGTTGACTTCGATGTTGTGTTTGTAATTGAGTTGGTTTTTTTGGTTGGAAGTTGCGTTGGTTTTTAGTTTCAACTTATGTTGGTGGTTGAGTTAATTAGGTCGTGTTGGCGGTTGAATTGGTTGTTATGTTGCGAAATGAGTTGGTTGTGTGTGTTGCATCATTAGCTGATTGTTGAGTTGGAGTCTGAAGTGATTGTTGAGTTGAGGATTGAGCTGAATGTTGAGTTGGTTGTTAAGTTGAAGTTTTAGTTGGTTGATGAGATGGGGGCTGTGTTGCAGTTTAAGTTGGTCTTGTGAGTTGGATGTTGAGTTTGGGCTGATTCGATTTTTGAGTTGACTCTTGTTTTACATTTTCAGTTTATGATTTAGTAATAGGCTGTGTTGTCGGTTGAAATGGTCGTTAACTTGGAGTTTGATTTTTGGGACTGCTTCGGTTTTTTTTCATTAGAAGTTGAGTTAGTTGATAAGTTGGAGGCTTCGTCGGTTGTGTGGTTCAGGTTGAGTAAGTTGGATAGCTGGAAGCTTAGTCGGTTTTTTTTGTTTGGTCGTTGATTTGGAGACTGCATTGGTTGTTGAGTTGGTGGTTGTGTTGTAAGTTGATGTCGTATTTGTGTTTCAGGTTGAGTTGTTGGTTGAACTGGATGTTGTGATAAATATATGTAGTGGTTGAGTTGGTTGTTGACTAGGTAGTTGTGTTTGTAATTGAATTGGTTGTTGAGTTGGAGTCTTGATTGGTTGTTGAGTTGGTGATTGAGCTGTTTGTTAAGCTGGAGGTTGGGTTGGCTGTAGAATTGGATGCTTAGTCGGTTGTTAAATTAGAGGCTATGTCTATGGTTGCGTTGGAGGTCGTGTTTGCGGTTGAGTTGGTTGTTGAATTAGAAGTTTAGTTGGAGGCAGATAATAAGAATGTATTCCAGCTATGTCATCAGAACGGAGTTTGTAGTCTGTTAAATATCATGTGTAGAACGACGGCAATAGAGCATCGTTATTTTCAGAATGCTCAAGCCCAAGAGCATGTCTAAATTCATGGGCACCTACGATAAAAGTATCAATACCGGTTCTACGTACAACCCATATTTCACCATCATCAAAATTCCGTCTTGAGGGAAAAATTGCATGTGCAAAAACTCCACATTTATAAATGTATATCAGTTTTAAATTATCGAAATGAAATCAGATTTAATATTTCAATAATGGTATGTAATTATATATGCCCAGTCTGGTATATTTATGATGGATTCGCAAATCGTCTTCCTCTTTAAAATAATATTGTTTAAATACTATTAATTACTAATTAGGTGTGTACTGTGTAGGTGAGAAGTTCATAAGTAGCACTAATATTCAAATTGTACATCAATTTGTTATCATGTTCATCATGTTCATGACTTAAATTTTTCGTTCATCTAGATACACGGTATATATTCAGAACGCTTGCTTTCTCTTTTCAAAAGTCCCACCCAAAAATATGTTTGTGTTAAGTTGATTATTTGCAATTTGCATTATTTACGGCACATGTGTGTTATTGGATTAAATGTTTAGTGACGGTATTCTTCGTTGAGAATAAGAGTAACTATTTATAGGCGATATAACTTTCATGAGAGGCAGATGATAAATCTTCTACGACTATATATGCAAGTGGTATTTGAAAATCTTTATAAACATCCCTTGTACTTAGTCCTTAAAGAATTTGGAGTCGACTGTTGATTTTTTGTAGAACATTAGATCAATCAACAAGGTCCAGCTAAAATGTAGAGCTTGAAAAACGGTATAGATATATGTCCGTTGTAAATGCCGTTTTTCCCCTTGTTGTCTTTCTTGGTTCTACTGTGTTGTTGCAATTTTATCCCAAGGCTTTGATAAAATTGAGAATGGTAATGGGGAATATATCAAAGAGACAGGCAACAACCCGACCAAAGAGCAGAAAACAGCAGGAGGCCACCAATGGGTCTTCAAAACAGCAAGAAAATCCCGCACCCGGGGGCTTTTTTCATGATTTTGAGCAATTATGGGCTTGACGCAATCATTGTAGTACACAATGATCTATGCTTGAAGATCGTGACTGTGTTGACCTTTCGATTTGAGGATTTTTTTTATTGTATCGTTGTGGCTGTCACATGTACATCGACATATACGCCACATATCTTTTTACAATGTTTTAATATATCCACATGGATAGACGGTTCATTACTTTTTTGTATAGTTCTATTAGGTATGATCTGGTTAAAAATGTAACAGTCACCTGATAATGTGTTGTTTTGTAGTGCACGATAACAACAAATTATAGTTCCAAGTAGAACAACAAACCTAGTTACATTGTGATCAAAAATCCGTTAGTCGTTTTTAAATATATAATACAAACAGGTTACAAATATTCTTAACTAAAATTCTTCATCTTATTGACGATTGCTGAGTATAACGATACATACAATGAACTTAACATTGTCCACGATGAACCAATTCAAGACGTGTTGCATTATGGGAACGTCACTATTCGGGACAATTGGTTTGGTCTAGTCTTAGAAGCAATTTATGAAGACGCTGCACGTACGAATTGTTATTTACTATGACAGAAGCTAAAGAAGAATGGTCAATTTCACTCACAGAAATCCAATTTCAAAAGATTCAAATCCTAGTAGATTTGAAGCATTAAATAAAGAGTCTATGTTATACATGTAAATGTATATATACTTGCATGCACACATTTTTCGGCAATTTTACAATTATGCATATAATCAATATCAAACACATCATTAAAATGGAAATTTTTATACCAACAACATATATAGACAATAATAGTGTATTGACTTGACATATCAACGATATAAGGATGAGGCTTAGAAAACGGGAAATGCGAGGCGCTGCCGAGCTTTTCCCGCGTTTCGGGCCGAATCCTTATATCGTTGATGTCAAGTCAATACACTATTATTGTCTTTATACTAAAATCTGGAAAGAAAAAAAAACATTCTCAATTGTTGTTTGTTGTGTTATTGTAATTTATTTGATTTAAATATTTGGGAAAATCCCGCTTTAAGAAGGCCTCATATCTGGCGGAGTAATATTATAACACAATAACATGTTATCTGTTGAAACCAATCCAATGGTGAACGAATTCGTTTGAGTATGGACTAAAATGTCAACAATTAATAAGCATAAAACATAATGATTTATAGGTTTGAAACAAAAATATTAACAAGTGAAATATGTTTTTCCACAATTGTAAAAGAAATATTAAATTCGAGTTCCACGCTTCGTTGTTTACATTGGAAACAAAGACATGTTGAAGAGGTCGTCATGAATAATTAAATATAGCAACTACTATTTAAATATTCATGAGGAAAAGTGATATCGGGTCAGTGACTGTATATGACATAGAAATACACAGTCAACGCATTTTGACTGCTCAAATAAAACGAGTGCAGTATAACGTTTTTTTACGAATAATCTATGTATTAAATTAGGAATTTTACGATTTTAATACACATCGACGCTTGGTTTTCCAAATGTGGTATATGACAAATTTTTCAACAAAATAAAATCTCACAAACAGGATTTGAAAATTTGGTTGATATATTGGCTTCCAAATGTCAATGAATGGTGAATGTGAAAATGAACATTTTTGTATATGACTGTGAAATATAGCTTAGACTTTGAATAATATAAAAAAACTAGTCTTATTTTCACATAAATAAAGAAATCTACAAGTTTTTGATTCCCAAAGTCAATATACAACTATTTTCAAGTTTACATACAATATTTTGGAAGCAAACTTTACAAACAATTGAGATTGGCATTTTGGTCACATGTCTTATTTCAAATGTTTTGATTGGACTTAATGTCTGATATTTTGGAATATCAGAGATTTCATCCCGCCAAGCCAGTTTGTGTGAAAAGCGTTTAAGAATGCTTTTGCCAATTTCATGAGGTTTCTATACAAATGTTTACCTATTTGAAAGAATTCAATCAGTGATATTTCAGAAATAAAGAAATACATGCATTATTTTTTTTCATTTCCAGGTAAAGTTCAACGAGCGTAAATTTTAAGAAAATCTACGACATAGCCCATATACTGTAACTTGACCTTAAGGGCATACGATACAGTTTTAATCCCATGGTGATTTTTTTACGAAAAATAAAATACAAGCTACTATGCATCAAGTCAAATCAAATATGTAATAAAAACCATACCTTCATGTGCTTCCTTTTTAGACATAAATGGGGTCGGAATTTTTGACATTTGATAAAAATTTTGGCTTCTTGGACATTTCTATCCTTTGGATAGACATACCTAAATTTTTTTCAAAAGAAAAACACAAGCGGATTTTTGTGAAAATATTTAGATAATATCCCTTGCATAAGTATGCTCTAAATTTATGTAAGAATTCTTTTGAAATAAGAAATTTTTATCAAAGTTTCATGCTGTTAGGAAAAACAACGGCATTTTATTTAATCTAAAAGATAGTTCAAATATTCTTCATTAGTATTCAAACTAATTGTCATCTAAAAAGAGGGGAACCAATGTATTCGTTTTCAAATTAGTAATTAAAATAAGTTGACAAATGCATCTTTCCCTGATGTATCACGGTTTGACATCGGAAAAATAATTAAGCCATAATATAGTTTGGAAGATTTGAGAAAATGGGCCTGGTTTCAAATAAACTATTAAAATTTGTCCTTCCTATTTCTATATTGGTCTTTTGAATGATAGATGCTTTATACATTCACAGGTATCAATGGTTTCTTTAACGCAAGACCGTGAACAAAAATTATATTATCGATGATTTTATCTGTAATCTTGTTCATCATGAATGTGCATTATAGATATAATTATGTTTTTAATTTTGCACAGAGTTTTCCCGGATGTTCCATCTCGGGATATGGTATAGAATCGCCATAGTGGCAACACATTACAATATCACATTTTTCTGTGAGCAGATCGGATATCACAAGGCGGTTGAAAGAAATAACATTCGGACTGGTACAAGTTTTATACCAATTCATATTTGATGGAACCAAACAACAAAAAAATACATTATAACCAGATAGGTCAATATCTAAGTAAAAATTTAACTGAAAGGTATAATTCGGCATATTAGAATATAATGCATTCTGGGTAATGTTTTCAAAGGGGTACACCAAAATGTTGTGATTGGTTTAAAATGTGATAAACAATAGATTTAACGTTGTAATAATGTTTGGTACGTACAATGAAATTATCCACAATCCTTTAGATTTTGAAACGATTGTTATTTGCATTTATTTTTGTTTTGCTGATTTTATCTTAATACACAATTTTGTAATTTGTCATTACAGCGACATAATCAATATTTACCTTAATTCGGAATTTGAAAAATCGTCGGTGTACTTAGTGATTCTCCATGATAAACTTGTTTTGCTCCATTTAGAACCATAGCATAATTATTAATAGAAAATAAAAAAATACTTCATTTATACAAACGAACAAGTTTCGCAACGTGGTGTACGCTAAAAAAGAGGATTTTATATATACAAAAAAGATTATTACATGTTTTTTCATATTTCATCCAAAAAAAAAACATATTGTTTAGAAAAATTAGATAAAAAGATCAATGGCCATTTATTTCTTTATACTGACTTCATCTGCTCGCTTGATATTCTTGTTGATAAAGTCAACATCTGAAACATTAATGCCATTATTATGTATGAAGAGACTGTTTGAATTTTAAATGATTTATGGTGCTTCATATATGATAAATACAAATACTTTGAAGAATCACTCCAGACCTTGGCTTGCCAGGGTGCCCTTTTTCATAATCCTGGATCATCACCTAAAATTGAAATACAGAACTACTAGTTGAATAACACTGTAATATTCAAACAATCTGATCCAAAGATATGTTTAGATAACAAAAAGTTATAGCACGTTTTTTTTTAAATTTGAAATTTAAGTTATATAAAAATAACCGATTTTTCATAATTAGTATCTATTAAATTTAAGTTAACAAAGACATGAGATGTTAATCTGATCTCGTACCAGAATATTGTTATAATAAGTTAAGAATATTAAGCAAGCGGGGGCGTCTCCATTAATAACTTATTTCGTCTAAAATGCTTTTATGTAACTTTCCAAAATATAATTGTATTTTCAAAAGAATATAAACCGCACTCCAAATAATAATTCGCATGAAAAACCAATAAATAAAAATTCATTGAGAGCTGTATCGATAGCAGTCTTTACATTTGTGATTTCGGGAGCTTTTAAAGCTATGCGGTACGGGCTTTGCTCATTGTTGAAGGCCGTATGGTGACCGAAAGCTGTTAATTTCTGTGTCATTTGGTCTCTTGTGGAGAGTTGTCTCATTCGCAATCATACCACATCTTCTGTTGTATATTTACAACGTATTTCTATGATTTTAATTTGAACTTTTACGGGGAAAATAAATTAACTTTTATTTAAGACATGTTCGAAACAGTACCGGGAAATATAGATTCTACGACGACTTTGAGTGTGATACGATATTCCTCCATCCAAGACAGTTATAGTTTCAAACTTAAAACCAAGGCTTGGCGAATTTTTCAAATATTTAAAAATGACGTCACAATAGGAAATTCAGCAGAGAGAAAGAAAACTTTACGTCATAATTGAATTGCTACCAATAAAGACCAAACCACAACAATTATACAAAAGAAACCTCGAGGACTTAGAAATAAAAATTAAAAGTTAAAAGCAGGGTATTTTGAAGTTCGGTTGTACTTGTAGAAAACTTATTTCAAACAGGATAGCACAGCCTCATTTTTACGAAGATGTTGTTTACCTTGCCCGGAAATTTAGAAACGATCCTGCCAAACTTATCGATCCTTTAAATAAACTTATTCTAAAAGGTTACCAATTCAACTCTGTCATTATATCTTTGAATATTGTTTTTATTGGTATTAATATTGATTTTGTCATCAGTAAATTAAAAGCAAACTAAATATTATTGTTATATACATATGCACTTTCGTGGATCTACAATCTGACGACTCCTGTATCTTGGCATTGCACAAGATCATGTTTTTCTCTTATTATTTATGACGTCTTTACGCCATTTGCTTTCTCGTTTGAATTGTTTTACATTTGTGATTTCGGGGTCTTTTATAGCTGACTATGCGGTATGGGATTTGCTCATTGTTGAAGGCCGTACGATGACCTATAGTTGTTAATTTCTATGTCATTTTTGGTCTCTTGTGGAGAGTTGTCTTATTGGCAATCATACCGCATCTTCTTTTTTTTTATATCTACGCCTCATAAATTTAAATAAAATAAGATAATAAAGAAAAGTTTTACATTTAACATATTTGGAAGACTCTACTGAATGAACTATATTCTTTTAGCATGTAATTCAATTATGTTAATGTAAGGTGTTTTTGTTTGGTTAACTATTTTCATTGAATAACTCAAGTATCTTACATTTAATAATTAGTGATTCGGTGGTTGAATGTAGTTTCAAAGATTTAGCTGGTGCCATGTAACCATATTTTGCCAGATAACATTGAAAACGAATATAATGATAATCGTCAGTGGTGATATCACTAAATATAAAATATTCATTTTTGTATTTACAATGAAGTTTGATACTTCAGTATGAACTTTTCGCACTTAATGTACTGAATACATACACTTGTTGGTTAAATATATCCCCATTGACTATAGGCGGTACTTGAATGTTTTAGATTGTTGTAATCTTTTTTAATTCTGCAATCAGCAAACTATTGTAAATAACAGGAACACAAATGCATGTGCGCTTTGTTTGTATTTGTAAATCAAAATGAACTTTCACGCAAAAAGAATAATACACATTACCATTTTCTCAACATGGAAGCGGAGTAACAGGAGACTTTGTACTTGTACAAATATAAATCGAAGTGAACTTTCTCACAAAAAGAATTATACACATTACAGTTTTCTCAACATGGACAAAATGATGGAAGCGGCGGAGTAACAGGAGACTTTGTACTTCTACAAATAAAGTCTCCTGTTACTCCGCTTCCATGTTGAGAAAACTGTAATGTGTATAATTCTTTTTGTGAGAAAGTTCACTTCGATTTATTTCAAAAATCACAGACAACTATGAAAAATATCTAGTTATGTAGTACCACATTGTTGGAAATATAAAATGTATTTGCCTTTGCTACGAAACATGAGAAAAGCTCGGCGAGTCTCGCGATTCGTCCTGTTTCTAAAGCTCGTACAATTTTTTTTATATTTTCCCAAAATGTACATCTATACTGTTTAATTTGGAGTATTAAATAGTTAGTGTAGGTAATGTACTTTATAACTTCATATAGTAATTGCTTTAATTAGCGTAGCTTAATTAATTAAACCCCAAAAAAAGTTCTGTAGCTGGTTCCTTACCGTCTATGTTTTGTAAGCCGGCGGAAATAGTTTTGTATTCATTTGTCTTGAATTCATGACAACTCGGCCCACGACCAACCCGCCTAACTCAAACACTCTCGCTAATTATTACAATTTGCATCACTTTATCAAACTCGCACCACCAAAAAAAAAATGAAAAAAAAGAAAGAAATATAACAAACTCGAAGAAAAGTGTTTAATCGTTAGATTGTTTTCTTCTTCTCTTAGTAAATTTCTCCTTTCTTGGAGTACCCGTGTCACACAGAGACAGAAATTGCACCACTTGAAATACAAAATACTACCACCTCGCACCTATGAAGAAATGTTTTAAAACATCAGAAAGTTCTAGATTGTCTTCTTTTAGTTATTAAAAGACACAAAAACAACCATGCAACAATGTCAATTTCAGCATGTTCAGTGAATGTCACGTTCAGTTAAAAATTTTGAAGCGTAGGACAAATCATACACTTTTGTTTTAAATCGGACAATGTTTTGTTATTTATTTTAACTGTTGAAATTAGTTGTTATGTTAAATTTGCAAATTTACGAAATAGAAGTTCATTAATAGTATTATTTAGCTTGAGCTGATATCATAGGATTATTCCAGAATGACTTCTCTATAGAGGAACAGATAGACGTTGACAGATGTCCTTCGAATTCGATGTAAAGTTTTCCAAAAACAAGTGCACGACAATGAACTAGTATCTAAATTGGCTTCAACCGCCACTTATACAACAGAAAGACATTTGAGTTTTTATTTTTTTTGTAATATTTGTGAAATTGTTAAAGTGTATTATTCTACTATGTTTCATTAACTTCTCGAGTTCAATCATTGGATTGAAACAATACAGGGGAAACTCGCCATACCCCTCGTATACTACTGATACCCTACTGTATAAAACTGTTTCAAATGCAATGAGTATTTAAACTATTTCTGCGACCACTGATATAGTTTATACATAATATAAAACATGTTTAGGCATCGAGCAATCGTTGTTTTCATTTTTTTTCGGAAAAAAGGGGGTTAGGGGGTTGGATATGTCTTTTATTTTTTTAAATAAATTGCTATTTTCATGAAAACATGTCAAGTGAAAAAATTTGTTTCCATTGCAAATCAGGGGAAAAATAAATACTCTTTATGAAATGGGTCAACATTTTTATATAACGTATGGAAGTCATATACATCAAATTCTGTGAAAATAGGAATTTTCTTAATTTTGATTTTTGAGATCTCAAAAAACAGAAAAATGTTAACAAATTTGTGAAAACTAAAGTTGCGTGAATCTTTTCACTTGAAAACGAAGAAAATGACTATGATTTTCAATTTCTTAATCCAATTCTTATCTATTGACCAATTTGCAATTTACCTATCTCAAACTTTTATGATTGAAATTTTTATTGCCACAACTAAAATAAAAATGCATGTCTCTGTAAACTCTAAAATTGAGAACGGAAACGGGAAATGCGTCAAAGAGACAGCAATCCGACCAAAAAGCAGAAAGCAGTTCAAGACCACCAAAGGATTTTCAACACAACGAGAAAATCCCGCACCTGGAGGCGGGCTTCATCTGGCCCCTAAACAAAAATGTATACTAGTTCAGCGAAAATGGACATCACACTAAACCCCGAAACATATATATGAACCAATATTTAGAAAAATAAAACATGAAGAGGTGTTTCATTGGCAATCATACCACATCTTCTTATTTTTGTAACAAAGGCCAGAGGTTCCTTACTTGGGACAGGCTAAAAAATGCGGCGAGGTTATACATGTTTTGTGAGACATCAACGCTCCCCATATACCTCTAGCCAATTTGGAATAAACAAACACACAGCAATACGGACTGTAAAATTCAGTTCAAAAGAAGTCCGAGTCGTCCAATGTTAAAATAGGTAACAGAAGAAAGTAAGCAAAATGACAATAATCAACATAAATTAACAAAGGACTACTAGCAGTTACTGACATGCCAGCTCCAGACCTCAATTAAACTGATTGAAAGATGATGTCTTCATCATATGAAAATAAAGCACAATCCCTTCCGTAAGGGGTTTAGTATCATACCATCATAAAATATACGAGAAGAACATAACCCGTATCATGCCAACAACTGGTTTCAGAATAAATGGGTTTATTTCTTCTCAATAAGTCTGTTAAAAGGTTTGACTAGCTTTTGAGGTGAATGACGACATTTATGTGCTTTGTATAGAATATTACCATACAAGATGGGATGTGAAATACCTGAGCGTATAAGATGTCTGCACGTTGATTTATATTTACGAATGATGTCCTTGTACCGATGATAAAATTTAGTTAATGTTTGACAAGTTTGTGATATCAAAAATCCTGGTGTAATAATTTTTCAGTTATAAAGAGATTTCTTTCGTTGAAATAAAATATGTTGTTACATACATGACATTTATTTCAAGGTTAATGTGCCGAAAAAATAAGCGATTTCTACAATATTTTTTTATAACAAAAACAAGATATTGTGAAACTACTATATATGATTATATGTGGTGCGTTATTTGTGTTGTTTAGTATATATGACAAAATCACTTCTTGATATTTGAATTATACCTTGGTAGTTCTTGTCTTATGTCATGGCTTTTGCTATTTTGTGAATTAGATGTTGACGGCAGATCTTCGATTGTTTCTGTTTAAATAAATCCCATTTTCTAAAGACTCGTTAGGATTTAGAGCTTACAGTATTGTAAAGACACCTGCATATTGTTGAAGACTAATGTTCCCACTAGATGTCTTTGATTTTATGTTTCCCCTCTAGATTGGGCCGAGAGCATATTTATTTCTTAGTGCATTTCTTTAAGACAACAAATGCAAATTAAAAAAAAAAAAAATGCACCTGCTCTATCCCAATAAGATTTTTACAGTATAGTGTAGTATTTTTAGGACAAGTTATATGAACATTATACAAATGTCTATCAGCTCTAACTCATAATATGGACATTTCTATATCAAGGGGTCTATAATTCAGTTTGACAGTTCCAGACATTCTTTGTTTTTTTTTACTTTTGGACTGGACCCCATGAATACTTGACTTAAAAATTCGGGCCCAAATAATTTTTTACGTGTAATTTCGTCTCCCGACTTACTGTTTTATGCAAAAAATATGAAGAAATAAATTTAAAAGGGGTATGAAATAATTTTGCAAGTTATTACTATTACACTATTTGAGACAACGAAACGCGATAACTGTGTCCCGGACCTATTGCTGTCTCATTAACGTACACCCAGTATCTCCTTGTATTCATATTAAAATGAACATTAAACTATCATTAAAGTAAATTTCTATTGACACTTTAATTATTCTGTTACAGACAATAACTTTGATTTCTTAATTTAGTATTAGGTTGAAACACCATTGATTAACTTTCCTAAATAGTATTTACAGATAACGTTTGTTTTTTACATTTTTCCAGTACATGTTTTATGAAATATGAAATTTTAGAAATTTTCTTGAAATTACTTAGCAACAAAGATCAAATGTATTATCAAGCCACACATTGTATCGATCCTAACTCTATTTGGCGATAATTTCTTTTCATAATTGGTCATGACGGAACTTCCTTTATGACTTTCATAAATAGCTATTATACCACCGTAGGACCTTCATAAAGGACAAATCGTCATTTTCTAGAAACCACATCATTATGTCAATAAAACTATAAGATGATTTGGAAGACAATTACTATAAAAATAAGAAGATGTGGTACGTAGAATTGCCAATGAGACAACTCTTCATCAGAGACCCAATGACATAGAAGTTTAAACTATAGGTTGCCTTCAACAATGACCAACACCCATACCACCCATACTGTGGAAGATAATTTCCGCCATAACTATACACTTCTTAATTTGTAAAATGCAATTTCTTAGTTTGTAACAGGCATTCTCTTAATTTGTAAAATGTAATTTCTTAATTTGTAAAATGTAATTTTTCCATCTGTTACATGAATTTCTACATTTCTAGATTTGTGACATGTAACTTCTTAATGTGTAAATGCAATGTCTTAATTTGTTTACGTATTTTCTTCATTCGTTACATGAATTTCTACATTCCTTTATTTATGAAATGTAATTTTGTGTTTGAGTCAGGTTTTGGGAGAACGTGTGAGTGTAATTGTTACCGTTTTCAGCCAATGAGAAGTTCTGTTTCTGAGGGAAAAAACTACTTATAATTCAACATATTTTCCCCCTAGCTTGGCTTTTACAACGTTAATAAGTAAAACCTGGAAATATTATTCTCATATAATAGTCCCAGGTAAAACTCAAAGGACTTTGGTGTTAAAATTTCTACATTTATTCCAAAATCTGTGCTTTAATAAACCCTTCTATGTTTACCTTTTCAATCAAAAACTCCATTCTATTTTTTGCATGTCCGAGCTTATTATCTACTAATCAGGCGCGGATACAGCCATTTTCAAAAGGGGTTCTAACACATGCAAATCATATAAAAAAGGGGGAGGGGTTCCTACCATATGTCCCCATACAAAAGCATAAGTTGTCAGACAAATTGAGGGTTTCAACCCCCACCCACCCACGGATACTGACTAATGGTCACTGATCAGAATATTATGCGATTATAGTTATTCAACAAGCATGCATATGAATTAAATTATCGCTCAAACATTTTCATATCCTCACTTACTTTTAAAGACGAATGATTAATTTTAGATGTTTCTGATATGAACCAAATTGCATCAGATTACAAATCAATAAAGTTATTCTTTATTGTATTTTGTATATTATATGAAAGAACATAAAAACTTTAATGTGTATAAGTACTAAAATATTGGGTAGGAGTAGGAAAAAGTACGAGTTAGTAGAAGTACTAGTTGGTAAATATTGAGTACGAGTTGTTTAAGGTACGAATGGTCACGGATTCACAGCGACCTCGTGCGGAATATTGTGGAACTATTTCATTCTTGATTTGTAAAACTTCTTGATTTGTAAAATTTCTTGACATGTAAAACTTCTTGATATTGTAACTTGGTAGTTTTTCGTTAGAAACGGAACTTCTCATTGGCTGGGAGCGGTAACAATAATTACTCAGTCCAGACACATTCTCCCAAAATGTGACTCAAACAAAGAAATAACATTTCACAAATTAAGGAATGTAGAAATTCATGTAACGAATGAAGAAAATACGTAAACAAATTAAGAAATTGCATTTACACATTAAGAAGTTACATGTCATAAATCAAGAAATCTAGAAATTCATGTAACGGATGGAAAAATGCATTTTACAAATTAAGAAATTACATTTTACAAATAAAGAAAATGCATGTTACAAATTAATAATTGCACTTTACAAATTCAGAAGTGTATAATTATGGCGGATATTCCCTTCCAAAATAGTCAGCTATAAAAGGCGCCAAAATGACAAATGTAAAACAATTCCAACGAGAAATCAATCACTAGACTATTTGAACAAGAACATCGTGTAAGTATATGATAATCATCACCTTTTTTCAATACACATCGAGCTTACATATAAGTTGCGGATTAACGTATTACATCTTTGTCCATTTGAGTCCATTTAAAATTTCCACATATATACATGTACCAATACTATTTCCCAACAGGACATTGAACTAAGCAGATATAGATTGTTTCAAAACAGGACATACGTGTTGAAGACCGTACGTTGACCTATAATGGTTTACTTTTACAAATTGTAAAGATATAGTAAATAAGATATCTTATATACTTTATAAGATATCTTCTTACGTTTATTAGATATCTCCTAACGTTTATAATATATCTTATAAAGTATATGAGATATCTTATAAATATTTGTTATATAAGATATCTTCTAAAGTTTATAAGATATCTCATATAGTTTATAAGATATCTCATATAGTTTATAAGATATCTCATATAGTTTATAAGATATCTTATATAATTAATGAGATATTATATAAAGAAAATTATATAAGATATCTTATAAAGTATATGAGATATCTTATAAACTATATAAGATATCTTATAAACTTTATAAGATATCTTATAAACTATATAAGATATCTAATAAACTATCTAAGATATCTTATTAACTATATAAGCTATCTTATATAATATAGAAGATATCTTATATAGTTTATAAGATATCTTATAAAATTTATAAGATATCTAATAAAATTTATAAGATATCTTATAAACTTTATAAGATATATCCTAAAGTTTATAAGATATCTTATATACTTTATAAGATATCTCCTAAAGTTTATAAGATATCTTGTAAATATTTTTTACATAAGATATCTTGTATACTTTATAAGATATCTCATATAGTTTATAAGATATCTTATATAGTCGATAAGATATCTCATATAGTTTATTAGATATCTTATATAATTTTTAAGATATCTTATAAAGAAAATTATATGAGATATCTTATAAACTATAGAAGATGTCTCATAAACTATATAAGATATCTCATAAACTATATAAGATATCTTATAAAGTTCATGAGATATCTTTAAGTTAGAATAAATAGCGAAACGACTTGCCATATAATTTGCTAGTCGAGAGATAGTCAAATTTCCTAAGCCGCAAGGGGAATATGAACAGGATTCATCTTCCAAAGAATACACGAAAGCACACTTGTGTTTAGTTTTCAACCATTTCAAATCAAAGACATCGATAAAAGGTGTAATCATATAAACGAAAAAATACAAGTACATTTTATTTCATTATTTACCAATAAGAGCTAAGGTAAGAATAATTAAATCTTCAGCTCAATTCGTCCACTTCAGAAAAATTGAATTACATCAAATTATATAATAGAAGTACTCTATTTTGGCATTTTTATCATATTATCAATTAACTATTCCTAGCTATCACAGTGTATGCAGTGTATGTTTGTTATCCACTGTTGGCGTCGCTGCAGGAGTTAATAATTGATTTGGTTAAGACAGTTCAGTTGGCGGTTGATTTGAAGGTTGTGATGTTGTGATGGTATCTGAGTTAGTTTCTATGATGTTATTTCGTTTAATGGTTGAGTTGGAGGTTGAATTGTGGTTCAGTTGGATGCTGCATTAGTTGTCGTGTTGCATGTTGAGTTGGTGTTTGAGTTGGGGGTTGACTTGGAGGTTGCGGTAAAGGCTGAGATGGTGGTCGAGTCGCAGGTTAAGAAGATTGGTCGAGTTGGAGGCCGCGAGGATTGTTGAGTTTGGGTCACGTTAACGATTGAGTTTGAGATTGAGATTGAGTTGTTGATTGAGTTAGTGATTGAGTTGGAGAATGCGTCTGTTGATAAGGTTGAAAAGGTTGCTGTGTTAGTTGTCGAGTTTGAGGTTGAGTTGGTGGTTGAGTTGGAGTTGAGTTGGTGGCTGAGTTAGTGATTGAGTTTGTTGTTCAGTTTGTGTTGGTGTCGGAAGCTATGTTGGTGTTTGGGATGGTGGTTATAATTGGGAGGTTGTTTTGGTGATTGAGTTAGTTATTAAAATGCAGATTGCGTTGGTTGTTGAGTTTGAGGTTTTGTTGGTGGTTATACTTTTGTGGCTGTATCGGTTGGCATTTTTGTTGGTTTTTTGAATTACAGGCAGCGTCGGTTGTTGCGCTGAATGTAGTTTTAACAGTTGATTTAGTTGTTGTGTTGCAGGTTGCGTCGGTTTTTGAGTTGAATATTGCGCTGATTGTATAATTTGATTTTGAGTTGGTGGTTTAGTTTGCTGAATTGGAGTCTGCATCGGTTACTGCGTTGGAGATTGTGTTGGTGGTTGAGTTTATTGTTGCGTTGCAGGTTGATTTGGTGGTGTAGTTGCAGGTTTGGTTGGTGGTGTAGTTGCAGGTTTGGTTGATTGTTGAGTTGGTGGTTGAGTTGATTATTAGGTTGGAAGTTGAATTGGTTGTTCAGTTTTGATCGAGTTAGTTTTTGGCGGTTGGGATGATTGTTTAGTAGGAGTTAGAGTTGGTGATTTAGTTGGTTGTTGAATTTGGCAATCTGTTATTTGTTGATTTGAAGGTTGTGTAAGCAGTTGAGTAGGTGGTTGAGTGAGTGATTGAGTTAGTTGTTGAGTTGGAGGCTGCGTCAGTTATATAGTTTGAATTTGTGTTGGTTGTTGAGTTGGATGTTCAGTTAGATGTTGGGTTTGTGGTTGAATAAGAGGCTGTGTCGATGGTTGAGTTGGTCGTTGGCTTGTTGGTTGTGTTAGTGATTTTCTTGTTTGTTGAGGTTGTCTTGACGATTGAGGTAGTTGTTGTGTTGCAGGTTGAGTTTGTGTTTCAGTTTGAGATTGTGTCGGTTCTTGAGTTGTATGTTGAGTTGGTTGTTCAGTTGGAGGCTGCCTTGGTCGTAACGTTTGCGTTTGTCTTTTGATTTTTTTTAATATACATTAACTGCATAAAAACCAACATATTTGATAAATTAATGTAGTATTGGTTTAACATATATCCAACTAAAAATGAATATGAAAAAGAACAATGCAAGGTTACCGTTTTACCTTTACTTGTTACATGTATGTAAACGTCAACTCTATCGTTGCAGATTTACATGTTACTTCATATGTCTATGATGTTTCCATTTGATCGTTTAGCCTGCTATAGTTCGGGAAGTCGTGGTTAAATCTCTGATATCTCTAGGTGGATGAAACTAGAAATTAAGATAGCATATAAGACTTTTCGGCCAAAATGAGGAACAAGGGTAAATACTGGTTTGCTCGGAGTCAGAACAGTTATGTTCAGTTGAATTACAAATACAACACTTAAAATGATCCTATAGATGTAATATTAAACTTTTATCAGGTGGAAGCAGCCCGAAAATTCTACGAGATGTCGAGATGACTGATATAAGCTATTCAGAATGTACAAAAATATGGGCATCTTTCAGTGGTGCTTCTATTAACAGTGGACACATTTGTATACACGAAACTGGTAAATCCGCATGCAGTGTAGGTGTCTATATTTTCAACAGTTCAATGTACCATGGCAATAGGTGTTCTGAAAAGTTCAAGATAAAACTGCAATTTACTGCACCCTTTGTTCAGTTCTTAACACATTTTATCGGGAGTCTGACACCAAAATATTTGAAGTCCAAAAATATATAAATAAAAACATGACACTTATCTAAAGACAAAATCAGCTTAGATTTTGTGCGTTCAACCTCAGTTGCTGCTAAGAATTTCAAGGTTATTCAACGGGAAATTAATCAAACATAGGCATACACAAAAGATGAATAACAAAAAACTGACTTGACCTTAAACAAGAAGTCACCTATCTATGCAACGCCAGCTCTTTAATAACAGATTATCTAAACATGAGCGAAGACTACCAAAGGTTTATGTCCTGGAAATACTGCGTTGAATTAGCAGGTACAGATGAAGCTCCGAGATAAAAACAACTGTTGAATAAATACATCATACTCTATGAAAAAAGATTGACAGAAGAAATTAAAACAGTGAAAAGTCATATTTGCCTGCAATATTTGATATTTTAGTACGTATTTGTGATAACTACACAATCTATGAATTATGAACAAAGAATAAGTCGGATGTAAGAGTGTCATTGGACTAGTCATAGAGCATTTGTGATCTACTGTATAATACGCCATTATTACTATGAGCGCTTTGAAGCCATGAGAAAAATATTTGGATGCCATTACCGCTTTTAAAAAGGCATCAATTGCATAAGTCTCGTTTTTCAGAAACATGCTGTACCGATTAGAATTAGGATATTCGTTGTCTATTGCGTTTATATTGGAGTTTTAATTTTAAATATATCGGCCTCGAGTCTCATTGAAGAGACATTTTCTGTTGAATTGCGCATCTAATCTATTGCAGTAAAATTATAACAGTAAATGTTCCTGTAAACAAAACCCAAAAAAAACCAAAAAAACACTTATAGTACCTTCAATATTTGCTTGACAATAAAATCCGACATGTAAGCATACGTGTTGAATACATGCATCCTAGAAGGCTTTTAACTGATTTGGTAAAAATTTATTATAGGGTGATAGTGATGGTCCAATGACATGCTACTCTGGAAATACTCCATATCTCGCTGGTGCTACGTCTTTGGGAATTACAATATGCTCTGGAAGCTTTCCCAGCGTCTACGCCAGACTGACATCCTTCAGGTCATGGATCAGTACCTACGTCAGCATCTAATGTCAAGAGATATATGGTTATTTGAACTAACTGCTATGATGAAATAAATACAATAACGCAATGAAATGTAGTTTATTTTATTAGATATCTTTTACCTGAAACATGTCAAAATAGAGTACGAGGTTGAAGAGCATTGAGGAACCAAATCGTTACTTTGCCAATAAAGGTCTTGATGCCATCAACTACGCTAATAACCTACATCATAAATCAGTTTACTCGAGAAAAAAACCCTCCTTTTTAAAGACCAGTCTTAACCTATTATTTCTTCTACCTATTTCAAACCAATTTAAACTAAAATTTATAATTACAACGACATCTAGAAATTTACAATACTCGTCTGTCGATAACAAAACTTTACAACAAAAGAAATGATTTCAGCTTTCAAATTGTGAATTTTCAATTTCTATCAAGCAACATTCCAGTTGCGCTTCGTACGGAGTATACATCTCACAGTTGATACAATATTAAGGAGCTTGTATTTCCCACCATAATCTATGAGTTTGACTGTCCCTCTGGTATCTTTCGCCTCTATTTTTTCTCTTCCTTGATAGAGTGTTGCTGTTCACGTGGAGGCTATTAAACCAAGAGTTCTAAGTGATGAAGTTGAAATCAGCCCTTCATAAATTTTACGGACACCATCATGAGTTGGTTGACCGTTATGGTATATCCGTTTCACAGATGACAGCAGATATGTTCCAAATGTTCAAAACTACAATCTCGTCCCTTTTTCCAGGAATGTGACCTAAAAAATTAGATTTGTTACAGGGTTTGTACTATTCACTAACATGATCAACACGACGGATGCCAGATGTGAAGAAGGATCGGCTTACCCTTCCGGAACACATGAGATCACTCCTAGATTTCTGGTGGGTTTCGTGTTCCTCAGTCCTTAGTCATGTTAGTTTTCTATGCTGTGTTTTGTTTACTGTTGTTTGTCTTTTTCAGCCATGCCGTTTGTCAGTTGATGTTTTACCTATGAGTCTGAATGTCCATTTGCTATCTTTAGCCTTTCCTTTTAAACTATGTTATAAGTACTTAGAAGACAGTATCAAATGCAAGCTTTTTACTTTTTATTTTACCATAATCTGCAGTCATAAAAACAATCCATTAAAACTTTTAAAGCAGATATTTTTCTGAAACACAAAATATATTGAACTGATATATATATCTAGTGGATATAACGTTTTTAACTGCACAGGTTTGTCTGCACTCTGAGTAGTTTGTTACGTGGTTTTGGGGATTAGCCAGAAAAAAATCTATATAATCATTTCAGTTTAACAGATACTTATCATATACTGTTGATATTTAAATATTGCAACTTGTAAATAACAAAAAGTAAAGTGCACATATGTTCAGTGGTTACAATCACGGGGGATCAACAGTTTGTTATCTAGAAGTTATAGGTCGACTTTCAATAACTATTGTTTTTAATATTGCTTAACTAGTCGATACACTATAACATGGTACAAGGAGATATTAATATGTATGGATTTGTTTAGCTCACTGTTCCCTTAAATAAAGATGAGAACATTGCAAAAAAGAACCCATGTCACGAAATTTTCAAATGATCTATTATCATCTTGATTATGCATTTTATATTTACTTTTAGTGGTTCAAATCAAATCATCATTCAGTTTCAAATAACAATGATAATGATAACATAAAAACCAAAGGTGAATCATGAGCATTCCTAACAATCTTATACAGTTCATTTCCCGAGTATAACAAAACACATCGTACTCATTCATATTTTAACATTTTCATCTCATATATTAACAAAACTATTGAGGTTACCAGAAAATGTAACTTTCTCAACAATGATCCTTCATAACTTTAAATGAATTGGCATTCCAAAGAAAATCTAAATAGCAAGTCCTTTATTACAATTGGTTGACCAAATGATAAGTAACATATTAATATGTTGTTAAAATATGTTGCTATGCATCACTATTTGTGCTAATTTTACATATGACACACTAGTTAAATTCTTCCTTATCATTGTATTGTTTTCAAACATATTTTCAGTTCATTTTCTGTAATTATCAATTGATATTGTATGACGATTATGAATATTATTTATCTGGCAAATATGTTAATTGTGTTAAGTAAAATCCAATTTTCTTTGCAACTTAGTGGTGGTGTTTGTAAGGACAAAGGGTATGTACACTTTTATATAAATAGACTTAAAATTTGTGACTTGGATGGAAGTTGTCTCATTGGCACTCATACTACATCTTCGTATTTCTACTGACGCAAAAGTCTAGCATTCGTCACACCCTGGATGAAATTTAACAATATGAAGGAAAAATTAAAAAAGTCACAATTCAAGTAGTGAACCCGATACTGATACAAAATTGAAACTGAGGTAATTCGCTTGAATGTCGTATCTATATTTAGGCTGCTGAATGAAAAACCTTCCTTAAGGAAAAATATTCCTAGAAAAAAGTAGCTTGATAAAAATTGCTGCTTTGTCATTAGTTTTCTATGTTGTGTTTTGTGTACTATTGTTTGCCTGTTTGACTTTTTCTCGTTTTACCCATGGCGTTGTCAGTTTATTTTGAATTTATGAGTTTGAATGTCCATCTGGTGTCTTTTGCCCCTCTTCCGTAATGTAGATTCCTGATAACAAACAAATTGATACATATATAAGTATTTTTCTCAAATAGAAAACAATATGACGTTGCACCTCATTAAGGTGAAAGTAGTTCAAATCTTGTTAATCGATTAGAAAGATACAAAAACCAGGTAACAGACATAAACCGAGGGAATCGATAGTGTAAATAAACTCATCATATATACCAGAATTGAAATTTTGTATTTGCGCCAGACGCGCTTTTTATCTACAAAAGACTCATCAGTGACGCTCTAATTAAAAAAAAGTTAAAAAAGGCAAAATAAAGTACGAAGTAAAAGAGCATTGAGGACCAAAAATTCCTAATTTTTTTGCCAAATACAGCTTAGGTAATATATTTCTGAGGTAGAAAAGTCTTAGTATTTCTAAAATACAAAGTTTTGTAAACAGTTGATTGATAATTTTGACCATCAATGATAATTCATGTCAACACAAAAGTGCTGACTACTTGGCTGGTGATACCCTTGAAGAAAAAACCTCCACCAGCAGTGGCATCGATCCACTGGTTGTAAATAAACTCATCATAAAAACCAGGATTGACATTTTGTATTTGCGCCAGATTCACGTTACGTCTACAAAAGACTCATCAGTGACGCTCGAATAAAATAAATTGAAAAAGGCAAAATAAATTACGAAGTAAGCGTATCCTGCTATGCATGCATCATCCGCCATGACGATTAGCACTCAATTAAATGCCAAAAGCGGGAAAAGGACACCATTGTTGAAATTACAGATCAGATTACTATACTGGTATCTAAAGATCCAAGACCACATCACCTTGTCGCTAGGGAGTTGAAAAACTGACCTATCTGAAATATCTGCAAATGGAGTTTGAATGTAGTAAATAGCTAAAATAAAATAAAAAATTTCGAATTGTAAAGACAGTTTGGGTGTTACATTTTCTTTTACACAAAACAGCAAATACTTTACAATATCCATTTGACGTGGCTCGGTACCTATACATCCCGCCATTGTTTTATTGGGCTATGGTAAATCTTAGTAATCTTGTCTTTCGTTTTATGCTAAAATGCTTCGTATATATGCCATTTTGATTATCTTTGTTGACATATTTGATTGTTTTTATAGTGATTTTGTTGACATATTTGATTGTTTTTATAGTGATTAAGATAATAACACAATGTTGACTGATGTACCCATATTTTTGACATTTTTACCTATTTGGTATGTTTGTTTTGTTCACACATTGTTGTCAATACAATGGATGTTATTCGACTGTCATACAAGTGAGAGGTTAGCTAGCTATAAAACCATCAGGTTAAATCCAGCATTTTCTACATAAGAAAATGCCTGTACAAAGTCAGGAATATGACAGTTATTTTCCATTCGTTTTATGTGTTTGAGCTTTTGATTTTGCCATTTGCTTAGAGACTTTCCGTTTAGATTTTTCTTCGGAGTTCGGTATTTTTTATTATTTGACTTTTTTGGAAGATAAACACAAAAAGCGTGTTAAGGGCATCCGACAGAGTTTTACATTATATAGTCATTTTTATAAAAATGAATCATGTTGTATCCATTTACGAGTTATAAAAGAAATCACCAAATAAGACAGGTAACCATGCTTTTTTCGAGAAAATTGAGGCTGAAATTGAGGTATTTGCACTTATGACAAAAGTTGTGCAAATGTATAAAACAAATTAGAGTAGATATTTTCGTCATTAATTGATAAGATTGAATTCAATCCGAAGCTGTGATAAGTGAAAAATAAGGGAAAATATATCCCGTCAAGAATGAGTATCACATTATCTAAGCCATGCTTAAAATTACGGATAAGATGCTCAAAGTGGTATATTTTGTAACTTAAAATGCGTAAATTGAGAGGTTCTTATAGTTAAATTTTTCAATTTTCTACCCTAAGTTTCTTTTGTCATGCTATCTCCAAAAAACAAATAAAAACACGTCACCGTGCCGGACTCGAGGATTAATCGCGAAATGCATCCGGCTGTTTGCACATAGAACCACATTTTCAAAAATGATGTGACTATAATCATTTCGTTCACAACAATCGTGTTGGTTTGTGTAGCCAGCATTCTTAACTCACAAACAAAAATGAAAAGTTCAAAAATTCTATTTCATTGAGTTATTGATTAATTTAAAAGATTTTGTCATGGAATCTTTGTGCGCAAAAACTTGTCATACAAGTTGAAGGTTTAGCTTACCATAAAACCAGTTTTAACCCACCATTTTCTTCGGAAATTTCCCGTCGTATCAAGTCAGGAATATGGTATCTGTTTATAGCTTGTTCCGTTGATTCATATTGGTTGATTTTGAGTATTTTTATGGACTAACCCTTTTTGAATTTGACTTGGATTTCGTCTTATTGTTAATATTTTATACTGAACCGCTACATATACATAACACCAGAACAGAAATACTAAATACTCAGAAAGATATTATACATTTAGAAAATTGTACAAACGGTATTCTAATTATCCTTTTTTTACAGTAATGATGTATGTTGTTATAACTTTCAAAATATCAACGATGTTTGTACACGTAAGTGATTACTATGCTTATGGTTTAAATCATCGTGAAAAATATCTATCGAATTCCGATCAAAATTGTTAATATCGTATATTAGCGGCCGAGTTATGTTTTTAATATTATCAACTAGGGTTTAATTGTTTGAAACCTTTCATTTTCGAATTTGAAGGTCGCGTAAAATGTTATTGCTTGTTAGTGCTTTTGCTAATTAAAAGTAAAGGCACGACACAGGGAACTACAAAAAAATATCTGTGGAATATAATTTATTGTTTAATGCATTTATATGTTCGAGGCCATTGACATTGATGTTTAGGAGTGATCAATCAAAATTTACAATAGTTACATACAGATAAACACTATTCTGAGAAGCAAAATCAAAATCTTAAAATTTCAAGTTCGACAAAACCATTACTTCAAAAGCATCTTAACAATTTTGCACACTTTGAAAACAAGCGGACACTGGGTTAATTGTCTGATAGACAACAGTCAATGTGTTTATTGTGTAAAAAATTCATTTTGGCTCAATTTCAGCGTGCAAAATTGGAACTGTTTCCCTACAGGACGGACTATGTCTTCCATGCAAAGAGAACAAGTACGGCTACAAATGCTTGAATGATTGTAGGTGCAATCACTCAGAGAGGTAATAGTTATTAAAGGAAACCTTTTTGTATTTTCAAACAAGTGACATTAAGGACACTTCCATATATGTATGATATAATATAGATATCATGGTTACCTTAGATAAGTTATGTTTATACATTTACACCAATGATTATTCACACAAAGGACACAACAAATCCAAGAGGTCAAATATGATTTATAAAGGTGTACAAGAGGTGATGTTGATTCGATGAAAATCCACCTCCTCTCTTGGGTAGGAATAAAATGTTTAATCATGATAATGGCCATGGGTTTCTTAAATGTGCAAAAACATGAGATGATGAAATAATAGTAACAAAATTATTTGGATTGCATTTCAATTAATATATTTTATATAGTTTACCCCTACTAATGATAGTTAATTAAAAAAAGCATGTAGATTTGATTATTTTCCAGTATATATACTTTGTATAATTTAGTTGAATCTTACGCGTAGCATGCACCATGTGTTGCTTTTTCACTGCTGATATTACCTGTATTAATAGAATGTTTAATACTGTTGAGTAATAGATGATGACATTACATAAAGAAGTTCAATTGTTAAATATATCCGAATCTACTTTTTTACCAAATCTTATTTATTTTTTCATACAGACTGATACTTTTCATGAGTGTTCTTCTGAACAATTTGGTACAAAAGATATTTTATAGCATTTGTTATATAAAGAACATCCATTTAAAGACGATTTTCCCCATCATAACCATGCTAACAATGCATTAACTTTTAAAATAACTTTAACTCAGTTACTCGAACATCGACAGTAGTCTTTTAGACGCAGACGCCTACCTTGTCGACGCACTCGCCCAGGTTCATTCTGAAGTTACTGCGTTTTTCTATTTTTCTTTGTTATTAAAAACAGGTAAACTGTTCCAGGCTCAATTCAGAAATTACAAGAAAGGTTGCTTCTTACGGACAGAAAATTCTAACTCCTGATCTATGGTGGCGTCTCAGATTTAAGTCGTCCAATCTGCATACCGATTGCTGATTGAAATTTTTTATCTGAGAGATAAATCGTACTTTGTGCTTTGAGTTTCTGCGTTGCACTTTGTTTTTAGTTGTTAAGTTGATTAGACTTTCAAATTAATTTCTGAAATTTAACCATCAATGAACTTTTGGAGACCAAAAATACGTAAAAGAGGGGCGAAAGATATCAGAGGGACATTCAAACTCCTAGATATATATCAATTCATCAATCAGTTTATATCATACTTTGGTCCATCACAATGTCTGTTTTTGTCATTTTTTCTTTATCTTAATATCTCAGCACTATAATATTTTTCACACTTTTTGAATAACACTAATGCATATCATTTTATATGTCTTTAACCAATAATATACATATAGCTATCATGATAACACTATTATATGGTGAGATAAGTATATTACACAAATATCTGATGCATTTCAAATTGTAGTTGTTTGCTTCCATATGTGATCAAATCGACATCTTATTAGTTGGAAATACCCATCAACAACCTTGAAATGTATTTGTTCTAAATTTATCGACATAATATTTATCGTAAAACTGGTGACAGTGACCTTATTAAGCGACTTATCGCTAGCACCCATTACATAATACATCCGAGTGTTGTTTGATATCATATAAATTAAGATAGATCTATGAAAGCTTATGGATCATTACTAGAAAGTTACAGTTTTAACATTGTGTTAAGATCGTTAACATTTTTCTTTATATGTACTAACATTGATTATATTATCAATTAATTAAGACATGATAAAATATGAATTGCAAAACAGTTAGCATTAAAGTTTCTTTATCCTTGGATACATATATATTTTGGTAATGCACAAGGTCATTTTTTCCTAGACTGGGAGTACTGTAAGATTGGTACTTTCAGTTAGTTTGTTGTTTGTGCGTTATATAGTTCAACATTTTAAAAGATCTGTTAATCTAAATCTATTTGATGTGTAGTAATTGATTATTTGTCTTGTATACATGATTTTTCTTCAAAATACTTGTTGTTGGCTATAAATTATCTTGTATTAACAATTATTTCTATTTTATCGGTACATTATTATTTTATTATGTGTTTTGTGCTTTTTATCAATCTGATGAGTCAAGCCATGTTCCAACGATTCTTAATAAATACAAGAAGATGTGGTATGAGTGCCAATGAGACAACTCTCCATCCAAATCACAATTTATAAAAGTAAACCATTATAGGTCAAAGTACGGTCTTCAACATGGAGGCTTGGCTCACACCGAAAAGCAAGCTATAAAAGGCCCCAAAAATGACTAGTGTAAAACCATTCAAACGGGAAAACAAACGGTATACTAGTAATCTATATAAAAAACGAAAAACGAGAAACACTTATGAACCACATCAACAAACGACAACTACTGAACATCAAGCATGTTGAACTTCTTATATTGTAATGTTGTCCCAGGTAACATATTCTGTCACTCTGTCATATTCTGCATTAGAATGTAAAAAAAAGCATTAAAAGAAATGAAATTTTAAAAGTGTTGTGTTAAAAACTGTGTTAGACTATCATTTATTGGGGTAAGAAAACAAAAAGATTTTATTAATGACATTAATATTTTATATACAGCTATTAATTATGGCAAATAACCGCATTTGTAATAATTCATGTAAGCACACAAGCACATACGTCTGGCTAGTGGAGCTTCAGGGACCAAACGTCCATCATAAGTGTCGTAGAAGCAGTGGTTGTACATATGATCTAATGTAGTCATTACCTGATGTCTCTTTTAATGTTATATCAGCTCTTCAAAACTGGAATTTCGTTTTTGAATTTCGAAAATTCTTACTTCAAGCATCAAGCATCAACGGAAAGAAATTTATTGACGAAATGCGCTGTTGCACGGTAAGTCCATGATAATACCTAGCAAAGTAAAGGTGTAAAGTAAGTACAAAGAATTGACGCTATCTGATTTTGGGTGTATCAGAAATGAATATATTATTTTCCTATTTTGATCGTTTAAATTTAAAAGATGCCTACCATTTGAGATTGCGATTCTCATTTTATTTTTCAAGGTGTGATGCAAAAAAAGGATGTATTAGAATGACAGTAACAACAATAGATGCCGGAACTAAAGGTACTTACTTTTAAATTTAGCGGAACGTACCTATTTGAAATTATATGAAATCCAACAAAATTTAAAACCGGTGAATGATCAAGTATCAAATATCTTATGTGCCAAAACTAGACAATTAGGCATAACGCATCTACAAATGTTACATATTATATATACAGCTCCTTGAAGGGACATTAGCTACGATTAAGACAACAAATTGAAATGATTTTTTTTTGTTTCAAACATAACGAAATGCGTTATATTGAATTAATAACTCGCTATTAGCTTCAAGTTAGATTAATTTTTTTGTAGCCAAAAAATAATCACATGACATAGATACTTTATTACGATATTATGCACTGCGTATTTTTTCCTATGATACGTTTGTAATTCTGGTAAATATTAAAGTAAGTTATAAACAAATTAAACATTTGAGTCAATACAGATGTAATGAATTTGGCAGCTTAGATAAAATAAGATGATGTGGCATGAATACCAATGAGACAATTATCTACCAGAGTTCAAATGAAGTGAATGTAATCAATTATAGGAAACCATACGGCCGTCACCAATGAGTCAAATTTATGCCATATAGTCGGCTAGAGAAGGCCCCATCATAAGATTCAAAAGAAAAAGAAAAAAACTTATTAACAACGAAATAATTTATGAAAAACAATATGACAGCCATAAACCAACGACAACCACTGAACTACAGGCTACAAGGAGTTATAACGTTAAAAATTAGGAGTTTACTTCTTGTTAATGGTGTTATAGATTCAACTAATCAATTGGCATACGAAATCTTTGAACAACACTTTATAAAAAATACAACGAAAAAAATACGATCTAAAGGAAAGTAAAAGATCATTGGTATAAAAAAGAAGATGTGGGATGATTGTCAATGAGACAACTCTCCACAAGAGATCGATTGACACATAAATTAACAATTATAGGTCACCGTAGGCCTTCAACAATGAGCAAGTCCATACCGCATGGTCAGCTTAGCGTATTCTTATCAATTTCATTGAGAAATCGAAAAAAAAAACAAATCAAGTTTGTTCTGTATTGTTAATTTGCTCGGAGGATTGTCAGTTTTAAGGTATTGAAAATTATTGTAATACAAGTGGTACGTTGGGCAGGACAAGACCTTTCAAACCATTGATGGCACTTCATTTAAAAACTACGATATCCTCCATTAGAAGCATCTTTCATTGAAAACGAAATATAGGAATTTAGAAATCAATTTGTTATACAAACACGTTCGGATCAATAAATAGCATTGATATCAATCTTAACCGAAAGCAAATAAATCTTGTAAGGATATGTTTTGTCATAAGCTTGTTTTATTAGTAGAATATAGTTTCACATCACAAAATGTTACTACCACTCATCTGTTCCGAGACAAAGCTTCAAACAGAGATGGTAAGGAAAATTGTACTCAAATATAGTGTGTAGATTAAGAAGTCGTTGTTAAGGCATACGATAAGAAAAAGAAAATATTTTGAGTTAAACAACATTTAAATCGTCATAAATCATATGCCTTTTATTGGAATACAGTACGATGTACGTCCCTTAAGACTTCAAACCAACTACACATGCGAAGGAAATTAAAAGAGGTTATCATTATTCTGCATAAAATATAGACGACTGTTAATTTATCTACCAAGCTGCATGACTGAGAGGAAGTATGAATATTCAACTGTGTAAAACAATGATTTGCCACTAAAACAATTGTCTTTAAACCACAAACTCCGTTAGTTATATCTGAAGAAAATTAAGCAGGGATCATGTGATAATTTTGACGCATTCGATAAATTTCATTTGATATTAGCTCACGTAAGTCCAGTGAAATGTAAAGTGAATGTATTTTCTTCAAAAGTTAAACATACTCAGACATAAAAGACATAGGTAAAAAGTACAAAGGAACTTTTGAAATAGAGCCGATCTATATTCAAGGACGTGTACACAGTTTGTCAGGTTAATTTTCTGTAAATATATATAATTTTCCAAAATCATCCCTTGTTCGTAAAAGCAACTCGCGATCATTTTTGAGCTTGACGTCTCTCGAAAACTAGTGTTTAATTAAATTATGGCAAAAGGCTTTCTGCCATCCGGAAAGTATTAATAGTCTTATTCATAAGACGTTCGGGAACGTAAAACATAATGCAATATTCCCAACAAGCAATTTAGTCTAATGTCACTTTTTCTCATGATTTTTTAAACCTCAGCTTTAGTACTATATCACATTTAAGAAAAGTAATCCTTGAAAGTCAACTTGCAGCATTCTGTTATAGAGAAAGTCCAAATAACTGTCCATTCCTGGGAAATAATGGAGCGGAGGCCCGTAGGGCCGACGCCCATTATTTCCCAGGAATGGACAGTTTTTTGGACTTTCGCTAACTTAAAATACACCTTAAATATTAAAAACGAATCTTCAGATTATAACATTTTAAAGAATTTTATTTAATTTTGTAATGGTTTTCTTTTTATTTTCCCCGTGTTGTACCCAAGAATCCGCAGGCAAAATTTAAGATCAAGCTGACCATATATTACTCACTTAACAAAGTATTTATGAACAGTAGAATAATTACTATAAAAAGATCTTGAATGAAGTTCATTCAGATTTATGTTTAAAGTCATTGGATACGCACGTCTTTCTTGTAGTGGGATTGAAAGGATATTTATTTGTGTCTTTAAGTGGTATTTCGGGAGAGTAAAAAACTAGTATTTATGCATATATGTTAATGGATTATGTGTGTTTTTCGTTTGATAAATATTGGATGTAGAATCGTATGTGAAAAGTGAAATGGTACAACTAGAATGAATTTCAAGGTATGTAACACTCTAGTATAGGTTATTTAACTAATAACGGTGTGCTCGATTTTAAGTCATACCGAAAACAAAATGTGATTCTATATTTCAAACCATTTTATTCGATGAAATAAAATGAAACAAGAAAACAGTATTTCATGCACAACCCAACATTTTGTCTTTCCCTTTGCTAATTACAACGAACAAAACTTTTATGCATTTTTTTTAAATAGCAATACAAGCAAACTGAAAGTATTTTTCATTCTTCCCTATTATCAGAAAGGAAGCAAAAAAGTTTTAGAAACAAAAATCCGCATGATTAAAAGCGTTTCTGGATTCCGTTTTGTATGTATTTAATTTAAGTGGACAACTACCTTTTAATTTCATTTAAACATGTATTTCAAGATTTACGCCGTTTATTTGCACTGCCGATATAACTGTTATATTTGCCACTGGACATATAACAAAAGTGAATGAATTCGATTATGTTACGCGTTTCGTGAAAATTGAACAAAAACCCCGCCCAATATTTAACACAAGCCTTATTCAAATGTTATACATACCCCCTCAAATTGTATTCATTAGTGCTATATTTAAATTATAACAACGAACAATCAGATGAAATACCGAATACGCCATTTTGACCATTTCAGTTTTTTGTACTATTTTTTCTATTAAACCACAATGTTATTGTGTTCAATATTACAATAGAATTCACTGACTCACACACAGCTAACACATTTGATATTTTGTAGATGCACAGAAGAGGAATGGAACTCAATGGAAAATATTCGTTTTTACTCACTTGGATACTATCCGTGACAAAAATTCAGCCAAGATTTGCATCGGAAAACAAATTGTGGATTATATTGTTGAATTTTAGTGAATACGATACTATAATTTACACGATGGAATTACGACTCGCAAATAAAAGCTGTTTGTTAATAATGAGATATTTAGTGTTCATTGTATTACTACGATCCCAATTTAAAAAATCCAGTATCAGTCGTTTTAGTAAGATTTCATCTTCATTCAATATCGCGTTACGTCCTTTAGAATAACTCCCATGGGTGAACACTTTTTAAGAAAGTGCCCATGGAAATATCCTAAGGGCAAAACGTCCGGATGAATGAAGATGAACAATAGAAAATAACTCTCCATTCCTGAAAAATAATGGAGAGTTTGAACAAAAGATTTACGTCACAGGTGTATTTTAATATCATTACAGATTTGAAATGCATCCTTCTGGGGACGTTTATGAATAACACATAAGACCGTGTGTTTATTTTGGAAGGCTGCAATTAAAAAAAAAAACATGAAAAAAAACATGATACGAAAGTTTATTTGATAAACAAACTAAACATTTCTAAAATCAGTTCTGAGTAGAAGTGCTCAAACAAAACAAAGATACACAATGTACAAAATATCAAGTATTCACCGAAGATCTCTGGAATTTATTTGAAAAATGAAAAAAAACAATCGGTGATGAATAAACATTCATAGTCATACAGATATAAACAAAACTTGTACAGAAACTTTTGACGTCAGCGCAAGTTTGGTTTGTACTCTATATATAGTTTTATTTTGTTGCAATGTCAATTATCTTGCGCCACTGATCTTTTAATGCTATACTCTTTTTGAGTTCTGGTATGTTATATTAACGCTTTATTTTGTTGAACTTATAGGGCCTACATCCATGGAATTGATTATTTATACACTCTGCGTTATTGGACTTCTGATAATTATTGGATTAAGCCATTTTGTTCGTTCTTACCGAAAACGATCTTCAATTAACATACCAAGGGAAAATGGAGGAGAAGGTATAAGAATGAGACAAGAAAGAGTTGAACCACCATACATTGAAATATACGATGAAATTGACGAGCACTTAATGGGAGAGGACAACAGTGACAACGCAGTAACACCACAATTAAGGAATAGCAATGCAACTGTATCAAAGGCTCGTACTGATAAAACATCAAGTAGTCACGATGATACCTCAAGTTATCTTGATCCATGTTTTGCAGTGGATGAAGCCGAAAATAAAAGTTCATCCAAGGAATCCAGTTCAAGTCATTCCTCGAACTTTTACATTGTCATTCCAGATCATGCAGGATTTCTCAATCCCTACCAACCTCTTCGTGAAAGGCAAGTAATATCAGATGGCTATGAAGTTACGGTTCATGTTCATAAAAATTCCGAGAATTTGTCTCGATCCGAGTCATCGGAAGAAAGGAGGTCTAGTTATAAATATTCTCACGTTTATCAACAATTGCAAAAAGATCAAAATTTTAATAAACATGAATATGAAAAGGCAACAAAAACGTCGAATGAAATGGATATTGATTTAAACGAGAAAAATGAGATACAGGACTGTGGAAATAAAGTATATACTGACAGTGAGGACAATGAGTCCAACAATTTGCTAAATAAAACAGAAACCAATGGACTAAATAATGGAAAAGGACTGTTAAATGAACAAACAAAAGGGGATGCTTGTAGTGGAATTTCAGAGAAATCACTAAATGAAGATAACGATAACCTTGACTACACTGATAAATCACTAAACATAGATAAAAATCAAATGGTTTATGCCGGGGAGTGCGACGAACACGTTCAACATTTCGATATTGTGACTGATTATCTAGATATAAAAAAGATCCTGTAAATACAGGAAAAATATAACCAACAGCCAGATCTAAGTTTTATTTATCATCACATTTTCATGTTAAGACAAATAGAAATGTATCGTTGTTTTGTACACTGTAAACCGTATCATACCTTGATGTAACATCAACTTTTATAAAGGACATTTTATGTTGTTCATTAATGTAAATATTTAAAGGTAATCTAATCTTTTATGAAATTAAGTTGCAAATATCCATTAAACAGACTGTTCAGTTGTGTCATTTGTATGTATGACATCTACGTTATTTTAGACTGATATATCATTTAAGCATATCATGGCGTTTGAATAGATTTGAAGAGCAGACATACCTTATCACCCTTGTAAGAACTCTTAAAAAAGTAAAATCAAATCATTTATTTAAGCAAAATTTATGACGGATGTAACGAAATCATATTAGTACAAAAATGTGTTATCTGGCATTGCTTTTGTAAAAATAAATATATGGTTTTAGAACTCATTAAAAAATGATATATACCTACAAGATTTTTGCCAATTGGCAAATAAAGATTTGATGCCAAAATAATTTTCTGATAGGCCTTTTAAACTCTACTTGCCTGGATAAAAAGTGTAGTTCTTTAATTTATAGTTCAAAATACCCTTTCTAGACCTGTTGTATAAAACATTCCGTTGCAAATAATTTTATGGTTGTATTTCAGGAAAATGCATTCTGAATGTACTTCTAATCTAAACACATCCTTGTAAAATAAAGAACATATAAAGAAAAAACCACAACTTTACCCTCTAGGAAATGGAACTGAAGAGTCAAAAAGAGCGTTTACATGAAATACTATTAAAACAAACTATATATATATACATATCTGCAGACTTTAATACATTAGCTATGCAAGTACAGATGGGTGCGGTCCTAACCTGTACAGGTAGTTAACTTAACAAGCAGACTTTAGGACTGGTTAAAGTTAACTTAGGACAGGTTTTATGACTGCTGTTACCGGTCCTAGGACAGAATTTATGTTAACTTAAAAAGCAGACTTGGTCCTAGGACTGTTTAATGATTGTTCGAAAAGTTAACTTCAGGACAGGTCCATGGCCAGTATCGAAGTTAACTTTGGACGAAGTTAACTTTGCCACAAGCAGTCCTACACACAAGTTAACTTGTGACCAGGTCTGCTATCAAAAGTCAAACCAGACCTGTTCTTATAAAAGTTAACTTTGTTTTGGTCCATGAGAAAGTTAACATGATCCAAAGTTAACTTTGGTCTGGTCTGCTCCTCTAAGATAAAGTTAACTTGATCCCAAGTTAACTTTTGTCTGGTCTGGTCTGCTCCTCCAAGATAAAGGTAACACGGTCAAAAGTTAACTTGTTAGCAGGACTGCTTTGATTGATGAATGTCATTTGAGTATCGACTTCCGATAAGTGAAAATCATACGATCTTTGCCTTTTTAATGTAAAAACAAATATCAAATATGCCACCAGTAAAACCACCAAGACTTTCATTGTATGTAAGAGAACGAATAGTCAGTTTGCGGTTAGGGGGACAATCTCTACGGAAAATTAGGCAAACTTTGATTGACAGTGAAAATATTCAGGTGTCCGTTAATGCTATTTGTGCATTTTTAAAACGATATCGACAGAGTGGTTCGTTAAAAGACATTCCAAAGATCGCAAGCAAGCCACCGATTCTGAAAAGAAATCATTTAATTTTTATTGACCAAACAATTCGTCAAGATAGGGAAATTTCTGCCCAGGAGGTAACTGTTAGTTTACGGCGACGTTTCCAACTTGGAGTCAGTTCAACCACCGTTAAAAGGGCAAGACGGCGTCTAGGATGGAAGCATTCTCCAACTCAATACTGCCAGATGATAAGGGACGACAACAAGCCGAAACGACTGAACTTTGCATTGAGATGCATCGCTACAAATGAAAATTTCGATAATGCAATCTTTACAGATGAAACAACAGTAAAAATTCAGACATCAACAAAATACAGTTTTCGCAAAGACGATGAACGAGTTCCAGCAAAGGGCAACCCAAAGCATCCCTATCAGGTATGAATTATTTTAACACTCACTATTAAAATTGACCGGAGTTTCATCCGTTCATTATCAAAACCACAACGGGCATGTAGTTTTGGTTACTTTCCCTCTTCCCTGAATTAACTTATCCATATTCCTGTTGCACATGTACTTGCTTAACATCTGGAAGAATGAGGCATATTGTGAAGTCACTTGAAACTTCAACAATAATTTTATTATTAAGAGTCCTAGGATGCTTATTTATGAGATTACTAGATAAAATAATCTCCTACTTACATAGGAACCAAAATCATGTTAGACGGTTTGCAAGGTAAGGTTTTCGATGCTAGCTAGACTGTATTTATTAATATATGTAGGGCATTCTTACCCTCAACTAACTTAAGAGTTATTTCATTTTTGTTGTGCTTTATTACGCATACCAGTTGGCTATCATATATCCCCCCCTCCCCCCCCCCCCCCAAAAAAAAAAAAAAAAAAAAAAGACCAAACACAAAAAACATCTATGATACGCGCCCCTGTGAAATCATTTTCAATGATTATGTACATTATTCTTAAGATATCAGCTTGATATTGGTGTATCTTTATGTGTTTTAAATGTGCATGTTAATGAATAAGATCAGTCATCATAGATTATTTTTTTCGGTGAAAATATATACTTAACAATGTCCCATACTACATGTACATGTACGTCATTTAAGTCATAGTGAAACCCTATTTTACTATTTTACTGGGATGCCTTTGACTGTATGTTAAGCTTTTCTTGCTTGATTCTGTAACTCTTGACCGTATTACCTGATTACAAAATACAGAAATGAAACTAAGTTTTTCTCTTTTCATTCACTCAGACAATATAAAATTAGGAGATATGGTTGGTATGAATTCAAATGAAATACAACTACATATCAGAATCCGAATTATATGGATTTTAACCTACCATGACTAAAGCTAGTTCAACTGTTCTGCGTTACAACAAAGAGCAAAACCGAATACTGCTAAAAAAAAAAGGCCAGATGAAAATTGAACAATTAAAATTAAACAAAAAAAAAGAGTTTGTTTTGCAGTAATACATTAAAACATGCTAGTCATGTTTATAAAGTCAAATGAAAGTGTGACATAAACATGATAAATATATACAAAAATGGGAAATGAACACGATGAATCCTCACTTAGTAAATATATTCTGTACTGTACGGATTTTTTTCGTAGAACTTTAACATGTTTAAGATAGCTAGGTGTTTAATCTGGGCACAGACGTGACAGATAACTATTAAACACAATTCTTTTTAATGACAGAGTTGACTGTCAAACATACATGCATGTTAAATTAGGTATTAAAATCATTTTAATAATAAACACATTTCTTATTTTCAGGTTCATGTTTGGGGAGGAATCTCCCGTCGAGGTGCCACTGGACTATTTATATTTACTGGGATAATGGATAGTATATTTTATCAGCAGATTCTTCAACAGACTTTCATTCCGTTTATCCAAACAACTTTTCCAGACAACCACCGTTTTATCCAAGATAATGATCCAAAGCATGTTTCAAGGTCCACAAAGACGTTCATGACCACAAACAACATAAACCAACACCACCTGAATCCCCTGATATGAATCCAATTGAAATGGTAAATATTAATACCAAGTGCAAAATAGTTTACCTGTCAAATCTGTATATATTTAAAAATAAATGTTCCTTTCTAGTCTATATTATATTGTATACAGTACTACCTGTGACATTATCTTATTAATGGTGGCCATAAAAAATATGGTCACCATGATGGCCCTAAATGTCCATCATTATACCTCCTGTTGCTTAATTAATACACAAGGTATTAATCAAAAACTAGTCAAGGATAAAGGGAAATCATGACTGCATTGAAGTGTTAAAATTATATAACTTACAGGTAAAGTGTCTCAGGTAAAATATATGTGTTTGTCAAATTTAATAACCATGATTACTGTGATTATGACAAGAAAATTCTAAAATAAAATGAAATAATAAAACTAGTTGAACATATAGCTTCCTAACTTTTTTTTTGTAAAATTTTTCTTATGATTGTTTGTTTTGATGTTGTACCTTTTAAATAATTCTATCAATTTAAGTTTTTTTTTACATGTATTTTTTGGCAAGTGAATAATAAATGAATATCATCTTCTAATATAATGCAAACTTTCACAACACCTGCCTTTTTCCATTGAAAAGGTGTTTCTCAAATAATTTTCTAAAATCAAAATGGTTTATACTTTCTGCATTTAACATTGTTTAACAAATGTTCAAGATGATCTTTAGGACTTATTCTAAATAAAATTTAGGCAATTCATTATTTCTCTATTGAATAAATACATGTATATTCAAAATATTCATTACAGAAAAATTTGATAATATTTTTGTTGTCATATAAACATATGACAATTTAATCAAGTTTCTGAAAAAAAAAAAACAAAAACAATCATTACAATGCGAAGAAATAACAATTTTATAAGAAATCAAAACATATGGAAAAAAAAATATTAGGTTTTGCCCTCAGTTCTAATGATTTTTTTTTTTATAAAGGAGCCAATATTTTAAACATGTTCCATGTTATAGAGGTTATCATTTCTTTTACTTTTTCTTCTTGGTTAAGATTTTATTCATAAGATTCAAGATTTTATTCATAAGATTCAAGATTTTATTCATAAACTAGTCAGAGACATAATTATGAGAAGGTAAACAATTTTAAAATAGATTATCTCTAAGTTGTTATGTTAATTTTACAAACAACTCTATCCTTTATAGGAATTTTTATCCACCATTTTCTATTTCTAAATTATGACCACTAATTCTTTAGAATGTAGGACAGAAAGTCACAGGACAAAAAGTCACAAACAAAAAGTCACGGACAAAAAGTCACAGGACAAAAAGTCACAATTCAGTTTTGAGATTATTTTTCTTTGAACAAGAAAACCTAATTTTAAAAATATTTTTTTTGTTTTTTTCTTGAACTATTATATTTGAAGCAACTTTGTTATTAAAATGTATTCAATAAATATCAATGATGATCAAATAATTGTTATGAAAACAAAATGTCAAAGTGGCTTGGTACTTAAATGGCTTCATTGTGCCATGAAATATATCCTTTGCATGATTAAAATTTAACAAGTTTTCATTGTCAAGGCGTATGAACAATTTCCTAAACTTAAAAATGAATATATGTAATAAAAATTAAATTTTTCAAGATCTTTCTCTTATATATTCAAATAATTTTCAACAAATTATTTGTGACTTTTTGTCCTGTGACTTTTTGTCCTATCAAATTTGTGACTTTATGTCCTGTGACTTTTTGACCTGTGACTTTCTGTCCGTTTACCATTCTTTACTGAGTGAAGCATTTGAGTTTACTGTTTTCATCATAAGTTTTTATTTTATTTTCAAAAATATTCTTATCTTTTTTCTTAAAATTCATTTTTAATCAAGGGCTTTGAAGAATCTAATTCATTCAAGTCACTGCAATTATTAACTTTATCTAAAAAGGCCTGAGTTGAGTGAACTATTCTTTGCAAATGTATACCAAGAATATGTATCATGCATATGCCAGTCCTGCAGTTTCGACAATATAATACACAGAACAAAAAGTGATTTAATCGATAGACCATAAAAATGTCACAATCTATATAGAAATGTACTTTATTTTTTATGGAGACAAATTTTGCCTGTTAACTGACAAAATTAGCCAAACTGAAGATAACATATTTGATAAGTTTACAATTGTTTCAAAAAGCAAGACAATTTTTTTCTTCAAATAATTTCTTTTCATAAGATTTACTTTATTCAGATAAATATAGAGATAAGAACATTTTTCATTATGATTAGCATATATCAAAATTTGATGATAACTAGGTAGCCATTTGGAAAATTTAAGTCTCTAGTGATTTTTCATGCACAACTCCAGTTTTGAGATTTGGAAATATATAAAAGATAAACAAAAATAGTTTATTCCTATACCATATAATGATATTTTTAGTTTTCCTGAATAATAATCATGAAAATAGATTGTACAACTTTGTTAACAAAATTTATTGTAAAGGATTGATATTGATAATTTTAATTAGTTAAGAAAGAGGCTAGTTAAATTACTTGCTTCATGGTTCCTTTAAACATATCATTTGCATGATTATAAGTTATGATTAATAATAATTCATTTAATAATGCAAACAAACAATTGAATACCATGTACATCATGTACAATAACTTTTTTTTACTGTAAAAATATTTTTTTAAGGATTCTCTGTTTTGTTTTCAAATGCTAGTCAATAACTTTACTTATCTTTGAATTTTTGTCTTTTCTACTCAAGATTCTTTCCAAGAAAAAATTAAAAGAATAAGAAGCAAAAAAACCAAATAAAAAATAAAAAATAACATTATTAAAAAAAAGAAAATATGTAAATTTAAAGACAGAACAATCAACAAATTATATAAATTAACAAAGACTAAAACAACATTCTATTCTACATTTTAAAGAAAAGGTGATATGTCAATTTGAGAAGAAACCTGAGTTACCTTACAGGTAAATTTTAATAAAACATACAAGCTGAAAACTTCAACCCTGATTGATTTCAACAGGTAACATAATTAGATAAAACATTAAACTATTGTGGTGACGTCAGCCTATTCATTTACCGTGGATTCTTTTTCTAGAATCAACGCTTCCTAAATCTGCCGCTGAAATTGACTCACCAAATTATATTCAATTGTTTCCTTTGTGTGCCTAATTTCATTAAGTTTGAATAGGCTAATTTACTGATTTCTGTTCACTAATGGAATTAATTTAAAAACTTACCATTAATTTTTGTAATTTTTATATGCCTTCACTGGGAATCGAACCCTTCCTTGAAATCTGTTATGTGTGACTGACAACACACCGACGAAACCTCTCGGCTACCAATGGGTTACACTATAGATGTTTATTATATATATTTAAATGAACATCTGATATACATCGGTTCATCGGAAACACAGGGCTTGTACCTTTATATAGACACAATAGGCAGTCGTATAGTATGAGTTGGTAGCCGCGAGGTTAGCATGGTTTAAATCAATGAGTTAAAGATCGGGATTTGTCGGTTTAGGTTCGAATCCCTGTATTCTCTTTGTTGTACCAATTCTTAAGTTATCCTAGTTTTTTTTCTAATTTTGCAAGTTATAGTGGATATTTTTTTAATAATAGCGAGTTTTACCGTTTTTTTTTAATTATTATTGGCTATTTCACATGTTTGAAACAAAAATGATTACATTCTATTTGTCAATTTTTGTTTTATAAATATAGTATGATTTCATTTGTTTTACTACATAGTTTTACAAAGGTTTGTTCGCAAATTCCTATGCGAGAAAATCGTGATGTGCCTAGAGTGCTAGAAAAATTTCGATAACATACTTATTATATATACTTTATATATGCTTTTTGGTCGGGTTGTTGTCTCTTTGGCACGTTCCCCATTTCCATTTTCAATTTTATTAGAAATAATTTCGAATATGTCTTATTTTGTATAAACAGATAATATTCATATGCCTGGTAATATAAAATTCTTTAAAGGTAGAAGTGTTATATTTGTATTTTGTTAACCAATTAATTGTGATCTGAGATTTATCAATGCATCGTTGGACACGATAACATGGTTATTTAAACTCACTTACAATACCTTCTAATTAAGAAAAGGCTTTAATTTTGAAAAGAAATTAACACAATAGTTTAAGTTATAGATACAATGGATAAGCGTAGATTCATGAAAAACAAACCATTCGCCCTCCGGGCTCATGGTTTTTTTTTTCAAGAATCCACGCTTATCCATTGTATCTATATAACTTAACCTATGTTTTATGACCCCAATAAATGGCCAACATCTCAAGATTGAATACCCCAATAAATGGCCACCATTCAATGGTGACCATACAAGAGGGTGGACATAACTAAGAGGCAGTCACAGGTTGTACTGTATGGTGCAAGAGCCAGCAAAGTGAGCCCTATATGGAATTTATTGACCTTGAATATCGTAATCACGAATAAAATGCCTACCCATGTGAAAACTACAATAAAGTATAGCTTGCATCAATTATTTCTTAAATAATTCATTCACATCACAAGATATCAGTATATATTTTAATTCATTAAGACAATCCTAGATTTATAGATTTATTAAATATATATATGTATATATTTATTTAATTATAGGTTTGGGCTGAATTGAAACACCATATAAGGAGAAGTAAGAAACCTAAAAATAAGCAAGAACTTCTTGATGGTATTACAGAGTTTTGGCAGACAATGACTCCTGAAAAATGTGTGCGTTACATTGACTATCTGTACAAAGCTATACCAGCTGTGGTTACAGCTGGAGGAGCAGCATCTGGACATTAAAAACTTGTTTGATATTCTGTTCATGAGCTGTCAACTACAAATGTATATGTTTTGTTGGAATTCGATAGATAGCCTTTCAGGAGAAATTATAGATAGCAATACTAAGAATAATAATTTAGGAAATAGAATTGTTAGAAGATTACAATTGCTGTTATTCATTCTCTTTACTCAAGGCATACATTTTGTCAATTTGAGTTAAGGGTCAAAAATTATTTTTTAGCAGACACGGCTGAGGGAAAAAATCAGTTTAGAAGATATACATACAAAATGTATTATTTACCGGTTTAAAACATCTTTATTAGAAGTACTGTTCAAAATAATGAAGATATAAAAAATTATAAAAATTTAATATGTCAATAGAATGCAGTTTAAACTTATTTTTATTATCTTTTCACACTGGTTAAAGAAAAATGCTTTGTCTGCATTTAATATGATACTGACACGTATTAACAATTTTTTGGGCCGTTTTTTTTTTACAGTAAGGGGAGGTAAGGCATTATAGCCTAAAGTGTAAATTGAGCTGAATGTTTTCTTTAATGCAGTTACTTAACAGTTATATATTGGTGAACACATTATTCCATCATGTTCATATCTTTTTTTTTCTTGTGTGATGTTTTTATTTAATACTGTTGGTTTTTTGTTATTTCACAGTATGCATTTGTTTAATTTCTGTTCCTTATTTATAAATGTAATTGCTTTAGATATATTTTTATTTTCTGAAAGGATAAACTTTTGTCTTTGTAAAACATTAAATGTTCTTTTTTATTTGTGTGGAAATTTGCTATTTATTTAAATTTTGGCCTAGTGTTCTATAAATTATATGATTTAAAGTTGTCTACCTTCTTTTTTAAGATATTATTAACCAAAACTAGATATGTCATTATGTACTATTCAATTATTATAATAAAATGTATATTTCATATTTCTGCCTTGTTGATAATCAGAAAATTTAAGGTTGAAATTGATATTTAAACAGAGAAATCATGATATTATTTCTTGTGTCTTGATAAGCTGTTTAAGATAAAGTTCATATGACTGTTTGTTTCAACCAATGTTTGACTATACTCTTTGTAGTCCTGTTTTTGAGTGATTATTTTAGGATAGGGTAGACCTGGATGCACCATTCTTTGTATATAGATGGCTTATGTTACAAAGTTTCAGTCTGTCATATGTCCATGACCTCATTTCATGGTTCAGTGACCACTTGAAAAATTTGAAGATTTTTTTTGTTATGTTAATTCCTTTTTTATTTTGATAAATAGGATAACTATATTTAGTAGGTGAGTACTTTGCAAGGTCCTCATTTCACAGTTCATTGCTTAGTGTTAATTTTTTGTAATTTGGTCTTTTTGTCTTAAACTATAAGCAATAGTTCACCTATATATGTTGTCTGGTAAGATTGTAAGGTGTATATGTCTATCTCGAAGGTATCATCTGACCTTGACCTCATTTTCATGGTTCATTGGTTGATGATAATATAAAAAAAGATGTTTTATGATTACCAATGAGACAACTCTCCACAAGAGATCAAAATGACACAGAAATTAACAACTATAGGTCACAGAACGGCCTTCAACAATGAGCAAAGCCCATATAGCATAGTCAGCTGTATAAGGCCCGATAATGACAATATAAAGCAATTCAAACGAGAAAACTACTGGCCTTATTTATGTACAAAAAATGAATGGAAAAACAAATATGTAACACAGAAAAAAACGACAACCACTGAATAACAGGCTCCTGACTTGGGACAGGCACATAACATACAGTGGCTGGGTTAAACATGTTAGCAGGATCTGCACCCTCCTCTAACCTGGGACAGTGGTATAACAGTACAACATAAGAACGAACTATCAAAATCATTTGAAAAAGGCTTAACTCATCAGATGGACAAAAATACAAGTGGACGTGGCCAGGTACTTGTACATCCGAACAACAAAAAGATCCTAGGTACAGATCTGAGAATACTTGCAGTTAACCGACAGCTAGTTCAAAGCCACTAACAACTAATAAAGAAATCATGCACCTGTGTTTTGTGTTTGTTTCTTATATACTATGAGCACCTTTATCAAAATCCATATATATTGACCGTAAGCTGTACATGTCTGTCTGGCATGGTTCATCTGACCGTGACCTCATTTTCATGGTTCTTGGTCAATGTTTAGTTTTCTTGGTTTAGTCTATTTCTTAGAAAATATAAGCAAGTAGTAAACTATATTTGGTGTATTAAATAATTGTAAGGTGTACATGTATTTCTTGTTTTGGTTCATCTGACCTTGGTCTCATTTGTCTTAGATCATGTTGAGTTTATGCGATACTTGTAGTAAAGCTTTATATTTTAATTAGGACTATCAACCTAAAATTGATGATTAGTAAAGAAGGCGACAGTTTTTCAGTGTGTGCACTCTGGTTAAATTATCATAGACAAGTGAATTTCAATTCATCAACTAGACAATAACCAATGCATCTACATGTTTAGCGTGCTTATAGATATCTTAGTCACCATATGGCAATAGGTCAGCTGTATTAGGTGTTTAGAATGATAATAAGGTTTATATGTCTGTCTGGCAGGAATCATCTGACCATGACCACATTTTTTGGTTTCTTCTTTACTTTTATGTTTTTCTTGGTTGTTTGTTTCTTAGATACTATATTTTAATATGTCAACTATATTTGATCCAGTGAATGATTGTGTTTGGTAGGGTTCACCTGACCTTAACCTCATATTTATTAGGTAATGTACTTTGGACCTTGACTGTAATTTTCTTGGATCATGTTTAGTTAATGTGATACTTTTAGTTTAACTTAATATTAAGGCTATCAATATAAAATCAAGTGCAGCTAAGCAGATGAGACAGGTACATGCGTGCATTCTGTTTTAGCAAGATTTTTGTGATAACTGCTAATCTGAGGAGACTCCAGGTTAGGTGAAGCTTAAGAACCCACAAACATGTTCAATCCCCTGTAAGTGCCTGTCCATGTCTGTATTCATTATGAGAGATGTAAGAGATACCTAAGGACATTCAAACTCTAGATTTGAAAATAAACTGATAACGCCATGGATAAACGACCAAAAGACAAACCAGAGTACAAAAAAACACAACATAGAAAAGTACAGACTGAGCAATAGAACCCCACTAAAACTGAGGGTGATCTTGTTATTGTAATTGTTTGCTGTTTTTTTATTTGAGCTTTAATTATTCATTGGGTTTTTATTTTGAATTGTTCTAAATTTTGTTGTGCCATGGCCTTTAATATCAGATTATAATACCGGAAAAAAATGCTCATTGTTGAAGGTTATGTTTCAGCAATGTCCCTTATTATCATATAATAGTTGTCTGATTGGCAATAGTACCACAAGTTAATACTTTTACAATGACCTGTATCTGCAAAGTATGTTGTAGTTCCCTAAATCTTTGGTATATATAAAACGGATCGAGTCTGGATATATATGTTTGGAATAAACATAAGTGTGTGTTCAGTATAAAAAACTACAACTTATGAGAACTGATGTTTTATTTATAAAATTATGCTCATGTTCAGAGAAGATGAGAATATATATAAATTAAACTATGAACAATCAACATACAGTCAGATAAGATGAGAATATTCAAATAAAACTATGAAAATCAACATACATATATATATATATATATATATATATATATATATATATTAATATTACTACATTGTATACAGCACATAATTCAATTCACTGCAATTCCTCTTGAAAAGCACAATCACACATATGTAAAAAAAAAATGTCAAAAAAAAAACCCTGTCTCAATGTATTTAACCATCTAAAAAACATTTAAATTCAAATGTCTATCCATTTCTGTTGCAAGACGGTTACACACAAATTTAATACAACATATATATAAATATACTGTACAACACACAATTCATTTTTTTACTTTTTTACACACCACTTGCAAAGCACATTCACACCTTAAAATTTAAATAGTATTGCAACAACAAAAACATATTATAATTGTCTAATAATTGTCTAAATGTATCAAACCATCTTAAAATCAAGTTTCTTACTAATATTAAAAACTCTTAAATGTGTATCCAGTTTAACTGCAAGGAGGTCCAAAACAAAATCAGAACAAGATTTTGGGGACAATTTGAATTATCAGTGCTTTAAATATATACAGTTTTAAAGGTTGAGATCAAAGAGATCAAAGGATTTCCTCAAATGCTGATGAAAGTTCCAATTTGCTTTGTCAATTGCTCTCACAACTGCTGACCAGTTCTTTTCGGCAAGTGATGGTAATGATGGATAATCAGTCTGACAGCCAAAGCGAATCGCATTGATCTTCTCAGTTGATATCTGTCCATTTTAAGAAGCTTTCCCTTGAAAAACTTTCCCTTTTACATTTTTGTTGATTACATCTTCTACTGAACAAATATTTCTTAAGAGGTTGACTGCAAATCGTCTACTAGAATCACCTGCGGATATTTTGGCATCTTGCACATGGTTGTCAGGGATCTGGTTGTACAATGAGATGGTAGGTGCTGGTTGAAACAAGTGCAAGTTGGTTTTAACAGAAGAAAAATTGTGTTAACACATGCGGAAGAATATGTCAAGAACCATCGCAATCTCCTATAAAGGAGGTGAAGATTATATACAGATACATGCAGAGTTATCGGTCCTTGCTCTCTCCTTTTGCATGAAAATATGAATGCTTACTCCAATCCAATCCATAAAAAAAATCTAATTATTACAGAAGAGTGTCCAACATGCACTTGCACTGCACTATTAATTAGTAGAATAGAATGATATACAAATGGACGAAAATTATATATATACATGTTATATATATATACAATATTTAATATTAAGCAGAGTATACTGATGTGTATCACTACAATATATACTGGTATATGATAGTTATTATGATGATGTTGAATTCACTTTCATTTATTTATCAAGCAAAAACTTGTCTCAGAATTTTTTATTACATCAGAACATTAACCTCACTTTCAGGTATAAAGATGGGATTTTTTTTCTGAGACAAGTGCTTGTGACCATCCACAAGAACTTGTGGTCATCTCATGTTCAGTACTTCAGTACAATGATTATAAATACAATTGTTCATTCTATTATTTGTGGACTTTTTTAACTATGAATTCACAGAAAATAATTAGAATTGTTGACCCTTCAGTTAAATATTGATCAGTGAACGTTAACAGTTGAACTCTTGTTTCTGAGAGAAAGGGTGTCCAGGAGGATTTCTTTTTCATTTATATTACCTTTTGAAAATTTTCTATTTAGAAGAAAAGAAGACATGGTATAGTTAATAATAAACTTTCCATCAGAAACTAAAAGACATAGAAGTTAATAATTATATAAGTCACTGCATGGCCTTTAACAATGAGTAAAGCAAATATTACATGATTATAAATGCTTTAAAAGGTCCCGAAATGAAAATGTATGACAATTAATACAAACGAAAAAAAAATAACTGCCTAATTTTAAAATGATTTATGTTGAAAACAATGAAGGGAAAAAATGTGGTCACTGTTACTATACCCTTCCCCTACCCTTGGAAAGAGATGTATCTGAGTACATTCATCATGTTCAGTTGAAAAATGATCAACTGACTCGCCAAGTTAACACAAAGCACAAAAAACTTACGAAAACAAAAGAGACACATGTAAGAGTACTTGCATTTACTGAAAGCTTCATTTTTAATTCAATGCCAATAACAACTTATAAACAAATTGTTTGGCACTACATGTGTATGACACACTTTTTTGAGTTCTTACCAGCACAGAAGAGGGGGGATCGGAGGGGTCCTGATCATGATACCCCACCTTAAAAACATGAAATCCCGAGATCCAGAATTTCTTATTTAAATCCTGACATCCCGAAATTTCGATAAAAAAGAGTTTTCGGATCCGGAAAGGATCAATCCCGAAATCCCGAGCTTAAAAATGCCCGATCCTGACGTCCCGAAAAAGGTCATGCCACCCTCACAGAACATTTCAACCAGCCCCTTAAAATAATCACAATTAAGAGGTTGTCCCCTTTAAGGGAGTAGCTACTCAGTTTCAAAATAATTAACTTTTTAAAGTACTAGTATATACTGATCATGCTGATAGGGGATTAATAAAGGAATCAAAAGAGAACAAAAAATATGTAGGTTAATGTGCTTGTTTTCGAGATATAAGGGGGGGGGGATAGGACCCTTATAGGGACTCCGGGATCGGGTGTTTATAAGCTCGGGATTTCGGGATTGACCCTTTCGGGATCCGGGAATTCTTTTTTGAAATTTCGGGATTTAAATTTATTTAAATACGGGATCTCCTGATTTCGTGTTTTTAAGCCCGGGATTTTGAGATCAGGACCCCTCCTACCCTCCTCATATAAGCATGAAAAGACTTTTACAGATGCCTTATCATTATACATGTAAAAGATTTATAAAAGAAAAATGGGGGAATGGGTAAAATGTTTTAAGGCATTCAAATGGATAAAACCGGAGGATCCGAAAATCTGACAAACATTCCAAAACATCACAAGCGAACATCCTTAACGTTAGTTTCATAATAGTTATCTTTACCCGTGTTTTGTGATTTATACACACTTGACCATCATGACTGACATACCACATACACGAGACAAACACATCCAACATAGAACAAGCTCGGTAACAAGTTTCGAGTGTTTGGGAGCATTTATAAGGAACGGGAAAGAGACTAGTTTAATAACGTCAATGTTTCTATATATATAGCGAGAGTCGTAAACACGGGTCATTTTGGCGGTGAAAAAAAAAGAGTTATATAAATATATATATATTTATTCAAGATAAAAGTCATGAATTTGACAGATACAATAAATAACAATGACACAGATATAGCACTAGACATAGTTTATAGACACTAAAATAATTTACATGTTTATTAAATATTAAAATTAAAAAAAAAAACATTATGAATATTGTCATGATAATTGGATAATATGAAAAGTCTAAATTAAATAATTAGTGAAATTTAAATTGACTAGATTTTCACTGAAGCCAATACCCGAGGATGACCGACTCAAGTTATTGAAACTTATTTCCAATGGGGTCCTTATATAAACTGTTAACAAAATAGAAAACGGGCAATGCTTTTGTGTTTGTAAGCAGGGGATGTAAGATTGCAGCCCCTCCCCTCCCCCACCCCCCCGAAGCTGAGCAATAATAGATCATAATACATGCAGTTAAAATTATTATTGATGTTAATAATAATTATTTGTCTTTGAACGAAGGGATTCGTAAATTATTTTATGAGACCGGTATTTTCAAAATAGAAAATTATTCACGATATCATAAGGTTGAAACAATTCAAATTAAAAATTTAATTTTAATCTGAACATTATCATGCTAAATGTACTTTTGAGATACAATTTAAAGGGTTACAAATTGTAATCATTACAGATACATGTATGTATCAACGTGGAAAAATATATTCATGAGGAACGATTAAAAAGCAGACCTGTCCCCATGACTGACAGGACTGCTCTGTGAAATAACAAACTTGTCCACAGGTCTGGTCTGGTCCGGTCAAGCAGACCTGTCCACAGGTCTGGTCTGGTCAAGCAGACCTGTCCACAGGTCTGGTCTGGTCAAAGCAGACCTGTTCACAGGTCTGGTCTGGTCCGGTAAAGCAGACCTGTCCACAGGTCTGGTCTGGTCAAGCAGACCTGTCCACAGGTCTGGTCTGGTCAAGCTGACCTGTCCGCAGGTCTGGTCTGGTCTAGCTGACCTGTCCTGTGAACAGGTCTGCTCTATCAAACTTGTCCTCGGGTCTGGTCTGCAGCAGTCCTAAAAAAGTAGACATGAGGTCTGGTCTGCTAGGGATAAAGTTAACTTACAGGTCTGCTAAATTGTTACCAAGTTAACCTATAGAGCAGTCCTAAGGACTGCTTTAAGTTAACTAGTGTCAAGGTTAGGACTGCACCAATCTGTACGTACTGTTATCCATTCGTTTGATGTGTTTGTGCTTTTGATTTTGCCATTTGATTAGGGACTTTCCGTTTTGAATTTTCCTCGGAGTTCAGTATTTTTGTGAGTTAACAATTAACCTCTCCGCAACATGAAGTTTAAATTGACAACATTCTAAATTTTGATAATTTTAGGAAGATCTTTAATCAACAAAGGGACAATACACAATCCAACCAACAAGACACCAGCAAAATATGAAATGAGCAATTATAAAAAGAATGAAATGAATAACAAAGAAATATTGGACAGCACAAAAGACCACAGCACTTACCAACATCCCACTCCTCAGCAGAAAATGCATGTTAACAAAACAAACAAACATTACCAGCCTCCATGTTCCAGATGGACTCATATGGTGTTAGCACTTATACTTATGGAACAAGAACCATATTTATGTGGACGCAAGCTATAATCGTTATCTTTCAAGATCATATGTCATTAAAGTAAAAAGACATCACTTATCATGCTTATAGCACTGAAAAATTATACAATTCTTCTTTATAGTTCAGCACTCCATCAACATACTGATGATAACGTGCCGGGCACTGATGTCACTATGCCACGCGTGCGTGGGATATATAATTTCTATATTTACAGTTTAATATATACAAATAAAAGTTCAAAGTAATTTTCTTTTTCTTCTGTTTTGTACTATACATTTTGGTTAAAACTATTTACAGCGTAATATTAATTTAAATGTGTAGGTGTTTGTTTAGAACAGATATTGGGATTTGTTTTCGGAAACAGTCTAGTGTAATACATTTTACTGCAGCTACAGGTAGAAGGTTCCATTGCAATATTGTTCTAGGATAAAATGAGTACCTGTATGAGTCTTTAGATGTTTGTATTGGTCTGTAGGAATGATTGTGTGGATTTTGTCTTGTTCTTGTGTCAGATTGGATGAGCAAGTCTGTTGGATAAATAGTTACAAGATGGTGTATTATTTTATAGAAAAAGATGATGCGTGTTCTTATTCGTCTTTTTTCTAGGGTTGTCCAGTTTAGGGTTTGTAGCATTTCATTGACGGAGCTGGTGTTATGATTTATGTTGCAAGTGTAACTCAATTAACAATCAATATGCTATAAACTAAAATGTTTCAAAAAAGATTTTGTATATGTACACATGCATATACTCATATCATTTCGCTGCGATCAATCGCTCAATTTCAAAGAGGGCAATGATTCTTGAATTAAAGGAATATGTTCTCTTTTTATTCTGAATAGACCCAAAATACTAAACAAAATTAGCAAGAAGCATTTTAAAATTGCCAATTATTATAATTAGCGGACTGCATTCTATGATATTCTATTTCCAAGGTATCATAATATTATTTATATTCGGTCATTTCGAGAAGAGTCAGTTGGTTTTGAAAATGAACAATAAGCATAGCTTTTCTTTTTCCAGTATTTGATGAAAATTTTCGCTAACTACTATTACTTATTTATGTTATTAAATATAACGTAGGTGATAGTTCTAGCTTCAATCATTAGTGGAGCGGCGAATGTTAAAAGAGACGCTTAGTTAATGAGTTTAAATTACATAAATATCAAATGGAATTTTAATGTCTTAAAATGTCTATCGATTATTCGACTTCAGAAAAATATTTGTCGTAAATGTCAATGACGTTATAAATTACATATACTGACGTTATCCGACTTTCAACGAAAACCCAATTGCTTTTTATAGATTAATCTCATTGTTAACCCCTTTCTAAACAGGATTTGTGAACTTAATTGGTAAATATGGTTACTCTTGCACTTCATATATCATCAGGGCATTTTTAATTAGTCATATATTTTAAGCACAGAGCATCTAAAATTGTTGAAAAAAACACAACCAAACAATCACTGTTTTTCACTCAGCATTATTTGCACGTGCAATAAAAGTGTATTTTAAAGGTACAACCGTAAAGCCGTCGTTTAATCTTTCAATGAACCCGATTAAACAGTATAATTGTTAAAAATTTGCATTTTATCAGAATTTAATCAGGATATACACGATACCGAATGACGTTACGCCACGAATTATCGTTCCTGCTGTTGTCGACGTCCATGAAATTGACGACAAACGTAAAACCTGATGTTTTATAATAACTTAGAACGAACTAAACAAACAATCTGCCTCAGTCTAGTATAAAATAATTGAAAGATAAATGTTTCTTTACTTGAAATTTGCGAATATATATGATTATATATTAAGAATACGGCTTCATTTTAGCATCGCTTTCTATATATATACGTATCATATTCAATCACATAACAAAACCTTTACATAGATGCGATTCAAATGAAAGAACAAAAATGAGAAAACAAAAACACATCTAACAATAGATGTAGGCCCCACGCTGTACTTTAATCACGAAATGATCAAATAACAAGAATGTGTCCACAGTTCACGGATGCCTCACTCGCACTATCATTTTCTATGTTCAGTGGACCGTGAAATTGGGGTCAAAATCTAATTTGGCATTTAAACTAGAAAGATCATATCATAGGGAACATGTGTACTAAGTTTCAAGTTGAATGGACTTTAACGTCATCAAAAACTACCATGACCAAAAACTTTAACCTGAAAAACTTTAATATGAAGCGAGAGAGACGGACGGACGAACGGACGAATGAACGGACGCACATACCGAAAAACATAATGCCCCTAGGTGGGGCATAATGAAAATCCTTTTATTTTTGGTAAACATTTTTGAACTGTAACTTTGTCTAGATGCAGAGTGCCGAGAGAATTAATGCAATACATTATATGACAATGATTGCTTCGTCGACTTCCGCCAATTCTTCTGCTCATTGTTTACCTTTAAGAATATACTTTTTAAATATTCTGTTTCTATTGTTAAGTAAGCATTTTTACGATTTATCTATATATGTTCTTATGCATAACAGACTGAGTTTGTTTATTCTTGGTTGGTTTTGTTTGCAATAAATTCTTATTTATGATGCACGCCGTATCCCGATGATATTTTGAAATAGAAATTCGATTTATAGAAACGCAGGATGATGTGTGAAAATACGGTGAATTGTACCATTATTAAAGCAATTTCGTTAAGAAACCCATTCGTTTTAAAATGGTCGCCAAAAAATACCGCTAGCAAAATAGAAAAAGGAAATTTATTTTTGAATACGGATAGAATTAGGCAAAAAAGCACCATACAAGCAGACGTTGAAACTCATACCAAAAATAGTTTGTTGGCATGGAATGAAAACAAAAGAATAGTTGAACTTGGTTATTTGACCGAACAAATTTCCCTGTGTTTTAAGTGTAAACAGTCTCTGGAATTAATTGGACTGTACAGAAGAAATCCGATATAGTTTCGGAAACATTTTAAAAATAAAGTGCTAGCTTTGTGTCATCGTATAAGCGCAGTCTACACAGGAAAACAACATCGGAATGAGGAGAAAGTTAACAAAGGCTCAGAAATAAATGTGCAATTGGTTAGGACGAAATAAAATTAAAAAAAATCAGGTCCCGTTACAGTCTGACTAAAGCCAGCCCCGTGTATCCACTTGCGTCTACAAACGCAAGTGGATAGTGGGGCTGGCTTTAGTCAGACTAGTCCCGTTACATTTTTTTTTTCATTTCCATTCTGAAAACATTTTCTCGAAATTTACAAGCAAACGACTCATTAAAAAAATCCGTGGCTCCACAATAAATGATTAATCGGTGCTTTGATGAAAGTAAATTCAGAAAAGCGCTTCGAAAGCAAACACATTATAAAGGGATAGTTTCATTAACCTACATTACTCAAACGGCAGAAACAAACTGAAAATATCAGCAATCTTAAAATCATTTTGATTTTATATTCATGTTAATTTACGCTCAGGTATTCGGTGATGGGTGTATTTTTGGTGTTTTGAATTGGACATAATGTACAAGTTGAAAAACGCACCATTTCATAAAGTGGGGAGACAAAACGACAAAACGACTGAAAGACGATTAACAAAATTGCCTTTTTTTAGGAGGGGCATATTGCTAACGTAGGCGTCGGAAAAAGCCCGAGGGTATTCACAGTCTTATAAGGAGTTTTTACAACACGTATACAAGTATGTGTGTAAAAAAGAAGTGTTGGTATTTCTTGTGTGAATAAATGGAGATGTGGGATATATAATAAGACAGCAACAGCTAAACAATTAACGACAGCAAAACCAAAGACATCTAGATAATTATGACTAATGCATGATGGACAAGTATCTTTTTACTTCTAATTTGTAGTTTTAGTAAAGAATCGTCGGTCCCTTAAATTGGAAAGTTAATAAGTATATTTAGTAAAGCAAGTATTAAATCTATCAAATTATAACATCACATGTTCAAAACAATAGCTAGATTTTGATTATCACAGTAACATATTTCAGTCTCTTAGTACATATTTGTTAAAGTCTTTAAACTTCTTGTATTTCAGGAGAAAACTCAAACCAATATGAAATAAGCCGATGTGGTATGGTTGCAAATGAGACAATTTTCCACCAAAGACCAAATGACGTAGATGTTAGCTTGCTTATATTGCTACATTTCATTTGATATCTCCAGAATCACATTTCCACTATGAACTGCATATTCAAAAAGATCTATTTTCACCAAATGCCTTATAAAATAGAACACCATCATATACGCTAATATATATTTTGCTCCCTCGACAAAATGCTAGGAGCATATTGTTTTACCCGTGTCCGTTCGACCGTCCATCAAGCACTTGGTATATAGGGTTTATACGGCTAATTTCTTAGGACTCCAGTTTTTGTAGAATCAGCTTTAAAATTGTGTACCTGGTGTTACTACTTATACTAAAGGTGCACAGATCGTCAGATTTTTTTTAAATGACAGATTGATGGATTTGGCATTTTGATAATATATAAAGGCACGCAGAGTACAGACTCCGGCTTATTCCTCCTACATGTTCAATTTCAAGCTGGAACCACTATATTGCGCAGAGTATTTTACTTACATAGAGGGTGCATATATATATAATCTCAGATTTTTTTTTGTATAATTTTCCACGAATGACAGAATGTTGAACTTTGTCTTTTTAAGTGAAATTTTGCATACAGTTTGCAAGGTTTGTCCGACTTACTACACACACAACTCACACGTTTACACCATACAGAGTATACTATATTAATGTCTATACAAAGTCAGGAATATGACAGTTGTTTTCCATTCGTTTGATGTGTTTGAGCTTTTGATTTTGCCATTTGATAAGGGACTTTCCGATTTGAATTTTCGGAGTTCGGTATTTTTGTTACTTTATTTTTTAGAACACATGTGTATTTTATCAGGATCTTTATTTTCTTTATAATTTTCACAACTAACAGAATGATTAACCTTTTTTGACTGGTGCATCAAATGTGTCTTTTAGATACAACTGTTTCAAATTGTATTGTATTGTCCTGAACATGCATGAAATATTTGCCACTGAACGTTAAGCAACCATCAATCATAGCAATCAATTTAAATTGTACTTCAACATCACTGTTTACTAAATCAAATTTTTGAAGCATTATTGCCGCGGTGGCATCACCATTGTCCAGAATGGTAGGGTTAAGTTGAAGATTCAGTTATCCTAATTAATCTCACATGAAATTTTTCATGTGATTTTCACGTGAACTTTACAAAAAAAAAGAAGGTATTTTTCATAACTTTAATTTAATTTGGAAAATTTAGATATTATTTTGAAAATTCACGTGAATTTAACGTGTACAAAATTCATGTTATTTATACATGAAATTATCATAAGTTTCACGAATAAGCTCGTTTAGGTGAAAATCACACGAGATTCGCGGAATTTTAATTCATGAGAGCGAAATTTCCCTGTGTAGGACGAAATAAAGTTAAATCAGTAGAATTTTGTATTGAATTACCAGTAAATTTAAGAAATCCGACAGGAAAATGAAAATAAAATAAACACCATTCATATCCGGACACATATTTTTTTCAATACCTCTGAGTAAGAATAACATTATTCTGTATTCAATAACGTCACACGTTTTCGGTTAAATTCTAAGTGTATCGATCAACTTTGAAGCCATTTATCTAAAAAACAAGGATGGTGACATATGAGTTTCTATACTTGCATGGATTCAGTATACACTCCTTGATATTATGTTAGTTTTTAGTTTTTCTTCGTATATAAGAACATAGCCATCCATTGAAAAATTTAAAACGAAAAGTCGAAAAAAGGCATTTTCCCTATATATCTATGTAAATTTGTCGCCAAAATTGACGTTTTCATATGAAAATTACAAGAAAACAAAAATGGTGACCCCCATTTTTTATTACATATTCCGATGTAACTCGATTCAAAGTACAAGTGTGCCAAAATGTTTAGAAATCGGGAGATATGCCATTCGGTATCGTGTTACCTTAAGGTCAACATTCTATAAAAGAAAAGATTTACCGATTATGACTGTACAGTTTTGAATAAATAATCTCGTTTAAACAATCAAAACCAGGTGTATATGGTCTCATTGCCATTCAATCATTTAAAAAAAAATAAATGTACGAGACTCTTACTCATTATTTATGACAATTGATAATAGTTACAATTTATTATTGTCATTGTGAAGAAATTTACAGTTACATTTTATTTCTTGAGTTTCACGTTTACAGCTGGTAAAACACACATGGTCAGCAGTTAACTTTTGTATAAAAAGGGCTCAATTTAACAAGGAGCAGAAGACGTCGGATTCCGGTGGCACACTCACTTAAAACGCAAACGATGAAGACTTTTATCCTACTTCTTGCATTTGGCTTTGCAGGTAACTATCTTTTTTGTAAGATTTATAGAAAATAAAAACGCGAATATACCTTAAGTGATAAATCACTTATATATTCTATTGAAAAACCTTTATCAATACATTTTTATTCAAGTAACATGTTCTTTTCGGTTTATTCAACACAACATTCTTTGCTAATGGTATTAACTGTTCGAGTTAGATTGAAGTTATTGTATATAAAACATGTTTCACCTTTTCGTATACTAAATGTATTCTGCGGTATTAAACATCCTGTAGGGTTCGGGTTAAATATATTAAGCAATGCTTTTTACATTTTTCACAAAATCAATTAAAGTTTATAAGAAGGTACAATGCAAAAAAATATTTTTTGTTCAGTCATTAGTTGTAAATCAGCGTTCTGTACGTTTTTTATTTTTTGCCAAAGCGTTCTCAGTTTGTCAGTTTGTCAGTTTGTTAGTTTGTTATCGATATCCCTTTGGTATCCTCCGCCTCACTTTTATCTTATTCACATTTTACGAATTCAGCATAAACTTGACCTTCAATATTTTCATTGGGATGTAGCTACAAATTTTGCATTGTACCTATCATTATATATAAATAATATGTGACTATTTGATACAGGAAAGATTTGAATAAGAAAAATGAGTTTGTCATGATTATATTTTTCCTACATTGCTTTTTTTTCAGTCTGCACCCAGAAAATAACACAATCTGGAAAGGAACTTATCAAAGAGATATTTCAGCATTCGGTAAGCTGTATAAAATGTAAAACCAGTTTATTCGATATTTATTTTTTAATTCAATAGTTTGTCTATGTAGTCGTGTTGTAAATTCAGAGGAATAATGTTTTTAGTATAGGCACCAACTATTGTAATTCAAAACTATTTGCTTCTAATGTTAAATCTGTCATTTGAAAACATTAAAAAAGAATAATTTGATACCCTGAGCACGTTTCTTCTACATACGACTCGTAAGTGGTGTTCCAATCAAATCAGTGAAGGCACAAATGAATGACGAAGTTGAAGAGCAAACGATCGTATGAGCTTGACCTTTACCTCGAATTAGACTTCAGTTTAATTCCATTTAAATAAAGTTCGTTCGTGCTCAAGTTGTAATGTTAGTCAGTACGCTTTTATCTACATGTATAGAGAACAAGTTTCCAGATATTTAAATGATGTTTATATATCCTATATGAATAAATCAAGATATAAGGTACATGTCAATAAAACAGAAACCAAACGACAACAACAAGAAAAAGAAATTTTAGTTTTCCGAGGTTTTTCATTTTAGAGTGAAGTAAAAAATGTTGATGGACTTACCAGTAAAATCGTCGGAGGGAGTAACGCAGACATAAGTGAATACCCCTGGCAGGTGTCCTTACAGTTGAGAAGTAGTGGAAGTTGGTATCATATTTGTGGAGGTTCTATCATTAACAACAACTGGGCCGTTACAGCCGCTCACTGTGTTGATGGAAGTTCGTAAGTTTTCTTTCAATTCGTCGGTTTGTGTGGTAAACGATTTTGATGTTTAGACGGAAGGTTAAAAGAAGTTCTGTAAAAAAATAAAACAATCAAATATTTAGAATTTGTCAAGTTCAATCCAAATTACAATTAAATATTAAAGGCAGAATAAAGAAAAAAATTGTAACAAAAAATCCGAACTCCAATGCAAAATTCAAAAATGTGGGAAGTCCATAAAAACTGACAAAAGCAAATGCTATCAATCAACGAAACAAGTAAAAAACAATTGCCATATTACTGACTTGGTACAGGCATTTTTCGAAGAAAATGTTGGGTTATAGCCGACTATACGGTATGGGTTTTTCTCATTGTTGAAGGCCGTACGGTTGCCTATAATTGCTTATATCCACTCTATTTGAACTTAGTTAGGTTGATAGTTGTCTCATTGGCAATCATACCTCATCTCCTTATTTATATATTAAACCTGGTTTTATAGCTGGCTAATTCTCCTGTTCTTTGCAGAGTTTCTTTCAATTATATACTTTGTCATTGGTCCGAGTTGTTATAAATTGTCCATCTGGATTGTGACATGTTGATATGTACCTGGTCTTAACATTTAACATTTGGTGCATGTGGTGAAGGACATTCTAATCTTCCCTCCCAGAAATCCCACTCCAAAATATACAAAAAAAACCAAACGAGTGTATTAACCGATTACGTTTTAATGTATTTGTTCCTAGTCTGTAGATGTCTATATATGTATTTTTTAATGTGCTTTAAGGAATCTTAACATATATTTGATAGTCACTGAAAATTAATGCCCTTCTGGTCTAGACTCGGATGAATTTAGTGGTTTTACAAGCTGTATATGCATGTTCTATTGGTAGAGATTGTACGCTAACCTGAAGTTGATTTTAGTTATTTCTTTGGTTGCTTGTTTTCTGTGCATTAAGCAGATTCTACATTTCTATGAACGATGCTTGCATATTATTGATATCATGCATACACGAATCTTCAAATAATATGTTAATATCTTCGACAGCACGTACTGCTTAAATAGAAATCGCTACAAGAGAAATTCAATTTAATAAATCGTAAAACAAAAGTTTTATAGATTAAAGCTCGTGATTTCATCTTATTTTTGTATTATTGTGGTATGTTATTTCGATTTAAGATTTTGAGTTACTATATAAGTGCTGTGTTTTTCATTTTCATTGTCTTGTTTATAGAACGAGTACCCTTCGGATTGCCGCTGGGATGACACAGTTGTCAGATACTTCAAGAACAGTAAGAACCTTAAGCCGTGTTATAATGGTAAGTTATTTTGTAACTATTGTAACGGAATTTTGTACCTAAAAAGTCATCAAAATATAATTTAATTCGCCAGAAACATGTTTTGTCGAAAAACTAAGACGCAGCAGTAGCGCTTAACACAACTAAGTTGGAATTGAATATAAATTATGCTGTTAAAAACAACTAAATAGTAGCCCAAAAACTGTGGCTTGGGCAATCTATGCTTTGGGATAGATAAACTATATTTTTTGAATGATTTCAACATTTTGCGAAGAAGAAAAGAATTATGAAAAATGAAAAAAAAAAATTATAAAAAATGACAACATCATTTATATTACCGGGCTTGTGATACACTCAAAATTATTACGTCCAACAGCAGTATTATCGATCTGGTTGTTGTAATTACTTATCAAATATACAAGGTGATGCTCGAATGAAAACAGTTTAAATCAATTGACAAGTTGAAATGCATTGAAATCCAAGTATTCAAAAATGTTGTGTCAAATCTGGATAAAACCATTTATACATGGGTAAAATTTCGTTTAAATTTAAGTTTCTTTTTTTATTTTTTATTGATCTTTTTGGTGTTTAATTTAAGTTTCTAATTGCTAAAACTAATGTAAATTATAGCATACATGTTTTAAGGGCATATGATAAAGTCTTCCTTAACATATATCATGATATATATAGGCCTTAAGGAAAGTCTCTTAGACGAAAACGGCATGCGATAGCAAATTGTGGAATCATACAATTATTGGACTTAAAAAGCCGTAGACATTTTCCTTGAAAATAGAAATGTATATAGAAAAAATATATCGTTGATTTTTTCTTGCATTCTCGAAGTAGTACGTAGTCGATTGCAAAAGAAGAAAAATGAGGATGCAAGTGATAACTTTTTAGCTGACTATATAAAAACTATGTGTTTTGTAATGCTTGAGTTCTTATTCATTTTGTTGTCGCTAAATAACGTCGTAGTGTTATCTTAATGCAAGATCGTCGTGCAGCTATTCTCGATGTACACCAAACCGAAATACAAATTACTGTCGAATTAATTGATGGTAGAAAAGTAAGTAGTCATCATTTGTTTTGAATTTTATGCCCCGCTCTAAATTTCTCGTACTTAAATATGTACAAAATGTTTGTTTTCGTGAGTAAATACTTTCAAATTCACGTAACCGATTTAATAACGTATAAGAAGCTTTTGCGAATTGTGGATGATAATCATTAGAAACATTGCGAAGACAACGCGTAACATTTCGATGTATGGTTATCTGCCCTGTCTACTGTATCGTATGCCCTCAATGGTAGTAGTGCTAGACAACCCAATGATATTGCTCATTTAAAAAAAATTATAGGTATATAATATGTATAAGAAATCAGTTCATAAGGTTATAAAACTAAACTCAACGTAAGCAGAACCTGAAAACACAATGTATAAAAATTATTGCAATCAACGTTTAATAAATGGGATAGGCTATAAAAAGCTTATACATGACATCTCTAACAACAAAATTAGCCGAGAATACACATTAAATTACTGCAGATATTATAAACATTATATTAATATCTACTTGCTAACTGTTACAAAATTTACGGCATCCAAGCTATTGTGGTAGGTGTGCTAAATATCGCAATGACATTGCTCGTCACGATCAAAATAAATATCTTATTAAGTAATTCAATATATAATATATTTATAACTAAACTTTATGTAAGAAAAACATATACATATATTGCAAGGCAGTTAAATGAAAGCTTTTTTGGACAAAAGTGTCATTGGTAACATATTCATAAATGCAATGTACAGATATTTGAAAAATTTAGTTGACATCTGTAATTTCAAATTCTAATGAAAATTACAGCATCCTAGCTATAGTGGTAGTGCTGCTGGATATCCGAATGACATTGCTCTGTTACAATTATCACAGTCATTGTCATATGGTGAAAACATAGATGCGATAGCTGTTCCTTCAAATGTTGATTTTACTGGATCAAAATGCTTCCTTTCAGGATGGGGCCGATTGAGCGGAAGTATGTCATTTATTATAAATCAAGTAAAACGATTTTTTATGTTAAGATGTTAAACTTTGTCTAAATAATCTACATGTTTACATAATGTTCATTGGTCGCCTCAAGGAAATCACATTTGACTAAATGTAATATCAGTTATATATATATATCAAACTGAAAAGGATAATGCGATAGAGCAAGTATGGTAACCATTCTAACCTTTGATAATTACATGTATGTACACGTCCATTCTATCGGTGCAGATGTATATACACATATATATATATGTCTTCATCTAATCGTTTAGGCTGTATGACCTCTTAGGCGGGAAGATATGGTTATATTGGATCTCTCATATATGTAGCTGGATGAAATCAGACATTGAGATAGCAAAAAGTAAAATAACAAAAATACAGACCTCCATGGGAAATTCAAAACGGAAAGTCTATAAAATGGCAAAACCAAAAGCTCAAACACGTCAAACGAATGGAAAACAACTGTCATATTCCTGACTTGGTACAGGCATTTCCTTATGTAGAAAATGGCGGATTAAACCTGGTTTTATAGCTAGCTAAAACTCTAACTTGTATGACAGCCGCATAGAATTCCATTATATAGACAACAATGTGTGAGCAAAACAAACAGACATAATAGATAAATATGTTAAAAATTGGGGTACAACAGGCAACATTGTAATTGATACTTTCCAACATTTTTGCAGAGTTGTCGAATAAGGGTAAAGGCAGATAAAACATGAATTTATTGCTTTAACAAGATAATTCATTTAACAGGTGGAAGCAGCCCAAATACTTTACAAGATGTCCAGATGACTGTTATCAGCAATTCGGAATGTACAACGAGATGGTCATCTGTCAGTGGTGCTACTATCAACAGTGGCCACATTTGTATACATGAAACTGGTAAATCTGCCTGCAGTGTAAGTGTCTATAGTTAAAACAGTTATATGCACCATATCTATGTTCTGAGTTGTTCAAGTTGAAGCACAGCAGTTTACTCTCGACTTCTTAATCTTAATGTATGGGGAATGCAGAGACAAAAAAATTCCAATGCCAAACGATTTATAGATATATGCATGGCAGTTATAGTAGTTAAGATAAGATCAGCTTGAATTGTGTAAGTTAATTAATAATACACATCTTTTTTTCAGAAAAAGATGTTGCACCAAATGTACCATCAGAATGATGAATTATTTATCTTGATGACATTCTTTCCCTATCATTTAAAACGAAATATAACAATTCCACTTACACAATATCAGAAAAAAGAAATTAAACCAGCAAGTCATTTTCGTAATATTTCCAAACATGGTACAGACAAATTGTTACTATTGACAATATTGTAAACTAAAAAAAAAACAAAAAAAACAAAAGAAAAGTTGGAGTTCATGAAGTCGTTGATTGACAGGAATATGATAGTCTGAAAAGTTAATCAAAACAAAGTTATAACTTGAATGTTATAAACAAAAATGTTAAGTAGATATTTTCTTAAGCTCGAAGTCAGAGGGTTAACATTAATTATATCAGAAGTATTTGTCATGATCATATCATAGAAATATTGAATATCCATAAAATCCGACATGTATACATACTTGTTAAAAATGTAGATCTTATAATGTTTTTAAATGATGTTTTTTTATTTATTATAGGGTGATAGTGGTGGTCCAATGACATGCTACTCTGGAAATACTCCATATCTCGCTGGTGCTACGTCTTGGGGTATCAGCACATGCTCTGGAAGCTTTCCAAGCGTCTACGCCAGACTGACATCGTTCAGGTCATGGATCAGTACCTACGTCAGCATCTAATTTCAAGAGATAGAAGCATATTTAAACTAATTAATTGATGGAATAAAAACAATATCGCATTGAAATGTAGTTTGTTTTATAAGATTCCTTTTACCTTAAAACTGTCAATGTAGTTTTCCAAGTTGCATTCGTACACCCAATTTTATCATCCGCTTTGCTCGTAATTGTCACAAAGAAATAAGTGACAGACAAGTAAAGAGTTCATAATACAACTATATCAGAAATTTGTAATTGAAAGCCACAAAAGGTCACCAGTCGTGAATGCTTTTAACACAGAGCAAAACAATATATGTTTTATTCACCTGTTTCTGATTATAAATTCGATATTTCAAGTATTATATTATATTGACACGAGCATGTGGTTATCATGCTTAAGTTCTTTTTAAGTTTTTCTGAAAGAATCGTTACTAAGTTGTTCACAATTCTGTTTGTTATCCAAAATATGATTTAGAGTTTGACATAGTGAACACACCTCTAATATATAAATATTATTTACGATATAAAATGGTTTCTAAATGTCTTTTGATTGAATTTTCGTTTTACTGCTTTCAAGAAAGGTAGTAAAAATATGCAAGCGAGTCTTCATTTGAATAAATCAGATTAATCTAAAACCGAAATCATCCACTTACATACCAGTCTCGTAATTTAAACAAAATGCCAATGCTACTACCCAGTGCTTTAAGTAATTACATGATTACCATAGCTGTATTTGAAAAAAAACTTTCGGAAAATTGGTTTCTTCATTCTCTTCCATCGCGTAACTTATTTGGCTTTTTAATTTTTTTGAGTAAAGCGTCACTGGTGAATCTTTTATAGTCTGGAGTACGAATGCTAACTCTGGTAACTATGATTAGTTTATTTACAATCACTGGGTAGATGCCACTGCCAGTGGAAGTTTCCAACTCGATAATATCAGCAATCTAGTAGTCAGTACGTCTGTGTTGACATACATTATCATTGATATGGGCATAATTATAAGTAGATTTTGTTTACAAAACTTCAACTCTTTAAAAAAGTAAAGATTTTCTAACCCAGGAATATATAACACTATTTATACTTGACAAAATCTTTCAGAGATTTGGTTCCTTAATGCTCTTCAATATCGAACTTTTTGTGGCCTGTTATTATTTTTTTTAAGCGTCGCTGATGAATCTTTTGTAGACGAAATACGCGTCTGGCGTACACAATTCGAATCCTGGTATCTATGTTGAGTTTATTCAGGATCTCAATTCTTACTTTGGTTTATTTAAGATCGTTCACAATATTAAAGACAAAATGCTTTTATTTTTATTTTCAATTTTCATTTAGCAATATAACAGTGTACCGTTTATTGCATCATGTTGTTAGCCAAATGTCATACAACTCAATGTAGGGTCATTTGTCCGCAGTTTTGCACTGTTTGCAACATTTGAAAATGTCCAGCTGATAGGTCATTTTATCTTTCTGTTTAGATCTAAAAGCTTCTGAAGCGCCTTGGATAAACATAATGCATGTCTGGCGTGCATCGTATTATATATTTTGATGGCTATTTCTTTTTCGTTCTTGTAGCAATAAACTAACATGGGTTAAATCTTTTGGATTTCCCCTCTCAGGTAACAATTGTTTTGTATTGTATTGAGTGCTATGGACAATAGAAAGACACAAGACATCAACACAACAATAGGTGATTTAAATGGTATTGCGAACACTTAGTAGACAGTATAAAATGCAATTCATGTGCTTTGTGTTTTACCATCATCTGCAGTGATGAAAAATAATAAAAAAATCCCAAAACAGATTTTATCTCTCTGAAACACAAAATGCATTAACTGATATATATCTAGTGGATAATAGGCATTAAAACGTTTCCAACTGCACAGGTTTGTTTGTACTTTGAGTAGTTTTTTTTTAATTTTCAATCATTTAGTGACCATTGTTAAAACTTATTTGACTTCATGCACTTATATATTTAGAAATGGTTTGCGAGAATGTGGTTTGTGGATTTGCAAAAAAAACAAAACAAAAAAAACAAAATCTATAGAATTATATCAGTTTAACAGATACTAATTATATACGGTTTAATAGTTCAAATATTGCAATCAATTTATAAATAAAAAAATTGCAGTGTACATTCGCTTAGTGGTTACAACCACGAGGGATCGGCAATATGTTATGAAGAAGTTATAGTTCGACTTTCAACAAATATTGTATTTAATATTGTACAACTAGTCCTTACAATATAACATGACACATTGAGATATGAATATTTTCGAATTTTGTAAGCTCACAGTTCCTTGTAATAAAGATGAGTACATTTCAAAATAACTAACGTCACGAAATTTTCATATGATGTTATAGTGTTATTAACTGGCTGTTTCTGTATAGGCCCTGTTATAGATTCGAGGTTAGCTTTATTGGACCCGAGACTCGTACAGTCGAGGGCCAATACAGCTGATCGAGAATCTATAACAGGGCCTATACAGAAACAGCCAGTTAATAACACTATAACATCATATGAAAATTTCGTTAACAGCCAGTTCATAACACTTTTATTAAATGATTTTAATTCTTTTAATTAGAATAAACTAAGAAACTTACCGTGAAGAAGATACTGAATTTTATATCTCTGAACTTGTCTTTTCGCATTCACTTCTAGGGATTTTTTGTCAACATTGTCAGATGTAATTTCTGATTTCTCGTCCAAGGACTTAATATAATGCTATTACAATTCATTTTATCTAGCAAATATAAAGTAGCTGGGAAGAATAAATCAGACAGTTTAACTATTCTTACTCTTGGATCGTCTGCGTTCTGATGATTGATCAACGGAAATGAAACAGTGTCAATAATCGAAAGTCGTACTCGAAAAGGCTGTGAAATATTTCCGTCTTTTTTCCGTAATGGCCCTGTTTTTTCGGTATTGGCCCTGTCCGAAAAGTAATATTAACTCTTGATTTATATCGACAGGGCAACGTCATCAGTATTGCACATGCTGTTTTATCCGTATTAGGGCGGATTTGCTCATATCATTTAATAAATATTTTTATCATCTTGCTTATGCATGTTATATTTTGGTTTTAGTGGTTCAAATAAAAAAGTAAAATAACAAAAATACCAAACTCTGATGAAAATTCAAAACGGAAAGTCCCGAATCAAATGGCAAAATCAAAAGCTCGAACACATCAAACGAATGGATAATAACTGTCATATTCCTGACTAAGTACAAGCATTTTCTTATGTAGAAAATGGTGGATTAAACCTGGTTTTATAGCTAGCTTAACCTCTCACTTGTATGACAGTCGCATAAAATTCCATTATATTGACAACGATGTGTGAACAAAACAAACATATGTCAAAAAAATGTCAAAAATAGGGGTACAGCAGTCAACATTGTGTTATATATTCTTAATCACTATAAAACAAACAAATATGTGAACAAAGAAAAACAAAAAGGCATATAGACAAAGCACATTAGCAAAAACGAAAGACAAGAATACAAAATCTTACATAACACAATAACACAATGACGGGATGTATAAGTATCGAGCCACGTCATATGGATATTACCAAAAAATAGACTAAGCAGTAAAAGTAATAATTTACAAAGACAAATAAAAGAATACTATAACACGTTATTAAGATGATAAACAACACCAGTACCTATAATCTATACTTCAACACCATCGTGTATTATTTTTGAAGTTTATACGGAATATTTATCAACAAGGTCTTGGTATCTTCCGATGAACTTTTTATAAAAAGGACGAGACGTTCTTTGACATACCCCTGATTCATCAACTTTCTGCTGGAAAATGTATATACAATATACAGTTAAGGTTGGTATATTGCTACTATGGTGGGGAAAATTGATAATATCAAAATTAAAATAGTCTCGTTTGTCATAGATTCTGGTACCGAGATGACCGCTTATGTCTAAAAATGAGACAAAGGAAGCCGTGTCTGTTGTTTCTTTAACTTCTAGTTTTGGAGGATAAATTAATGGAACCTAATCAGATTGTTAATGGAAAGAGCATCATCAATATATCTGAATTTGTAATTAAATGATCCGTGTTCTTTGATCTTCTTGTTTTTGACAAGTGTCTGAAGGAACTCCGACTCATATGAAAATAAGAAGAGGTCGACAAGGAGAGGACACAGTTTGTTCCCATAGGAATGCCGACATTTTGTTGAAAAAATCTACCTCCAAATCATCCTACAGTCTGTGTTTCAAATATCGATGATAAAGATAACTTAAAAAAACCAAAGGTGATACGTGAGAATTCCTAAAACATTTATACACATTTTCAGACATTATGTACAATTTACAATGTACAATTTATTTCCCGATCATAACAAAACACATCGTACACATTCATATTTCGTTTTTTTTATCTGTTATATATTATCAAAATTATTGAGATTATGAGAAAAAGTAACTTTCTCTGCAATGATCCTACATAACGTAAGATGACTTGGCATTGAAAAGAAAAAAAACACGATAGCAAGTCCTTTATTACGATTTGGTGACCAAATGATTAGCAATACTTTAATTTGTTATCAAAATATGTTGCTATGTACCACTTATCATGTTAATATTATATATGACACACTAGTTAAATTCTTCCTTATCATTGAATTGTTTTCAAACATGTTTTTTATTCCATTTCCTGTGATCATCAATTGAAATTGTATGGCTAAAACGATGATGAATATTATATTTCTGGCAAATGTGTTAATTGTGTTATGTAAAATCAAGCTTTCTTTTCAACTTAGTGGTGGAGTTTGTAAGAGTCAGGAAAAAGGGTATGTTAACTTTTATATAAATAAACCTTACTCAAAAGTCTAGCATTTGTCACACCCAAGATGGAATTGAATAATATGAAGTAAAAAGTAAAAAGTTAGAATTGAAGTTGAAACCCTAATACTGATTAATTGAAACTAAGGTGGCAAAAGAAGGGTAATAATCAGATACTGCTCCACATGTGACACCCGTCGTGTTACTCCTATACGATACGATAAGTTATATCAAGTGATTTAACATAACTCAATAGCGGATTGGTAATATACTCTTATTAAACCCTGAGACATCACTACATTATTATCTATCAGTATGTAAAATGATCTAACCCTGAAATTTGGCCGAATGTGAGATTTAGAAATTGAGACTTTGTTCAATACGGATGATCGACGAGGCTGGTACAAACATTGAAAAAGTAAAAGGCACAAAAAACAACACTTTTAATTTAAGAAAAACTTACCCAAAATATGTATTAACGTTATTCAAATATATATATATCGGCGTCCAAAACCAGATAAGGATGCCGACTTGACAAATAAGTTTAAAACAACATCACGATACAAATTAATTGCAAAGACAAATTGAAGTTCATAAAACTCGTAAGTAGGGAGAAACTGGACTCTTCCTACTCACCGAAATACATCCGTCTGGTTGCACAAAGAATGCGGAAAGGAAAAGTATCATTTGTAGATCTGATAGACAATGTTTCAATACATACATCACGAGATTGTCCCCAACCCAAATATCAAAGCATAAAACAATAGATCTAATCATGATGACATGTTTTAACATAGATTCCCTATATGTACTGATTCTAGACTACACCTGAGGTTCATTCAAAACCACACTTTTCAAAACTACTTGTATATTAGTCAAGAATCATTTAGTCTACAACAATCGTGTTGGTGTTGTGTGCTTTAGCATTCTGAACTCCCAAATAAACATTGAACAGTTAAATAATTTTATTCTCTTTAGTTATATATTGATTAAAAAGATTTTTCATAGAATCGCTATTCACAGAAACCTATCAAACTGAAACACTTAAAAAAACTTGATATTTTTAGGAAAAACGATAGTATATATATTTATAGGAGTAACACGACGGGTGTCACATGTGGAGCAGGATCTGCTTACCCTTCCGGAGCACCTGAGATCACCCCCAGATGACACAACATAGAAAACTAAAGACTAAGCAACACGAACCCCACCAAAAACTGGGGGTGATCTCAGGTGATCCGGAAGGGTAAGCAGATCCTGCTCCACATGTGGCACCCGTCGTGTTGCTTATGTTATTACAAATCCGGTAAATAGTCTAATTCGGTAGGTCACATTTGTGAAAAGGCAAGGGTATTGTAGTTACGACATAAGGAACATATCCGATATCATCTGTGAAACGGTTATTCCATAACGGTCAACCAACTCGTGATGGCGTCCGAAAAATTTACGAAGGTATGATTTCAACTTCACCATTTGGAACTCTTGGTTTTATAGCTTCCTTGTGAGCAGCAATCCTCTATCAAGGAAATCATGATAGGAAATACAAGCCCGGTAATATCGTATCAATTTTACTCTAATTATACTCTTATTAACATTTTCTTTTACAGTAATGATGTATGTTGTTATAACTTTCAAAACATCAACGATGTGTGTACACGTAAGTGGTTATTATACTTATGGTTAAAATCATTGTGAAATATATTTATCGAATTCCAACCAAGTTTGTTAATATCGTACATTAGCGGCCGAGTTATTATTTTTTTTATTATTTTCAATGTCGGTTTAATTATTTGAAACCTTTTATTTTGGAATTTGAAGGTCGCGTAAACATGTTATTGCTTGATATGGATTTTGCTAATTAAGAGTTAAGGCACGACAGAGGGAACCAAGATATATCTGTGTGATATAATTTATCATTTAATGCATTTAACTTTTCCAGTCTTTCAAGGCCATTTACGTATTGATTTGTAGGCGTGATCAATCAAAATTTACAATAGTTACATTCAGATAAACACATTGATCTGAAGCATAATCAAAATCTTAAAAAGTCAAGTTCGACAAAACGATTACTTCAAAAATATCTTAACAATTTTGCACACTTTGAAAACGAGCGGACACTGGGTTAACTGTCTGATAGACAACAGTCATTGTGTTTATTGTGTAAAAAAATAAATCATTTTGGCTGAATTTCAGCGTGCAAAATTGGAACTGTTTCCCTACAGGACGGACTATGTCGTCCATGCAAAGAGAGCAAGTACGGCTACAAATGCTTGAATGATTGCACCTGCAATCATTCACAGAGGTAATAGTTATTAAAAAAAAACCTTTTGTATTTTTAAACAAGTGACATTAAGAACACTTCCATATGTCAATGATATAATATAGGTATCAGGGTTAACTTAAATGAGTTGTGTTTTATACATCAACACTGATGAAACGTCACATAAAGGACGCAAAAAAACAAAAAGGTCAATTATGTTTTATAAGGGTGTACAAGATGTGAATTGATTCGATGAAAATTTATCTCCTCTCTGGGGTAGGAATAAAATGTTTTATCATGATAAGTTAGAAATGGATGGATAAGGTTAAGTCATGGGTTTCCTTAATGTGCAAAAGAATGGCACATTAGTAAATCTTTTATGATGAAATAATCGAAACAATTACTTGGATTGCATTTCATTTATTTTCTTTCATATAATTTACCACTACTAATGATTATTTAAAAAAAATATACATGTAGAGTTTATCATCTTTGAGTAGATACGCTTTGTATAATTCAGTTGAATCTTACTCGTAGCATGCAACATTTTTGTAGACATTGTTTTTCACTGCTGATATTACATGTATCAATAAAATGTTTAATATTGATGAGTAATAAATGATGACATATCCTAAAGTAGTCCAATTTGTTAAATATCTCAGAATCTACTGTTTTACCGTACATTATTTATTTTTGCATACAGGCTGATACTTTTCATGGGTGTTCTTCTGAACAATTTGGTACAAAAGATATTTTATAGCATTTGTTATATAAGGAACGTCCTTTAAAGACGACTTTCCGCAACATGACCATGATAACAATGTATTAACTTCTAAATTAACTTTAACTTAGTTATTCGAGGATCGACAATAGTCCTTTAGACGCAGACGCTTAACTTCTCGACGCGCTCGCCTTGGCTCATTCTGAAGTTACTGCATTTCCTATTTTTCTTTATTTTTGAAAATAGGTAAACTGTTGTTGGCTTAATTCAGAAATTACAAGAAAGGTTGCTCCTTACGGATTGAAAATTCTAACCCCTGATCTATGGTGATGTCTCAGATTTAAGTCATCCAATCTACATATTTCCGATTGTAAAACCTTATCTGAGAGACAATTCGTACTGTATTCTTTTTAGTTTATGCGTTGCCGTTTGTTTTTAATTGTTTAGTTGATTAGTCTTTTCAATTAATTTCCGAAATTTAAACATCAGCAAACTTTTGGTGACCAAACAATACGTAAACAATTCATTAATCAGTTATTTCACACTTTGGTCAATCAAAATGCCTGTTTTGCCATTTTTTTTTAATCTTAAAACCTACAAATTTCAATCTATCTATCTATAACCCGATTCAAAGAACAAATGAAACTTATTTTGAATGTTTTCGTATAAAAAAAATAGAATAATCAAAGATTATGTTTCGAAGTTTGGCTATATTTCTATCTAGATATCCCACCCTAATTTTTACAATGATGCTGTTTCTCTCTTTGGAGGGACTTCAATCCTTTTTAGGTAGGGGTGAGCAGCTGAGGAATTCAGTACTTTAACTTTTTTTCTCATTTTTTGAATAACACTAATGCATATCATTTCATATATTTTTAACACATAATATACATATAGCTATCCTAATTACGCTATTTTATGGTGAGATAAGAAGATTTCACAAATATCAGATTCATTTATAATTTTGTTTGTTTGATCACATATGTGGTCAAATCGACATCTTATTAGTTGTAAATACCCATCAACAACCTTGTCATTTGTTCTTAATTTATCGACATAAAATTTCTCATAAAACTTGTGTCAGTGACCAATTCAAGCGACTCATCTCTACCACTCATTACATAAGACACCCGAGTGTTGTTTGATATCCCGTGAATTAAGATAGATCTATGAAAGCTTATCGATCAATACTAGAAAGTTGCAGTTTTAACATTGTGTAAAGATCTTTAATATTTTTTTCATTGGTACTAACATTGATTATATTATCAATAAATTGAAACATGATAAAATATGAATTGCTAAGCAGTTAACATTAACGTTTCTTTATCCTGGGATACATATATTTTGGCATTGCACAAAGTCATTTTTTCATAGACTGGGACTATTGTAAGATTGGTACTTTCAGTTAAATAGTTATTTGTGCTTTATCCTGCAATTGGGTGTCTTACTATACAGATACAGCCCTACAGATATCGCCAAGCTGTATCTGTATACTATACAGATATCGCTTTAAAGCTCCGCCCACTGCCGGACTACGTTTGTGTATTGCTGTTGACGAGTGTTATGAACCTGCGTGACCTCAGAATGTGTATTGCAGTCGCATTCCAATGACGTATTGTTTGACCTTATGCGAACTAACGATTACTTTTATACGTTATGTTTTGTTTTCAAACATTTCTTTAGAGCAATAAGAATTAAACTAATTTTCAGATAACAGACAAACATGAATAGCAGTATTTTCTACGACGACAATCATCGATGTCAAAACTTGAATGTGTACATGTGTAACAAAATCAACCATGTCAATTTCAGCATGCATGTAAAGTGAATGTCAAGTTCAATTCAAAATTCTGAAGCATAGGAAAACTCGTACACTTCTGTTTCAAATTGGACAATGTTTTAATATTTGTTTTTACTGTTGAAATAAGTTTTTATGTTAAAATAGGTAATTATTCACCTTGAGCGATGTATTATTGTTGACCATTCGAGAGATCATTCTAGATTCTTTTTTTGCGAACCCGTCTTCAGCTGAATATGTGATTTTAAATCGAAAATAAATGCAAAAAATGTGAGTTTTTGTGTCTTTTAAAGCACAAACAATATACAGAATAAATTGCAGGATAAAGACAATAACTGTTTAGAGTCTTTAAATATCAGCTGTATTTGTACTCTGCTCGAAACAGGAGTAATAGCTCGCTAAAGCTCGCACTACACCTGTTTCTTAGCCTCGTACAAATACAGCTGATATTTAAAGACACTAAACAGTTATTGTCTATTTATATCGTTCAAGTTGATTAAAGATCTGTTCAACTGAATCTATTGGATGTGTAGTAATTGATAATTTGTTTTGGATATATGATTTTTATAACTTGTTATTGGCTTTGAATGTTCTTTTAGGAAGAGTAACTACTCTTATATCGATACTTCGAGTCATAATTGTTGTTTTAGGTGTTTTAGGCTTTGTATCGTTCTGATGAGTCAAGTCCTTTTCCAATGACTTTTAAAGCTTGCTCATTTGTTGTAATGTTACATCTTTGTCCCAGGATAGGGGAGTGCTGAGCGCCCGAAAACATGTTTCACTCTGCCATATTCCGCATATGCATGTCCCAAAACGTAATAACACCAATGGAAATTCCAAAGTATTGTGTAAACGCTGGCCTAGAATATCAATATCAAGGGGTTTAAAACATAAAGTTCTTATGAATGTAATAACCATTTTATAAACTGTAAAACATGGGAAATAACCGCCTTTATTATAATTCATGTAAGCATACAAGTACACAATGTCGTCTATTGGTAATTTCGGGTACCAAATGTTCACCAGCAGTGGCGTCGAAGCAGTGGTTGTACATTTAATCTTATGTAGTCAAAACATGTTGTCTTTTTTATGTTATATTTACACTTCAAAATGTCTATCACGTTTTTGCATTTTGAAAATTCTCTCTAAAAGCATCAAGCATCAACAAAAATATATTTATTGTCGAAATGCTTACTTGACTTTGAGCAGAGCAACCGTTACCGCTAATTCTTCTTTTACTACTGGGTCCATACCTCTGCTTGTAGACTGTAAGCCCATAAGAATACTCAGCTAAATAAAAGGTGTAAGGTATACAGAATTGGAACTCGTAGATTTTAGGCGTATCAGAAAGGAATTTATTATTTTAATATTTTGATCGTTTGAATTTAAAACATGCCTGTCATTTGAGATTGCGATTTTATTTTATTGTTCAAGGTGCGATGCAAAATTAGGATGTATTCGTTTGACAGTATCAACAATAGATGCAGGATATAAAGGTATTTACTTTCAATTTTAGCGGAACTATATGAAATCAAACAAATCTTATGTGGTGATTGATAAAGTATCTAATATATTATGCGCTTAAACTAGTCAAATAAGCATAACGCATCTACAAATGGAATATATTACATATATAGTTCTTTAAGGGACATAAGCTTCGATTAAGACAACAAATTGAAAAGAAGATTTTTAGTTTCAAACATAAATAAAAGCGTTATATTGGATTAATAACTCGCTATTAGCAGCCAGTTAGATTAATTTTGCTCTACACTACCAGGAATTTATACAGCATTTACATGTAATTTAAATGCCACTACAAATACAGTACTGGTATAAAAAGTCATCAATCAGTACATTTCTTACTCATATGTATTCAGTACAATTAATTGTATGTATGTTTTCAGTTATGTTGAGAAAAAGTTGTTTTCAGTACCAGAAATTTTAATCATTTTTCAGTACTGAAAATTTCATTCATTTTTCAGTACAGAAAATTTCAGTCGTTTTTCAGTACTGTAAATTTCAGTCGTTTTTCAGTACTGAAAATTTCAGTCATTTTTCAGTACAGAAAATTTCAGTCGTTTTTCAGTACAGGAAATTTCAGTCATTTTTAAATACTGTAAATTTCAGTCATTTTGCAGTACTAAAAATTTCAGTCATTTTACTGTACTGAAAATTTCAGTCATTTTTAAATACTGTAAATTTCAGTCATTTTTCAGTACTGAAAATTTCAGTCATTTTACAGTACTGAAAATTCAGTCATTTTAAGTACTGAAAGTTGTAGTCATATTCAAGACCTAATAAAAAAAGTTATCGGTTATGCTATCACAAATATCATAAACCCCAAGGGTGAGTGGGGAATAGAAATATGGTCACTTGGTCTTCTTCCGACCGGCAGTAAAACGCTTGCCAAGTTCAAGGCAAAATTTCTGTCCCTATCCAATATACCTTCATTTTCCAGTGGCAGTCGAAATTCCCCCGACCATCATCCCTGTGGGCCTCTTTTATTACAAGACCTACCTGTTGTATTTATTGTTATCTTGTTCTCGCCCTGAACATGCATGAAATATTTGCCACTGGACGTTTAGCAATCAACAATCAATCAATCATCAACAAATATCATACGTTGGTTTGTGATAAATACAAGTATTTTATTCTAAAACTCCATCGCTGTATGTATTCTTTCATTTCAACCCATTAATGCATTGAAGATGATTCTTTTGATGAACTATATGGCCACATTCTTTATGTGCATGTTTCAAGCCATGAGTTCTCATTTTTGATTGTCGTTGTTTGTTGTTTGTCATAAATGGTGTTATTCAATGTTTTTGACGTAGATCAGTGCGGGTTTTTTTTCCTACGATTAGTTTCGCTAGTTATCAAGTAGACTTTTACAGCTTTCCATGCGCTATGATTTTTTCATTGTTAATTTGTGTGAAAGACGGAAAAGGAGCTGTCATAAAGACAGTCAAATTCAATCACATAAGCAAGAAATACCAAACCATCAGACAGAGGTCACAAATACAGTTCTTTAATGTTTAGCAGTCCAAACAATACAAGAAGCTCTAAATGGCTCCGACAAAAAGATGTTATCTAGCTGTACAGCACAATGTCAGAATACTGTATATTCAGAAATTATTGCGATGTTTTTATAATTGCGAAAAATGCGACAGGGTTGTAATCGCAATAGTTTAAACTCGCATTTTGAATTTTTTTATAAGAATTTTACAGATTTTGTTTTCACTATCGCAAAAATAAAAATCGCATTTTAGTCTAAAATGACAAAATCGCAATAATAAATGCACGCAATAATTTCTGAATTTACAGTATCGTTTATTAAACTAAATGTATAACTACACAATGACATATCTATGACATGACTTTGTCCGACTTGGGACAGAGGTGCATATAAATGTGGCGGGTTAAACCGATTTTGTCGACGTCTGACGTTGGACATTATGGTTATATATAGTATCCTTGTTCTGTTGTTGATAGTTGGCAAGCATACCACATCTCCTTGTTTTTATAATACAAATAGATATGTAGATTATATATGCAGTCGTCCATATTAAAACTGTTGATCTTTAAGCAGCATTGCATGGTCATAGCTATTTTTGACGAAGGTACTTTCTTGGAGCACTTAAATTGCAATGAAGTCTATAATATAGTTCACATTTCTCCTATAGATAGAAAACATTCTTCTGATACCATGACAGTTTGTTATCAGTAATAATTTCAAAGTAATTTTAAAGAATATGCACACATTTCAAGATCTTTTTATAACTTAAACCTTGGACGAAGTCAAGAGCCTGTAGTCTAGTGGTTGTGGTTGGTTCATTTCGGTCATATTTGTTGTTTGTAAATTGTTTTGTTATAAATTAGGCAGTTAGTTTTCTCATATGAATTGTTTCATATTCATATTTTACATGTTTAAACCTTTTATAGCGACTTTACGGTATAATTTTTTACTCACTTTATCAAGGCCGTACAGTTGACTATAATTGCTTATATCTACTTAATTGAACTTTGGTGAATAGTTGTCTCATTGGCAATTATAACCACATTTCCTTTTTTTTTATTGTAATAGACCTATTTGGCATGTTTGGGAGTTTCAACTTCTGCAAATATAATGATTTAGATTGGTTTGTATTTCAGATAGCTCGCTATCGGTTTTAACCAGAAAGCAGCAATACCAACCTTGATATTTTCTATTCAACGGCAAGAAATTAAAACCTGAACGTTGCTTCTTTTTGTTCTTTGTGTGGTTTTAATATTGCATAAGAATTTTGACAGCAGTAGATTTTGAATGAAAAGCTGGACTAATTTTTAAGGTAGTAAGGCAGAATCCAATTAAAATACATAATCTAAATATAAAAAGAAATATTAGTTAAATCCCCATGAAACAGTAACCCTTCTACCAAAGATATTTCAGTCTATTACTATATGAAGTCTAATTCGGTTTTCTTCATCTTTAACGTCACAACTAAAAGAGTGTTCAATTGCAAAAACGGCATTTTTTTGTCCTTGACCTAAAACACTTAAATCCAAAGCGGTTGGTATAAAAGAATTATTTAAAATACAGACAAATGTTCTACCTATGACATTAAGGTTAATCGATCTATCACATGATTTTTTTTTAAATGTGAAATGAACACGATTTAGTTTTAGATGCATGATTTTTTTTATTAGTTGTTAGTGGCTTTGAACTAGCTGTCAGTAACTGCGAGTACTCTCAGATCTGTACTTAGTGTCTTTTTGTTGTTTGGATGTACAAGTACCCGGCCACGTCCACTTGTATTTGTAGTATTTGTATTTTTATCCATCTGATGAGTTAGTAAACTTTTGTACGACTTTGCCCCCAGCAGAGCTATAGAAAACAGTACATTAACGGGTGTTACACGGACACTTTATAGATGATACACGGACACCTTTTAGTTGTTACACGGACACTTTTTATGAATAGAATCACTCGTGCATGATCAGTGAGTTCATGGGCACTTTAAATTTCGATTAGATTTGAACTTTTTGTTTCACCGACATATTTCCTGTCTGTTTAAAATATTTACGTTGGTATCAAATAACTGTATTTTTTTCAAACAATTCCAGTATATTACTATTCATATCAGTACACTACGGATTTGACCATTTAACTTCAAAAGGGGGGTTATGGTTTTTTCCACACAAAAAATATTCTGATCCCCAATTTTATGAGAAAAAATATAGTGTGGTCAAGCAGATGACAAAATAATGTTCTGATTCCTGATTTTCCGAGTACAGTATATTAAAGTGCTAATTTCGAAAAAAATATTTGGTGATAGCGTTGAAAAGGTAATTAATTTTCTTACTCAGAAAAAAAAAAAACACCCCTTTTGAAGCTAAATGGTCGGTCCGTAAATGTATTTTTTCAATATATGGACATGAATAGTATTCTGGACAATGCTGAAAGTAAAGAAATGCTGGTACCGACGTTTATATTTCAATATAAAAGACAGTAAATATATATACATAAAAAAATCAAATCTAATCAAAAGATAAAATCCCTATCAACTCACCAATGCACGATTGATCCTATAAATAATAAGTGTCCGTGTAATACACGTCCAAATAGGCAGCAAATCTTGAAGAAAATCTTTCAACTTATGTCACCAATTTTGGACGGTAAGCTGCGATTGGATCATAATTGTGACACGTGTTTAATCCTGATCAATACTATTAGAGACCTACAAGCATGAAAATTTAAAAAAAACCCAAAATATATGCCTATATATATCTAATAACAAGCCAAAATCTATTTTTTCATAACATTTCATTCACTAATGAAATAAGAACTTCGTTCTTTTTATACATTTATACTGTTATTGAAATCATATATATTGAATTCATATATTTGGGAGCAAACGGACGATTTTTATTATTTTTTTAAGGGGGAATGGGGAATGGAATGGCACATCCTGCATTTTTTCAACAAAAAAGGATCAAGCCTGTTATTTTAAATGTTTAACCCCCCCCCCCCCCCTCTTTCCGTTTTTCCCCAAATAAAAATCAAATGTTAGCTTGCTTAACTCTTAAATCTTTTTCCTACAATACTTACTTGCGAAGTTGCATTTAAAAAAGTCTCAAATGTGTACGACATTCATCTTTTACTTGATATGGTTCTTTTTTATAAAATTATTAGATTTTTGAATTTCTTGAGAAAAAAAAAAACTCTCGGCTGAAGGAAAGTGAAAAAAAAAGTTTGTTTAAACTGTAACTTACATTAACTTGTATATGGTCATTTAAGTCTCTAATCTGTTTAATTTTGCTACCTCTTCTAAATGCAAAATGTACTACTTCTTTCTTGAAACGTCGTACAAGTCAGATACAAAACAAAGGTAACAAAAAACAGGCCGGAAACAAACTGCCGTATAGTTTTTCTGCACTTGTAGTCAGGTCAAGGTCCTCAGCTATCGCCTCGGACCTTGACCTGACTACTCGTGCAGAAAAAATATCCGGCAACGCTTGTTACCGGCCTGTTTCTTTGTTACCTTTGTATTGTATCTAATACTCAACTGATTTTTATAGTTCGTTCTTATGTTGTACTGTTACACCACTGTCCCAGGTTCGGGGGAGGGTTGGGATCCCGCTAACATGTTTAACCCAGCCACATTCTGTATGTATGTGCCTGTCCCAAGTCAGGAGCCTGTAATTCAGTGGTTGTCGTTTGTTTATGTGTTACATATTTGTTATTCGTTTATTTTTTGTACATACATTAGGCCGTTAGTTTTCTCGTTTGAATTGTTTTACATTGTCATTTCGGGGCCTTTTATAGCTGACTGTGCGGTATGGGCTTTGCTCATTGTTGAAGGCCGTACGGTGACCTATAGTTGTTAATTACTGTGTCATTTGGTCTCTTGTGGAGAGTTGTCTCATTGGCAATCATACCACATCTTCTTTTTTATACGAATTGAGCCTTCACATGAATTTAACAGTAACTGAACATATTTTAGATAATATTAATGCTTATCTCTATCTTTTATAATACATAAAATTAGAAAACAGATATGTCTTTTTTTTTGGTAGTGAGCATGTGTTCATACTACCATTCTATATTTCTTTTTTCCTGTTCAAATTTTTTGGTCCTCAACAATAAAAGTCAGTCCTGTAAACTCTAACCAATAATGTCTCAAATACAACATATATGATGCAACAAGAATTCTCAAGCTGAAATGTCTCGCCTGCTTTTCTATTAATGAAATATTTTATGCTGATAGTCCTATGGATAAAGTTTTAGTACAAGTGTCACATAAACCTCACATTGTCAAAGATCCATGAAAATGAAGTCAAGGTGAGATAAACCAATTTAAGCCAGAAAGACATGTTTAGCTGACAACCATTACACACACCTAATATAGTTTTGCTATTGCTTATCTTATACAAGAAACAGACAAAACCATGAAAATTAAATATTGACCAATGAACCATGAAAAAAATAAGGTCAAGGTGACTCGTCAGAAGAACCCTGCCATACAGACATGTACACCTTGAAATCATTTCATACACTAGATATAGTTGATCTATTGCTTATAATATGAATTTTTCGAAATACTAAGGATTTTCTTATCCCAGGCATAGATTACCTCAGCCGTATTTGTCACAACGTCTGACGTATTAAATTATAAGCCTGGTACCTTTGATAACTATTATAGTAATAGACAAAAACAAAATTTTAACATTGACCAATGAACTGTGCAAATTAGACAAATAACAGTACACAAGACACAACATAGAAAACTAATGACTAAGCAACACGAACCCCACCAACATCTGGGTTTGATCTCAGGTGCTCCGGAAGGGTAAGCAGATCCTGCTCCACATGTAGCACCCATCGTGTTACTCATGTTATATCAAACCTGGTAAATAGTCTAATTCGGTAGGTCACATAATAGGTAAGTGAGAAATTCACATAACAAAAATAGAAACAAGTTTTCAAGCAGTCGCTTGACCATGAACATGAGGTCAAGGCCAACAGACATATGACAGACCTTCGTAATATAAGCCATCTGTACACAAGGTAAGAAGCCTCCAGTTCAAGTCAATTACCATCTAAAATAAAAAGCTCAATACAAATAGTTTACGCTATAGGATTGTTATCTGTATGTTTCGCATGTCGCAGGAGCGACAATAAATCAAGAAGACAAGCAAATGTGTCACAGGTGTAGAATTTCATGTACATCGATGACTCGCATCCTGGATTATAGTTGTATTATTGCTGATCAATTCTGAAACAAATTACCTATGGAAATGAGTCTTACTTGCAAAAGACAGAAATGAAAAATATTAATTTAAATGGACCTTAGTACCCATGAATTCCTTCATACATTTGTATGTTATATCCTTGTAAGATGTTGATTCAGTGATAAAATCCTGTTATGCATAAACCGCATTAGACTCTTGGAATTCTTCATACTGTTGCTGCAATCTAAAAATGAAATTCAGGGTACAATTTTTGTAAAATAATCATCAAATACAACCTTACCAATCAGGGTTCTCACTTAGGAATTTTCAAAGATGAGTCCACAGATTTCGCATTTTTGACATGTGCAAGGGTGATTTTAAGAAATGTTATTGCTTTATAATTTATCATTGCAGTCACCATGATAAAATAGAACAACGAAATTATTCTAACACGTTTATACCAATTAAACACTTAAATTAGATCCATGATTATTTTTTGTTATTGGTATAACATTGATTTTGTTATCAGTACATTAAAACCATCGTTAATAGGAGTATTATACACATATATATTTTTTTTAAATTCTGTATTTTACTGATAAATATACTCACTTTTTAAGTCAACATCACACTTTTACACTAACAGCAGCGATTGCAGGTGAGACACAGTGTTCTGTGGATCCCCTTACAAATTTTTCAATCTAGATTTCCCAATGATGATTTATTGTTCCCAAGTTTGGTAAAATAATTTGGCTCATTAGTAAATCAGAGGAGAACAGTTTTACAATTTTGGATAAGTTAACGGACAAAAACTTATGAATATCTCTTTAAGCCTTTTGGTCCAAGTGGGCTAAAATATATGACAAACATTTCTTTTCAATGGATTTCTATAAATGTAATACCTTCGTGTGTGGTAAAGGAGCTGTGTCACTAAGGTGGAAATTTGTTCCCAAATTAAGTGAAAGTTTTGAAGTTACCATCCTTGACCTTAAATTTGACCTAACATTGTAACTTACATACACGTACATGAAGATTTAAAGACTGGTGTTCAGGATAAAAGTCAGTTCACATTTGTTGAGTTACGATATCAACAATAAGAAAGCATGAAGAAATTGGTATATTTTGTAAAATTTCTTTTATTTCCTTGTTTTGCATCAACTTAGGTATGTATGTATACGTATTTTGAACATTCAATCTGGATTGAAAATTTAAAGTAAAACAACTTTTATTTTATATTTGGTGGAATTCTGTAAAAAGTATATGTAAAGAGTTAGCTTCTCTAAACTTGTTTGCTGTTATTTGGCTGCAGTCAATGTTATTAAGAAAGTTCTGAAACACGAAAGGAATTCTGCCAAAAAAGATAGCATTTTTTTCGTTCTTATGGAATATGTGCATATATTATCATGTAATTATTACATCATATCATTACATATGAGCTGCATAGGATTAGAAATCGACCTGATGCAAATGCTTGTTTACATGCATGGATATAAACAGATGTGGTATGAGTTCAAATGAGTGAGACAACTCTTCATCCGAGTCACAATTTTTATAGTTCAAAGAACATGTGTACATGTATTAGATTTTCGATTGATTTTGGAACCTTTAAATACGAAATAAAAATTGAATTTTAGTCTGTTTTGTATCAACTCAATATTTAAACAGTTAAAACTTTGCAAAAAAGATTTTTTCAACCCAAAATAGGTTAACAGATGTCAGTGACGAATCCAGAAATTTGCATAAAAGGGGGGGGGGGGGGGGGTGGGGGACTGACAGCCCTAAGTGGGGCCCATTCCAGTCCCCTAAATAATCAACCAATTTTATCCCAATATTACCTTCATATTAGAAAAAGATTTGAATGTCACAAAAAAAAAAGCAATGTGTGCATGATTGAAGTCTATAAGTAAAGTGTAACAAAATCTCAAATAGCGATAAGGGGACGACCATTGATTGTAAAAGGGACCGGATGCTGGCAGATTTTGGAAATATAAATATTCTGGCTCCTATTTAGTTGGAAATAGATACACTTGACTTATCACACTTGAAAATAAATATTACATGAATTCTGACCCAAAATAATGAAAACGTACAATCTTTTTTCACTCGCTCTGCATGCCAAATGTACAAAGCATGTACATTTATACAATAAATAAATATTGTCTGTTGCAGTTGACCGTAAATAAAAGGGCTTAAAATCAAAAGTCAGATTATCTTTGCCTAAGTTTCTTCATAGCATGTTTCTTTTTGCTTCGCATCACGATGCGGAGCTATTAGTTTCAGTCGACATACACGCCATCTTGAAATAATTACTAATCACAAATATATTCTGATTGGTTGTTTTATGATTGGATGCGGCTGAGATACAACAACAGCTATTGGATTAAATGAGATAAATAATTACAGACTTTTCTCGTCTCAGGATAAGACATCAAATGCCGGAAAATTGCCTATGCGTATTACAGTTCCGATCAATAGTCATTAATTTATATTCGTTTTACTATGCATATATTGCACACTGAAATTCAATATTGAAATATCAATTAATAATAAATACGTGTTTATTTGCTTTGTTAATCTGCAATATGCACCATTTGTTATGCTAAACAATGTTCCTATACAATGTTTACAAAAATGCATTATCTATATTTCTATAACTTCTGCCAATATAGGCACACCTCCAGAGTCGTTGCTATTTGTAAATGTTTTACTTTTCAACAAGTAAAGTGAACAAATTTTTTAAACGCACACTCTTAAAATATCAACCAATATCTAAAAATAACACATTTCCAATACTAAATTAACAACCACATGCACACATATTACATTAAATTAGTATAGAGCAAAGCAGTCCTCATCTTTTTAGAAAGCTAAAACTTGTTGCTGCTCTTAACATAACAATTTACATGTTAATTTTGGGGAGAGGCTTGTAGTCTATGGTGTAAGAAAAGAATTAAAGAATAAAAAACAAACTGAGATTTTTTAATATTAATTTTTCACGTTTGTAAATGCTACATATTTGTAATGTTTATTGTATATTTGTGTTATTTTGTAGCAGTCCAATTGTTTGGATTTTATACTTATATATATCTTATATCGTATATAAGACCCAGAACCCAACCTCCCTCCCTTTTTATACTATTTTATTTTCATGTTTTTATAAATTCACCCATCTGAAATTGTTTCTGTATGAATGAATTACAACGACTATTAATGACAAACTTGAACAATCAGGTTTTTTTTCTGTGATATAACAACATAAGCATTGTGATATAAGAATTATATGGGTAAGTGTACTAATTCCAAAGTTGTTCATACCCTGGCCTGGTTGGTACACAGTGGAATCTCAACCTAAAAAGTTGGGTACAGAGTTGAGACGTCCGGTTGGAGTTTGAATAACACCTCCCGTTCATATATTGATTAATGTGAAAGTCCCTACCCATTTACATATACATTGTATATTAAATAAGAAAATCAAAACCCATTTATACACATGTATATTTCCAAGCTACCTGTTTAAATTATGCAATCAAATAAGTTTATTTTCATTTTTTTAATTAACTTTAATAAAGTCTATTTTTACTCTCTGCTAAATGATATTGATGCCCTCTCCCCCCTTTTCCGTGGGCTGATAAGAGTTGAAAGAAATGATTTTGCCCAACATGCCAAGAGCATGAGGAAAATTAATTCTCTGCAACTAAAAATGCAGGAACTAAATTGTGTACAAAGTAAAAATGAAACTGTGCTGCAGTAGAATATAAGCATGCGTAGCAGCAGATCAAAATGAATAGATCTATTCGTCTAAAATTCCCCCACCCCCCCCAAAAAAAAACATCAAATAGTTGTCCCCTTAAAACTAAACAACCCTGACCATGGCAACCATAAAAGAACCCTTGTAGTAAAGTTACAGAATGCATGACAATTGACCCGGAGACAAGTCGGACTGAGTCCAATCGGAAAGTCTAAAAAGACAACTCGGACCGTCAATAAGACAACTCGGACCACCAATAAGTAAACTCGGCCCATCTATAAAGACAACTCAAAGATTTATTATTCAAAGAGGATTTGAACTATATAAATTATTAAATCATATATTTTAGATGGTAACATCATTTCGGTATTCAATACTGAATTCGCAAAACATAATAAAATAAATATTGTATTACGTGGATTTAATATTTTGTTAATTTCTTATTAATTTATTATTGGTGCATAAAATAAGTCTAGGGGTTAAATTAGCTTTATTTTATGCCCCCGCCATAGCAGAGGAGGCATTAAGTTTTACCCTTGTCCGTCTGTACGTCCGTCAGTACGTCCTTCTGTACGTCCCGAAGTTGGTTTCCATTCTCTAACTTAGGTTTGCCTCAACCAAATGTTGTGAAACTTATACACAATGCTAATTACCACAAAACACAGATCATGTTTGAATTATGGTGGCGTCACTTTAACCGTTCTAGAGTATTGTCCCTTTACAATTGGAAGAATTGCTGAATTTTTCGTTTCCGTTCTCTTACTTTAGTTTGCCTCAACCAAATGTAATGAAACTTACACACAATGCTTTATATCACAAAAAAACACAGATCAAGTTAGAATTTTGCTGGCGTCACTTTAACCGTTCTAGAGTAATGCCCCTTTACAATTGGAAAAATTGCTGAATTTTTCGTTTCCATTCTCTTACTTTAGTTTGCATCAATCAAATGTTATGAAACGTATATGTTTATGTGTTATGAATGAGAATGTATTGTGTATTGTTGTCATTATGTCCCGTCAGGGGCCCTTAATTGGAAAATAAAGAACTTTGAACTTATACACAATGCTTATTAACACAAAACACAGATCAAGATCGAATTGTGGTGGGGTCACCTTAATCGTTCAGCAGTAATGCCCCTTTAAAAATAAAGAAATGCTGATTTTTTTCGTTTCTGTTCTCTAACTTTAGTTTGCCTCAACCAAATCTTATGAAACTTATACACAACGCTAAATACAACAAAACACAGATCAAGTTTGAATTTCAGTGGCGTCATTCTACCCATTTTAGAGTTATGCCCCTTTACAAATGAAAAAAATGAGAATTTTTTGTTTCCATTCTTTAACTTAAGTTTAAATTGCCTAAACCAAATGTTATGCAACTTATACACAATACTTATTACGACAAAACTCGGATCAAGTACAAATTTAGGTAGTATCACTTTTACTGTTCCTCAGTAATGTCCTTTTATAACTTTATATGATAAGCAAGCGAGGGCATCATTTGTGTTCCATGGACACATTACCTATTTATCTACATTCTTTCAAGTAACAGATAGAATTTATAGAACAGACAAGGGGTAGTGGCAAATATTTCACGTATATTTGTACACAGAGAACATTGCCCGGGCACCCTTTGCCAAAAAAAAACCAACCCTTCTTTTTCTTTAATGTGCCCGCCTTCAGACTTTATGTTTTGAATTGTAGTTTCACTTTCCATATTCGGTATTTATTCTTATGTAAGCTCCACGTGGCAAAAATCACTTGATGCAGGAATTTATTATCTTGGAGTATTTTTTTTTAGGGCGGGGACTCCAAGCAGACAACATGCATGTGTATAACGGCACTTTAGATTTTCTTATTTAATAAAGGAAGTTGTCGGTCCGGTACATCAAAAGATCGGTTAGAAAGCAAGGTTTTAATTTTAATTAGATTAACAAGCTTAATTCGAGGGTTGAAAATTGAGAGGACAAAAAAAAGGGGGGGGGGGGGGGTTCCTCAAGGAAACTTTTTATCTTATGAACTCTACATTTGAAAGGTTTATTTTTTTTATTTAATTAAAATAGAGAAAACAAATGTAAGTCAACTCATATGGCAAAATCAAAGGTACTTTATTTAAATCATTTGCACCACGTGACTTTGTCCCTTTTGATCAAATTACTTCCCTTAGCTTAAGATTGAAAATATAATTTATTATAGATTTGCGGATAATCCAGTCTTTTTCCGTCATGTATCTAAAACTAATGTATCTTTAAAAACTTCCTTTGGCGGATATTTACAAAAATGCTGTGTAATTCTAAGGGAAAATGCTTAAAATTTGACTTTTTACGAAATGGGAAGGTTGAAATCATCATATTTTTAAAAGAATTTGGCCGAAAACTTAAGAAAGCAGGTAAGTTAAAAGTTATTTAACTTTAAAATTCAACCTACAAGGTGTTTCCCTATATGCGAACAAATCATGAACAATATCTTCTTGCATGTGTATTTCTGTTTTGAATCTTGCTATTTTACGATTTTACGTCATTTAATTTGATCTTATATAGCAATTACACAATGGTTACGCTTCCGATTTTTAAACTAAAAAGGCTGAAAGATTTCAGAGTAGACAATGTCCATTTGTACACGGACAGAAGCCTAAAAACATGTACAATTCACCTATGCGAACAAATTGTTTATTCGACATAGGTATTTGTATATTGGCATTTTTATTAAAAGGGCTTATATAATCCTATTGTAATGGCTGCCGTCATGATAAGGCAAAATGGCCGCTATGCAAATAGCAAATTACCCCAAATTTTGCCATATGTTGTGAATGGTCTTTCTTCCTTTCTCAAGTAATCTTCGCTAAAAATTCCAGTGGACCTCCTACGGCACCCATTAGTAGTTAAAGATTTTATTTCATTCAAAAAATTAATTTATGACCTGAATGTACGTGTCGCTTAGAACATGGTCATATACCAAATGGTCAATATTAATCATCCATGTAATTTGCTCTATGGGATGTTTGCAAACTTTCAACGGAGGCAATTTCATGACAAAATTGAACTTTACTGGCTGCTAAAAGCGAATAATTATTTCACTATTTCACTTTCATTAATGATTAAACAAAAAAAATCATATTTTAGATTTTGTATATATCTCGTAGCTAGTGCCCCTTTAATTAATCTGTTTAAATTAAAAGTATTCATTTTGTCATAATAATTAAATTGAATCAACAATCAATAATGTAACACAACAAAAAAAAGAGAATCTATCAAAACATTACAAAAAACGTTTTCTCATACAGCTTTAAAACAACAGAAATAACAAGCATTCTGTGAGTCTTGCATGGCAATATAATAGTCCCCTACCAGTTAACAACTTGATCTTTAAACTACATTGTATATAACAAAAATCAAGTTAATATCTTCAAGCACAACGAAAAAGTGCGGAAATTATTTAAGTGAATTTTCTGTCCAAGGGCCATAACTCTGCACAAAATCATCCGACCGGAACAAAATTCAAACTTGATCTGTAACTTGTCATGATGAAACAATACACCAAATATCAAAATAATATCTTGAAGCATAAAGAAAAAAAGAGTTGAACACTAATGTGCTGGACTGACGGATGGACAGACAGACTGACTGACGGACTGGCGGACAGACAAACAGACAGACAGATCGACGGAGTGCAAACCTAAAGTCCCAAAAATACTTTGGAACAACACTAGTACTCTACTGTTGATATAGACGTCTCTTCATGTACCGACCTAGGGCGTGTTTTATTGGTCTCTTCTGTATATCTCCAGAATATCTTCTGGTGAATAGTCCAAAAATAATGAATCTGGACCTCGTCAGGAGATATTCTGATGAAGAAGTTAAAAAACAAAAATACAATTTGCCGTCGAATATAGCACACCCCCAAGGGTGACTGGGGATTCGAAATATGGTCACTTGGTCTTCCCCCGACCGGCAGTAAAACGCTTGCAAAAGTGGGGCGTCCGTTTGGCTGTGCGGGATGTATCAAGTTCGCAGCCACGTCCGGTCAGAATGGGGACGTAAAATCCGATGCCTCGTGTAAAGAGAGTGCCTCGCTCTTTGCACGTTAAGAACCCTTGCAACAACTCTTTGAGGGGTCCGTAGGTGGCCTGTTGTAAGGCAAAATTTCTGTCCCTATCCAAATTCCCCTTATTTTCCAGTGGCAGTTCAAATTTCCCCGACCATCATCCCGGATGGCCTCTATTACAAGACCTACCTATTGTATTCATTGTTAACATGTTCTCGTCCTGAACATGCATGAAATATTTGCCACTGGATGTTAAGCAACCAACAATCGATCAATCAATCAATCGAATATAGCACAATTTTTTTTATGTTGGATTACATAAACGAAATTTACGATAATTTATTAGAAAATTTAGATACGTCAGTTCATTTGGTAGACATGACTTTAATAGTGTTCTCTGTTTTGGCATTGGTGTAATTATATAATGAGTGTAAAGACAACAAATAAGTTGGAAGAAATCGGTGTGTACGTGACATTTTTTCTTTATGCTTTTCTAACTTTATTAAGCTAAACAAATAAAATTTGTCAATATTTTACTGGTATATATATGACCGAAGATGACATCTTTTCTTTAGAATTTGTATATAAATGATATCGCAGAGTTCACAAAATCTTTATTCCCTGTTGGTCCTTGAAGAAAAATCTACTGGTCAAAACCTTCGAACCACCACTTTTCCGGAAACTTAATCGTACAAATGTATATGTTTTCAAGGTACAAGTATACAAGGTAATGGCGTTTTTCAGACTGTTTATGACTAAATCCGTTTGTTGTGTAATGGTTGACAGAGGCGGATTTAGGGGGCGGGGTGCCCAACCCTGTTTTGTGGTAAACATTTGGTTTATTATATAGGGAACTACTGAAACATGATTAGAGAGGGCTCCCTCTTGCCCCACCCCCCTTATGAACATTTCTTGATCCGCCACTAATTGATACTTTAGTCTGGAAGAGCATGATTTATTTGTTGGTTTTTATTGGCTTTGAACAAGTTTTCAGTTACTGCAAATACTCTTTTTTCGGTGCTTCACGTTTATCATCTTTAGTTAATGTTAGTTGTTTTTGTGTCTCGTACCGATCTTTTGGGTTAATCCAATTGCAACTGACTTTTACACGTTGTTTTTATGTTGTACTGTCTATCACCACTGTCTAAGTTTAGGGGTGGGTTGAGCGCTCATAAACATGTTGAATCCTGCCAGATTCTCATGAGCCTGTAGTTCAGTGGTTATTGCTTGTTCATATCTCTCATATTTGATTTTTTTAGAACGGGTTTGTTATATATCGTTAGGCCGTTAGTTTATTTCATTTTAATTGTTTCACATTTTTTATGCCGGGGCCTTTTATAACTGATTAACAGTATGGGTATTTTTCATTTTTTAAGGCCGCACAGTTGGTCATAATTGCTAACACTACTTCATTGAACTCCGGTTGATAGTTGCCTAATTGGCAATCATACCACATCTCCTTACTTGTTTTGATATTCTATACATGACTTTTAATTTCGCGTCCTGTCTAAACATGTATGAAATATTAGTCGCTGGACCAACAATCAGTTTAAAATCGTGTTAAATAAGGAGAAAATCATTTGACTTTTTTGGGGAAAAGGGGGGAGGAGGATTTTGAATATGAATATGGTGGCCAGGAAAGAGCTGGAAAAATTAGACATGCTTAGCGACAAAATAAAAATTTAAAATGAATAAAAAATTCCGCAAAAAGATCCTTCTGCCCCATTCCCCTCCTTAGAATATCAAAAGTCGTCCCCTTACTGTTATTATCCGTCCGTGTGTTTTTATTATTTATCCAGCTAGTTGTCCTTATAGTGTCCTACTATGGTTGCCATACCATAAACACGTTTATCACACAGCTCATATTTTATTATTTCTGCATTTACAAATTTATTAATTTCATTTAGACTAAGCGACGCCATGTTTGTTATGTATCTCTGCCGTCTAAACTACCAATTAAAAACGAAGAGGTAGAAGAGAGCCAGAAGGTCTTCCCAATGCAAAAAAAAAACAAAAAAAAAAACAGAAATGGACCTCTTCTGGCTCACTAACGAAGAACAAAAAAACACGCCCCTAGTTATAATTTTATATAATATACTCAACATGCTCAAAATTGGAATAAAAAAGTATCAATTTAGATACTTCTCTTCAGACTCATTATTTTTCCTTAAATCATTTATTTCTTCCAAAGTCTAATTTTATACGTTAACTTAGTCTGAGTTGTCATTATAGATGGTTCAAGTTGTCTTTTTTTGGAGACGGTCCGAGTTGTCCCCGGGCCGACTTGTCTTGCACCCAACTAAAATGCGGCTGCCCTAAGTTTGAACACTATATTCAACTTCATGACCACCATACCATACTAACCAAATGAAATGTGAACTACTTTGTTTTAATTCGTAAATTTTTACCTTAAAGAATACTGGTCCTGGGTAGATTTTGAAGTTGTCGTCAGCAAAAGATTAAAACCGTTCTTATTGCGGGCTTCGGTTGTCGTTGATTTCTATAGTTTGTGCAATGTCAATTTCATCATGGAACACTTTCTCCACAATCAGGGGTTTTTTAAGGAATAAAAATAAGTTTGATATTTATGTTATTAATATATAATAGTTACGATTTAAAAAGCTATCAATGTATTAATTCAAGTTGCAGTATAAAAACAATATTAGGTCAATGTCATAAAGATATAAACTTTTTTGTATTCGGCACAAAACTGGGGAAGGACTCAGTAAAAGCTCGCCCTTCCCCAGTTTCTCAGCGTCATACAAACAATTTTATATTTTTCTGACATTGAACTATATAAGTATTGTATGTGTAGAAGTACTTAAAGATGACAAAAAGTTTAAGTACTGATAAATGACTAAAATATTCAGTACAGTAACTGTGAAATGACTGAAATTTACAGTACTGTAAAATGACTGAAATTTTCAGTACCGAAAAATGATTAAAATTTCTGGTACTAAAAACAACTTTTTCTCCACATTACTGAAAACATGCATATAATTATATGTACTGAAAAGGTATAGGTAAGAAATGTACTGATTGATGATATTTTTACCAGTACTGTATATGTAGTGGCATTAAAAGTACACGAAAACGCTGTATAAATTCCTGGTAGTGTAGCTCTTACAAATTCACTAGATATAGATACTTTATTACGATTTTATGCATTGCGTATTATTTCCTATGATACTTTTGTAACTCTGGTAAATATTAAAGTACGTTGTAAACAAATCAAACATTTGAGTTATTGCAGGCAGATAATATATAATAAGGAGATGCGGCAGGAATAAGAATGAGACAATTATCTACCAGAGTTCACATGAAGTGGATGTAAGACTAGCAATTATAGCCAACCCTACGGCCTTCAGCAATGAGTAAAACACATGCCATGTAGTAGTTTATAAAGGCTTCATCATAAGAAATGTGAAACAATTCAAACTAGAAAACTTATTTGCAACGAAACAATTTACGAACATTGTTCTGTATTGTTAATTCGCTCGGAGGATTGTTAGTTTTAAGGAATTGAAAAATATTGTTATACAAGGGGTGCGTTAAGCAGGACAAGACCTTTCAAACCATTGATGTCACTTCATTTAACAAATACATTAGAGACATTTTTCATTGAAAATGATCTTGTAAGGATATGTTTTGACATAAGGTTGTTTTATTAGTAGAATATACTTTCACATCACAGAATGTTACTATAACTCATCTGTTCCGTGACAAAGCTTCAAACAGAGATGGTAAGTAAATATATAACATACAATTACACAATTCTCTTAGGTTTGCACAGTAAGGTTATGTTTCATGTGAAGCTTGAAAATATTGAAAATTTCTCCGTAATGAGAAACGTTCTCAAATTCGGGGTGTAGTTTAAGTAGTCGTTGAAAAGGCATACGAACAGAAAAAAAAAAAAAACAGTTTGAGTTAAACAACTTGCAAATCGTCAGAAATTATATGCATTTTATGGGAATAAAAGTATAAGTTTGATGTACATTACTTAAGATTTCAAACCAACTACATATGCGAAGGAAATTAAAAGAGGTTATTCTGCATAAAATGTAGACGACTGTTTATCTATCTAACAAGTTGTATGGCTGAGAGAAAGTGTGAATATTCAACCATTTTAACCAATGATTTGCCATTTAAACAAAATTCTTAAACCACAAACTCCGTTAGTTATAACTGAAGAAAATTAAGCAGGGATCATGTGATAATTTTTACGCATTCGAAAAAAATCATTTGATATTAACTTACGTAAGTCCAGTGAAATGTAAAGTGAAAGTGTTTTAGGAAACGGATTAATATAAGTTAACAGCTTGTTGCCGGATACTATTAATTATTCAATTGTTTTAATATGTAAATGCCAAATTGTGTACATTATTTAACATGAATTTAATTAATAAAATATGTTTACACTAAAGTGTTTTCTTCAAAAGTGTAACATACTCAGACATAAAAGACACGGGTAAAAAGTACAAAGGAATTTTGGAATAGAGCCGATCTATACTCAAGGAAGTGTACTCAGTTTGTCAGGTTCATTTTCTATAAATATATATAATTTTCCAAAACATCCCACGTTCGTAAAAACAACTCCCGATCATTTTTGAGCTTGACGTCTCTCAGAAACTAGTGTTTAATAAAATTATGGCGAAAGGCTTTTCTGCCATCCGAAAAGTTTTAATAGTCTCATTCATAAGACGTTCGGGAACGTAAAACATAATGCAATATTTCCAACAAGCAATTTAGTCTAATATCACTTTCTCTTATGATTTTCTTCAATCTCAGCTTTAGTACTATATCACATTTAAGAAAAGTAAACCTTTAAATCAACTTGTAGCATTCTTATCATTACAGATTTGAAATGCATCCTTCTTGGGACGTTTATGAATAACACATAAGACTGTGTGTTTATTTTGGAAGGCTGCAATTAAAAAATGACAAGAAAAAACATGATACTAAAGTTCATTTGATAAACCAACTAAACGTTTCGAAAATCACTCCTGAGTAGAAGTGCTAAAAAACAAAAAAAATTACACTATGTACAAAATTACAAGTATTCACCGAAGATCTCTGGAATTTATTTGAAAAATGAAAAACCAATCGATGATGAATACACATTCATAGTCAAACACATATAAACAAAACTTGTGCAGAATGTTTAGTGACGTGAGCGCAATTTTTGGTTCTCCCCCTTCATATGGTTTTATTTTGATGTAATGTCAACTATCTTGCGCCAGTTAACTTGTAATGCTATACTCTTCTTGAGTTCTGGTATTTTATTGTAACGCTTTATTTTATTGAACTTATAGGACCTACAAACATGGAATTGATTATTTACACACTCTGTGTTATTGGATTTCTGATAATTATTGGATTAAGCCATTTTGTTCGTTCATACCGAAAACGATCTTCAATTAACATACCAAATGAAAATGGAGGAGAAGGTATAGGAATGAGACAAGAAATAGTTGAACCACCATACATTGAAATATACGATGAAATTGACGAGCGCTTAATGGGAGAGGACAACAGCGACACCGCAGTAACACCACAATTAAGGAATATCAATGCAACTGTATCAAAGGCTCGTACTGATAAAACAACAAGTAGTCACGATGATACCTCAAGTTATCTTGATCCATGTGTTGCAGTGGATGAAGCCGAAAATAAAAGTTCATCTAAGGAATCCAGTTCAAGTAATTCCTCGAACTTTGACCTTGTCATTCCAGATCATGCAGGATATCTCAATCCCTACCAACCTCTTCGTGAAAGACAACCAATATCAGATGGCTATGAAGTTACGATTCATGTTCATAAAAATTCCGAGAGTTCGTCTGGATCCGAGTCGTCGGAAGTAAGGAGTTCTAGTTATAAATATTCTCACGTTTATCAACAATTGCAAAAAGATCAAAGTTTTAATAAACATGAATATGAAAAGGCAACAAAAACGTCGAATGAAATGTATATTGATTTAAACGAGGAAAATGACATACAGGACTGTGGAAATAAAGTATATACTGACAGTGAGGACAATGAGTCCAACAATTCGCTAAATAAAACAGAAACCGATGGAATAAATAATGGAAAAGGATTGTTAAATGAACAAACAATAGGGGATGCTTGTAGTGGAATTTCAGAGAAATCACGAAATGAAGACAACGATAACCTTGACTACACTGATAAATCACTAAATACAGATAAAAATCAAATGGTTTATGCCGGGGAGTGCGACGAACACGTTCAACATTCCGATAGTGTGACTGATTATTTAGATATGCAAGATCCTTTAAATACAGGAGAAATATAACCAACAGCCAGATCTAAGTTTTATTTATCATCACATTTTTATGATAAGACAAATAAAAATGTATCGTTGTTTTGTACACTGTAAACCGTATCATACCTTTATGTAACATCAACTTTTATAAAGGACATTTTATGTTGTTTATTAATGTAAAGATTTAAAGATAATATAATCTTTTATGAAATTAAGTTGCAAATATCCATTAAACTGACTGTTCAGTTGTGTCATTTGTATGTATGACATCTACGTTACTTTAGACTGATATATCATTTAAGCATATCATGGCGTTTGAATATATTTGAAGAGCAAACATACCTAATCACCTTTTTAAGAACTCTGAGAAAAGTAAAATCAAATTATTTATTTAAGCAAACTTTATGAAGGATGTAACGAAATCAGATTAGTACAAAAATTTTTATTTGGCATTGCTTTTGTAGAAAATAAATATATGGTTTTAAAACTCATTAAAAAATGATATATACCTAACTTATAAGATTTTAGCCAATTGGCAAATAAAGTTTGATGCCAAAACAATTTTCTGATAGACCTTTTAAACTCTACTTGCCTGGATAAAAAGTGTAGTTCTTTATCTTATAGTCCAAAATACCCGTTCTCTACCTGTTGTATAAAACACTCCGTTGTAATTAATTTTATGGCTGTATTTCAGGAAAATGCATTCTGAATGTACTTCTAATCTAAACACGTCCTTGTAAAATAAAGAACATATAAAGAACATATAAAGAAAACCACAACTTCACCCTCCAGGAAATGGAACTGAAGAGTCAGACAGAGCGTTGACATGAAATACTATAAAAAAACTATATATACATATCTGCAGACTTTAACACAATAGCTATGCAAGTACGTACTGTTTAACCTCTCCGCAAAATGAGATTTAAATTGACAACATTCTAAATTTTGATAATTTTAGGAAGATCTTTAATCAACAATAGGACAATACACAATCCAACCAATAAGACACCAGCAAAATATAAAATGAGCAATTATAAAAAGAATGAAAGGAATAACAAAGAAATATTGGACAGCACAACAGACCACAGCACTTACCAACATCCCACTCCTTAGCAGAAAATGCATGTAAACAAAGCAAACAAACATTACCTGCCTCCATGTTCCAAATAGGCTCATATAGTGTTAGCACTTATACTTATGGAACGTGAACCATATTTATGTGGACGCAAGCTATAACCGCCATCTTTCAAGATCATATGTCATTAAAGTAAATAGACATCACTTATACAATGTTATAGCACTGAAAAATTATACAATTAACAATCAATATGCTATAAACCAAAAAAGTTTCAAAAAAGGTTTGTATATGTATACATGCATATACTCATATCATTTCGCTGCCATAAATCGCTCAATTTCAAAGTGAGCAATGATTCTTGAATGAAAAGGAATATGTTCTCTCTTTATTCTTATCAGATCAAAAGTACTTAACAAAAGTAGCAAAAAGCATTTTAAAATTGTCAATTATTAGCGGACGACTGCATTCTATGATATTCTATTTCCAAGGTATATTATTTATATTCGGTCATTTCAAAAAAGTCAGTTAATTTTGAAAATGAACAATAAGCATAGCTTTTCTTTTTCCAGTATTTGATGAAAATTTTCTCTAACTACTGTTACTTATTAAATGTAACGTAGGTGATAGTACTAGCATCAATCATTAGTGGAGAGGCGAATGTTAAAAGAGACGATTCGTTAATGAGTTTAAATTACCTACATATCCCAATGAATTAATGTCTAAAAATGTCTATCGATTATTCGACTTCAGAAAAATATTTGTCGTAAATGTCAATGACGTTAAAAATTACATATACTGACGTTATCAACTTTGTACTTGTTTTGGCTTTCAAACTTTTTTTATCTGAGCGTCACTGGTTCGTCTTGTGTGGACGAAACGCGCGTCTTGCGTTTTAATTTTAAACCTGGTACCTTTTGTTAGCTATTATCCGTATGTTTCTCTGTCCTATTTGTTCTCCCATTTATTTGTATTGTAGTCCTGTCATGTAATGTTGTCATTTTAAAGTTATATTTAACATTGCAATAAAAGCGGGAGGTTTGGCTAGCCCCAAACCAGGTTCAACCCACCATTTATTTCTTTAAATGTCCTGTACCAAGTCAGAAAAATGGCCATTGTTATATTATAGTTCGTTTCTGTGTGTGTTACATTTTAGTGTTGTGTTTTTGTTGTGTCGTAGTTCTCCTCTTATATTTGATGTGTTTCCCTCAGTTTTAGTTTGTAACCCGGATTTGTTTTTTTTCTCAGTCGATTTATGCATTTTGAACAGCGGTATACTACTGTTGCCTTTAGTTATCCGACTTTCAACGAAAACCCAATTGTTTTTTTTATAGATTAATCTCATAGTTAACCCCTTTCTAAACATGATGTGTGAACGTAATTGGTAAATATGGTTACTCTTGCACTTCATATACATCAAGGCATTTCTAATTAGTAATATATTTTAAGCACAGAGTATCTAAAATTGTTGAAAAAAATACACACAAACTATCACTGTTTTTCACTCAGCATTATTTGAACGTGCAATAAAAATGTATTGTAAAGGTACAACCGTAAAGCCGTCGTTTAATCCTCCAATCAACACGATTAATTTTTTGAATGAATTTAGTCAAATCCAGTATAATGGTTAAACATTTTCATTTTATCAGAATTTCATTCAGGATATTTGTCACACTTGAATCGACACTGTTCTGGTTTCTAGTTATAAGGCCAAATTAGGCAATTTTTGCGATGGTAATGTGAAGGTATTATTGTTTAGACGTGTTTGTTGAATTTAACCATGAAAATAACAATCATTGTGGGGAGGGTTAGGTTTTCATGTGTGTTCGATTTGTTGGATATTCTGACAATATACAATTACACTAGTTCGTTTAAAATGGCTCTATGTCCAATGCAAAGAAAAGGTTCTCTGAAGTTGGAATTGACAAATAAATTACCTGCATTATTGCTTTTGCTGAACTTTTAAGTAAAGCAACAAAATCTGGAAAAAAGTCTGCTGAATGATACAGCAGTGAGACATGTGAGATATGATGAATATTTATTTCAATTAATTCTGCATTGATACATAAACTGAGTCTACAATATTTAGGTATCACAGGTTTTTTTTTAAAGCTACACAAGTAACAAAATTTGAAACCAGTAGCACCAGTTATGAAGCCAGATTTATTAAATTATATGTTGGTTGAAAGTAATGGTGACCATCTCTATACATCAAAGTGTATAATTTTCAGGAAAATGTCTCATAGAAATGGAAAAAAATATCATAACATGCTCAAAGATTAGCAAATCTAATTGATGGTTCTGTTAGATTAGGCGACGCTGATATGATATACCAAATGAAGCATGATCAATGCTCAATAATGCAGTTTATCATGCTACATATTTTACCACATGCTTGGCTTTAAGACCAACATGCACTGATAAAGCTACGTAGGATTTAACGTTTTAAGGGGTAGTTGAAATCATAGACAAAGACATTATTCGTGACGAAAGACTCTTGGTATTTTATCAATGTTGATAATGTACTAGTCTTTTTAACCAAAAAACGTCAATAGGTACGATTGCATGCGTAATTACTAAAAACTTAAGCCTAAATTTAAGAAGCCTTTCATGGATGTCATAGTGTTCTTTTCTCAAGAAGGACAAGGACGAGCATTTTTTTTTGCAATCAGTATCTATTGGCCACGCCTTTAAATACCGGGTACTCAAATAACATCAAAGCAATATCAGAAATAGCTCAAATTTGCCAGACGGTGGTGAAAGCAGCAGTTCGACTTTATGTTGCAAACATGATAAGGTAGATACCACGATTTGCCATGCTTATCACGCTGATGCTGTTTGGTGGAAAAGACTTGTCCTGGTTGTCCATTTCTTTCTCATGCTTGAATTACAAAAAACAAAAAAGCATGGGTTCAGATTGGTTCAATTGACAGCTTGAAGGTTAACAGACGATTTATCTCAGTTCGCACCACTGTTTTCTTATTTGATGCATTTGTCACCGAAATTTTGCCGATCTTTCATGCCTTGATTGGATGTGGTTCCACTTCAAGTTTTTGTGGAATCTGAAAAAAGTCTGTATAGAACCTCCACTACAAACCAGTAAAAGTCTGAAATGGCCTATATCTGTACTCGACTGTACTGATTTGTACTCGACCAGTCTGAATTGGTCTGAAATTTACTTGATAATACTCGTCTGTAGTCTGAACCATATTTAACAGTCTGAACTTGTACTCGACCCTTACTCGACCAGTACTTAACCATTTTATACGCGTCTGAACCATGCTCGACCTAGTCTGAACCATGCTCGACCTAGTCTGAACCATACTCGACCTAGTCTGAACCATACTCGACCTAGTCTGAACCATACTTGACCAAGTATTAACCAACCTAGACCTATTTTTTGTATCTCTCTATTGTATTTCATCAATTTAGGAACTGTTTTTAACAACAGCTATTTCCCCTGGCTAGAAATTTGAACAACAATTTGAAATTAAAAATGTATTCAATATAGCATTGAAACCAAAATTTCACAATAAACATAATATAACTTCATCACCATATTCATCAACACTTATATACATACATATATATCACCTTTAAAATAAAAATAAAACAAGCTGATCAAATAATCTCAAAACTGAATTGTGACTAATATTTTCAATGTTATTCAACATTTTTTGAATGTTTCAGATATATTTTATGGTTACTGGACAATTTTCACCATTAACTTAAGCCTCGTATAGATGTATGGTGTCAGTTGAGTTTAGTTAATAATGCAGTGAACATTTTTTTTATTGAAATATATATAAAATAGCATATAAAGCAACTTAATAAATTTAAAAAATGACACCTTTGTTTTGTTAAACCAAGAATTTAATATAATCATGATAATAGAACTTCCATAGTAATCCTGTGATAAACTTTTAAAAAAGGAAATGATTTCCAAAGTTACAGTAAAAATTTATTTCAATTAAATTTAAAATAATTTATGTCAAAATTAAAGACATGGCATACAAGAAGCACTTTAATAAGGTTTAATTACCTCAGTACATGTGTGTTTTACAGGTAAAACGAAAGCCCTATTTTTCTTAAACTCGTGTATTACTTATCTAGTGAATTCAAAAGACCTTGCGATTTAATTTTCACAGGATGTTGCAATTTTGAATGAATGTTATTTAGAATTTAATACTCTCTGACCAGTTGTGATCTTTTTCATGAGTTTGCCCCAAGCAGGAGGTATTACTTTATACTTCACCACTAATCAGAAGAACAATTTTATCAATTTCTTTAATTTTTATCCCTTTTTGATATATATTGTATATGATATATTCCAAATTATAATAATAGATATATTTCTAAAATAAGGTTAAACAATTTCAGTGATTTTGTTGGCTGTTGTTACCTCATTAAAAAGATAATTATATAAATATTGTACATATTTTGTATGTAACCATGAAACCTATGTAGTTTTTATTTAGGAATTTAGGAAAATTAATTTAAAAAAAAAACACATGCCAAACAAGAAGCACCATAATAAGGTTTAATTACCCTCAGTATATGTGTGGTTTTTAGGTAAAAGAAAATCTTTTTTTAACAAAACTCTAAAACTTTAAAATTAATATAATTAAATTATTATATAAGATAATTTGATTTAACTATCTCTATTCAATAAATCTGAGAATCATGTAAGAATGTAAAAATCTGTTTTTATAATATATCTTTATTTTATTGTGGCTGTTGTCATGTCATTTAAAAAAAAAAATTATTTTAACAGTTAAAATTTAGAAAAAGTAGAGGTTATTTGGTCAAGTATGGTTCAGACTGGTCGAGTATTGTTCAGACCTTTGGTCGAGTATGGTTTAGACTGAAAAAATAGGTCGACTACTGTCAAGAATGGGTTAAGACTGTTTCAGACTGGTCGAGTAAAAATCAGTACAGTCGAGTACAGATATAGGCCATTTCAGACTTTTACTGGTTTGTAGTGCTCCTAAGGACGAAAGCGACACTCTTCAGTAACCTTGTATTATAAGCTCACGGTGATGTTGATAATGCTATAGATGATGCTAGGGTCTTCGATACTGCGTTGCAGGACTTAACATACAAGTTCAATAAACTGCACAACAATTCAAATTTGTTAAGACGACAATGGCTATATATAATATAAAAGTATAATACAGCTTCCGCCTTGTGCATTAGTGTTTAAACAACACGTACTTCATTTGTACCTGCAATATGGCAAAGCAAAGATTTGTTGAAGGCAAATATCGCCAACCCAAAAAAGGCAGGCCATGTAAGTTTGGTTTAAAAAAATTTGGCTAAATTACAAGTAAAAGCAAGTTTCTTTGGAAGAAGAATGGCATCAGACTGTCTACAAGACCTTGTTTGTTCGTGAAAAGGGGAAGGAATGTGCAGGCAGCATGCGTTTGCAAGGAGCAGCGACTCATTTATGAAACAATATTACGAGAACTAGTATTCGTTAGTCATGACCATTTCAGTATAAGTTACGATAAATTTTAGTCCTAAGATGTTTTGTTAAAAGAGTCGTCTGTTGCAAGGGAAAATGTGTGTATCTATCTAATATTCCAGTGTGCGTCCAAATGTCCCCGAACTTCATCCCGGACGGCCTCTGTTACAGGACAAACCTATTGTATTTATTGTTAATGTGTTCTCGTCCTGAGCATGCATAAAATATTGCCCATGGGACATTAAGCAACCAATGATCAATCAATCAATAAATCAATCAATCTTTCTTGCACGGATGTGTGTTTTGTCAAAATGTAGGTAATTGTGACACTGCCCTGGCCGTTTCAGCCGACATAGCTGCTGACACAGATGAAATTTCATGAACATTATTTATTGTTTTTTTTTTGTTTAACTAAATTGGGGTGTTTTTCGTTCATTTCGGATGTGAATTTTAACTTTATACAACTTTTTCGACGTTTCATATGAACATGATGAAAACTGTCGGGAAATGACACCGGTCAATCAGCTTTAATTCACTCTTAATTAGGATTAATTCTGACAGCATTTTATTTTCTCTTAATTAAGTCTATGTTCTGTTTATTGTGTATGAGTTTTACATGCAAACATGACACAACTTTTAACATTAATGAACGAAAAACAAAAGATTTCTAATTACGATACATGTAAAGCTGCCCATTTTCTAAATCATTTTATATTTTTTTAGATATATTTATGAAGGCTACTTGGATTTTCGCGAATTCAAAACGAAGCGAATTTTGATTGTATTAATCAATCGTGAAATAAAGACGGCGCAAAAAATTTCCCGATTTACAGTAATTCGTGAATGGATTATTGATTTTGAAAAAAAAAATCGGCGGTTTGTTTCTCAAGATGAAAATAGTTTTTTTAGTGATGACCTTTGATCTTGATTTAAGGCCTAATGGCACCAGGTTTCATATTTACGACACATATTTTCAAAAAGTACACGGTTTACGCTTTCCAATGAGCTCTTAAAATCCCATGAGGTATGTAGGTACATCTTAATTTCTAAAATTGTCCTCTCCGCCGCTCCACTATATATAGTAACTGGTCTGGAACGATAAAATCACAATGAACATGTTAAAGGGAAATAACCTAGACAGTCATGTGACATACATGGAAGTTCACATTTGAAAAACCGATAGGTGTAATTCTACCAAATAAAACATATTCTGAGTTGGTGAGGACTCACGGAGTTGTGAAAATCGCTTATGGGTAAAATTTGATAGTAAGTATTAAGATTTTTTGTTGATAATGTGTATCAAATAATGTTGCACTTTCGTTTTTACAATGCATGTGACGTACATATGCATGCAAGCGTTATATAACAATTTAATTTGATTAAAAAGATAAACATTAATAGGGGCAATATTTGTTATGATTTATGGATTGTTCTGATAAAATTGCAGTAAATCTTTGTAATGCAAATTTCTGTATTTTTTTAATTTAAATCTACATATTATAAAGGTTTGAATGAAATTACAGAAAACAGCATGAAGGGTGAAATCTTCACCAAAAATGGACCCCTCAAATACAAAAAAATAGAGAGAAAAAAAAAAAACAAACAGGATAGATAATAATGGGGTGCTAAATATATAATAAAAAAAAATGGGCAAACAAACAGAGATCTAGAGTAAAGCAAACTGACCTCAACGATTAAAGAATAAAGAAATGAAAGACCCCCATCCACATCCTCTTTCCTCATTTAAAAAGAATGCAGTGTGGAAAACCAAATCTGTAAAAACTTGAAATTACGCTAACCTCATTTGATATCTTTCAAACAAAATGAACTAAAAAAAGATTTCTTAAAGCGTATAATGGGAACACTTGATTAAATGGATTTAAATGTAAATTAGATAAGATCCACACAATACAAATACCTGTATCTATTGTGAAATAAAAGACATTTAAATATTCAAGATAACCTAGGTATTGGAATATCGTTTTATTTTTAGTGTGAAGTTATTTGTTACAACGAACATTCCTTTTTTCCTTAAAACATTAATACAAATATCTTTAAAAAATCATTTGGAGAAAAAAACCCTTATACTTTTTACTTGATTAATTTCAATTGAGTGGATGGGGCTTCGTGGGTTTGCTTATTATAGATCAGTCCTTTTTTAGACATATGCTTTTGATATAAACTCATTAACAAAATTTTTTATGCAATACGTAGTCCAAATAATACAAAACTGAATTAAAACCCGATTAAATGGCATTAAATTGATAAATTCAACAACACCTATCTTTATTTTGATGTTATTTTTTCGTTAAATAACCAAGAATTTTCCATATGTACTGCCAAAATCTACCTAAAGAAACTTACATTGAATAAATCAAATATAAACGGTATTAACTGTCCTTTCTTATATTTTGATATTTCAGTTTTACACGGGAATCTCTACACTAAAATTTACGACAAAAGGGATGATTTTTCTTTCCCGATTGTTAATTTTTATTTTTTGTGTATGTTTATGTTCCTTAGACACCATCTTACGATGTGTATATATCACAACGCGTTCGCTATGCCTGTGTCTGCTTTAATTTTTTGGATTTCAATGAACGTTATCTTTGAATTACTGGTAAATTTATTAGTCAGGGATTACGTTACCACAAATTACTAAAAAAACACGACTTAATTATTCCATATATACACAGATTCGGTTTTTAAATTTGGCTGTTCCTTCGAAAACTTATTTCTAACATGATAGCATGTCCAAATTTTTACGAAGATGTTGTTTACCGAGCCACGAAATTTAAATGCGATCCAGGTAAATCATTGCTTTAAATAAACTTATTCTGAAAGGTTACCAATTCAACACTGTAATTATATCTTTAAACATTGTTTTTATTGTTAAAGATATTGATTTTGTAATTAGTAAATAAAAACCAAACTAATATTATTGTTATATACATATACATATGCTTATTGATGGCTCTACAATCTGCCGATACCTGTTTTTCGGAATTGCACACGGTCAGGCTTTTCTCTGACTGTTTTTGACGTCTTTTACACTAATTCCATTGGATGTTGGATGTGTACTGAATGATACTTTCGTCTAAGCTATATGTTTTTGTATTCGTTGTTAAGAGATTTCAGCTGTCAGTAACTGCGAGTACTCTCAGATCTGTACTTAGTGCCTTTTTGTTGAAGGTATGTATAAATACAATGCCAAGTCTGGTCTGTGTTTTTGTTACTTGTTTTTCTGCTTTGTATCGATCTGATGAGTTAAGCCCTTTTCAAATGATTTTTATAGTTTGTTCATATGCTGTACTGTAACACCACTGTCCCAGATCAGGGGGTGGGTTGGGCGCCAGGTAACATGTTTAACCCTACCGCATTCTATATGTGACAGTCCCAAGTCAGGAGCCTGTAATGCAGTGGTTGTTGTTTGTTGCTGTTTCTCAAATTGCATTTCGTTCATTGTTTTTGTTTTCCACATTAATCAGGCCGTTAGTTTACTTGTTTGTTTTGTTTTACATTTTTCATTTCGGTGCCCTTTAGAGCTGACTATGCGGTATGGGTTTGCTCATTGTCGAAGGCCCTACGGTGACCTATAGTTGTTTACTTCTATGTCATTTGGTCTTTGGTGGAGAGTTGTATCAACGGCAATTATACCACATCTTCTTTCTTTTTATTCTTTATCACTTTACGACCAAAACATTTTCCTGTATCTGGGATAACAAAGCAGATAAAGTTAAAAGAGACACATTATGCCAACCACCCTGTACAGGAAGTTGAAAAATGGTTCATATTGACAACTATATAAAATCAACCTGGATAAGAAGGATGAATAGAAATAATTCAAAACTTGTGAAACAATTCCTCTCTTCAAAAAATTAGATTTTTTTTTGGGAAATGTAATTTATAAAAAGCTAAAAAGATATATTTTGAAAAGAAGACTTTGATGTATCGAATGATCTTCAAAATATATAAGATAAATCTCAAATTAACAAATGCAATATATGGAAGAGTAAGGGTATAAATATTTGTAATTCAATCCGTTTGTTTAAAAATTTGACTAAAACAAGATTTGGATGATAAATGACTTATTAGATGAATGTTTGAATTTCAAGACGTTTGATAAATTAAAAAATGTATACAATATAAAAAAATAGTTTATTTACATATCAAGGTCTAATTCTTGCAATTAAAAAGTATTTAAAATAATATAATATTTGTATCAATAATTCAGAGAGAGAAAACGGTCCAGTTTTGCCTTCAGTTATAAAAATGTTTTTTAAACTAAAAATTAAGATATCGCACATATACACGGTTTTGAATCTTAAACCCTTTGATGTCCTGTATCTTACACTTAGTTCTTTTGTAATTCATGTTTGGTGACACTGAAAGATAATTAAAAATTAGAAATTATAAAAGCAGCCATCCGTATCACATAAGTCTTCAAATAGACTCTCCGACTGCAAATCACAAGGTAAACGCCGCCCGATCAGTTGATGCAAATCTGACAATAATTGAGTGAAACTTATCGATACTACCCATACTGCATTTATTATTTTTGACATCAATGCTCACATTTAGGACTGCTTTTTCATAAATTTATATATGTCAAGTATTGTAAAAATAAATCCTATGTTTAGACATGATTGAGTACAACTTTACAAGGAAAAATAAAGTTTAGAGTATTGATAATTATAAAAATAATGCTATGTATCTCCTTCTATAAATGAATTACCAATCACATTATAAAAACAAATCACACCAATCAGTCAATTGGAAGATGTGGTGTTACATCTAAAGAAAGAGAAACATATTAGTGGAACATTTGCTATAAGGTATGAGTTTTACTCATTGTTGAAAGTCTTATCATACCCTTAAGTTGCTTATATCTCCGTCCATTCGGATCTGTTGGATGGTTGTTTAATTGTCAAGCATTCCAAAACTCCTATTCTTATATTAAGTTATTACCTTTGCTAGAAATTATTGATCAAAATTGCGCATCAGAATCTACAAAACATACCTAGATATGGTGCAAACCTTCACTGCTTCCTAAATTGTTAGTTATATATAGCATTTGTACGTTATTCTGGTGTCTGTATTTGATATAATGATACACATACATGCACATTAGTCACAATGAAAATTTGTATACAACAGTAGTAATGGTTACAATGAAGTAATTATTTACATAGGCGACAATTGTTGTTGGTCCTGCGTTTTCACTATAAAAGATCCGTTGATAAAACTTTCAAATTCGGAATTATCAACACCTTTGGGTGTGAATATAACTGGAAAACACATATGGTGCCGCAGCTTTTTTGATAGAAAAAAGACATTTTTCGACATAGTATGAATGAAGAACACCCCTTGCTTAATTTTGCACTGAAAATGTTTCTCGTCACAGAAAGTTCCCTCCAAATTTTTCGCTATTTCTACACCAAAGGCCAACACTCATTTCTCATTATTTCAATTTTGTTTTCTAATTACCAGGGCAGCAGCAAATACATTTAACTTACGTCTACCTATTATCTTGGTGTAAAATCTAGGTGGTGCCAGTCATCTGTAATTACTTCCTTTTAACCTATTAAAGGTGAAAAATATTCAGGTTTTTTCATTAACAAAGATTTCAACCTTTTCACATCATTTGATTGACGGCCATATTAGACTGCGTGATTATGGACTTTTTCTACTGAAAAAAAAGCAATTATGATGCAATTCTTTCCTATGAAACACGGGTGTGCTTTATCGTTTCCAATCATTTAAAACATGAGTCTCAGTTTCCTACAAAATATAGAACAATCCATATGAATTGGACAAGATATCCGTTTTTAGACCAAGGACGATACATGAAGGCAACGAAGTACATGAAGTGCAGATGTAAAATAATATATTGTCAAATCTAATCAAATCAGGTGAATAAATAAAAATTTCTTATATTGCTGTACAAGGTTGGGCTTCTTAAGGATGTACTTAGGTAAGGTTTAGGGATTTGTGTCAAATGTTCGAATTCTTTGGTTTTTTCCTACGATACAAGGTAAAATATTTCGCCCCATAACACCCATTTTTCTTTTCATATAATACTTCAATGGCCCATAAAAGGTCATTTACCAAAATTTGAGCAAATTTTAGATTTCTTTTCTATCGATTTAAGACCCAAATCATACCAATGAAAATAAAGGGTGAAAGAGCGAGTCGACCTTTTCCCGCCATTTAAAAAAAGTTCAATATCTCAAAAAGGAGCATCATAACCTATCAATATTTCTAGCTTATTGTGTTGCCGAACTAATGCTCTTCTGACTTATAGTATCAATTTTGAATTTTAGATTTTATTAATTTCAACTAAATATATTCGTTAGTTCAATCAAGATAAAATTGGAAGACAATTTTGGAGAAATTAATAATTTTTTTTATTAGATACAGGTTTCGTAAGCCATTGATTATTATTGACCGCAGTTTAAAATAAGATTAATTTAGCTTTCTACTCTGAAATTACTTGACCACTTAGTTCTAGTTTGCCAATGTTCAAAGACTTGCTTTTTGAAAAACAAGGAATATTTTAACCTTCATCAGAATAATGTTTTGGTACAGAGAATAAAGTTAGAAAATATATCATATCAATTCAGTTAAAGCTTGCTATTTTGAAAATCTATGTGTGGTCAATAAAAAGTTCCATTTGAACCAACAAGCGTTAATGAATCAATTCTGTCCCATTTGCATTATTAACAGCCACTAGTAATTACTATTAGTTTTTAACAGTCATTTTAATCAAAAGATCATATCAAAAGTGTATAGGATTAAACACATTTTTTCTAGAGGTTGTTGATGTGTAAACTGGGGCGATTAACTCACAAACTGAATAAAACTCTGAAGGACTTTTAAGAAAAGTTTGTAAGTAAGCGACCCAGTTTACACATCAATAACACGTAGAAAAAATGTGTTTAATCCTTATAACTCTTCGCAAAACATTCGCAATTTTTAACTAACATTGTTTTATTCATTGGCTTCTATTTACCATCAAATGCACAATAGACAGGGCGTAACTAAGGAGTTAGGCGCCATATTGACTTTCTGAAATCCAAAAATGTGTGATTAATGCAATAGAATCTAAAATGAAAATTCACATACCTCAAAAACGTCCTTTTAATGAGATATTATCCGAATTTGAAGCGTACAAGTTACGGATTAATCTTTAGATTGAGAGTTTTCATACGTATGAAGTCATGTTTTGCCATGACGTTAACGCGGTAAGACCAATCATAATATTTCGCGGAATTTTATTTTATTTAAAGTTCATACATTTTCCAAGCTTGAAAGCATTATTTCTTTTTCTATGCATAAACAAATTATGTTATTTGTTTCTCAATCTCAATTTGCTTAGTACCCCTAAATCACATGCATGTGTATAGAGCATGAATAGATCACAGAGAAAGTAGTTTCGGCAACATGGTTTATCGAAATGTAAACCAAGGGGAAAACTTCTTATGGACCAATCCAATTCAAGTATTTGTAGATATGCAAATCATATAAGAATTATTAAACAATAAATCATACAGTCATGATCAGTTGTTCAGTCAATATTTATACTTATCAATCAATGTACATTCAGTATTTTTCCGAAAAGTCGCTTGCAGCCAACTCAATACTGTTCAGCATTTTTTTTTTTAGAAAGTTCAGTATAATGCTTATGTTTAAGTGTAAAAGCAAAATTAATGAGTACTTTACTGGTAAAAATCGTCACGAATACTATTTAGCTGTACGTTTGTCATGAACTGAGAACAGAACAGGTTATTAAAGTTTACATATTTTACTTAAATGTGTTTGTTAAATGATGAGATTGATATGCTAGTCCAATTTAAAAGAAGTATTTATATATATGTAAAGTGACGAAATATATCTCATTCGAAGAAAATCCAAATAAAATATTATCCACTTATGTACATGTAAACCAGCTTAATAATTGAATACGCGTTGGATAATATTTGCGTTAAATATAGACGTACCCCTTGAGTTGATTGATAAATTGATTAATTGTTGGTTGCTAAACGTCCCTTCAGCAGATGATTGGAGACTGATATGAATTATATTGAAAAATTATGTAGAACAAATCTATTTTTCTTTGTAGATGGATGTTTAAATTTGAAAGAATGGTTAAATACTTGAACATGGACAAGTAATAAGGAAAATGCTTATTCTCCTGATATTGGTAAATGTTTGAAATAATTATTTAGTAATCGTTATCAACAGTTAGGCCTTTTTACGTTGCAATATATTTAGCTTTATGAATTACCAATCGTATATCAGAGGTCTCATTTGTCGTTTTAACTCATCATGGTATACTGTAATAGCATAAAAGATTTTAGTCAAAATCATTGTAAAAAAATTTTTTTTTTATCGGTTTAAACTTTCATTTTTTTTTGAAAAATTATAACATAACTAAATATGCTTAATATATATGTCTATATATATGAAGAGTTATCAGGTTATGATTTCTCAAGATCGTACATCTTGTCGATTCTGTTTACTATTTTGGCATTGTACAATGTCATCCGTTTTACAGGCTTTCTTAAAAAAATAAATACTTTGGTATGAGCTGATTGATACTGCAGTCTTGGGGAACATGATTTTTTCGTTAGTTGTAATTGGCTCTAAGTAATGAGAGGACTCTTATATCTGTGCTTTCTGATTATTGGTTATGTCATTCATTTTTCTGTGTTTCGTTCCGGTCGCTTGAGTTCAGTCATTTGCAATATTTACAATTTGTGTTTTGTTCTGCTGTTACATCACTGTCTCAGGTTAAGTGAGGGTTTATAGCTTACACACAGTTTTAACCCTGCCACTATCTGTGTGTGATTGTCCCAAGCCAGGAGCATTCAAGTTAGTGGTTGTCTATGGATCATGTTTATCATATTTGGTTTTTGTCAATTTTATTTTTATACATTAGGCAGTTAGTTATCTCGTTGGGGCCTTTTATAGCTTACTATAAGGTACGTATGAAGGCCGTATTGTGATCTATGATTGTTTAAATCTACGTCGTATGAACAGTAATGAAAAGTTGTCTCAATTTCAATCGTACTACATCTGCTTATTTTTAAATATTATAGCAAACATGCAACAAATAGCTTAAACAGCTTAGATATTATACAAGGCTTGTTTTATTTATTGTGAGCATCTAACATCATGTAAAATCATACTTAATTTCATTAGCACATGTATATATGTAAATATAATGGTTCAAAAGTCGGATTAAAATACTTGTGAATAAAGACGCCAAATATAATAGTCCATTAAGAAAAAAACTTTGCACACAAGATTTGAGATAGAGAAATCGTTAATTATTATCTCTTTCAGATTATTGGAGCAGCGACTGGATATGACCTTAAATGCCCAGCCAAAGCAGAATGGAGATTGCGAGCAAACGTTTCTTGTTATTCGGAAGACAAATATGTATGTTTGTTCCATTTACTGGAAAAGAAATACGAGGAAAATTGTTTAGGTTCAGATCGAAGTAGTATAGGTAAAACTGGAAAAATATTATTTTTTGGTTAAGGAATTTTGGGTCAGTTAATTTCCTGAAATAAAATAGTTCTGAATTTATTTTAAATTGTTGATCATTGTAGCAAATATTTAAAGAAAAAAAGTAAAATAACAAAAATACCGAACTCCAAAGAAAATTCAAATTTAGAAAGTCCCTTATCAAATGGCAAAATCAAAAGCTCAAACACATCAAACGAATTGAAAACAACTGTCTTATTCCTGACTTTGAACAGACATTTCCTTATGTAGAAAATGGTGGCTTAATCCTATTTTAAAGCTAGATAAACCTTGAAATAAGGTATCACTAAAGAATTCATAAATGAAACCAGGCTTATAGTTTTGTACGCAGGACACGAGTTCCATCTTCAAAAGACACAACAGTGACACTCAAATCTAAAACTTTTCTAAATTCTAAAGTATGTCCCACGTTAAAGAGCATCGGGGAAACTCAATTCCGAAATTTAAAAGATTGTTTATGTGAGAAACTGATAGACTATTTGAATTCGAAATAGGATTTGATCATTGAATGATATACACACGATACAATGTGTGCGGTAATATTCAAACGGTAAAAACTACTTATAATAACTATGAACGATAAATACACACATAAGATATTCACAAGGTTTTCTGGTATTATTTACCAGCATAAAAATAAAATCAAATGAAGATAACAGTATTGTATAATTTTACATTTACATGTCTATTTATTATTTAACCTGTTCCTAAATTGTTAAAGTATGTGGCTTGTATCAAATACGAAATAATTATAAGTTTGAAGACAACAACGCCATAATACAGGTAATAAGTAAATCAAAATTACTTTGGTTTCCCCATTACTATTCTTTACGTATGTTCTGTTCTGATTTGTATGGTGCACATGCATTTCGACCGATGTTTTGAACTTGTTTAAAGGATTGCAAATTAACTTCGCAAAGATTTATTATAATTGTTGTATCGCCTTTGGGGTCCGTTTTCGTGATAAAATAGATAAATAAAAATATATAAACAAACAGCGTATTTCAAACGAGTTTATATTCTGAAACATTTAAAAACAAATAGAACAGAAATTCTTGTAATTCTAAATAATATTTGGGTTTTTGCCATTAAATGGTGCATAACGATGCAATTACATTATATACTGTTTTAGGTGAACATATTACAATATAAGTTAAATTCATGTTCAATTAGATAAATATATTACAGCAGTTATATCGTGCATTCTTTTAATCTGTACTTCATATCATTTAATCTTTATAGACAACAACCACTGTTACTGTAACTGTAGTTCAAAAATAGGACAGACATCGTCAACAGAATATTTCAAATGTTTTGTTTGCTTTCAGGAAATAAACTAGTGTTCCAGCCGTTGTTTAATCTCGCAGAATGTAATACTGGAAGATTCCAACCTATTGTATTCACTACTCATGGAAACAGTGGATGTATCTTCTTAAAATCAAAGTGTGATGACGAGGGACAGGTTGTCTACATCATTGGTTCTTCTAGCAACGATACTGCATGCCGATGTGACTACACAAAGGGATATACGTTTGTTTCGAAACCACAACACAGCTGTTTCTGTCTACCATCCGGTGAAGATTGTTCATGTTTCAGAGCAAAATGTTCAAACCTGTCATCAGGTGAGTTTTTATTTAAATCAATGAGCGATTCATATATCTTTCTGAAAGGAGATAAACATGTATGCATTATCTCTATTTATGACATGAAACAATTGAAATAATCATTACGGGGTAATTTGCAGATGAATTAATATTTGCAAAAAGCGATATATACTTTTCATGTTAGAGGATGATAATTTGATACGACCAAAGTGCTTTCCGGATTTTTCCCCATATAGAAACGCTTAAATGAAACTATTTCAGAATTTCAAAATCTTTAAAGATTTAATACATGATAGTACTACTTGGTTGCAATTTGACCAAAAGGGAATTTTTAAAAGAATAGCCTAAACCATCTGAGGGGAACTTTGGCTATATTAATGAATTTGTATTTTCCAATATTTTTTTTAATTGAACGTAAGAACTATGTAATATATCGGCTGTATATAAAGTGCAACAAAATTAAATGAACACGTTCATTTGTTTAATATATCTTACTTATCGAGATTTACCAGTCCCACCAATTATCAAAACCAGAACTAAAAAATGAAACATCAGAATGTTTAACATAGTAGTGAATCTATATGCCAAAGAAAACCTAACAGAAAAACCTAAATCAAACAAGGTCAACTTTAACGGAGTGAATACAAACTTGTGTTGCTTTTTATTAAATTCTATCAACGGTAAATATAATACGTTGCTAAAAAATCATGTCAGCGGCAATGCATTTATAACTGAGGTAATTATATCATTGAGCTGATTCGCAGCAGTTTTGACTCAGTGTTTGACAATAAATTCGACACAGTCATTACACATGACTAATTTTGTGTTTAAATCTGCATTTAATAAAATGCGGTATGATTGCTGTTTTTGCTGTAATGAGACAACTAATTAACAAACATAGAGTTGTGTAGAAATTACCAACTTATTAAGTCAAAATAATGCGGCCCTTAAAACAAACAAAAAAAGACAAACAAACAAAAAAAAAAAAAAACATACAAAAGCTATAAAAGGTCCCGACATGAAAAAATGTAAATGAATGATAATGAAAAGACCAACGGCTTGATCTATTTTAAAGTGATAAACGAAAAAATCAGATGTGTTAGACAGTATCATGATTACGAACAGGCACATATAGAATATGGTGATGTGCAACGCTCCCCTAACCCATGAAAGATGCGCAACAGCATAACATAAGAACTAGCTGTTCAATTGGATACTCTAGATCAACAGTAAGCACGAGAAACAAATCAATTGAAAAAAGAGAAAAGATATAAAATACCCATTGAAGAGTATCCACAGTTTATAAAAAGATAGTGCAAAGCCAATAACATTTATAAATGTATCAAATGTGTCAAATTTTTAATCATTACAAATATATCCAATTAAGTGTTCATCTGATGTTCAGTAGTTGTCGTTTGTTGATGTGATTCATAAGTGTTTCTCGTTTCTCGTTTATTATATAGATTAGACCGTTGGTTTTCCCGTTTGAATGGTTTTACACTAGTCATTTTTGGGGCCATTTATAGCTTGCTGTTCGGTATGAGCCAAGGCTCCGTGTTGAAGACCGTACTTTGACCTATAATGATATGAGAAGATGTGGTATGAGTGCCAATGAGACAACTCTCCATCCAAGTCAAAATTTATAAAAGTAAACCATTATAGGTCAAAATACGGTCTCCAACACGGAGCCTTGGCTCACACCGAAAAGCAAGCTATAAAGGGCCCCAAACATTATCACATGAACAAACGACAACTACTGAACATCAGATTCCTGACTTAGGACAGGTGCAAACAATTGCAGCGGGTTTAAACGTTTTAATGGTACCAAACCTTCACCCTTATCTGAAACAATAGTGTAACATCACAACATAGAAAGACACTATAAAATATCAATTGAAATGGCTTAACTCAATCAAAAGACATATTAACACCAGTGAACATACACTGAACAAATAAATTTGATCTATGATACAATGTAAATACAAAATGGTTTACTTTTGACTTGGATGGAGAGTTGTCTCATTGGCACTCATACCACATCTTCTTATATCTTATATTGGTATATTCAACCAACATTAACAGTCTGAGAAAAAAACAATTTGCAATCCACAGGATGTAGGAACTAAGTTTTTATAGAAACATATATTAATTCATGTTTTAAATAAATAAAAGATAGAAAGAAAGTAACGATAACGTCAATATTTCTAGTCTTTATTACAGTATTAAATGGCTATCTTACTTGACCGGCTCTTTTTACCCCTCTTCTTGCCGACTTATTCCTTTATTCTGATGAGGCTGACTTCATACAGGGCCTTCTAATGAAGAAAGAAAAAAGAAGTCAACAGTATCCTTCTCTCACTAAATAATTCAAAATTTGGTGACTATGTTGAACGCATCTATCCCATCGAACTTGAGATAAAGGCTACAACTGATGCAGTTAAGTCTGCCTCATATTATAACTTACCTGTAGAAATTGACAATGAGGGTCGGTTGAAAACAAAACTTTACAACAAATGAGATGATTTCATCTTCCCAATTGTGAATTTTTCATTTCTATGTAGCAACATTCCAGCAGCGCCTGCATACGGAGTATATATCTCCCAATTTATACGATATTTCCGGGCCTGTATTTCCTATCATGGTTTCCTTGAAAGAGGGTTGTTGCTCACAAGGAAGTTAATCAACCAAGAGTTCCAAATGTCGAAGTTGAAATCATCCCTTCGTGAATTTTACGGACGCCATCACGAGTTGGTTGACCGTTATAGAATATCCGTTTCACAGATGATAGCGAATATGTTCTTAATGTCGGAACTGCAATCCCGTCCCCATTTCACGAATGTGGCCTACCAAATAAGACTTGTTACCGGGTTTGTACTAACATGAGCAACATGACGAGTGCCACTTGTGGAGAAGGATCTGCTTACCCTTCCGAAGCAACCCAGTTTTTGGTGGGGTTGGTGTTGCTTAGTCTTTAGTTTTTTATGTTGTGTTTTGTGTACTATTGTTTGTCTGTTAGACTTTTTATTTTTTAGCCTTGGCGTTGTCAGATTATTTTCGATTTATAAGTTTGAATGTCCCTCTGGTATTTTACGCCCCTCTTCTTTAACAACCTCATCAATAAAAATTAAAAATCGTTTAATAAGGTTTATACAGGAACAGCAAAAACCCTAAACATTTGTATCCATGAAGGAATTTAGTAAAAGTTTCAAACACAGAGGATTAATTAATTAAAGGAATCATATTAAGACATTTGTCAAATAAACTGACAACATCATTACAAACCACGCATTGTGGTATATTATACATCGACAACTAAAGAGTTTACAACACGCATACAACCAAAAACAAAGATTGATCGCAGATTCTCCAAAGGAGTAAGCAGATCCTGCTCCAAATGAAGCTCCCGTCTTGTTGCCTAAATGAGCCACATATATTCCATAACGTTCACCCAACTATTGACGTCTTCCTTAAGGCTTTATTTGGAACTTTAACTCTACTAATTGGAATATTTGGTTCAATAGCATTCCTGAGAGTATCAACTTTTGATTCGAGCGCAAGTCTAGCGTAAAATAAAATTAGCCTATCATATGCACGAGGATTAAAATGGTGTTTACCAGACGCGCGTTTCGTCTACAAAAGACCTATAACTGTTAACTTTTTATACATTGTCCTTTGAAAAGAGAGTTGTCTTATTGACAATCACACCACACCTTCTTATTTGTATATATGATGACACTATTGAAGCTGGACAACTCTGTGTCGTAGTTTCTGTACGGCTCCCTTCAATGGATAACATACTCGAATTGCAATATTGACGATTTCGGACAATTTTGTTTAAATTCTGTTGTCGGCTGTTCCGCGTGAACACCTGACTGTAGCTGCCGCTGTCGAGAAAGGATTGCATGTGAAGCGGAATATTTTGCCTGTCAGGGCCAAAAATCTACTATTGATGTTTTCCGGTAAGCGGATGAACAAATATTATGCCTGTCCCCCTCAAACAAACCCAAAGTCTATAAATTGTCATTCTGGATGACATAAATTGGTTGGTAATTGCAGATATTCCTGCTTGCAACATCCAAACGGCTCATTCCCTCTCATCTCGATGTTGACGGGGCATTAACCTACGTGTAAAAATCAATCGTTTTCAAATTTTTTCACTGGTTTAATCGACACAATGTGTGACCTTCATAATAATTCAAATACACCGGGATAAAACTAATTTAAGAAATCTGTTAAAAAAATCGTCAATTTCGAACAATAATGTGCGAACGACCAACATTATTAAGAGCATGAAGAGTACAACATAATTGTTAAAGGTTGAGACAACAGTTAATTTAATTATGCGCGAAGTTTTCGTAAATTGATAAAAAGTGATATTAAATTTCTTTTTATGAATAGAATATATGTTAAATTTATCATCAATGCAATCTATTTTGGAAACATAATCTCCGTAGTATCGTTTCAACTACGAGATATACAGGTATACTCTATAGAAAGACACTACTACAGTTTGGTACAGACCAAACATTACATGTAGATAAGCGAAAACATTTAACGCGGCGTTTACTTGCATGCAGTTAACTCCGAAATTTCAGTAGACATAAATAGTAAATGGGCGTTTACTTTCGCGTTTACCTCCGCGTTAACGCGGAAATGGCGCGTCTTCTAATTTTGTAAAGAATAAACGGGCGTTTAATTTCACGTTTACTTCCGCGTTAATGTGAAAAAAGGCGAGTCTTCTATTTTTGTAAAACGTAAACGCACGTTTACTGTTTGTAGTAAACGCGCGTTAACACAGACTATCAATGTATCCTGGATACACTGACCTAACATATCACATGATAAGGTACATCAAAATGACCAACTGTCTATTTTCGATTGACATATTGACGATTACAGTTAATGATATTACACCTCTTGAATTAATTGAAAATTGAAAAAGTGCAAAATGGATATTTTTCCTGGAACTGTAAAACCTACAAGACTTTCAGTTTACATTCGTGAGAGGATAAGTTTAAGAAGATCTAGCAAAAACATTACTGAAGTTAGAGATGAGTTTATACGATCAGATAATGTTCAAGTTTCCAGAAAGGGTTTAAATGCATTTCTACGACGTTTCCGTCAGAGTGGAAATATTTTTGTGAGTCAATATTTGTACATGTAACTTTTGAAAAGAAAATATAGAAAATCCGCCAATCAAAGTTATTGGAACTGATTGTCTGCAATTAATAAAAGTTAATATTTATAATTAAAAGTGTTTTTGAATTGTTACGGTTCTAAACACATATACGTAATATATTAAGATAAAAGTCGTTTGAAGAAAATAAAAAAAATGTACAACTGTACACGAAGTTTATTTTATAATTTACACAATCAGTTAACGCGAAAAGTAAACGAGCGTTTACTTTCAAGTGCACGTGCAAATACACTTGTGAAATCTGTAGTAAACGCCCGTTTACTTGTAAGTGCACCTACAAATAAACTTGTGAAATCTGAAGTAAACGCCCGTTTACTACTAACTAAACGGACACAGAGTAAACGCGCGTTTACTCGGGTAGAAATTAGAAATTTCCATTATGACCGCGTTAACGTAATTATAGTAAACGCGCGTTTACTAGTTAACGAGAAAATTGAAGTTAACTAACGAAATATGTGCACACGGCGTTAAAGTGCGTTAACTTTATGTAATGCTTGGTCTGCACCCAACTGAGCATGTTGCTACCAAGAATTAGAAATACATAATAAAAAAGCTGAAATCACCTTCTTTGACGTACATTTTTAGATTAAGTAATGTTACGAATAATAAAAGACCCCGTTAATTAAATCTAAAACATCGCCACATATGGGCACAGCAACGATAATTATACATTTAAAAGGAACAGTACTGTGACAGTAAATAAAAAATGACAATAGGGATAAACAAATTATACATGAAAGTACAAATATCATCTGCTGAATTGAGTTATCAACTCAGTTAATTGGTATTTATGTTCCATATAGATTATCAATGCGTCACAGATGGACACTTAAAAGCGAAGATAACATGTCAGGAAATACATCAACAAACGTAAGTTACATCATTACTAGAAAATATATTTTTTAAGATATGCAAAACTGTATTATAGACTTTAAATATAATATTTTTTCCTTTCAAGATTCAGATTATACAAAGATATCCACACGACACGTTACTATAAATAATGTACAACACGTTATTATCACAACATTGTTTGATGTATGTAATTCCTTGAATACATATGTAAGACCGATATCGACGTCAGGCCTCTAATCAACGTCCGGTCTCTAATCGACGTCCGTTCCCTCAAATCGACGTCCAAATCTCAGGTAAGAATAAATCAAAATTTCAAATCGAAGGTCAATGTTATGCCCCATCGAATCGACGTCATTTTTGTTGTTCTAAAATCGGCATCCAATTTTTGGCTTTTCAAATCGACGTCAGTTTTATTGACTTGCAGTAATGCCGTAATAACTTTATTAAGACATTAAAAATATGGAGATGTGGTATGATTGCCAATGGGACAACTATCTATTAGAGTTCAAATGAAGTGGATGTAAGCAAGTATAGGCAACCGTACGGCCTTCAACAATGATAAAAATCCATACCGTATCGTCGGATACAAAAGGCCCCGACTTGAAAAATGTAAAACAATTCAAACTAGAAAATTAACGACCTTATTCATAACAAAATATTCTGAAGAACAAATATAAAAGACATAAACCAACGGCAACAACTGAATTAAAGGCTCCTGTTTTGGGACAGGCACATACAGAATGTGACTGGGTTAAACATATTTGTGAGAGCTTAACCCTCCACTAACAGTGGTGTGACAGCACAACATAAAAACATAATGCCCATTTCTTTTGTCATTATATTTTATCAATATTAATATGAATGACATACGATAATGTAGATAAATTTGATTATTTTCTATGAAGATAAATATTATTATGCATGTTTATGTTATAAGATGTCGGTGGTTGTCTTGTTGCCATTTATCGATGTTTGTCCTTTAATTTGTTTTAGTTGATTCTTTGGAAAAGATGTAACTGACTTTTTTGTTCCTTCTAATACGTCTACTAAGTCATTACGATTCGTAATGTATAAAGTCAATTAGTTTCTTAAAACAGCTTTACATAAAGACAAAACGATACAGATGATATCAGTAAAGATCAAGCTAATAACAATAATGCTGCGTCGGATAGAAATCGACCTCATGCAAAGGAATATTAATACATCGATTATCTACATCCGGTTGAAAAATCTCTATGGAAAGTCTTAACCTGTTTGAAATTTGAGTTGTTAAAAGAACCACACAAAACAGACCAACTTTAATCTTTCATTTCGTATTTGAATGTTCTAAAATCAATCAAAGTATCATACGTGTACATGTATACGTGCAGTAATTTATCACGTATTGATATTGATATTGGACATCGATTGGAGAAGACTATAATCGATCGAACGTCGTTTTGTCAATACATGACGTTATATTGGACGTCGATTAGAGGGCAAAATATTAGACGCTGACTTGAGTATGTGACGTCATATTTGGACGAACAGACGTCGCTTAGAGGCCGGGCATCGATCTTAGTCTAACACACATGTTTTGTTAAATTAAACTAAAATGTTCATCTTTTACGACTCAAATGAAATATTCAAAATAATTATTGATGATAACAAACGTAGTATAAGAACTACAATGAACTAATGGAAGTTAATATATCTAAAATAGTAGACATGCTTTGCAAGGTAAAAGTCATAACTGTTTTTGTATGTCAATGACAACACAGGAAACCAAGGTATCATATAAAAACATATAAACCCAAACGCTGTATAATCGAATCAATTATATGCATTGAAGGTATATTATAATATTACAATAATGATACATATAATCAATATTGTTTGTACAACATAATAAAATGTTTTGCTATTCAGACGTCCTTTAATATGTTATATCGTTCTTACTTTTTCAAACTTTGATCCTTTGACTTCATATAAATTTCACTGTTCATACTAATGACACTATTGTCACTGAAACATAGCGCCAATAGTGACATTATTGTTTTTGTACATGTGAAATGAATTTTGTTGATATCCTTTTAAGGTCTAACAACAAACACAACCTAACAGTTCAGTACATCGACAGTAACATAAACAGTAACATGAGTAAGTATACAATTGTCAATAAAATGTTAGTAAATCTATGATAAATGCATGGAGCAATTAGAAAATGACGATTTAGATGAAGCTTGACAGCTAGTGATACCCAACTGGAAAATTGGAAAACATCCAGATGTTTTTCTTTAAATCCACTCAAATCAAATAACGTTCCATACAGATATTGAACAATATCATGCCTGCCCGCCAATGAAGCATAAACATACAAAGTCATGTAGCCCTGCATGAAATGATACGTTTAGACCATTTGTTACATTATTAATATTCCAGTTTGTCTCTACGTTTTCATATACCTTTATTCACAATACAAACTATCATCATTACCTAGTTTATTAAGTATTAATTGAGAAAATCCAAATCACAAGAATTGCTAGAATGCCCTTTTTCGCATGCAATTTACATTTAGCATCCTTGCTATTTCATTTGTATGTCTTTTTTTTTTAATTATGGCCACAAAGTTGTTTCAAGTTTACCACAATGCGGCTCGTCGTGTAGGTTAACGAAATTTTTCTAACCTATGATGTTGATCCAGATAGAAGCATAGACTTTCTTGACTGATACATATTAGCATATTTGGCAAACTGGTATTGAACTATGAAACTTAATGGTGCATATTCTCAGGAATAATGTAAAATGGTAATAATTCTGTCTTTACAGATATATATTTTTGTACAGCTTATGTTCCAGTGCAATATTATGCATTTTCATATCGGAGCCACATTTATACAATTATATTTAATCAAGCAACAATCTATATATAGTTTATTTTTCAGTCAAATGACAATAAACCCTTTGAATTGTTAAAAATTGTAAATACAGAAATAGATTACCCATGATTATTCATGATATGTTTCATACTAAGCTGATCACAAGTCATTAAATTTCTTTTTTGTTCCTCTTAAAGATTTGTACATTTGAAAAAAAAGACTAGACATAACAACAAATTCTGGTATTTGTTTATCTCTTACTTACACGATTTTTATAGGTACCTCAGGAATACCTTCCTGAAATACAACATATTAGATTGATAACTTATATTTACTCTAAGTTCTTACCAATCAAATTTAGTAGTTCGATTTTTGTTATATTTTAAATCTATTCAAATTTATTTAGTAGTGTCGCTACACTATAGGTTTTGAATTTTGTTTTGCATAATTAAAGTAAGTGTTACACCACCGTCCCATGGTAGGCGCGCCTTCAAACTAGTTTAACCCCGCCACATTCTATATGTACTCGTCCCAATTCAGGAGCCTGTATTTCAGTGGTTGTCGTTTGTTACAATATATCATTGTTTTTCGTTCATTTTGTTTGTACATAGATCAAGCCTTTTGATTTCTCGTTTGAATTGTTTTACAATTGTCATTTCGGGGCATTTTAAAGTTGACTATGATGTATGGGGTTGCTCATTTTTGTAGGGCGAACAGTGATCTTAGATGTTAATTTCTATGTCATTTGGTCTCCCGTGGAGAGTTATCTCCTTTGAAAGCATATCAAAATCTTCTTATTTTAATATGTAAGTTAATCAGAAAGTTTTAAATGCAGAATATTTATTTTTTTAATTTGAAATTTAGTTCATATGAAATAGGCTTTAATTTCAAATGAAATGTATAATTTTATATCTGAGTAGAGCGAAGATAAAAAACTAATTCTTTCGTTGAACATTTTAAATAATATTTGAAATGTTGTATTTCTATACATGAACATTCTATTGTATTGACCAGCTTTAGGGACTGGTATTTTCTATTGATACAACACACAGTAATTTTGTGTGATATGTTACATGTATTACTAGATAGACACGTTTAACTGTAAGATATAGCAAAAAATTCCAATAGGATAGTTACGTTACCGTGTCTCACTTTATTTCGCGTATCATCATCGGCTGCTTATTTATGTAACTCACTTGTAATATAGGCCGGTCATTGTAAGACTTTTCTTATGTTACTTATTATTCTGACGACGAAAATATGCACTGTTTACCAGTTTAGCACATTCACATTTATTTGGTAAGAATAAAATTATGTTTCGTTAACGAAATTGACGAAATCTGATAGTTGTTTATAGTTTGTAACAGCTCCCCTATGTTTGGAATTATTAATAAATGGTACAATATTTGCCAACCGATCTTAGACAATCATTTAATTAAATCGACATAATCATCCTTCTCTGCATATTTATTTCAATACAAAAATCAGACATGTGTATTTCATGACATTTCGATTTATAATATTTATTTAGAAGGCGGATATAGAAATCACATTGACCATATCACGATTTTAATTATGTTTAATTATACGCATTAACTGCGGATTTGAATATGGAATTGCCCGTCCTTTAAAAAAAACCAGGCAAGTTATTCGCTGAACGAGAAAGATACTTACTTAAAGTTTACACTAAGAAGTAAAATGACAAGAATACCGAAGTCCAAGGAAAATTAAAAACGAAAAGTCCCTTTTCAATTGACAAAAACAAAAGCTCAAACACATCAAGCGAATGGAAAACAACTGTCATATTCCTGAATTAGTATAGGCATTTCCTTATGTAGAAAATGGTGGACTAAACTTGTCTTATTGCTAGCTTAACATCTAACTTTAATGACAGTTGCATATAATTCCATTATATTGACTTCAATATTTGAGCAAACCAAACAATTATACTAAGTAAAAATGTCAAAAATGTGATACAGTAGTCAACATTTTGTTATAATCTTTATCGCAATCAAATAAGCAATTATGTTTACATAGAACAACACAATGGCATATTGCCACTCTATAGACAAAGAACATAAGAAACATAAAAGACAAAAATACAACAAATGAGCATGTATGTCCTTATATTTTACCGTTAGTTTTTTTTTGCTTGTGAGAGTGCTGTCTACATATTCCATTATATCAATGTTCTATTTCTTTTACTGTATTTCATCTCTGCCCCTACCATGCTTTCACTAAGAATTATTATATAATTCTGAATTTGCCCTTTAATAGGTCTGGGGACACAGTTATCGTCCTTTAGTTTTCGTTGTCGACAAATAGAGTCCCTAGTGAGGACAGTGTGTACCTTGTGCACCGTTTTTCGTACATCTTTCAGATTTATTTTTTTAGGTATAATGCATAAAATGTCAAATAAGTATGGTGGTGAAATTACCTGATTATATAAACAATTTGGAGTAATTGTTACCTGTAGGTCAATAAGTGATCTGGTCTAGTTTGAAAAGTTAAAAAAAAATTAGAATGTCTAGATCTGAGACTCAAGCTTTATAATATCTCCCCTTTACATAAAATTGTCATTATTTTAAGTGACAGCCTATAGACTGTTCTATAATTTTGATATAATTTGTCTTTTTTTATTAATACACACTGTTTACATATCTGTTTTGGATAGAGCATGCACAGGTGCGATTTTTGAAATTTGCGTTTTCTGTCTTAAATATATGCACTTTTGTCCGACCAGTGTTTGTTATAAGTCTGTTTTGTTTTACTCGCGTCATTCTGTCCAGCTGTTCAACAGTTGTTTAATATAGTTTTTATAAGAATTCTTCGACTGTTTTATAAATTGTTTATATATTCCGTTATTGTAATCCTTATTCAATTTTATGCCTTTCGGCCTCATTTAATTTATTCATTACCTTTAATAAATCATAAATCATAAAAAAGGGTAAGAAAATAAAATACACCACTTCTTCAATGATATTCACATGCTAAAACAATCGCAACAAATATTAATTCAATCGCCGTCAATCGACATCCCCCTTCTAAATTTAGCACTTTTAATTATTGTGTCAAAGGTGGCAATGCCACTGCAGCAAAATTTTAAAAACAGAAATGCACGTGGATATCCACAAATATTTCCGTGCAATGCCAAAAAATGACTAGCCTGCTCTAGATGACCTTATTAGATTACTGTTAGGTCAACGGTGACCGAGAGAGCTTTATTGCTTCCGTTTTTCTTCCTGTGACATTACATGAAAAATCCAAAGCCTCATTTATCTGGTGACTTGAACAAAGCCAAAGTGTGGTATTCAATATGTAGGACAAATAGGAGAGGACTTTGAAGACGAACACAGGAACATCTATACCGCTTCAGAAAACCTTACAAATCAAAGTATAATGAACCAACATTTAGGAAAACACAATCACTGTATTAAATCTATAAGATAACAACCACTGGAAACGATCCTTATACAACAAGTTATCGCATAAATAATTTGAAGATTCAAGTAAAATTATCGAACTGTCTTGGATAAAACGAATGCAGGCAGCATATCCCCTGGGTCTAAATGACAATATAATAGGATAAGGGATCATATCCCAATCTCATTTACTAAAAATTAAATATATTAACAGAGGTATAAATTTCATCAACTCTTCGAGTATATTTAATGACTCGACCATTCAAAACTGTATACCTCCATATTTTGATAACACAGAACCACATATTATTTTGTATACATACAAAATTTTTATTATAAGTCAGTTGCATCAGACGAATTTTAGATATGATCTATGCGGCCATGTTATTACGGGGGACCTCAATATCGTTCAAAACGGAAATGTTAAAAACCTTTTGAAAAAGGACCAAAATATCGTCCTCCGTCTAAAATAGATTGGAAACAGTGTCGTCATGTCACATAAGACACTCTTTTATTGTATTGTAAAAATTGGCGTTCACGGAAAAAAATTAGATAAAAAATCTCTTGATTCTTATCTAAATAAGTGTATAAATGTTGTAGATATTCGAATATCACTTTTTAAAATGATTAAGAAATAAATAAAAAGGTAACATAATACGCATATTTTTAGCATAAAAAACACACTTTCAAAGCGATTTCTGTTTGTACCGGCCGACTAATCAGCCAATAATACGACGGAGGTATGTCGTAAATATTACACGTTCTTAAGAATGAAATTTTAAATTCTTCTACACTCCAGTCCGCGCGCTCCACAGAGAGTCATATTGTAAAAAATCATATAACCACATCACAGCTCAAGGCTTCTTATGAACACATGAAGGTTCCGACTATGGTTATCTAAACTACACAAGAAAACAGTAGCGTATCGTTTCATCTCGGCCTCTAGTAGGTGTTTTACAACTAATCATTCAGAGCTTTTAACTAGATATAAGAATATGTGGTATGAGTGCCAATGAGACAACTCTCCATCCAAGTCAAAATTTATAAAAGTAAACCATTATAGGTCACAGTACGGTCTTCAACACGGAGCCTTGGCTCACACCGAACAGTAAGCTATAAAGGGCCCCAAAATATTTCTAGTGTAAAACCATTCAAACGGGAAAACCAACGGTCTAATCTATATAAAAAACGAGAAACGAGAAACACTTATGAACCACATCAACAAACGACAACTACAGAACATCAGATTCCTGACTTAGGACAGGTGCAAACAAATGCAGCGGGTTTAAACGTTTTAATGGTACCAAACCTTCACCCTTTTTCTGAAACAATAGTGTAACATCACAACATAGAAAGACACACTATAAAATATCACTGAAATAGCTTAACTCAATCAAAGGACATATTAACACCATTGAACATACACTGAACAAATAAATTTGACCTATTACACAATGTAAATACAAAATAAATAAACTAAGGGAAGAATAATAAAAGTAACATATTATATCGGTAAGAAATGTTAAACAATTAAAGAAAAACAATATGCTCGAACAAAAATATCAGCCATTTGCAATAATTGTACATTAACTTCTATCAAAGAACTTATAATTAACTTATGTAATAAAATATATGAAAATAGCGGAATTAATAATGTCTGGAGTGTAAAAATTTTCTAATTTTTTAGATAAATTACGTACTTTTAATGGTCCTTTTGATGACTGTTTTGGCCTTTTAACTCTTTACAATACACTTCCAACTAATCTTAAAAACACAAAGGACAAGGTACGATAAGGGGCATTTTTGGCCCCTTCTCCAAATAAGTTTATATTCATATATTTGATGGCCTTTGAATAGAAACTTGAAAAAATAATGATTTTTTTATGTTTCGGAGAATGGATGGTTGCCTAGCAACGGATTCATAAATAAAGGCAACAGTAGTATACCGCTGTTCAAAAGTCATAAATCGATTGAGAGAAAACAAACCCGGGCTAAAAACTAAAAACCGAGGGAAACACGTCAATTACAAGAGGGAAAACAACGAAACAACAGAACACTGAAGTACAACAAAAAACAAACGACAATGCAACATACATAAAAACGAACTATTAGATAACATCTGCCAGATTCCTGACTTGGTACAGAACACTTTAAGAAAAAATGGTGGGTTTAACCTGGTTTTGTGGCTAGCCAAATCTCGCGCTTTATGGCAATGTTAAATATACCGCTAAAATTACAACATTAAAATAGCTATTTTATCACTTGTAAATGGCTTTAACTGTGAAAATTAACACAATTCCTTACTAAGTTGATTGTGTAAGTATAACTTGAAGTTATGAATGAAAAGTCACTTTAATTTCAGTTCACTAAATGCTTAGAAACAACCTAGCAACGACCTAGCAACAAAATTATTGCATAGCAACGGTACATATTTTTTTTTAAATTTTTGCCATCTGAGGTATACATACAGCAAATGTTTGAAGTTAAGCTTCCATAAATGGTATTTCAGTATTATATGATATTGTAGTCACCATTTTTCTCTTATGAAGTGCGTATTGGGCTTAGCAACACAAATTATGACGAGCAACAACTAAATATAATTAGTGTAAAGACAACTACAAAAATGAATGTATTTGTTATGTTATTCTACAGATAAGAATGAAAGCAAATCAGAGTGGTATATAATGATAATAATTATCAGTGAGAATTGAAAGTAATTCATATCTGAGTTCATGTTTCTCAACAGCTTAGCAACACAAATAGTGCGTGGCAACGGTTGAATAAGGGGCTTTTTTATAATCTGAAGTTTGAATTTCGCAATTTAAAAAATATTTGTCATATTTTGATAACTGCTTTTTTTTTGACAAAGTTATTCAAGCATAGAAAAACATATGGTGCTAAGCAACTGCCAACGTGTTTAAATTAAAGACAATTACAAATGACATTACTCGACAAAATAGATTGCATGAATACAAATCCGATTGTCCGATCTGTTTAAAAAAAATAGCAGAAGCATAGAGTCCAATAGTAGTAAGCTTAGTAATTATCAACAACTTAGCAAGGTAACTAGTGATAAGTAGGGGTTCAAATGGGCTTTCTTGTATTTGAAACATGAATTTGATTAGAAGTGTTCATTTTGTTTATTTCCGATTTCATTCATACGATCGTACATAAAAGCATTGATATTTATCAATGTCATGAACATTCTCATACATTCACTTTTAGATAAACTTTTATTATTCCGTCCAATCGAATTGGTGATGATTTTTCTTTCCATTAACTACTTCAACAACTTGTTATGTTTGCAAGGGAAAGCTTTTAAATGGCACTCATGGTAGTACAATTTACACAATTTTTTGAGACCGGTAATCATCTACATGAATCATCAATATTAAAAATTCGATAAAGGCTTTAACTGGGAAATACGTATCTTGAACCAATGCGGTAGTTTTCTACATGTTTTCCATATACTGCATCCGTATGTCAGTTATGAATTCAACCATATTATTCTGATTTCAAAGGACACAGACAAAAAATATAAAGATAAAACAACGGGAGTATTTAGATGATTTTAATTTAAATAAATTAAATTTGTTCTCCTGCGTTTCGCCTCCCTCATCACTTCTTTCGGTTCTCGACTCCCTCAATCTGATTAAAAGATAGATTTATGATTTCACTTCCAACGAGGTACAATTAAAGTTTGATTGGTCTGAATTTAATCAGATTGTGCCTCCCTCATTCGCATTATCTCACCTTATCCCCGTCAAGCCCCTCTCCAACATGAAATGTTAATATAACTTTTAAGAAAATAATTAAGTTATAGAATGGAACAAATTATACTTCTTACTTTGTTGCGGGTATTTTTGTACTAGTTTGACTTAGCAATTGTCTAATTATTATAACGTTTTTTACATGCAAAAAGAAAAATAATAAACCGAAGGTTTGTGTGAGATTTGCGGAAGTTAAAAATTTACACGGAAATGGAACTTGCTACCGCTACGCCACAATATCAACGTATTTTGCATTGTCAAAACATCTATTAATAATAAAGACACTAAAAAAACAAATCGCTAAAAGAAAAAAATGTCGTTATTCAACGTACCACATATATACACTGTTGCTTAAGTACACTTTATTATAAGAAGAATTTTTTTTCAAAAAAAGAAAGCAAATTATGAACTTTAAGAAATATCAAATAATAATTCCAATTAAGAAAAATTAAAAAAGAGAATCGCCACGGCTCAGCAAAGTTAATATTTGATATATAAATTTTCCTTACAAAAGTCGCAAAAAATTATTACTGTAAAAGTTTTCATTTTTTACCAAAGTCGTGCCGTGAAATCTTCTCAAAATTCATACTGCGTTTTGTTTTTTCATTTTCGTCGCATATCGTCTGCCGTTTTTTTTATCATTATGTTATATGATCTTATATAATGTTTAGAGGGGATTTTTGCAATAGTCTGACACTATATTTTTATTTTTTAACTCAATATGATTAACCGAATTCGAATTATTGCTTACGGTGTTTATATATCACATCTCGTTAGCTACGCCCCTGGCTGTCGTGATAATTTGGATTTCCATGAATGTAATCTATGTTTCACTGGTAGATTATTAAGTCAGGGATTTAGTTACCACAAATTACTGAAAACCTTTACTAAATTCTCCCAAGATTTAGTTATGAAGTTCGGTTGTACCTGTAGAAAACGTATTTTAAACGGGATGGTACATCCTAGTTTGTACGCAAATATTGTTTACCGGAATTTAAGTTACAATCCAGGTAAACTTATCGATCCTTTATAAACAAATAGTCTAAAAGGTTAACAATTCAGCACTGTAATTAGATATTTGAAAATTGTTTTATTGGTACATTTATATATTGATTTTGTTATCAATAAATCAAAATAAAACTAAATATTTTTTTATATACAAATTCACATCCATGGCTCTACAATCAATCGATACTGTATCTTGGCATTGTTTTGTATGACTGTTTATAACGTCTTTTCACTAAATCCATTTGATGTTGAAAGTGTACTTGATAATTTAGTCTTTTTTTTAGTTGTAATTGGCTTATATTTTTTTCCTTCTGATGAGTTAAGACTTTTTCAACTGATTTTCTTACGTTGTTCTTAAGTTGTCCTGTTACACCACTGTCCCAGGCCAAGGGGAGGGTTTGGCGCCAGCAAACTAATTTACCCCGCTACATTCTGTAAGTGCTTGACCCAAGTCAGGAGTCGGTAATTCAGGGGTTGCCGTTTGTTGCTGTGTAACATATTTGTTTTTCGTTCCACATATTGTACATAAGCTAGGCCGTTAGTTTTCTCGCTATAATTATTTAACATTTGTCATTGCGGGGCCTTTTATAGTTGCCTATGCGGTATGGGTTTTGCTCATTGGTAAAGGCCGTACGGTTACATGTACCAATAATTTTTAATTTGTGTGTAATTTGATCTTGTGGAGAATTGTCTCATTGACAATTATACCATATCTTCTTATTTTTATAAGCAATATATATATATAAATATACATACGATTAATATCATTCATAGTGTTCATGGAAATTAATAAGCTATCTCTGTGTGACTTGATACATATATTTGAAGCATTTAGGTTAAAACGATCATAAATATGTTTATGTTTGTATGTTCGTGTGTAAGCTATTCCATAGAAATGCAAAACTGTATGCAAAAGATTTTTTCATTATATTCATCTTTGGCAGAATAACTACCAAATTGTGTTTTGAGACAGGTCTTAAATTTCTTTCATCAGAATATTGTCCGAATACACATTTTTAGATAATCAGGAGTTTTATCGTGTAAGATGTTATATACTGGAATTGGTTTCTGATATGAAATTCGACCACGGAAACTTAACCAATTTAATCCGTAAAATAGTTATATCGATTGTGTAAAAAAAGAACATCTAACATTATTCTTGCTGTTCTTTTTGTGGAGTTTTCAATCTCTGGAGGCATTTGTCATTTTAATTATCCCATAGTATGCAAAAGTAGTCAAATATTGGTAAAATATATGAATTATAAGATACAACTTAAAAATGTTTAATTTTTGCAAAACATAAACAAAACGATTTGAGCTAATGGTTTTAGAAATTTGACAAATTTGCTCTTTCCAAGATCTGTTTTAATTCCTTATACCTTTTGTTTATTCACCGTTTGAATAATTCTATCTTTATACTAACATTTATTTGCTTGTCCAATATATTTTTCCTCTGGGTGGTATTTATTGCCATGTTTATGGTTTTTGCTGTATTTACTAACATGTTGTTCTTATTACAGCAATCATTTAATGAACAGAGATCATTATTTAAATGGGGGCCTCGGTGGCCTAAGTAGTTACTACTGTAATCACTAGCCAGTCAACACTGAGGTTGTGAGTTCGAACCCCGCTCGTGCGGGTGCACTCGACTCCAATCTTAATTGACTAGGATTGTCAGTTTTCCTATCGAAGGTCGGTGGTTTTCTCCGTGCCATCCGGCTTCCTCCACCAATAAAAACTGGCCGCCACAAACTAGCCCAAAAGCGGTGCTTAAAAGTGGCGTTAAAAATACAAAAATCAAAATCAAATCATTATTTAAATTATTTTCGATAGATTGGATACTTTTACCAGTACAGTGTAATGTTGGTATTAGCAGGAAAACACAAAATGTCTACCTACCTACCCACTGTTTCTACCTTTGGATAGGTTTTGGGCAAACCAAAATAAAGTAAGTATAGCCTAGTCGGGGAGGGTCTGAATGGGGGTCTTTCATTTCTGTATCCATTAATTTTTCATGCAATTTTTCTCTTTTCTTTTAACTGTTTGCCATTATGTTTTATTCTTTATATTTTACCACCTCATTATTCTCTTTTCTATATTTTTGGCCTTTTTTCTCTACTATTTATATCATTTGTCCATTATTCTCTATTCTGCAAATCACCATCCTTACCATCATATAAACCGTCGGGTTTGAAGGTCGAGGAAATTTGGACTTCCACTGAAAAATTAGGGTAGATTGGATAGAAACAGACCCCTTAGAGTTGTGCAAGGGTTCTTAACGTGCACAGATCGTGACTCTCTCTTTACACGAGACATGGTTCCATAGGTAAACCGACAACCAAACTGTCATACCATATAATGACATCCAAATTAAAAGCAAAGCAAAAAATCAGGTCTAATCACGATAAAACAAAATGTATAAACAAATTAGATGCAGTAAAGACAGTTACAAATTTGTTGATTGAAGTGAAAACATTTCAAAGCTGGAAAAGACCATTGCTTTTTAACCAATTTATTCTAAACTCCACGTTGTTTAACAATGTTGTTCACCTTTAAGTTGATAAACCAGGCCAGGAAGATGTGGATATGTTTTTTTTTATAAATTCTAATAGTCCCCCTCCCCTTATCGGAAAATCACATATCGTCATACAAGTAAACTGATATATTTTTGTAATAAGGTTGTAATTCAATAAATTATTACAAAATATTTATCAAACAAAGAAAGCACAGGTTTGTTTTTAACGACATTTAAACCAATAGGAATACAATATATAGGTTGATTCTGAGATTACTATCTTAGATCGATTCCTATAAATCTAATATCCGTAATATTGATTAAAATTTATTTGATAAAATCTTATTGCACATTATGAACTCGTAAAACGAACTTAACATCAATCATGTTACACATAAAAGTGTTATATAGTCAAGAGCTGACATAATTCTACAAAATGCTGCTGACTGGACAATCTCAGATTGGCAGGAAATGGCTCAACAGAAATGATTTCAAACCAGGGTCAAATGAGTGTAGAATGATTGACAAGGAAGAGTTAATGCTTAGACTCTTACGGGGAACGTCCAGTTCCGTGTGTAGGGAACGTTATGTCGAAAGAATTATGAAAAGTTTCTTTTCGAGCTTCTTATCAAAAAGTCTTAATTGAATACAAATAAAATATTATCTCGTTCTCCTTCATCCGCTGCACCACCATTCCCCACCACATCGTTGACGGTGAATTTAAAACCTTCCACCTTTAGATGGCGTTTCATTGGTTGCATTCTTAAGTAAGCAAGCAGGCATTGTAATCTCTAGTCTTGATAACTGATCCGTACTTAATCAATATTGTTTGCTATACATAAAAAAATATTACCTAGAATTTCCATGATTTTAATAGATATTGTTTGAAACACTAATCGCATTTTAATGACTACGATGAAATGTCGCTCTATCAAACAACATGTCATCGTTGTCAATATAATGGAAATTCATGCACTGTCATACAAGTGAGAGGTTAAGCTAGATGTACAACCAGGCTTAATCCATCTTTTTTTACATAAAAAAATGCATGTAGAAAGTCAGGAATATGACAGTTGTTATTCATTCATTTGATGTGTTTGAGCTTTTGACATTGCCATTTGATATGGGACTTTTCTTTTTGAATTTTCCTCGGAGTTCAGTATTTTTGTGATTTTACTTTTTTCAAAATAAATATATCAATATATAATGCTTTCAGGAGTCTCTCAATCCCACCAAGTTTCATATATCATCTTGTTTTTAATTGCGGGTGAGTTTACATATAAACCATACTCTTTTGTTCTAGAAAATACTGCAGTGTTGTATAATGTATTTCTGTTGATAATTCATAATGAATGTGTCAATAAACATTGTTGTTCAATTTTATAGAACTTACTAATGTTCTAATTTTCATTCTTTTGATATTGTTAACACATATTGTTTAGTTTTTCTAATGAGATATGTTATATGAAAAAGTATTTAAGAAACAAAAATATATTCCAAACTTATAACATATAACCCTTTTATATTACAGTTAATATGGCCATCATTGTCATAGCAGCGTTCAAGTCTTATGTCTTTGGTAAGAACCAATTTGTATCATTGTAAGAATAATTCTAGCTTATCTTATAGAAACATTAGAAAGAATTCAGAACTTAACGGGTAGGTACTAGTATTTGTGAACCACCAGTCATGATAATATAAAGCTTCTTAGTATGTGAATGAATGAAAGGTAAATTTCATGGAACAAAGAAATTTAAATAGAGCATATTGGCATGAATCATCAACATCTAACACAGAAAACTACACAGAACAATACATACTTCAAAAACACAAGAATGTCCTAAAATGGTTAAAAAGAGGCACTTAGTCGTTAATAGAAGAAAATGCAATATTGTTATATATAAGTATCGATATCACATATGAAAAAATAGAAGAAAGTAGTGTTACATAGTGGTGCCATAGTTATGCAATAAACCGTGATAATTTAGTATACAGATATTCAGCAATGTCAGCAACTCTGAAGGCTTCCGCCAAATTTCGAAATATGTTTGCAATTGTTCTGTGTATGTGGCATTACAACACATGCACTTCAATTTTTAAAGATATTTATAAGTAGCGATTAACATTTTTATTTGTGTATTTGTCCTATGTTTTGTATTGAGTTTATATTGATACTTCATAGACGAGGTGATTTGAAATTAAATTTATTGGCCATAAAGTGTGACCAAATGATAATTTACTTTAACGGAAAACGAATGAATGGTGAATATAGGCGTTACTTTCTTATTTGAACATATAGTTATAAACCTAATGTACATGTATATATGTTACAATGAATTTATATAATCAGGGATTATGTAGAATACCTGATTTTTCAGGGATTTTGCATAATTACTGAAATTATTAGTGAAAATGACCAGTGATTTTACATAATCACTGAAAATTTTAAGAATTATTTATTTACTATTAGAAGGTTTTCATGGATTACTAATAATAGAATTATTCTCTGTGTTGTAAAAAATAAATCAAATACAGACAAATAAATCATTTAGTTTAACAGCTTTATGATTTAATTGGACAGTTTTCATTCCTTGTTCATTTATCAAATCTTATTAAACATGTTAAAGTCAACAGTTATTCTCGTGATATTCTATTTAACTGTGTCAAAGCACATTAACTCATAAACAAATAAGTGTTTTAAAATGAAATAAATAATACCAACATAAATGTACACATCATGTAATTTGCTGTAAAACAAAAGGGGGAAGTTATGAAAGAAAAATGAATTCGTACTAGGCAAAGAAATGCAACTAAACGTCCAGAAACACAAACAGAACACATGCTTGACAGATTGAACACAATGTGAATTTGGATGAGGCTGTGGTACCGATTTCGCATGTTGGTAGTGGAAAGGGAGCACACAAATACATAATAGGCATCGTTGATAAAAGGACTGAAAAAGATAACACCTGAGTATGAAATCATGTTCAGATGATACACAAGGCATCAATTTAAGGTGTCTGGTTGACCTCTGTTGCACCTTCAGATGTTTCTCCTAAGAGTGAAGTAAAATCTGATTCTATATGTGAAGGCAAAGATTTTTTTTAGGGGAGGGGGGTTGCAAAAAGAAAAAGCAGAGCAAATGTTCAATAGAAAAGGGTCTGGATGAGTATTACCGAATAGAGAAAAATCGGCAAACAGTGCAAAATAAAAGGCTAAAAAATACAGAACAGACAAACACAGACAAATAATAAAAATAGAGCATAAAAGTGTGCTTAAATATACAAAATAGAGAATAATGGGCATTGAGAAAATTGATACAATAAATAAAATAATAATGAATTGAGGGACCCCGCATCCAGACCGTCATAGTAGATGTCATCCAAATGTTTAATGTAGTTTGTAAAAAAAAAATTGTATAAGAATATTTGCTTAAGATTTGAATATTTAGGTTTCAAAAGATGTTTAAATTTGATTTTATAGAATAAATTATTTTACTTTATTCATTTTCTCTTCATTCCAATTATTATGTATAACCCATGACATTTTTTCTAGTGATTATGCTTAATTCCTGAATATGCCAGTAATTATATATAATCACTAAAGTGACCAGTGATTATACATAATCCCTGAAAATATCAGGATTATACATAATCCTTAATTCTACAAATTAATTGTAACATATACGTAATACATTTCCTCTAGGCAAATACTTTTCATTTTGGAAATTGAAAATAACGGAATCTGATAATAACTGAGGACACATAGTGGTTACACTGAATTCCTTCTCGACATTTTTAGGCACACTATCATTGTTTAGTTTTCTGTTATAGTTATCAGATTCCGTTATTTTCAATTTTCTAAATAAATACCGAGGACGTCAAATGGATATCACCACAAATAGACTAAACAATGAAAGTAATATTCAAAAAGATAAATAAAATAATACTATAAAACGATATTAAGATGATAAACAACGTCAGTATTCAGAATCTATACTTCAAGACCATCGTGTATTATTTGTGAAGTTAATACGGAATATTTATCAACAAGGTCTTGGTACCTTCCAATGATTTTTTTTTTAGAAAAAGGACGAGACGTTCTTTGACATACCCCTGAACCATCAACTTTCTGCTCAGACACTGGTGACGTTTTACAAAGTCTGAGTAGCAGCTGCAAGGTCTTGCACACATTAAACATTAAAGCAAAGACTGTTGATATTCATGCTATATTAAAACCATTAAAATAATAACATGAACAAAAATATCATAGCAACAGATACATTTATTTTAAAATAACCAATTGAGGTGAAAATTTAAGGTCAAAGGAAATACACTACATATAAATCGTGATACATAAGAGAAACTGAATGCAAGTTTAATCATAATTCTTATATCATTTTATTTCAAGCAATCCTGCGACTTTTAACATATTTCTCTTCTCATTATCAAACATGATTATGACATATTTTCAGAACATAATGCACTTACAATCTCTTCTTTTAGTCCCACCGGAAATACTTTCTCATGAAACAATTAAATATGATCAAGTTGGGAAAACCACTGTATTGAAATGTAATGTTAGGTCTTATTTACCACTAACGTCTGCGGTATGGTGTAGACTTCTTCCGAAAAATGAATGTTTGGACAAAAAGTCAAGTATGGTATCGAACGACAAAGGACTGAGGACAATTATCTTTGAAACATGCGAGGAACTTGAATCCGCTACATACAAATGCAAGGCTAGTAACATAATTGGCGCCGTGGAAAGTCCACTCGTACAGCTGAATGAAAAAGAAAATGACGGTAAATACTATTTTGTAATAATTATGATACGATGTATTTATGTTGAAATGATTGAAAGTATACCTTCCAAATTTTCTGACGGCTGAATTTTGAAAGTGTCATACATTTTGAAGACCAAATAAAGGCGCAAGTGGAATACCGCTGTTCAATAGTCATAAATAGATTGAGCGAAAACAAATACGGGTTACAAACTAAAACCGAGGGAAATACATCAACTATTAGATAAAAACAACGGAACAACAGAATCACTAAACGGCAACAAAAACAAACGCCAACAAACATAGTACCGGACTATTTGATAACAACTGCCATATTCCTGACTTAGGACAAGATAAAACGTTGGGTTGAACCTTGTTTTATGGCTAGACAAACCTTCCGCTTATATGTAATGTTAAAATTACCTTCTAATATGACACTATTTGACAGGAATACAGAACAAAAAAACCCAAGAACACTCAGCACAGAGAAAATAAGCATATAATACTTGTTCCAGAGGAGACTAGTAAACAAAGCCATCAGAACAGCAAAAATTCACAAAAGCCGTTACTACATGTTACTAGGAAAATGTCAATAATCCTGTTAACAACCTGATATTTTTTTTATTATAATCATTTAAAGTTTGGTAATTGAGTTGTGTATGTAAAATAATTTCTTTTTTTTTATTTTTGCAAAATAATTATTTTTCAATAATTTGTTTCAAGAGCCTCTACCTTCATCATCTCCATCGTCACTAACAAATGACGAAATACATGAACTTTTTCAAAAAGAAGAGTGTGGAAAACATTATTTTGCAAGAGTTATTTTCATTGGAAAAAATGGAGTCGGGAAAACCAGTTTGATGCGTAGATTATTGTGGGGGACAAAGAAACAGTCATCTTTTTCCCAAAGTACAGACGGTATCGATATTAAAAAATGCAATATTAATGTTAAAGATGGGAAGTGGAGCCCATGCTATAGTAAGAAGCTATTTTATCATAATTTTGTAAAATATATTCATTAAATTTAAAATATCAAGAAAAATTCCAAAAGTGTGAGCTCAGTTTAATCTTTACAATTTTATCATTGCTTTTAACGAGTTGGGCCTGGACGATACATTACAATTTCTATATTTTGTATTTCGTATTTGTTCTTCTATTTGAATTTGTAGATGGGCAGTCAATGTTTCATCTGTTCAAACCCTGCTTAAAATTTACTGTTGCATTTTATTTTTAGAGTATACTGAATATGTTAATTTCAATAATGGTCGGAAACAATATTAGGCACACATGTTGTTGCCAATTTTACTCAATATGGGGAATCATAACGTTCAGAGTGGATGATAGAAATATATTAAAAAGAAAATCATGAATGTCAGGGTAAATGGTTGTATACTATTGAAACTGTCAATAACTATGGCAATCTCAGTTAACACATTAATTTGTTTTAACATTGCAACAATAAATGATTTTGTTTCTGCAAAATGTTTGCAATAATTAATATATATTTGCTAATTTTTTCCATAAATACATTAATTTGGTTTGAAAGTTTGGCTGTATCTGTAGAAAACTTATTCCAATTAGATTTTGAATAGTGTCTATCAGACAATTAAAACCATAATTTACAGATGGGTGAAGTAAACCTGTACAACAAGGTAACTGTTAACCAAACAGTTTAACTGATCAAATTTAACCTGCGACAGGATTTAAGACTGGTCAGAATCCTAGCACCACGACCAAGTTAGCTTAAAAAGTGGACTTTGTCCTATGTTTGTTTTAAGACTGTTAAAAAGTTAACTGATACAGTTCCGCTACTATTAAAGGTGTAACAAGGACCGCTCTACATCGATTAACTAAATATTTTTTATATGTCTTTGTTTCTAGATATGAACAACACATAATACATAACTTGGTAAATGAAGTATACATACAGTTTTCCTTGGTATACAAATTTCTCCGTGATCTGCTTTCTTTATAAATTGAAAACGATATTGGTTACACTGCTAACATTCATTGAATATATATCGTATATGCATGTATTCTGTATAAAATGTTTAAGTTCTGACCTGTTCTAAAATGATCATTAATCTTAAAAACTTGGTTATCAGATAAAATCGACAAACAATAAACATTATAAACGCTTGTACATAGATTGCATGAAATAATCACGATAAAAGAAAGCAATATTAGTGTAAAGTTACTTATATATATCATGTTTATGGTCGGCCATAATTCAGAGTGCCCACATTGCTACTCTTTCTTTTTCTGCACCAATTAACAGTGCCAGCATGTCCTCTTTTTATTCAAACTATTTAAAAATCACCAAAAACCAGCAGATTTTATATCAATATTGGACACAATAACTACAAAACTTTGTCCGCAACAATTTAAAGTGCCAGCATGTTCTCTTTTCACTCAAAATATTGACTTGTACCAAAAGGTGAGTGGTTTTGATATCTCAAACTGTCTCGTATGACAAAATTATTTGACCGCAAAAAATCAAAACCGATCGTATTTGCACTTTATCATGTAAATTTATACGTCCGCATTTACATCAGTATTTTTTTCTTAAGTCAGGATGGATTGTATAATACAAATGTCTGCAATATTGGAAAACAACGACTACAAAATTTTGTCTGCATCAATTTAGAGTTCAATCCTGTCCTCTTTTTAATCAAAATATTGAATCGCAAAACGAAAGTAGTTTTGATACCTGAGACTGGCTTGTATAACAAAATTATTTGACCGCATCAACCAAATTTACCCTATATTTGCACTTTATTATGTAAATCTATAAAACTGCATTATAAATCATTATGTTTTTGTATGTTAGGATGGATTGTATAATACAAATGACAGCAATATAGGAACACAATAACCACTTTATGTTTTCCATATCAATTGAGAGTGCCAGAATGTTCTGGTTTTATTCAAAATATTGACTCGTAACAAAATTTCAGTAGTTTTGATACTTTAGGCTAGCTTATATAACAAAATTATTTAACTGCATCAACCACAACTGACCATGTTTGCACTTTATTATGTAAATTTTTATAGCCGCTTAATAAATCAGTACGTTTTTTTTATGTCAGGATGGATTTTCTCGGAGTTCAGTATTTTTGTGTTTTCACTTTTTTGTATAATAAAAAGGACTGCAATATTGGAACACAATTTTGTCCACATCAATTAAGAGTGCCAACATGTCCTCTTTTCAATCAAAATATTGACTCGTAACAAAAAGTTCAGAAGTTTTGAATTCTCAGGCTGGCTAGTTTAACAAAAAAAATTGACCGCCTCAACCACAATTGACCTTATTTGAACGGTATTTTGTAAATTGATGTTGCCGCATATTAAATCAGAATTTTTTTAAATATCGGGATGGATTGTATAATACAAATGACAGAATATTAGAACACAATACTACAAAAATTGTGTCCGCATCAAACTGGAGTGCCAGCATGTGATTTTTTATTCAAAATATTGACTCGTAACCAGGGTTTCCTCTGGCGTTTATCGAAAAAATAATTGTCGCGATTAAAATTCATTATCATCGAATGAATTTGGCAAACATTATAACAATTCGATTTCATCCATCTTGTTGAATTTTTTACGGTTTCGCGGACTTTACCTGATCAGACAATATTCGAAATTCACCTGGAACTCGTTACAATTTTGACAGAAAATCAATAATCAGCTGATTGCATTTTATATCTATTGGCAACAATTGACTAATAAATAAAGGTGTTGAATGCATTATTTTACAAAGTGGTGTGGTTAAATGGCATCACATGTCACCTAAAGGATTTATTGATAACTTTGCAACACACGTGTTTAAAGCATATTTTTACGTTTCGACTTTTTTACTATTTACGATGGTCCGGAAAAGAAAAGAAAACATTTCTTACGAAGAAATAAATTCAATCGTAAAACAAATCTCTGACTTTAACCAGACGGGTAAATATATATCCGATAGACTTATTAAAAATGAATCTCGTTTTCCCGGAAGTCAAACAAATATGATCTATATTTCAATTTTACAGAATCTTTTGAAAAGTAAAAGTTAAGTGGTTATTCATTACAATGTAGATTAAAAAAAAAGATTTGTAGAATAATCATACACAACAATGGGGCAAACTGATTTTGTTTTTGTTAAAAGGAAGGAAAATTTTAAAGAAAACTATATGTTCATGTTATGTTAGTTGTTAGTTGGCGAGAAAACAAATTGAAAGTGGCGAAAAAATATATTGTTTCGGCGAAAGAGGTGGTGAAAAAGAAAGTTGACACAGGGGAAACTCTGCTCGTAACAAAAATTCAGTAATTTTGATATAGCATGTATAGCTCGGTCTAGGTCAAATAAAAAAAATTATTTGACCGCATAATCCATAAATCACTGCTACAATAATTGGTATGTTAAAATACATAAATAGCTGTCAATACAAGTGTATGTATAATTTCCGATACCAAGATCTACCCGCTTACGTTGTTGTTATGTAATACGTGCAACGGTTGGCGTCTGTACAAATGTTTAAACTCTCTGCATTTGTATGCACCTGTCCTCAGTCAGGAGCATGTTGTTCAGTTGTTGTCGTTTGTTGACGTGGTTCTTCAGTGTTTCTCGTTTTAGATATAGATTAGACCTTTGGGTGTCATGTTCGAATTGTTTTAAACTAGTCATTTTGGGGCCCTTTATAGCTTGCTTTTCGGTGTGGGTCAAGGCTCTATGTTGACATTGTGTTTCAATATACGTTAACCTATACTTGTTACACATTTTTACTTGGATGGAGAGTTGCCTTATTGGTACTCATACTAATGCTTCTTATTTCTATATAAGGAATATTTTCCATGTTCATAACTATTTTTATATGTTTTGATATATTTTCTCTCGACTGTATGTTGTACTTAAAGAAAGACAATGAAAATAATATATCAATCATAAAGCATCAACATATTCACTGTCAAATGCTTCATGTATTTAGAGTGAAACATCCCCTGGCATTACTGCAACAAAATAACGTGCACAGTATGGTACGTACCGTATATTATCCGTCTTATGACATTTATCGCCAACACGAACGTAGTCATCCTATTTATTCAAACGTGTTATTCTTTATCCTTCTGACAGAGAGAGATCACGATCTAGCTAGATTAATTCAACAGATGTATACAGAGAAGACAGTGAATGAAAATCAAGCATCTGGAAAAAATATTGAAACCAGTTCTTTTGTTCAAGGGAATCCAAGTTTCAGCGCAGAGGACTCAAAACTAGCTGCGATCATGCTTTTGTCCTACAGGAGAAAATTACTCATGACAATCGAATGGTAGTAGGTAGTCAGGATGACACAGATGAAATAGAAGTTAATGAAAACAAATTTAAAGTGAGAACTAACAACATGAAAGAAGAAAGCTCAGATATTGATGACACATCTGTAGATGAAATAAAAGAGGAAAACAAAAATTATAATAACGACGAAAGTAGGGCAAACGTTAAAACAAAAGAGAGCAATCCAAGTCAAGAAACAGTGAACACAAACCAAACTGAAGAATTTGAAGACAATCAAATAAAAAGAAATGAAGTGGAAAATGAAACAGGTCAAGGAAATGATGAGAATATAGTTCAAATGGTATCTTCTGTTATGGCATCATGTTTTCATCTGAATGCAGATGAATCGCATGATAATATGGCGCTCTGTGCGATGTGGGATTTTGCAGGTCAGAAAGATTTTTATGCTACACATCAAGTCTTTCTATCAAAGTTTGCAGTTTTTATACTGGTGACAGATAGTTTAGAGTCCAGTTATGCTGATCAATTATGGATTGATTTTAAGGACACAGCACGTAAGTTCTTGCATAGAATTGAGTTAAGTTCTTCCAGTTTTGAATTGGAAATCTGAATTGAGTTCCACTTTGATGAAGAAAAAAACTATCGTGTTACAGACTTATTCACATTTGTCGTAAAATTTTATCTGGGCAACTACATGTATATATTAGCCGTGTTTTGTTCTATCTATATAACCGAAGAATTGAATTTTATTTTTTGTTGTCTTTAACCTTCTGAACTTATTATAAAACAATAAAATTGAGAATGGAAATGGGGAATGTGTCAAAGAGACAACAACCCGACCAAAGAGCAGAAAACAGCCGAAGGCCACCAATGGGTCTTCAATACAGCGAGAAAATCCCGCACCCGAGGCGTGCTTCAGCTGGCCCCTAAATAAAAATGTGTACTAGTTCAGTGATAATGGACGTCATATTTAAATCCGAAATATATAAATGAACTAAAATTAAAAAATCATACAAGACTAACAAAGGCCAGAGGCTCCTTTCTTGGGACAGGCGCAAAAATGCGGCGGGTTTAAACATGTTTTTTTGATATCTCAACCCTCCCCTATATCTCTAGCCAATGTAGAAAAAACAAACACACAGCAATACGCACAGAGAAAACTCAGTTCAAAAGAAGTCCGAGTCCGATGTCAGAATAGGTAACAAAGGAAACTAAACAAAATGGCAATGATACATAAATTAACAAAGGACCACTAGCAGTTATTGACATGCCAGCTCCAAACCTCAATTAAACTGATTGAAAGATTATGTCTTCATCATACGAATACCAAGCACAATCCCTCTCGTTTGGGGTTTAGTATCATACCATCATAAAATATATGAGAAGAACCCGTATCATGCCAACAACTGGTTTTAGAATAAATGTGTTTATTTCCGATGCAAAGACCCTATAAGTGAATCAATATTAAAGCCAAAATATGCCATCTTTAATGACCGGACAACAGTATCATAACTATATCCCTTCTTAATAATTCTGTTTAAAGGTTATTTTAGCTTTTGAGGTAAATGTTGACATCTTTGGGCTTTGTAAAGAATATTACCATAAAAGATTGGATGTAAAATACCTGAACGTATAAGATGTCTGCATGTTGATTTATGCTTACGAATGATGTCCTTGTACCGATGATAACATTTAGTAAATGTTTTGACTAGTTTGTGATATCGAAGACCCCGGTGTAATAAGTTTTCAGTGATACATCGATTTCTTTCGCGAAATGCATTCATGTACAAAAATTATAACAAAAATACTGAACTCAAAGATAGATTAAAAATTAACATGTCAATATAAACAAAACGTTATTAACTAAGGGATCGAGTCATATTCCTGACTTTCTACATGCCTTTTTGAAGAGAATGGCGAGTTCAACCTAGTTTTATAGCTAGTCAAAACTCGAAATTGTATGACAGTTGTTTATTGTTCTGTCATATTGACAAAATTGTGTCAGCAACCAAAACAGACATATATAAGGTTAATGTGACAATGATTGGGATCCCGTTGCCAAAATTGCTTAAACGAACATCAAAGACATGCAACATAACTAACTTACTATTTAAAACAAACATACAAATAAATCTACCAAAGACGTCAACAGAAAAAAGTCGTTGTACTGGCAGGCAAGTAACGAATTGTTTAATATTCTACTGTAACCAGCACAATTAATACTTTTCCATATACCTATTTTCTACTTTGTCTCCCCTCCCTTAGTATTGGCAACATGTGTCATGGCGTTTGTAAAAGTAGAAATGTTTATCAAAATTAATTAGTACTTTACTTTATTTGATGTATTTGCTGGAGGTATTTTTACTTGTAGAATGACCGTTTTCTTTACAGAGTATGTTAGATTCTGGTTTGACGCTATTCATTGTTACTGGTCAACGACAAAGGAAAACAGATTAGATCCTCCAATCATTGTTGTATGTACAAATGAAGACAAAATAAAGGTTAAATTGTGGATGTCTGCACAACATTAAAGTTTTCATGAAATTTAATGCATGGGAAAGAAAGACAAAACTTAAGTTGTGACGATACATGTAAAGAAAATTGATTAAAGAAGGATGATAGACAGTTTTAGGCCCACTAATGACACACGTGGAGATACCTGTCAAAAACCAATTGGTGGTAGTTTGTGATGAGACACAGAGTAAACATGTAGATGATTGTTCCTTGTCTAATTCTAAGATAGTTCACATTGATACATCATTAATGTCCGCTGATTTAAAGATGTTAAGAACACGTTTATAAAAAAAAAAAACCCAATTATAATACTTAGACAGAACAAATGATGAGGTACATCCTAACAGATAGCATCAACACAGAATCAAAAAGAAAAACATATACAAAATAAACAAGCACATATACGGCACAATCAAGTACCCATCCAAAACTTGAAAACGTGTGGTGAACACAGGCTCAAAGGATCAAACGTTCCTATCAATTAAGAATCCAGATACAACTCATCTCCGACGATATGGTTAAAAGGGAGAGGATATTGGTATTGTGGACACTACACATGAATGAATATATGATCACAATTATGTTCGATAAATATTTTATAAATATCAACAAATTCACTATTCCTCCCAAAATTGTTCAACAAAATTGTTTAGCTTCTCGACCCCTAGGTTATAATTTAATTCAATATTATAATGGAAATCCTAATAAAATGCCAAATTGAAAATGTCGAACCAGTTGAAGTTATATGAACTGCGTTAGAATTGGTAATATCAGAATCATATTATTTTACAGGAAGGTTTAATTTTCCATCAAAACTACACTGAATACCTGACTGATATTGATGTTTTTAATATATCAATACGAACATGTTTTCTAAAGGTCGCGATTGGTTCTTATATTAAAACATACAACCGATTGATAAACTTGATTGCTGAAACGTACATGTACTTAGATGTTGCTGAGGAAAAAGTTGTACAGTTTTAATTATCCCATCAAACTTCCATATCTATGATATTATTTCTTTTCATTACAGAAGAAGGCTTTATATTTAGCAAGTTCGTTTTTCAAAGGACATTTTAATTAAACTAGACCATTTTGTTTAATAAGATTGCGTAAACAAGAAGCGAAGATAGTCTGAAAGTCTTTCACCATAATTGAAATGACCTTCGACATAACGTTATTTATCTAAAATATAAAAAAAATCTAAACATAAAAAAGAAACCCTGTCAGCGCTGTGAAAAACTGAAATTAGCAATCTTGCTTTTGCAAGGACGTCTGACATATATTAGATATTTGATAATTTGAAAGTGGAACTATAGTACCTCGTATAAGTAACCTATCTGACGGTCTAGTTTCTAAATAGTGTGTTTCTTAGATTTCTTGTCGATGGGTGTTTTTAAATTCAGGTAGAAACATATTTATAGAATTTTTACGTGACATACTCTGGTCATAATTCGATGTAATCCACACTTAATATTTAATGCATCAATGGCAGTCGATTTTTGAAATGAAAAAAGAGATATCAGAACTTGTAACTACGGATCCCCAGAAGTACTCTTATTTGAAAAATAATAAATATATTGAACATGTTGAATGAGTTGTATCCAAAGCAGCACCAGTATTTGGAGTGTGCATCTCCCTGGACGTTGGCTTTTTATTATTACTCTCATGTTATCAATTCTGCATTAAATGTATCTATTTAATTAGGGGTGCTTAATACTCAATTTGAAATCATTGATGCAAACATTCCGACTTACAAACTCCATGTTGATCCAATCGACTATTAAAAGTAATTGTGCCAGGGGCATTCAGGGATATCTACACTGTAAGTTGTCATAAAATATGTGCTGTTTATCAGCTAAAAGACATACACGTAACTAGTCTCATTTTGGTTATTGGCCAGTGATAGAATAACTCTTGAAGACATCAATTAGGTGCAATCGACATATGGGAAATCGTCGAATGAATTGCATTTTAAAGACAACGTTTTTTTCTATACCATCATATTCTATGAACCATAAAATTGAATTGATTAACAATCCTTCATTTATCATGTTTATGGATTCTGAATTTATACAAAAGACTTCTACATCAAACACACGTGTGGTACAATTTTGTATCATGTGCATTTTTAAAGTCAGCATGCAATAAACGAACTAAAATTGCTCCGTCACCAATTAACTGATGCATATTGTATAAAGCACAATCTGAATAAACTGTATTACTAGTCGTACGGTATTAAATGACAATTGCCAATGTTGCCAATATTCTATCAAATATATTTCTATATTCATACTCTCATTCTCACATACAATGTATGTATATTGCAGAACAAAGAAAAACGTCAAAGTGAATTTAATATGAATTTGGGCAAGATTTTGAATCCACAGAAAAAAAAGAACACCTACGAAACATTTATTTTGTTTCTAATACTGAAGATGACGACACTGTTTTTCAAGAGATACGACAAGAAATATCGCACCATGCTATGAATATGAATGATTGGGGTAGAAAATGTCCACTTAAATGGCTTTTATTTCAACAAGTCTTAGGGAAAATGAAAGACAGCAACGTGCCCATTTCTACAACAACGAAATCAAAAATAATTGCAAAACATGACAGCATTGGCATAGACAACGATCAAGAATTCAAAAAATGCCTGGAATACTTTCATGACATCGGATCAGTTATTTACTTTGATGAGGAAAATTTAAAAGAGCATGTTATTTTGGATCCCAAATGGTTGATTGATGCTTTCAGATGTCTTGTAACTGATAAAATAGAAAATATTATTCAAAGTTCAGTTGATTGGCAAACACTTAAAGAAAAGGGTGAACTGACTCCTAAACTTATAGATCTCTTGTTTAAAAAAGTACCAAAATTGAAGTTTGTGGAGAACAAAAAACACTTACTTGAAGTTATGAAACGGTTCGATATTATTGTGCAATTGTCGAAATCATCCGTATTGTATATGCCATGCATGATGGAATCCTGCTCTTTTACAATAGTTAAGAAAAAATTCATGAAAAAAATAGATCGGTAAATATTACTAGCTGGTTATGCTTAGTGTTTGAGTTTCTTCCTCCAGCTTTTTTTCAATCACATTCTTGCATGGTACATCAAGCAATATGATGTGAGTACTATTTTTGACAAACGTACTCGTACCAAAAGGAATGCATTATATCGGCAGATTGGTGTATTTGATTTAAATTCGTATGATTGTGAGCAACTAGTTGTTTGTGAGGGACCAAATGTCGTTGCCCTTCAGGTATGGAATTATAGTATGCACAGTGAAACATATGGAGAAATGGCAAACGAACTCTTTGAATTCTTTGAATCAATTGAAAAGAGATACAGACTGCGTGTAACGTATACAAAATCATTCAAATGTGAAGGTGGAAACTTTACTATGAATCAGAAGACATTGTATGAATTAGTCAAACGAGATTACTGGTGCTCAGAGCATAAGAAAAATCACATATGTGACGATATAGTAGAACCTTGGAATGGAATGGAAGAAATAAAGTAAGTACACCAGTTACTGGTATCATCTATTATCATTTTGTTAGAAATTTTAAGGTTGATACAATTTATTTCAAAATTATATCATAGGGTTTAGCGCATTTTGTACTTTTTACTTAATTGCAATAGTCAAATATCTCTCATTGCAAATAATGTGTGTGTGCCCTGTTCTTAATATGAACGTGATGTGCACGACCAGTTCGTAATCCGTGATAAAAGAAATACGCTTTATGATTTTGAAAGTGACTTATAGACCCAATGGGTCGGGTGTATTTTATTGTTTATGTAGTATATTTTGTTAAACTGTTATTACGCATGTCACTATAATAAAAAACTACAGCTGTACCAAGTTAGGAATATGACAGTTGTTGTCCATTCGTTTGATGTGTTTGAGCTTTAAATTTGCCATTTGATTAGGGACTATCTGTATTGAATTTTCCTCGGAGTTTGGTATTTTTGTGATTTTCCTTTTTTTCACTTACCTACTTACTTATATGTTATTCGATATTTAACATTCAACGGTAACCGGATGCTAGAAGTCGGGTCAACATTCACATGTTCATGATCAAATAAAATAACAGTTGTAATATCAGAGTACATACAATAATAGTTTTTATAGTTTAAGGGAGTATACAAACTTGAAAAACATCGTTTTCTAACCTCTAAAATTTATCGTTAATGCTCGTTGTCCTCAGATATAAAACTTGAAGTAAACCACAATTTTCGTTTTATGATATATAACTTTTTGTCAATAAAATGCAATCAAAGATTTATTTCTTAAGCCTTATACTTCAATGTAAAAAAACAAAAAACAAAAGGGCACTCTGTTAACATTTAATTAGACATAGAAATAATTATCGATAGCCAAACAAATATATGTTCGATTGACTTGATATACAAATATATTCATGCAAATAGGTGTTGGCTAGAACTTCATTATCTTACGCTGAAACGTCTTGGTTTCAATTTCTACGGAGTGATCAAAGAGTCAGTTTGATATTTATTTTTGCAAAAGTCTACTGAAGACCGCTTTAATCACTGTGAGACCATTATGGACGTTCAATATCAATACAAGTGTGGAATTCCTTAGACTATGTATAACTACAGATCCTATCTGAGGCATTTTTCAGAAACATTTCTCTGTGTATATGTACGTAGGGTTCAAAATGTAAGTAAAAAGGCACTGGTCGTTGGCTAGAGTATCCTGATCGTTCGTATTCATAATATAATGCAAATGTATAGCTTAATATAGATACAAATGATGTCATTAGGAATTTGGCAACACGTGTTGTCTTCGATATGTACAGAGGGCCAATATGTCCATGTGATATTCATTATATACTACAAAGGCCTAACAGATACCGCTTTCATGATTTGAGATCATTCTGGTCTGTTAGGGTCAACAAAATGTTGGGTATGTTTAGACACCGATCCTTTCGAAAATATTTCTAAAAAAATCTAATTTCGATCTGTATGGCGGCTGAAAGTGTCACTTTTTTATTAGAATCGTCTAAAATGAAAGTAAAAGGGCGGAGATCTTTGGTTAGACCTTCCTTATCTTTAAATCTTCTTAATATTATGCTCATAGTGAGCTAACATATAGATACACATGACATCAATAGAAACTCGTTACTCTTTTTGATATTTACGGAGGGCTCAAATTGCCAGATTCATATTAAAATATACAGTAAAAGCCAACTAGAGACTGCTTTAATTATTCCGAGATCCTCCTGGCTGCCGTTTTTTCGCTATAACGATATGCGTAAAATTTAGCGAGCTATTACCGAGGGCTTTGCGATAACGTTAACATGATTTTCATACAGCAAATATAGAAAAATCCTTTGCATTTTCAATCGCTAAGATAAAATATCGCCATTTATTGATTAGACGGATATCTTGGACAATTAGTTCTCATTTGCGTTCTGAAGTAAATGTTTCGTTTCAGACGAACTAAAAATATCAATGAGAAGTCCTAAAAGTATACATTGCTTTAAAATTAAAAATTCTATAGATTATATAAATATTTTATCATAGTTTGACTCTATAAAAAGTTCTACATTCATGTGTTCAATAAAACATAATTTAATCAACGTTCATTAGACATGAACAAGTACAAATATATAGCCATTTATCTTCAAACAGGGTGAATTACTCTTATGAAATTTGGTAAAAAGTAAAATCACAAAAATACTGAACTCCGAGGAAAATTCAATCGGAAAGTCCCTAATCACATGGCAAAATCAAATGACAAAACACATCAAACGAATGGACAACAACTGTCATATTCCTGACTTGGTACAGGCATTTTCAAATGTAGAAAATGGTGGATTGAACCTGGTTTTATAGCGCTAAACCTCTCACTTGTACGACAGTCTTATCAAATTTCGTTATATTTACAACGATGCGTGAACAAAACAGACATTATAAATAAAATAGTCAAAATATGGGTACAGCAGTCATCACTGTGTTACAATATCAAAACAAACAATTATTTACAAAAAAAGCACAAAAGCATCTATCAAATTAAGACCCACATTCATTGCTTCGCGTGTCTGACGTCAGAAAATGTAAACGTCACATAAGAAAAAAGTTTGTCATTCAATGTCTATTCAAAACAATTTTATAATTTCACATGGGGAATGTTGGTATACAGGGTTAAAAAATCAAAAGTTATGTTAGAATTAATTTCAGAAATAGACCGAGATTTATAATTGTCCAGAAGTTCTTCAGAACCCTTAAGAATCCACATATGGTAAATACCACTACGCGAGTAAAATAAATTTGTCGTTTGTCGTTCAAAGTATTTTCAAATTTATAATAGAACAATAACATAATGACATATAATAGAACAATAACATAATGACGGGATCTTTTAAAGTACAGAGTCACGTTATAAGAACCACAGAAACACAAAAAGTCGCATATACAAAACACACCAGTAAAAATTAAAGATAATACAAACACATTGACGGGATGTATAAGTACCTAGCCACGTCAAATGGATATCACAGAAAACAAACCAAACAGTAAAAGTAATATTAATAATAGAACAAAGACAAATGAAAGAACAATATTACACGTTGTTAAGATGATAAACAACGTCAGTATGCAGAATCTATACTTCAAGACCATCATGTATTGTTTGTGAAGTTGATACGGAATATTTATCAACAAGGTCTTGGTACCTTCCGATGAACTTTTTTAGAAAAAGGACGAGACGTTCTTTGACATACCCCTGGTTCATCAACTTTCTGCTCAGACACTGGTGACGTTTTACAAAGTCTGAGTAAGAGCTGCAAGCTCTTGAATATCGAATAAGTTGGGAAATGTATATCCCATATGCAGGTGAAGTTGGTATATTGCTACTAAGGTGGGGGAAATTTATAATTTTAAAATTAAAATCGTCTCGTTTGTCATAGATTCTGGTACTGAGATGACTGTGTATGTCAAATTCGAGATATAAGTCTAAAAATGAGGCGGAGGAAGCCGTGTCATAAAACATATTTGTTCCTAACCATAATATACCAATTACATTTGAAAATAAAGAACAAATACATAAAACGCTGAAAACAGGATATTATTGATTGATTATTCTGCTTTCTTTTTATTCAATTCACTTCAATATCGTGACTCGTTTCATTTCCCTTGTTATGCAACGATAAAAGAAGACTCTATAAAATGCGAACCTACAAAATAATTTAAAAATAATAATTTTCAGTTTACTTTAGATACACCTTTTTACGTGGCAAAGCAATTCCATCTGCTTCATTTTATGTAATAGTAAAATCTCATTGATAAGTAAATATTGATATTAAAAGACCTCCGAACAAAAAGTGATGTTCAGATCCCCGAGCCCGAAGGAGGTCTTTTAATGTCAATATTAACATAATCATTGAACTTTTACTGACCTGCAAACCGTCAAAACTTAAGAAAAGAACACAAACAAGCACTAAAAGAAACCTTATTCCCCTGAATTGGACGAGTCTAAACATGTTCAACTTAAATGATAGTTAAACAGTACTCAAACTGATATATACAATTAACAGTTACCAATTTGCAATTAAAACGGACCGATTAAATGACATTACATCATTAAATTATTAATTTACCATAATGTTTTAGCATTAAAAAACACCAAATGATAGTTTTACAAAATTAGGGGGTAAAGTTTAATTTTTGAATCCAACTTTTCAAAATAACGATTTCTTATTTAATAAATGATGTAATCAAAACCCTATACATACCTCATTTACAACTGACCAATGAATAATCTGCAAAACAACTTTTTGTTATATATATATTTGATGTTTTTAATCTGTCAGTAATCATTAAAATAGATTCGTAATGACCAGACCTTAGAAAACAGTAAGTAAACTCTTTAAAAAAAAATTAGCTATTTAAACCGCTTGTTTCAAAACGTTTAATCGAACAGACCTAGATGCATAAGGTCCTTCCCAATATTGATCCGGTAAATGTACATTTTGCTTTTGATTCTGTAATTTTCCTACACTACGTTACATGCGAATGCAAAATCATTAGTGTTGTCTGTTCAGTCCAATTAATTAATAAATCTTGCTTTGTTTGTTTTTTTTTAATAAAAACTATGCATGCAAACTTAAATGAATAAAATCGTATTAAAAAGCCTAAATGTAACATCCATAGCATCAAGTAGGTTCCACTGGCCCGATCAAAACGAATTTAGGTGAGATATTTTCGCAAGTTCAGTGTATTATATGAAAACAAACACGTTTATTTAAGTCGTCCGTTATTTCCTTTTCACGTCTAAATGAAGCAAAAACACCTGAATACACTTTTACCTTTCTTAGTTTTATCCTTGTCTGACAAAAAATGATATTTCACAAATCGTATTAAAACAGCAGAAAAGAACCATAGTAAATAAATATTTAAAACTTTTTATAAGCAGTCATTTATGTAGTAAATTGAAGAAGAAAAAACATAAAATTTAAATGGAGCATTTTATAAGATCTTGTCTTTGTGTGATTAGTACATGGAACAATTTAGGAAGTTGATTGATTGTTGTTTGCTTTACGTCCAGTTGCAAATATTTCATACATGTTCATGACGAGAACACATACATTTTAGGGTAGCGCGACTTTTCTTCCTGCGAACTGATATCTTGTGACTGACACGTAAAACAACCGACTCATCGTGTCAGTCTAGTAAAAACCAGGGTTAATACTCATATTATATTAACAAGTACGGAAGCGTATTAGGGCCATCGTTTTTTTTTCTCCAAATTGTCGACTTTAATCTTGGAATTTCTAACTTTAATCTTGGAATTATCAACTTTAATCTTGGATTTATCAACATTATCATGGAATTATCAACTTTAATCTTGGAATTATCAACATTAATCTTGGAAATATCAACTTTAATCTTGGAATTTCCAACTTTAATCTTGGAATTATCAAACATTAATATTGGAATTATCAACTTTAATCTCGAAATTATCAACTTTAATCTTGGAATTATCAACTTTAATCATGGAATTTCCAACTTTAATCTTGTAATTTCCAACTTTAATCTTGGAATTATCAACATTAATCTTGGAATTATCAACATTAAACTTGGAAATTCCAACTTAAATCTTCCGTCCGTCATTAGTCTTACACCATGTTTTCCAACTGTCAGTTATCGAGTGAATCTTTGAATTGTAACATCGTGAATTGTGGCTCACTGGTCTGTCGTCTCTTTACTTATATACAATATCTTAATTTTAAAATGTATATATTCATGGACTTTATATTTATGTAAATATAAGTCCCCTGATTGATTCATTAATAGGAAGCTACAGCCCCCTCTCCCCCTTTTCATGGATATTAGGCTTCGTGTAGATATACAAGACTTTAAATTCACGACTATTTTTCTTTAATATTTTACAAAAATTTTAGACGCAAAAGTAAATTTAAAGTTACGGAAGCGTATTAGGGCCATCCTTTTTTTTAATTTTTTTTTAATTGTTGACTTTAATCTTGGAATTATCTACTTTAATATTGAAATTTTCAACTATAATCTTGGAATTATCAATATTAATCTTGGAACTATCAACTTTAATCTTGGAATTATCAATATTAACCTTGGAATTATCAACTTTAATCTTGGAATTTCCAACTTTAATATTGGAATTATCAATCATTACTTTGGGAATTATCAACTTTAATCTTGGAATAATCAACATTTATCTTGGAATAATCAACTTCAACTTGGAATTTCCAACTTAATCTTGGAATGTCCAACTATAATCTTGGAATTTTCAACTATAATCTTGGAATTATCAACATTAATCTTGGAATTATCAACTTTAATCTTGGAATTATCAACTTTTAGCTTGAAATAATCAACTTTAAGTTGGAATTTCCAACTAAATCTTGGAAATTCCAACTTAATCTTGGAATGTTCAACTTTAATCTCGGAATTTTCAACTATAATCTTAGAATTATCAACATTAATCTTGGAATTATCAACTTTAATCTCGAAATTTCCAACTTTAATATTGGAATTATCAAACATTAATTTTGGAATTATCAACAATAAACTTGGAAATTCCATCTTTAATCTTCCGATCCTCATTATTACGACACTGATTTTTCCGACTTTCATTAACCTAGTGAATCTCTGAACTGAGACCATCGTCTTTTTTGGCTCACTGGACTCTCGCCTCTGCCAAACAGTGCACTTCAGTTGTGCTTTACTTTACTTTTTGTTGGTGATTGCTATTGTAAATATCGATGCACATCCGCCTATTCAGCAATATAATATAATAAATGCATGTACTGCATACATAATAATAAATGGATATTTAATTTTGAAATTAGCACGTAAAGGTGGGGGGGATTGGGGCTGTAACTTCAAAATATTTTAGTAGGGGTGTGCCATTGTTGCCTAAAAATTGTATCCATTTTTATATAGCATTCACTAATAATTAGTACCTAAATTTATATATGAATATATACAAAGACTGACCTTTACTTTTATACATTATTTTAATTTTTAAATGCATAGATTCAGGGACTTAAGATAAAGCATATATTGAGAAATACAATAAACTATGAGCTAGAAGTAAAATATCAGTCATTTCCAAGATTAAAGTTGATAATGCCAAGATTAAAGTTGATAACTCCTAGATTAAAGTTGGAAATTCCAAGATTAAAGTTGATAATTTCACGATTAAAGTTGATAATTCCAATATTAAAGTTAGAAATTCCAAGATTAAAGTTGATAATTCAAAGATGAAAGTCGACAATTTGAAAAAAAAAATAAAAAAAGATTGCCCTAATACGCTTCCGTAAAAAGTAGATTACGTATACGGAGAAACACAATAAACTATGGGCTAGAAGTTAAATATCAGTCATTTCCAAGATAAAGTTGATAATTCCATGATTTAAGTTGGAATTTCCAAGTTAAATGTTGATAATTCCAAGAACAAAGTTGAAAATTTCAAGATTAAAGTTGATAATTTCAAGATTAAAGATGATGATTCCAAGATTAAAGTTGGAAATTCCAAGATTAAAGTTGATAATTCCAAGATAAAGGTCGACAATTTGAAAAAAAAAACAAAAAGAAAAAAGGACGGCCCTAATTCGCTTCCGTACAAGATATCGTCCGGAATATTTATTTTATTTGCCGCTGGTCGTTATCCATTATCATGATTGATTTTACCGTTATACTATACAGTTTTTCTTCTACTTGTTTAATAAAGTGTTACTTGGACTGTTTAGCTGGGTTCTAGGTATACCCCAAGAATTATACTATATACAGGTGTAAATATATGATGATATTACCTTAGATTCAGGTAGTCCAACAGGGTTGTATATCAAGGTATCTTGGCGTGTCCGCTTTGTACAGCTTCAGGTCAAGAAGTGGCTCTCTGTTCTCTACCAGTACATGTACGTCTCCATTCGGGTCTCTCTGCTCTCTACCAGTAGATCACACCAGGCAGAGGAAACCCCCCTAGATCTACGGGGCAATTACACAACATCCCCCTCAATCTTAAAAAGGAGGAACTTTAGTTCTGACAAAGGACACTATAAAACTTAATAACTTCCCTGGAGAAGACTGGCAACGTCTTTTACTAACTGAATCATGACATAAGGTATCTTAAAATATCCACCCCCCTAAATCCTGGATATGGATAAAAAAAAAAATTACTTTCCCCTGAAAGAATAAAACTAAACAGTTAAACATTTAATACTATTCAAGAATTAAACAGATCTCCAACCATCCCAATAGCTGTGAACAATGTATAAACCATCTATACATTTCAGTTTCCTTATTACTTAATTATGTCCTTACACCTTGGAAATGCTAAGTACAAATTTAGGAATAATCATCAAGACACAGAATTCCTGATAACAACCTCTCATTTCTTGAGAGATCTAAATGACCAATTTCTTTCAAGGAAACCTACAGTTGACTACTTAGCCAAAATTAATTGACAATCTTACGCAATTATACGTAAATATAAAAAAGATTTAAAAATTAAAAAATTTTCAATCAAATACTGTCCTGAAAACAAATTCATTACTACCGCCATGAATTTCCAATTTTGACTAACTACTACATAAAATATTTCCCTTATAAAAATATCAACCCGACAAGAAAAAGAAAAAACACAAAAAAAGTAGGCATTCACTCCCAAAATTAGGATAGAAAATCTTGACCATAAAAAATGTACCTCTGGTCCAAATCCAACCATCACAGAATTAATTACTAAACTACTCTCAACACTACTGAAGACACTACCATATACATTGGTCATGATGGTGCCACCAAGTCTTGTCGGTTGATCTACTTTAAACGAATTGTACACTGTACATGGGATGTGAGGCGTACGATCCAAACATTTAACATTTCCTGGATACTATATATATAAGTTCTTCCAACAATTTTTCATGCGACGGAATATTTTCATTGAATAAATATCCATATGTAAAATATTTCAAAGTTAAGTTGTTATTATTCCACAAATAGTTCTAAATCCGTACGTATCCATTATTGTTCATGTATATATAATCATAATTCCACAAATAGTTGTAAGTCCATATATATTTATCTATTACTGTTCATGTATATATATATTCATAATTCCACAAATAAATGTTTGACATTAACTACACATAAATATTCCTCATTTATGAATAAATCACATTATTTATTAATATATGGTATATTTCTGCCTCACATCCCAGAGCTGTTTTACACAGTAACGCCCATCAAGGGCCAGCCGTTGAGTATTCTAGATTTACAGGTTAGTAGAATCTAAAAAAACGGACCTCTATTGTAGGTCTAGGCGGCTCCATTTCAACAATGACTCTTAGAGTATAAGGGTACCACGAAGCCTATTCCAGACAAGAACTCATAGGTGCCACCTTTGCCTTCTATTGTTAGTATTCTACCCAATCTGGGCTGCAGTAGTCCAGTTTGGTTAGAATTGTTATTATTTAGATCTTACGTACCTCCCAACTTGGGATCTTCATCTTCAGACTTCATTTCTAAATACTTTGCCTCTTTATCAGCTTTATCTGACATTCTGCAATGATAAAGAGAAAAACATAATATAAATAACACATAGCTGAGAGGGTGATAGAGCAATTGTTACCCCGAGAAAACATTGTCAACTGAGGCGAAGCCACGTTGACAATGTCTTTTCGAGGGGTAACAATCTGCTCTATCACCCTCTCAGATATGTGTTATTTAATTTATTATACTGAATGTTCAGTTATTACTGTCTACTAAATTTCAAATTCATAGTAATAAACTATGACGTCTTGTACATAACAACCATCTGTATTTAATAAAGCGCACAATTGATCAAGCGTCTCCGTGAAGGGTAATAGAGTATTTGCCATAGGATAGAGTAAATTGTCTCCCTCGTATTAACCAATAAAAATCTGGCATTTGGACATGAAGTATAATAATAGTAACTATTATCCCGTTACTCCCCCGTTATCTGTGGGGGGTAGCTGTCTATCAATTAGAGTACAATTTGGACAATGATATATCTCTTTTTCTTCCACCTCTGCTACAGATATACCTATACATGTTAGGTTAAACCATTCTTTACATTGGTCACATTGCACCATAGTTTCACCGGTGTCTGGGCCCCTACATATACAGTATTGTTTAGTGCTAGTCTTTGTTTTTGGGTTAAACTGTTCATTGCAGGTTCTTAGCCATACAGGAATATTCCTGTCTTTGTATAGCTTCAACCTGTCATGATTTGTGTTGAAGACCACCCTCTGTAGTTTTACCTTGTACACATAGGGAGTACCTTTACCTATAGTTATGACAGGCCCCTTCCATGGTGAGCTCAATTGTTTGCTCTTCCCCTTTATCTGGGCGGTATCTAGAACATTTATGAGGTCACCGGGCGCGTATTGCCGTTCCAATACTCAAAGGTCATAATCCTTCTTCATTTTAGCCTAGGTAGTTTTTAAGGTTTTCCTCGCTATCTCATGCGCAGTCTTCATAGCTTTTTCAAGGCCTATGATATAATTTCAGTCCCAGTGTACATGGGTTCTTCAGCAGTACCAAACATTAGTTCAGTTGGTTGATTCGTCTCCCGTCCTAGCATTAATTTGTTAGGAGTGTAACCAGTACTTCTATTTACACTGGCTCTTAAAGCCCCTGCCAACTGAGCTAAGTGTTCATCCCAGGTATCCTGCTGTTGGTCCACAAAACATATCACAGCATCCATTAAGCTTCTACCTGGCCATTAGCAGAAGGTCTATATGATGTAGTTCTGGCTTTATGTATTTGTAGGAGGTCACAGACTGTCTTAAACAGGGAACTCTAAAATTCCGACCTTGGTCTGAGAAAATTTCAAACGGGTATCCAAATCTGGAGGCAAAAATCGTTTATAGCCGCTTGTGCTGTAACTTCTGCTGTTTGAGAAGGCAAATGTATACATTCTGTCCATTTAGTAAATTGGTCAACTAGCATCAAAATATTCTCATGTCCATTTTTGGTCTTTGGTAGTGGTCCCATGAACTGTAAATGTACCCTCTCCATAGGTGAACCAGCGTGGTAATTGGTCATAGGACACCTCCCATACCTGTTTGGTTTCTTATTCTTGTTGCAGACAGCACATGTTGCAACAAAGGTCTTTATGTCAGTGGTCATTCTATACCACTGATATCTTGTTTTAACCTTAGCCCTGGTTCCAATCATACCCTGATGTCCTGCACTAGGTAGCTCATCAAAGAGCTCCATGACTGTGTCCTTTAGACTGGATGGAGTTACCAACCTGACACTTGCTCCTTCATTTTTAGGATGACCTTTTTGGATGCCACTGTCGTCCAAAAAGAATTTTTCCTTGTTTATCCAATAGCTCTTGACTGCAGGTGAAGCTGAAAACAAGGTGTTCTGAGTTGGCTCTACTTTGTCTTTTAACCACTTTAGCAACAATAGCAGATCAGGGTCTTCTGACTGTTTAGTTTTGATTTCCTCGGTTGTGAATACTGTGAAACTTATACCCTCAGATTGTGTTATAGCTGCTACATGACAAGAGTTATCATCATTGATGATGATATGAGCTGTTATTGGTAGACATATCAAATCAGATACGTCGAGAACCATGTGTAAACTTCCTTCCGCTGATCCTGAGTAGGTGCTGAGACCGTGAGGTCGAGGTTGCAGTCCACATCAGGCAAATCAGGGACAATCTGAAATTCAGTTGTATCTAGAGCTTGGGCTGGAGCCAATGTCTCACGTGTTGTTGAAAACAAATGTTACATGGCGCTAGACACATTTTTGAACTGTTTCTGTCTGTTTCTTGTTTTTGCCAATGGTATAACTTCGTCTATTTCTGTAAGGAATTTGGCTCAATTTCTATGGGCACGTTGGCAATAGTCACACCCTCCACAAGGTAATTATTTTAGGCTCACGTTCGGCTTGTAGTATATACACTCTTTCAACGTGTCTGATGGTCGAGACAAGGCATCTGCGTTTGCGTGGAGACGGCCTGGTCGATGTTTAATGATCATATCATATTGACTTAGCTCTTCTAGCCATCTGGCTAATTGTCCTTGTGGCTCTTTGAAATAACAAGCCATCTGAGACAGTTATGATCAATTCTCACTGTAAACTCTTTGCCTAACAAGTAGTGGCGAAACTGCCGTGTGAATCTTATCACGGCCAGTAATTCCTTCCGTGAAGTGCAGTATTTTTTCTGCTCAGGAGTCATGATGAAACTGCCATACGCTATGGTTCTCTCTCTTCCATTTTGCACTTGTATCACCTCAGCTCCTATAGCATTCTGGGATGCATCTGTGTCAAAAATGAATCTATCTGTGGTGTTGGGTAAGGCCAACACTGGAGCTACCATTAATTTGTGCTTTAAGGTGTCAAAAGCCAATTGTCTTTGGTAAGTCCAAAAGAATGGTTTTTCCCTGTAACCTCATACAAAGGTGCTGAAATCTTTGCATAGTCTTTGATAAAGGAACGGTGATAGTTCAGAGATCCAAGGAACCTTTCGACTTCTTTAGTACAAGTAGGCACGGCCCAACCACTAACTGGTTGTAAATGTTGCTGTCCAATTTTAAGTCCCTTGTTACTCACATTCCTCCCCAAAAATTCAACGGAGGTTTTGAATAAAGCACATTTAAGCTTCAAGCCGTACTCTCTGAACCTTTTAAATACATCCTCTATATTTTTATATGTTCCTCAAAAGATGTTCCTAAAACTAATATTTCATCTAAAAAAGCTAGAACAGTTTTCCAAGTCAGTCCCCTAAGCACAAGGTTATACACTCGGGCATAGGTCCCTGGTGCATTACATAGCCTAAACGCCATTTTAACGCATTCAAATAAACCATATTTGGTCACAAAGGCTGTTTTCTTCCTTTCTTCCGGCTTGATGTTAATCTGCCAATACGAACTATGTGCGTCCAGTTTGGAATACCAGACGTTTCCGGCCAAGGTGTCCAGGCACTCGTCAATGAGAGGCAAAGAAAATAAATCTCGTGACGTCACTGAGTTTAATTTACAATAGTCAATGCATCAGCGCACTCCCCCGTTCTTCTTTCTAATTAACACTGGCACATAGGCCCATTCAGACATGGAAGGTTGTATCTCTCCAGCATCTAACATATTTTGTAAATGTGCTTCTTCCTCGTCTATGAAGCATGCAGGGGTTCTCCTCATTCGGTGTTGAATAGGCTTTGCTTCCCCTGTGTCAATGTATGTTTTATGGCGCTGAATCTGCCTGGTCTAAATCTTCTATGGCGAAAACGTCGATGTAATTAATTAGCAACTGTCTTAGTTGTGCTCCTTGTGAACGAGACAATACAGAAGATGAATCATGGTACAGGTCTTTTAAATGACTTGGTATCCCAGTCTTGGGACTGCCTTTTTTCGATGTACTAGGGGTAGTACAAGTACCAACGCTTGGCAGAGGTTCATCGTCCATTGATTGAATGACCATGACCTCTTGTGTATATCCTACCTCGTCTCCCTTTGGAATCCTGACAGGATTATCTGTTATGTTTAGAAAACATAGAGTTGGTTTTTGACCTTTTGCACATACTGTTCTAGGGACAAGTAGAGTTTTGTTGCCGTTAGGTTGAATGAGGTAATCTGAGGCCATGTCTTCTGATGGGTAACAATAGCAGATTAGGGTCTTATGACTGTTTAGTTTTGATTTCCTCGGTTGTGAAACCTATGAAACCTATACCCTCAGATTGTGTTATAGCTGCTACATGACAAGAACTATCATCATTGATGATGATATGAGCTGTTGTTGGTAGGCATATCAAATCAGAAACGTCGAGAACCATGTGTTAACTTCCTTCCGCTGATCCTGCGTAGGTGCTGAGACCGTGAGGTTGAGGTTGCAGTCCACATCTAGCAAATCAGGAACAATCTGAAATTCAGTTCTATCTAGAGCTCGGGATGGAGCCAATGTCTCACGTGTTGTTGAAAACAAATGTAACATGGCGCTAGACACATTTTTGAACTGTTTCTGTCTGTTTCTTGTTTTTGCCAATGGTATAACTTCGTCTATTTCTGTACGAATCTGACCTAATTTCTATGGGCACGTTGGCAATAGTCATACCATCCACAAGGTAATTGTTTTAGGCTTACGTTCGGTTTGTAGTGTATACACTCTTTCAACGTGTCTAATGGTCGAGACAAGGCATCTGCGTTTGCGTGGAGACGGCCTGGTCGATGTTTAATGATCATATCATATTGACTTAGCTCTTCTAGCCATCTGGCTAATTGTCTTTGTGGCTCTTTGAAATTAATAAGCCAACTGAGACTGCTATGATCAGTTATCACTGTAAACTCTTTGCCTAACAAGTAGTGGCGAAACTGCCGTGTGAATCTTATCACGGCCAGTAATTCCTTCCGTGTAGTGTAGTATTTTTTCTGCTCAGGAGTCATGATGAAAATGCCATACTCTATGGTTCTCTCTCTTCCATTTTGCACTTGTATCACCTCAGCTCCTATAGCATTAGGGGATGCATCTGTGTCAAAAATGAATCTATCTGTGATGTTTGGTAAGGCCAACACTGGAGCTACCATTAATTTGTGCTTTAAGGTGTCAAAAGCCAATTGTCTTCGGTGAGTCCAAAAGAATGGTTTTTTCCCTGTAACCTCATACAAAGGTGCTGAAATCTTTGCATAGTCTTTGATAAAGGAACGGCGATAGCTCACAAATCCAAGGAACCTTTCGACTTCTTTAGTACAAGTAGGCACGGCCCAACCACTAAGTGGTTGTAAATGTTGCTGTCCAATTTTAAGTCCCTTGTTATTCACATTCCTCCCCAAAAATTCAACTGAGGTTTTGAATAAAGCACATTTCCTTGGTTTCAGATTCAAGCCACACTCCCTGAACCTTTTGAATACATCCTCTATATTTTTTATATGTTCCTCAAAAGATGTTCCTAAAACTAATATGTCATCTAGAAAAGCTAGAACAGTTTTCCAAGTCAGTCCCCTAAGCACAAGGTTATTCACTCGGCCATACATGTAGGTCCCTGGTGCATTACATAATCCAAACGCCATATTAACGCATTCAAATAAACCATACTTGGTCACAAAGGCTGTTTTCTTCCTGTCTTCCGGCTTGATGTTAATCTGCCAATACGAACTATGTGCGTCCAGTTTGGAATACCAGACGTTTCCGGCCAAGGTGTCCAGGCACTCGTCAATGAGAGGCAAAGAAAATAAATCTCGTGAAGTCACTGAGTTTAATTTACAATAGTCAATGTACCAGCGCACTGCCCCGTCCTTCTTTCTAATTAACACTGGCGCAGAGGCTCAATCAGACATGGAATATTGTATCAATCCAGCATCTAACATTTTTTGTAAATGTGCTTCTTCTTCGTCTATGAAGCATGCAGGGGTTCTCCTCATTCAGTTTTGAATAGGCTTTGCTTCCCCTGTGTCAATGGTATGTTCTATGGCGCTGAAGCTGCCTAGGTCTAAATCTTCTTTGGCGAAAACGTCGATGTAATTAATTAGCAACTGTCTTAGTTGTGCTCCTTGTGAACGAGACAATACAGAACATGAATCATGGCATAGGTCTTTTAAATGACTTGGTATCCCAGACTTGGGACTGCCTTTTTCAATGTACTAGGGGTAGTACAAGTACCAACGCTTGGCAGAGGTTCATCGTTCATTGATTGAATGACCATGACCTCTTGTGTATATCCTACCTCGTCTCCCTTTGGAATCCTGACAGGATTATCTGTTATGTTTAGAAAACATAGAGTTGGTTTTTGACCTTTTGCACATTCTGTTCTAGGGACCAGTAGAGTTGTGTTGCCTTTAAGTTCAATGAGGTAATCTGAGGCCATGCCTGCTGATTCCAGATCGATACGGAGAGCTGTATGTGGTGGTACTATGACAGTTTGTTGTACTATGACCCTGTTTACCAATGGAGCATTTGTTGTAGAAGTTTCTCCTCCAAGTGTCAAATGTACTTGAGTATTCCTTAAATTCATCTTTTTGGCAGGTACATCCAGAATAGCTCCATGTTTAATCAAGAAATCTGCTCCTAGTAGCATATCACAATCGATAGGTGCTACGTGTAGTGTTTCTTTGAATGTGAGGAGTTGAATTGAAAAATTAGTAGGGTTAGTGATTCTACATGTCATACGCATGTCCCTGCCTGCACCATGCATGGTAGTCTATCTAATAATGTAAGGTTTCTGAGTTAATGTGTCAAAAATACTGTCCTTTCAAATTGTTACTTCCGACCAAGTGTCAATCAGAGCATTAACTTCCTTATTCTGAATGTTAACTACTCATCGAAACAAGTGTGCAGACCCTAAAGTACCTACTGATGCGCCTTTAGTGGAGGTTTCATCTAGTTCATCCTGCACCAAGTTGTCTTCCTCAAACACTACCCTCCTTTCATTTTTAGGATTATTTTTTGGTGTCAACTGTTTTGGTTGTTGACGGTTGTTATCCTGTCGTAGATCTGGACAGTTTCGTTTATAATGACCTTGCTTGTGGCAATAATAGCATTCATTGTTATCATAACCCCTTCGGTTTGGTCTCCTGTCAGTTGAATTATTCCTCCGCCCACGTCCTCGGCCATTGTAGTTACGTCTAGGCTAATAATTTGATGACCTGTTGTCTTGGTTTGGTGACATAGAACTCGGACTGGTTCCTTTTTTGGCTGATTTCTCCTGTACCAAACTGGTGACCGTTGACATCATTTTCTCCATACATTCCTCTATCCTTGACAGGCGAGTATCCACATTGGATTTGGAACTTCCTACACCATGAACAACATGTGAGTTAGCTGGTTTTTCTGAAAGAGACTCATGTTTTTGAATAGCACTGACTGCCTTCCTAGTGTGCTGACACCATCTTATCATATTCAAGGCTGCATCCATGGTCTTGGGTTTAGATATACAGGCTTCTGTCCCTGCAACTGTATCATTACAACTCTGACAAAATCTCATGATTGCCTGTTCAGTCATTAGTTGTTCACTATATCTGCTATAGGCTCTAGTGCCGAGCGACAACACTCTTTCTGACCACTCCTCTAAGGTCTCCTTTTTGCCTTGGGCACTAGTCAGGAACTGAACCTGTGAGGTTTCTGGCAGTTCTTGAAAACCAAATTTTTTGTTCATATTGGATATGATATCAGTAAAACTTGTTGTTTTATTAATTTCTAGGAGTAAGGTGTAATACTCACTGGCTGCATCATCTAAACACCAGCAGAGATGTTCCCGTTTTTGTTCATCTGTCACCAATTTCTCTATTTTCTCTTTCTTCTTTCTACTTCCCCGTCTGATTTTAGAACGTCGCCCATCTGTGTCAGATACTGATTGGGAGTCATTAGACCCTCTGAACCTTCTAGGACTATAACGACTACGGTGTAACGGAGAACTCCTTACACTCCTTATAGGTGAGAACTCACGATCTTGATCCTCACGAGGTCTGTTGTACTCAGGTTCTGACCTTCGCTTAATTCTGGTGTGGCGGTATGCTGAAACATCTGACGTGTCAGAGTCACCTGTTTATTTATGACCAGGATCACTTCTTCGTTGTCTCCTATAGTAATCATTATTATAGGTTTATTCCTTCGGTCTTGCTGAATGTTTGTTATAATGTGGCTGAGGTGCTCCTGATGGTGGAGGTTGCTGCTGTGTGCCAGACATAGATAACTGTTGATAAGGCACGTGTTATAGTTGTAACTGTGACTGTAGCTGATAGCCTGTAAGGTTTGGCTGACCTAAGCTTGGGTACGTTAAACCAGATATGTATTGTTGGTTGTAAGGCGGTAAATTTGTTGGTGCCTGTTGCTGTTGTACACCTATAGGAGGCTGGAACATTGATGTTGGGTGACCAATCATCTTGGGTGGTTGGGTCCTTGGTACAAAACTGGGCGGTTGAACCCTTGGTTCTTGATAAGTTGGTTGTTGATTAACAACCGCACTAATCTGTTGTTGTAGCTGCTTTTGAGGTAAAGAAACAGGCGCTGCAGCTGGATGCTGTTGTAGCACAGATTGTGCATAGTTATTGATCCCTAGTTGAAGCTGGTCTAACCTTTGTTGTAGGCCTTGTACTTGTAGTTGCATTTGCACACTTTGTTGAGCTGGAAATGATACAATGTAACCCCTGATGTGGACTACGACAACAGTTTTTAATGTTAAAAAAAAGATTAAATGTAAAGAGAAAAAATAAGTAAGAAATACTAATACTTACGCTTAAAAATTCAAATGTAAATAAAAATGAAATATATAAAAATTGGAAAAATTGTTTGAGACAATTATCAACCGTAAACAAATGATTAGCATCACTAAATGAAGCTGATTGATTAATTGCTCCCTTATTGTCCACTGGCAAATATGTCATGCATATTCACGATGATCAAGTGATTATTTCAAATTTTAGAGTGGCACTTTTTACAATAAGGCATTGCGTTAGATAGAGGTAAAACGTATGCCGTAATAGAATAAAGTTGAACCATGAACAAAGTCGTAAGTTAAGCTATTAGACCTCATCCCCTCTTTTTTCTCCACGGTAGCCTAATTCCAAAAACAAAACGTCACAAATTTACCATCAATAACGGCCGCTATAAGTAAATGGGATATGGACTTTTTTGGTAAATAAATTCCTATTGCAGCAAATATTTCCCGGTTCGGGACAGGTTAGGATTTCCACTTACAAAATACCGTTTGATTATAGACCGGAGTTTTTAAAGCAACCAAAAGCACTTTGAATCAAAGATTTTTCTAAAATTGTGAATTATTCGACGGTATTTCGCTGGGTGTTTTCCCGATCCTATTTTGGATCCCCTGATTTTAAGAGGGCGTATCTAATTAGTCATGCCCGATTAACTTTTAGTAAATTAAACCTCAACTTAAAGACCTACACCGGGTAAACTAGTTCGAGGTACAATAGGTAAACAAAAATAATCCTTTATGAAATTGATCGTCCCAGGTATCTTACATAATTATTTTGCTTTGAATAACAATGAAAAATGCACAAACAGGTTTCTAAGAGTGAGATTAAATGTAAAGATCGTTCAGAATTGCTAGTTCTTAGATGTTCACGTATATTTCAAACCTCAGATCTGAGAAACAATGTTGCAGTAGTGCATTCCTAAAAAAAGTTTGCGAAGTTACACATATCATGCATGTTGCATATTTGTTTTATAGCAAGATAAAAGACATCGAAATATTTTTTATCATTGCAACTAATACGACTGGATAAGTCTCGCAATGATAAAAACTCGCACTCTGGTATCTGATATATATATAAATGTATGCAGCTGTTCTTGAAATCGAATTATTTGATCTACGATTCTTGTTCAGTTTTCAAAAATCGCAATGATAAATGCACGCGAATATGTTTTAATCTACATGACAAATCGAAATCAAAAGTTAAGATTTTATATTTTTCCAATTTAAATTCTTCCAGCTTACGAAAGAAGGTAGTGAGATACTTAAAAACGTATATGTTTTACATTGTATCTATCGTTCAACACTTTTAGACTACTTGGTGGTATTTGCGATGTTCAGCCCTTTTGTATGTTATGGTTTTTATACACGTTAACTATTAGCATAAAGGATATGACAAACAAAATTCACAAAATAAACACTAAGAATCCCCCTTTCAATGAACGACATCGAGTTAAAAACGCTACAATGTTTAACAAAATGTGGATAAAAACTACGAGAAAATATTATATATTAAGTTTTGTTTGGGGATTAAATTGTTTAACCACTTATTTGTTTCGAATCGAAATTGAAGCGAACTATATTTGTTGTTCATTTTCCAATGTTAGTTGAAATCGGATGTAAAAATACCAATCTCAAGTAAATATAGATAAAAGTAAAATTGAGAACACTTATTTACTTCAAGACTATACTGCTAGTCATTTTAAGAAAATTGCACTCCCCTCACATCTCAGTCTACTACCTCACCACTTTGAATATATGTCAGATTGTCTATCGGTCAAATCAATGAACGAAATTGTTGTTTCTACTGCTACCTTCCCGGACTGCACTTCTTCGGCATTCTAAGCACAGAAGCAACTATTTCCAATCAAAGGTAAAAACTCAATGTCGCTTGATTTCAGATTCACTTTAGGCTAATTGTTTTTACTTTCAAGCCTACAATATATCAGTGATTTTTAAGCTCGTTTTGATAATATTAAACTAATTTGACTTCTTATAGCAAAACATTATTTAAATTTCCGCTCTCATAAAAAAAAAAACTACAAAAATAATCACATTCTTTTTATCACAATTTATCGTACCTGAGTCCCCTTTAATTGATACAGTTTATCCAATATTATCGAGGAATATAATAATGAAGTTACTCTTTCCATGTGGTATGCTGTTTCTTTTGAATTTTAAATAGAAAGTCTATGTAATTATCTTTTGAAACTATAAATGGTGTTTTAATGTTACACATTAAGACTGAAAAATAACAATGTAATTCATAGTAAATATTTGCAATATTCTAAAAGTTTAGCACCTTTGCTTGTTGAATAAAATATTATAGACATAACCATACGGACCGTCAATAAAAATAACTATGATAAAAAAGAGTCGGCATTTTGCATAAAATTACAATTCATTTGGTCATGCAACTTATAAGGATCACTACTATAATACTCCTAAGCTAATATATCTGCATCGGTTGCAGAAAAAGGAAGATAATTGCTTGTTCCAATGAAAAATGTCATAAAAATCATTTTTTAAACAAAAATATCGTGTCATTTTTTTTAGCCTGCAACGAGGGTTGCCGATGGAAGACATGGCGACTCTACTATTCGTTGTCGTCGGCAACGTTTACTTTACGTCTATGGTTAAAAATGTTCCACATGCTTCGACTGACTTTAAAGCCTTCGCACGGTCGGTACTTTTCTTTTACACTATGTCTTATTTCTAAACAGACCGACAAATTTTTCACGTTTTAAAAAGCCTAACTGCAATTTTACAAGGTTTTGGCAAATTTTAGGTATTTTTTCTTAAACAACATAGATAGAACTTCATAACATTTGGTCAAAGGTAAAGCATTGAATTGTTTTTACTTTAAATGTGACTTTCGTTTGCGACGTTCTGTGCTGAAAATTTGATTAAAACTGTTTAATTCAAATTTTAATCAAAACAATATGAACAGTATCTTCTACCGCTAAATACATTTTGACTTTATGGAAATATGTAAAATATCAATTGGTAAAGAAATATTTATGTATATGGTATATTGACCTGTTCATTTGTTTAAAAAAAACATGTAAATATTTATATTTGCAATGTCCCATACATATGAGTCGACAATTTATATGTTGAACCTGTGAGTGGAACAAATACAGAGGTTTTTGACTCTACCTCTTTTGCAAAATTTTGAAAACATATATGTTTTTAAATCACAGTATTTTAATGATTAGTAAATCTAGATTTCTGTTGACATATATCCCTTACATAGAGTTTATTTTAACATAGCACCTTTGTTCAACCATCATCGAGTGCTAAGAACCTTTGACAGATCCATCATTATAAAAAAGGAAATAGCATCTAGGAAAAACATTTTTTTGGGGGTATTTTATTGTTAAATAAACTTTGATTCCATGGATACCTTTACAAATTTTTAAAACCGTAAACAACTAACTATTAAAATAGAGAACGGAAATAGGGTTTGTGTCAAAGTGACCACAACCCGACCATAGAGCAGAAAACAACCCACCAACTGGTCTTCAATACAGCGTAAAAATCCCGCACCCGGAGGTGGGCTTCAGCTGACCCCTAAACAAAAAAGTATACTATTTCAGTGAAAATTAACATCACACTAAACTCCAAAACATAAAAATGAACAAAACTTAAAAAACATTCAAGAGTAACAGGACCAGTGGCTCCTGACTTAGGACAGATGCAAAAATGCATCGGGGTTAAACTAAACATGTTTTGTGGGATCTCAACACTCCCCCTTTATCTCTGGCCAATATAGAATAAACAAACACACAACAATACGCACAGTAAAACTCAGCATAAAGAAGTCAAAGTCCGATGTCAGAATAGGTAACAAAGGAAACTAATAAACATGGCAATGGTACATTGATAAACAAAGGACTACTAGCAGTTACTGACATGTCACCTCCAGAACCCTATTAAACTGATTGACAGATTATGTCTTAATCATACGAAAATCAAGCAAAATTCCCCCGTTAGTGATTTAGTATTATGCCATCATACAATTTTTATGAGAAGAACATAACCCGTATCATACCAACAACTGGTTTTAGAATAAATATGATTATTTTCGATGCAAAGACCCTATGAGTGAATCAATACTGATACAAAAATATACCATATTTAATGACCTGAGAATATTATCGTAACTATATCCCTTCTGAATAAGTCTGTTTAAAGGTTTGATTAGCTTTTGAGGTGAATGCCGACATTTTTGTGCTTTGTAAATAATAATACCATGAACGGTTTGACGTGAAATACCAGAACGTATATGATGTCTGCATGTTGATTTATATTTACGAATGTTGTCCTTGTACCGATAATAAAATTTAGTAAATGTTTTGACTAGTTTTCGATATCGAAACCCTGGTGTAATAATTCTTCGGTAATACAGAGATTTATTTCGCTAAAATAGAACAGGTTGGTACATACACGAGCGAATCGAACACGTTGCGATATATAAACACCATAAGACGGTGATAAGGGAACGTCCCCATCTAAAAATGGATGATTAACAATGGGAAATGAAAAACCATCACTTTTATCGTACATATTGCTACATGTATTAAGCTTCTCGTTAAAGATTTAAATAGCAAGATCCAGGAAAGGGCAGTGTTCATTGTTAGTATTAGCTTTATTTAAAGTCAGTTCAGCAGGATAAATTTCCTTAGTGAAGACACAGAAAACGTCATTATTGAGAGTCAATATATCATCAAAATATCTAAAAGTGATATGCATTTTTTGTAACAGTTGGTTTGATGGGTCTTTGCTGATTTTGGTATTGAATATAAACACGTGCAAACGTGCATCATAGTAAAACCTAGTCATTAAAATTTCAAATATCATATGACTTTCCGAAATATTAGAAAATTCAATATCCTAGAAAATGATTATGCAATGTATAGAATAAAGGCAACAGTAGTATACCCTGTTCAAAAGTCATAAATCGATTGAGAGAAAACAAATCCGGGTTACAAACTAAAACCGAGGGAAACACATCAACTATAAGAGGAAAATAACGAAACAACAGAAACACTGATGTGCAACAAAAAAGAAACGACAATACAACATACATAGACACGAACTATTAGATAACAACTGTCATATTCCTGACTTGGTACAGGACATTTTAAGAACAATTGGTGGGTTGAACTTAGTTTTGTGGCTAGCCAAACCTTGCGCTTGATGGCAATGTTAAATATATCGCTATAATGATAATATTACATGACAGGAATACAGTAGAAATAAATGCAAGAAAACTCAGGACAGAGACATACATAAATAATAATATAAAAGTACATTTCGACATGTTAACCACAGAATAACAACGAATATCTAAAATGATTAGGGACAGTACACAAAAACAGCATAATAGAATTACGAACCAATTCGTGATCGTGTCCATAAAATTCACGGAGGGTCATTTTCAATTTTTCCTCCTCATAAGGAAGAACCTAGTTTTGTTTGAGCAGTTTCTGCGTAAGGGGCACACTCCTATATATAAAGTCGGTATAGTGTGAAGATACACGAGCATAACATATCAACTTAGATATGTAAACACCATAGGATGGGGCAGAGGGTATGTTACTGCTGAGAAATGGGAAATTGATAATTTGGAAGTTGAAATCGTCCCGTTTGTCATAGATTTTAGTGTGAAGTCGTCCATCTGTGTCAATATTGAGGAAGAGATCAAGGTATGAAGCAGTCCTTCTAGCATGTCCAGTACCAGTAGTATCTTTAATTTCATCTTCACTGGGATATATGAGATGTAAGTACTAGCTGAAATATGGGTTATTCAGAATTGGACATCATCAATATATCTGAAAGTAAAATTAAAGAATTTCGAAAGGTGCTTTTTCTTTTTGTCTTTTAGAAAATACAAAAACAGATCGGCCAGTAGGGGTGCACAATTAGTACCCTTTGGAATACCGACTGTCTGTTGAAATATCAATCCTCCAAACTCAATAAATATATTGTCGATCAAAAAGTCCAGCATTTTGAAAATATCATCTTCAGTATATTATCTGGTAGAATCAGTGTGGTTCTTCACAAAATAAGAATTATTATAACCCAAAACAAGAAATTTGCATCTACGATTCCCAATTTTATAGAAATAGCTCTGTTTAATAAGATGGTGAAGTCGATCTTTCAATTGAGCAAGGGGAATAGTAGTGTAAAGCGTAGAAAAATTAAAAATCTTAATGTTGCTGCAAAATTGCAGAGATTGTAATCTAAGATTTAACAGTAGATCTTTAGAATTTTCGAGAATCCACATCTGGTTAACACCACTGGTAGAATATATCTCATCACAATATTTTTGAAGGCCATCTTTTACTGTAGAAAGAATAGTAGTCAGTACTTTAGAAAGATGTTTAGTCGAACAACTTGATGATTCAGCTATATATCGTTCTTTATAAGAGATTTGTTTTGGTATATTGTCAGTAAATTTCCCTCATTTTCTTAAAGTTGATACCAAAAGAAAGAAGGACAGATTTGTGATTTTGAAAAAAAATAATCCTTTGTGAATGATGTTAAAGAATATGTAGGATTACCAGTTATGCTGTTTAATCCAAGCTCTGTTGTGAGACATTGCTAATAAAGGTTTTTACATACGAAGACAATATTATTATTATGTTTAATATACTGTATATGCTTTATCAGCTGGAACAACGACATATTTGTCATGCAAAGAGCATAAAGCATCCACAATCTCCCTTGTGCTCATAGTGCATTGTAGTTTCTGCATGCGCTTCTGAATGCATGATCGAATAGCTTTGGTCCATTTAGACAAAGTGTCCAGTTCTGGTTTGTCTAGTTCGCGCTTTACCCATTTTCTAGCTTAGACCTCAACTGCATCCATCAGTAACCTGAAGTTTTTTTTCCAGTTGATGGGCTGGGGAATTCTATATTTTGGTCCCTAGGCTAACAACTCTCTTAGTTGTTTATTGGTAACGAATCCACGGTCGCCAGTAATAAAATGACCACCTGGACTATAATTGTATTGTGACGATGCAAATGAGCAACCTTTGAGGTTAAAGGCCTCTAAAACCCTTTCATATCGCCAAAAGCAAAAAACAAAAACAAAAAAGAATACTTTAACTTAAGATTTGTGAGTACCCTGTCCTAATTATTGATTTTAAGACATAAAATGTGTTATTGTATTGCAAATTAAATATATAAAATAATGCTGGCATAATTTACACACAAATATTAAATAGTCAGTATACGGACTATTTATTGTTTGGTACACAAGTCATGTCATTGATTTGCTCATTTGAATCCGTGTCACTTTTTTTGTACAGGAATCTTTTATATCTTGCTCTATGGTTTAGGTTTTGTTCATTTTTTGAAGGCCTGATGATGATCTATATTTGTTCATATCTACGTCAGTTAATCAATGGTGGATAGTTATATCATTAGAATGGAAACCACATCATCTTTTTAACACTGCTATCATTGATCAAGTATGCACTCTACTTTTTAGTTCAGTATGATTTAAATGAACGTCAGTGAAGGATAACATATAATTATGCTTTATAACTATTAAACACACTTCGTGTGTTTGCTTTATTATTTATATAGGGAAGTACATGATATCGAACAACTAGGATAACTGAATTTAGCGTAGATATCTTTTTTTAAAAAGCATTACCTGTGAAGTTTTATTAAAAAAAAAATCAAAATACGATTTTGTTTGTTTCAAACATTTATAAAAGCCGAATAATGAAATAATATTTCGCTATTAGCTGTCATTTTTGGTTCAATTTGTCAAAATACGCTTCAAAACAAAGATGTATTAATGGTTTGCAGTCAATATTTCAACTCATTTGATTCTGTATTCATGCCAACTTCAATTGAAACATTAACGGGGATGGGCTAAGCATGTTCAGTTATTGAAAAGTAAAGAATGTCAACAATGAAAAAAGGAAGCCATCGGGAAGACCTTTGAGTTGACTGGTTTTGTCATAAAACAATTCTCTAAATACAGATAGAATGAAGGTTTACATAATTATTGAATCTATGACATGCAATAATACAGACCTAGAAAATCGTTATTATACAACTGCCCGTGATATATCATAGAAGGATTATCTTAATCTCATATATCTATTAATTTTAACATCATTAGAGTAATATTGTTCAGGGAATCACATATCTGTATTTGATAACATGTTAACAAGTAACTCCTATAACTAATCATTCTATAAATTAAGATAATATATATTATTTACTCATCGCGGAATATTCTTTTTATGATTTCAGGGAGTTCACACTTCGACCATGAGTAGTGATATATTAAACTATATTTGATGACATTGATTATGATTCTGTTATTGACTTCAATATAAACCAATCGCGTCTAATATACAAAAACTGATAAAGTTTCTAAACATTACACTCCTCCAACCTTTTATGTTCATGATGACTTGAATGAACGTCCATACAGGATATGTGACAAAACGTATAATTCTCCTTTATAACTATGAAACTAACCTCGTGTGTTTCCTTTATTAATTCTATAGGAAAAACGTAAAACAACAAAAATACGGAACTCTAAGGAAAATTCAAATCTGAACGTCCTTTACCGAATGGCAGCATCAAAAGCACATACTCATTAAACGAAAAGAAAACAACTGTCATATTCTTGACTTAGAATACTCATGATATAGAACAACCCCGAATAATTGAATTTAGTGTAGATATCTTTTAAAAGGCATTAGCTTCGAAGTTGAAAAAATTAAATAAAAATATGATTTTGTTTGTTTTAAACATATATAAAAGCCGAATTATGAAATAAAACTTCGTAATGAGCAGTCAGTTTTGATTCAATTTTGTCAAAAAAAGATTAAAAACATCGAGGATATATTATTGGTTTGCAGTCAATAATGCAAATCATTTAAATCTGTATTAATACGAACTTCAATAAAAGGCTTAACGGGGATAAGCTGAGTATCTTTTGTAATTGAAAAGAACAGAATGTCAACAGTAAAAAAGGCAGCCACTGGAAAGACCTTTGTGTTGATTGATTTTGTCATCAAACAAACCTCTTAATACAGACAGAACGATGGTTTACATACTTTTTTAATCAATGACAAGAAATAAAACAGACCTGTAGAAATCGTTAGTATACCATTGCACGTGATATATCATATCAGGAGGAACTTGATCTCATCTATTTATTATTTTTAACATTATAAGAGTAATAATGTTCAGGGAATCACATGTCTGTATTTAGTACCATATTAACATGTAACTCATTTAAGGAAACAGACTGTAAATCAAGAAAACATAGATAATTTATTAATCATGTAATATCCTTTTTATGATTATAGGCATATGAGACATGAACATACAAAAAAGTGAGTAGTGATATATTTAAATTTAAGCTTTATTTGATGACCTTTATTAAGATTCTGTAATTGACTTTAATATACACCAATCGCGTCTGAAATACAAAAACTGTTAAAATTTCAAAACATTACACTCCTCTAACCTTTCAAGTTCAGCATGATTTGAATGAACGTCCATAAAGGATATGTGGCGAACGTATAATAATACTTTATAACTATGAAACTCAGCTCGTGTTTTTCCTTTATTATTTATATAGGAAAAAGTAAAACAACAAATATACCAAACTTCAAGGAAATTCAAATCTGAAAGTAACTCACCGAATGGTAACATCAAAAGCCCTAGCACATCAAACGAATGGAAAACAACGGTCAAATTCCTGACTTGGAATACACATGATATCGAACAAAAAGTGATAGCTGAATTTAGTGTAGATATCTTTAAAAAGGCATTAACTTCGAAGTTGAAAATATAAAATAAAAATATGATTTTGTTTGTTTCAAACATATATAAAAGCCGATTTATGAAATACTTTTTCATTATTAGCAGTCAATTTTGGTTCAATTTTGTCAAAATGAGCTTAAAAACATCGATGCTGTTTTATTGGTTTGCAGTCAATAAGTCAACTCATTTGAATCTGTATTCATGCGAACTGTGATGGAATCCTTAACGGGGATGGGCTGAGCATCACTAGTAACTTCAGACGTCAATGTAGAAAATAATACTCCTTTAACTTGAAACTGTAAATCGTCGAAGTTTGTATATGATCCGTATGGCCATGTTATTACAGGGGAACTTAATATCGTTTAAGACAGAGAGGTTAAAAACTTTTTGAAAAAAGTACCTAAACATAGTCCTCCATCTAAAATAGATTAGAGACGTGTCGACGGGTAACAAAAGACGCTCTTTCCTCATTTTGTAAAAATTGGTGTAAACGGGAAAAATCTGATAAGAAATCTCTTGATTCTTATTTCAATAAATGTATGAATGTTGTGGATATTCGAATATCACATTTTGAAAATAATTCAGAAATAAATAAAAGTGTACACAATACGCCTATTTCCAGAATAAGAAATAAACTTCATGAACTTTCAAAGCAGTTTGTGTTTGTACCGGCCGACAAAGCAGCCAACAATGTGGTTTTGATATGCCGTTAATACTACACGAACGTTCTTAAGAATGCAATATTAAATTCATCTACAGTGAAGTCCGCGCGCTTCACAGAGAGTCATAAGGTAAACAAACATATCATAACTACATCACAGCTTGAAGCTTTTTCTGAACATTTGAAGGTCCCTACTATGTATTGGTTACCTAAACTACACAAAAAAAAAGTAAAATATATTTTCATCTCGGCCGCTAGTAAGTGTTCTACAACTTGTCTTCAGTGCTTTTAACTAGTTCCTTAACTACTATCAAAGAACTTCTCATAAAAGTTTTTAATAAAATATATGAAAATAGTGGAATTAACTTTTTTTTTAGTGTAAAAAAATCTTTGGATGTTTTAGATAAATTACGTGCTTATGATGGTCCTTTTGATTCGGTTGACAGTTTTAACTCTTCAACTCTTTACACTACACTTCCACACAATCTTATCAAACAAAAGGTTTCCTATTTAAATAAATGATTTTTTGGTAAATCTGAATGCATATGTATTTGCTGCAACTCATTTAAAGCCGTCTTCTCTTATGAGAAAGGTAAATACACTATATATACTTACTGGAGGTGTGATGAGATGATAGAAGCTGTTATGTTTTTCCTTGATAATATGTATGTACGTTTCGGCAACAAAGTTTATCGACAGATTGTAGGTATTACTATGGGCCCTTATTGCGCTCCTTTAATATCAGACTTGTTTTGTACTGTTATAAATCACAGTTTATGACCAAACTCATTAAAAACCCGTCTAAATTGCATTTAATTGATGAATTCAACAACACTCACCGCTATTTTGATGATATGTGTTTGCTAAATAATTAGGAATTTTCTAAATGTAAGTCCGAAATTTACTCAAAGGAACTTACTTTAAATAAATCAAATGTAAATGCTAATAACTGCCCTTTCCTAGATTTAGATATTTCAGTTTTACACGGGAAACTCCAAGCTAAAATTTACGACAAAAAGGGACGTTTTTTGTTCCATATTGTTAATTTATCTCTTTTGGATGTTGATGTTCCTTTGGCACCAATTTACGGTTTTTATATTTCACAACTATTTCGCTATGCCCGTGTCTGTTGTGACGTTTTAGATTTTAACGAACGTAACCTATGTATTACAGGTAAATTATCAAGTCAGGGATTTCGTTACCACAAATTACTTAAAACTTTTACTAAATTCTTCCATAGATAGAAAGATTTGGTTTTCAAGTTCGGTTATTCCTGTAGAAAACTTATTTCAAATGGGATTGCACATCCTTATTTTTACTGAGATTTTGTTTAACTTGCCTGGAAATGTATCTGTATCTGCATCTGACAATAGCAACAAGTCTGTCTTGTTAGTTTGAATTATCGAAGTTATAACAAGCCTTTCAATTTTCACTGAATCAAATACAATGTTTTTTTGTTTTACCACCTCTCTCTACTGCCGTCATAGCATCATATTTTGTCTAGTACTTTTTAACATCTAGTTTACGTTTTATGTCTTTGCCTGTTACTGCCGAGGTAGCTATTCCATCCCCCCAGTTTTTAGGCTGGGTCCTTCACTGGCTTGATCAACATTTGTAAATCTGGCTATCCCCCCGAGACAAGGCTCGGGTCCTTCACCAGATTCACGTGTAATGGTTTCATCAGAAGACATTCTGAAATGCATGTTGAATAGAAACAACGGAACCATTTTAAAATACATGTAAATATTTTCTCAAATTTGAGAAAGTTAGACTTCTTTTCATTTGTTTCATTTCTTTTATTTCCGCGAGAGAAAACAAAACAATGCAAAAGATTAAAGACGCCGATTGAGAAGTATTGAATTGCTCACTTAATCCTCTTTGTATGAACAACCCAGCGATAATTAGTGTATTATTAAGGCTAATTGATTATAAACCTTCTAAATAACTTAAGATAATCTATAACAATGCATCGCAAATTATTTATTATTGACATCAAAGATAATCATAGGTAAACACTCTGTCATAAATAAATATAGAGTTCAATGATCGGAAATTTAATTACAAGTGTACTGTCGGATTAACTCGACATGAAATCAATTTAAATCCCCGAGGTCACGTTTTGACACATGTGTATTACTTCGACATAAAGAATGTAATTTAAATGCTTTGTTAGCCTTGGGACTGTAAATATAATTCGAGACATCCGAAATTTCAACACATCCAATTTCGACTTATCAGGAGTGGAAATACATGTATCTATATGGAACAAAGTTCGGGACCACGGGAAAATGTCGACTCATCCGAAATTTCGAGTCAACCAAGTTCGAGACAACGCAAGTTAACTGTAGTTAATTGATATATAGTTTTTATAATAGTAAATCTGTTTATAAAGGGTACTACTACTGTAAAAAAAAATGTTCGTCAGAATTTAGATTTACACTTAAACCCGTTCAAAGAATGTGTTTTATTAATTTGTTTTTACTATTTCAAATAAAACAAAGTTAAAAGAAATTTTCTGATTATGTGTAATTTTCTATATAATTATATATCTATCCTAATTAACCAAAATCCATATTTAAAAGACGGTATATACATCAAGAAAAAAACAACAGTCAATTTATCAGACTGACTGAATATTCGATGCCAAGTGTCAATCACTGACAGAACCACACAACATAATACTTGACCAAAATTATATCAGACTCTATTTCAAATTCAAACGTTCATTGAATATACTGCTGATAATAACTATTAAGAAAATAACAAATAGTCAATTTATTAAATAACCCAATGGCCTAATTTCATGAAAAAAAAAACAGTTTCGTAAACAAGTCCTGCTCAATTTATTTGCTGATGGGCTGTTAGACCTCGAGGGTATCACCGGGTCAGTAGCTAGTGCTTCGGTACTAGCATGAAAATACGACAACCGTGTTAATTAGTGTTAATTTATAGTTTATAAAAGAATACACATGATATGGAACAACCAGCGATAAATGATTTAGTGTAGGTATCCTTATAGAGGTAGTAGATACGAAGTTGACAAAAAATATTTCGCTATTAGCAGTCGGTTTTGGTTCACTTTGTCAACACAAGCTTAACAGCATCGATGATATCTCATTGGCTTGCAGTCAATAATTCAACTCATTTGAATCTATTAGCTTCAATTAAAACCTTACCGGGATGGGCTAAACATGATTAGTTATTAAAAAGAAAAGGAAGTCAACAGTGAAAATTTAAACAAGGAAGCCACCTGAAGATTTCTTTCCTTAACTGATTTTGCCCTTAACCCATCATTCAAATACAGGTAATTTACATATTTAGGATCTATGACTTGACATCAAACAGATCTAGAAAAAATCGTTAGTATACGATAGCAAATGTTTGCCTGTGTATTTATACCTATATTTATGTTATCATCATATGAACTAAGGAATTCTTGGGAGATCATATTGACGGTAAATAAGATGGCGTCTATTTTAAAATACACATGTAATTATGGTAATATTGATACCTTATAACGAGTCAACACAATGCAAATTGTTTCTTTAGGACTTTTTGGAATTTGAATTTGACACGTAATGCCACTTTAGTAAAGTATCTCACACAGATTGAGTTGATCATATAAGAAATTGACCTAATCTCGTCTATCTGTCATTTTTAGATCATTAAATAATAATGTTTATGGAATCACCTGTCTGTATTTAGTAGCATGTTAACACGTACCTCATATAATGAATCATATTGTAAATTAAGATACCACAATAAATCGTGGCATATCATTTTTTATGATTTTATGTTGGGAATATATAGAGCGTGAGTATTGAAATATTTAGTTTTCAGCTTTTTTTATGACATTGATTATGATTCTGCAATTTTAATAATAACCACTCGTGTTTTGGATCTTTTTTTAAATAACCTAATCTTTTAATACGAAAACTGTTAAAGTTTCCAAACATAACATTCCTCCAACCTTAGTGTACATGGTCATTCAAGAATATATTGATAATGCTCTCTTTCCAGTGTTTGATCCTCTAGAACATTGATATGTTTAATTTAATAGAATATTATATTATCCAAATACTTAATTTGTATAACATAACGCACTTATTGTATCTATTTAACGTCTTTCCATTCGCATACATCAGCTTGCACTTTTGCGAAATAATTCGTCATGACTTCTAGACGTAAACAGTATTACAGTAATGCATGCATCAGCGACGTCATGATACAGATTTTCAATACAATGACATACGTACGTAACTCGACATACAGACCTAATTGGACTGTTTTCTTTGCTAACCATTGAGTTTGATTAAATAAGTCGCTCAAGTTAAAACAAAGTATTCAAAGACTTTTGAAATCACAAACTGAAATTTTCGTCCACATGAATTAATTTTATCGTGATGAAAATGATAGAAATCTGGCATTTTTATTGATCACCTGGTTCTCCAGATTCCCGCCTTTATTTACACTGACATTAGATCACGTATAAACACATGTCTCCCTTACCTATCATACAATACATTTGAGTTATCTTTCATGGTTTTGATAGTGACAATTATTTTTGAATATGAACGCCCCATTAATCTTAATCTTACATCCTTATCTTTTCATTATGAGATGTTTTTTCCTTCTATCTTTATTTATCTTTTCATTATATTTGTTTCCGGGAAAAATTGTTAGAAGAATTCTTTTCTGACGATTTCAGAAATATCGAAATTTGTGCTTGTCAGAATTTGTCTACCATGATAATAGTTGAAAATTGAGATTAAACTATCGCTTCCATTTAATTTCTAAACCAAAGTGTGTTTTTTATAATTAAATGTATTGATACAACATTCCCTATATAGGTTGTATTTAAGAAGGTGTGATCAATTGATGATTCTTTCGTGTTGTTTTGTTTAACGGGAATGTTATCAGAGTCCAAATACAAAAGACATTTTTATGCAATTTTTTTATATACCTTGAAATAAATTTAGTATTAGATTTTATCCATTTTGTTGATAAACAATTGATAGGGATGAACGAATTCGTATTACTGCATACATCATTATCGGGAATGTATTAGGTGAGAAGCAAAGAACAACATAAGATGATAAAAATTTGATGCAATATGCGGATCCAGGATTTTGAAAGGGGGAACTAGGCAACGCTAGGAGTGGAAAATGCCCCTCCACCTTATCCGCCATTGGATGCGTTATGCAGTCAAAACAGCACGTTGTATTGTTTTCTTTTCGATGTTTTATTCCCAAATGCAGTGTAGAAGATAACGAATTTGCGCAACGCGAAAATATCCGTATTAAAAGGATGTAGGGCCATATATATAAGTGTTCATTACATATGTATTTTGCATATGCATACTTAGGAGGAGAAGATGACTATTGACCCGACTTTGTATTATACCGCAGGAAGACATGTCACCCTACCCGGACACATGAATCTGACTCCTGACCGACCGATTTTTGCTCTTACTCATAAATATTGCGTACTTGGCAGAGAAGCATCTAATATTCGATTTGAACTGGATGACGATCGAGCCAAAGACCTCCAGCATTTGAGCAATGGTGTAGCTTCATTAGATTCAATGAGGCAACTGCCTCGAAAAACTTTTGACCATTAAAAAAGAGAGAAATAAAAAAAATGTTTTATCGTGTATTTCATAGTATAGACACTAGTAACCAGAATTTAGATTGGTCGGCCAAATAGCTATTAACCCTATTTAAAAAAGATTACTGGAATATTGAATAAGATCAACAAAAATTTAAAAACATTTTTCTATCTTATTCAATCCATTTTAAACTATTTTAGTACCATTTTTCTATCTTATTCAATCCATTTTAAACTACTTTAGTACCAGTCAAATAGATTCCCTTGCGGTCATTCAAGATGTTTTAAGATAAGGTTAACCTCCGTCAAACTAATAAGCCACGCCCCCGTTAAACTAAATCAAACTGATGTGAATTCCTATTAAACTTTAAAGTGTCCGCCTCCTAGTAATGTATTTCACTCAAGCAGAAAAGTAACCCCGATAGATATAATTTAAACGTTATCGATTTTCGTTAGCTAATATACCTCCAACAAATATTCACAATTAAAATGAATTAATGACGTGCTGCAAAAAAGAAAATTTGTTGAATAAATTTAAACATTTGATTTATATTATTTAAATTTGTCCACATGCAGTATAAATAAATTAAGTAACTTATAGTTAATGATTATTTTCAGTATTTCCTAAATGGGTCCGTTTTCCTCCTTTCATGCATCAGTTTAATGTTTAACCTCTCATTTCGGTCGAATCATCAACCCAACTTACTTGACAACTTTATATATTTATTCAAGATAAAAGGCATGAATTTGACAGATACAATACGTTAAAATGACACAGATATAGCACTAGACATAGTTTATAGACACTAAAGTTTACAAAAAATTATAATTTAAAAAAAAACAATTATAAAAATTGTCATGTGTTTTGATAATATGAATAGACTAGATTATAATGAGTGAAATTTATATTGACTAGATTATCACTGTAGCCTCATACCTTATTATGACCCACAAAAGTTATTGAAACTTATTTCCAGTGGGGTCCTTTTATGAAGATACTTCCAGTTCACACCGAAGGCTGACACATAAAATAAACAGTAGCTAGTGCGTCGGTACTAGCATGAAAATACGACAACCGTGTTAATTAGTGTTAATTTATAGTTAATAAAAGAATACACATGATATGGAACAACCAGCGATAAATGATTTAGTGTAGGTATCCTTATAGAGGTAGTAGATACAAAGTTGACAAAAAATGTTTCAAAGATTTAGAAAACCCAATTTGTGAAATAATATTTCGTTATTAGTAGTCGGTTTTGGTTCACTTTGTCAACACAAGCTTAACAGCATCGATGATATCTCATTGGATTGCAGTCAATAATTCAACTCATTTGAATCTATTAGCTTCAATTAAAACCTTACCGGGATGGGCTAAACATGATTAGTTATTAAAAAGAAAAGGAAGTCAACAGTGAAAATTTAAACAAGGAAGCCACCTGAAGATTTCTTTCCTTAACTGATTTTGCCCTTAACCCATCATTCAAATACAGGTAATTTACATATTTTTAGGATCTATGACTTGACATCAAACAGATCTAGAAAAAATCTTTAGTATACGATAGCACATGTTTGCCTGTGTATTTATACCTATATTTATGTTATCATCATATGAACTAAGGAATTCTTGGGAGATCATATTGACGGTAAATAAGATGGCGTCTATTTTAAAATACACATGTAATTATGGTAATATTGATACCTTATAACGAGTCAACACAATGCAAATTGTTTCTTTAGGACTTTTTGGAATTTGAATTTGACACGTAATGCCACTTTAGTAAAGTATCTCACACAGATTGAGTTGATCATATAAGAAATTGACCTAATCTCGTCTATCTATCATTTTTAGATCATTAAATAATAATGTTTATGGAATCACCTGTCTATATTTAGTAGCATGTTAACACGTACCTCATATAATGAATCATATTGTAAATTAAGATACCACAATAAATCGTGGCATATCATTTTTTATGATTTTAGGTTGGATATATATAGAGCGTGAGTATTGAAATATTTAGTTTTCAGCTTTTTTTATGACATTGATTATGATTCTGCAATTTTAATAATAACCACTCGTGTTTTGGATCTTTTTTTTAAATAACTTAATCTTTTAATACGAAAACTGTTAAAGTTCCAAACATAACATTCCTCCAACCTTAGTGTACATGGTCATTCAAGAATATATTGATAATGCTATCTTTCCAGTGTTTGATCCTCTAGAACATTGATATGTTTAAACTAATAGAATATTATATTATCCAAATACTTAATTTGTATAAAGTAACGCACTTATTGTATCTATTTAACGTCTTTCCCTTCGCATACATCAGCTTGCACTTTTGCGAAATAATTCGTTATGGCTTCTAGACGTAAACAGTATTACAGTAATGCATGCATCAGCGACGTCATGATAGAGATTTTCAATACAATGACATACGTACGTAACTCGACATACAGACCTAATTGGACTGTTTTCTTTGTTAACCATTGAGTTTGATAAAATAAGTCGCTCAAGTTAAAACAAAGTATTCAAAGACTTTTGAAATCACAAACTGAAATTTTCGTCCACATGAATTAATTTTATCGTAATGAAAATAATAGAAATCTGGCATTTTTATTGATCAACTGGTTCTCCAGATTCCCGCCTTTATTTACACTGACATTAGATCACGTATAAACACATGTCTCCCTTACCTATCATACAATAAATTTGAGTTATCTTTCATGGTTTTGATAGTGACAATTATTTTTGAATATGAACGCCCCATTAATCTTAATCTTACATCCTTATCTTTTCATTATGAGATGTTTTTTCCTTCTATCTTTATTTATCTTTTCATTATATTTGTTTCCGGGAAAAATTGTTAGAAGAATTCTTTTCTGACGATTTCAGAAATATTGAAATTTGTGTTTGTCAGAATTTGTCTACCATAATAGTTGAAAATTGAGATTAAACTATCGCTTCCATTTAATTTCTAAACCAAAGTGTGTTTTTTATAATAAAATGTATTGATACAACATTCCCTATATAGGTTGTATTTTAGAAGGTGTGATCAATTGATGATTCTTTCGTATTGTTTTGTTTAACGGGAATGTTATCAGAGTCCAAATACAAAAGACATTTTTTATGCAATTTTTTTATATACCTTGAAATAAATTAAGTTATAGTATTTTATCCATTTTGTTGATAAACAATTGATAGGGATGAACGAATTCGTATTACTGCATACATCAATATCGGGAATGTATTAGGTAAGAAGCATAGAACAACATAACATGATAAGAATTTGATGCAATATGTGGATCCAAGATTTTGAAAGGGGTGAACTAGGCAACGCTAGGAGTGGAAAATGCCCCTCCACCTTATCCGCCATTGGATGCGTTATGCAGTCAAAACAGCACGTTGTTTTGTTTTGTTTTCGATGTTTTATTCCCAAATGCAGTGTAGAAGATGACGATTTTGCGCAACGCGAAAATATAAGTATTAAAAGGATGTAGGGCCATATATGTAAGTGTTCATTACATATGTATTTTGCATATGCATACTTAGGACGAGAAGATGAATATTGACCCGACTTTGTATTATACCGCAGGAAGACATGTCACCCTACCCGGACACATGAATCTGACTCCTGACCGACCGATTTTTGCTCTTACTCATAAATATTGCGTACTTGGCAGAGAAGCATCTAATATTCGATTTGAACTGGACGACGATCGAGCTAAAGACCTCCAGCATTTGAGCAATGGTGTAGCTTCCTTAGATGCAATGAGGCAACTGCCTCGAAAAACTTTTGACCATTAAAAAAGAGAGAAATAAAAAAATATTTTATCGTGTATTTCATAGTATAGACACTAGTAACCAGAATTGAGATTGATCGGCCAAATAGCTATTAACCCAATTTAAAAAAGATTACTGGAATATTGAATAAGATTAACAAAAATTTAAAAACATTTTTCTATCTTATTCAATCCATTTTAATCTATTTTAGTACCAGTCAAATAGATTCCCTTGCGGTCATTCAAGTTGTTTTAAGATAAGGTTTACCTCCGTCAAACTAATAAGCCACGCCCCCGTTAAACTAAATCAAACTGATGTGAATTCCTTTTAAACTTTAAAGTGTCCGCCTCCTAGTAATGTAATTCACTCAAGCAGAAAAGCAACCCCGATAGATATAATTCCAAACGTTATCGATTTTCGTTAGGTAATATGCCTCCAACAAATATTCACAATTAAAATGAATTAATGACGTGCTGCAAAAAAGAAAATTTGTTGAATAAATTTAAACATTTGATTTATATTATTTAAATTTGACTACATGCAGTATAAGTAAATTAAGTAACTTATAGTTAATGATTATTTTCAGTATTTTCCAAACGGGTCCGCTTTCCTCTTTTTATGTGTCAGTTTAATGTTTAACCTCTCATTTCGGTCGAATCATCAACCTAACTAACTTGACAACTTTATATATTTATTCAAGATAAAAGGCATGAATTTGACAGATACAATACATTAAAATGACACAGATATAGCAATAGACATAGTTTATAGACACTAAAGTTTACTAAAAATTATAATTTAAAAACAAACAATTATGAAAATTGTCATGATATTTTGATAATATGAATAGACTAGATTATAATGAGTAAAATTTATATGGACTAGATTATCACTGTAGCCTAATACCTTAGGATGAACCACAAAAGTTATTGTTACTTATTTCCAATGGGGTCCTTTTATGAAGAGACTTCCAGTTCACACCGAAGGCTGACACATAAAATAAACAGTAGCTAGTGCGTCGGTACTAGCATGAAAATACGACAACCGTGTTAATTAGTGTTAATTTATAGTTAATAAAAGAATACACATGATATGGAACGCATAGAATAAACAAAAAATCATTTAAATTTATCAGAGATAAATGGTCAAAGCCTCAGTAAAATTAATAAAAAAAACAAATTCACTATTAAAGATGGATTTAAAATTTATCCATCAAAAACTTTTTCACTTGTACTTTAAAATTATATTTCTTAGAGCAACTTTTAATTATTTATGGTAACGAATTCCAGTCTGTTATTATAGGATTAAACGCCTTTTTAAAGGAATTTATTGGTGTATAAACTCGACCAATTCACTCACAAACAAATAAAAGTCCGAAGGACTTTTATGATATGTTTGTGAGTGACTTGGTCCAGTTTATACACCAATAAATTCCTTTAAAAAGGCGTTTAATCCCTATAATTCTTTAAAAATGGAGATAAGGAATTCATTTTCCCACACTCGTAACCTCTATCACACGTACATTGTATATTTGTGTCATTAAATTGGCCTGGCGCATGAATATATTTGGTAAGCCCTAACGCAAAATTATGTAGTCCATGAAATTTGCTATCTGATAATAAATAAACTGCAAAAACTCTTATTGTCATTCAAAAGTGTTTATTATTTAAATTAATGATTAACGCGAAGTGAAAATACATTTTGTTAACGTCGAGCCGGATTGTGTTTTTATCGCCGCCATCTTGTTTACATTAGTTACGAAAAGAAGTTCGGTCAACGTCGTCTATCGAAAAATAAACAAAGTCAAGAACAACTACCGGAAGTCCTCTCGACCAATCATATCAACGTATTCCCTAATATGTAAATCATATAAGAATTATTCCATTAATGGTAGATTTACACCTTTAATTCCTGGTATATAAAAGTTTTTATTAGATCTTGTATTGGAAGATGTTTCATTTCTAACAAAATACGTATGCAAATAATTTGGGAATATATTGTTAAAAATGTCGAATACATGATTGAGTCTTAGTTGTTTGACTCTATTACTAATATTAAAAAAACTCAATTTATCAAATTCAATATATGTCACACTCTATCTGGGATGTAATTGCAGAATAAATCTCACAATCTTATTTTGTGCCACTTGAAGTTTATTCGTCATTTGTTTTGATATACCTTCATACCAGCATGCACATGCATAGTCAAAATGACATTGAATCAGAGAAGAGCACAATGTTTTCCTAGATTGAACATTTAGACACTCTTTGTTTCTATATAAAAATTTAAGCCTTTGATTGACTTTTTTCACTATAGAGTTGACAATAAAATCACCAGTCAGAAACTGATCAATTAATATTCCCAAATATTTTACAAAAGTTTTGGATTCAATATTAATATCATTACAGGAGATAGCAAAATCACCCGGTATTAAAGACCGAAGTTTTCGACCAAACCAAAAAATATACTCTCCGTCTTTCCCAAATGTAGGGACAATTTATTGTCAGTAAACCAATCATAGCATGATTACAGCATTCTGGATAATTTATGCGAGAAAATAAAATTTCAGTATCATCTGCATATATCAAGTTTAACAGTCTGAATCGATGCTAGTTTGAACATCATTGACATAGAGCAAAAACAATAGTGGACCCAGTAAACTCCCTTAAAGGACACCACCTGTATTATTACACACTTCTGAAGTTACCCCATGTACACTTACAACCGGTTTTCTGTTTGTCAAATAGGACTCAAACCAAGGTATAGATCTAACCCCAATTACTTCTAATTCTACTGTGTCAAACGCCTTATGTAGGTCTAGTAGGACCATGCATGTAAAAAGACATTTGGCTGTTTGAGTTTAAATGTGATCTATTAAGTGAATGAGACATGAAACTCGGCTTGTTTCTTGGTCTAATATGGGAGTTTCGAGATTATACCAGGACTGAAATAGAAAAAGAATTTCTTAATTCTATGATAATGGGATAGCAGGAGTTAATGTCATTATAAAGGAACGGCAAATGATACCAAAGGGACTTTCAAATTCATAAGATGAAAATGAAATGACAATGAAAACATTCACTAGTAATTAATAAGCTTAACGTCGACTTAACTGTATAAGAATGGAACTGTGGTAGTTTCCCAATTCACATATAGTCCAGCATGTCATGACGTTATGTTTGCGCTGAACAATATCGACTAGAATTCTTCACACAATAAGTTCAACAAACAACTTAAAACAGTGAGTCTAGTTCATGAATTGGAAGAAAGTAAACACTTTATAAAATATAAATTGGAACGGTCCGAACTCCGAGGAAAATTTTAAACGGAAAGTCCCTAAGCAAATGACAAAATCAAAAGCTCAAACACATCAAACGAATGGATAACAACTGTCATATTCCTGACTTGGTACAGGCATTTTCTTATGTAGAAAATTGTGGATTAAACCTGGTTTTATAGCTAGCTAAACCTCTCACTTGTATGACAGTCGCATAAAATTAAATTATATTGACAACGATTTGTGAAAAAAAACCAAAAAAAAAACAGGCATATTAGGTAAAAATGTCAAAAATAGGGTTACAGCAGTCAACATTGTGTTATAATCTTAATCACTATAAAACAAGCAAATATGTCAACAAAAATAAACAAAAAGGCACATAGACAAAGCACATTAGCAAAAACGGAAGACAAGAATACAAAAATTTACCATAGCACAATCACACAATGACGATATGTATAAGTACCGAGCCAAGTCAAATGAATATTGCCAAACATAGACTAAACAATAAAAAGAATAATTTACAAAGACAAATAGAAGAATACTATAACACGTTATTAAGATAATCTATACTTCAGGACCATCGTGTATTATTTGTGAAGTTGATACGGAATATTTATCAACAAGGTCTTGGTATCTATCTACACTTATGTTTATTGTTATATATAAAAATGTAACTCTTTAACTGAAATCATAAAATAGGATACAACATTATTTATAACATTATCTTCATATAACAATATAAAAGATTACAATGAAATTAGTGAATTCTTTGAATACGAAAACGGTGTATGTTTTCCTACATAACGTTCCATTAACCTTAGTTTGAATTGTTATACTGGGATTTATCAAAAGGGATATCTTTATAATCTTCAATATTAGAGAATATTATAATTTATAATTTGTTATAATATTGTTATGATGAAATACATAATTCATATAGAAAACCTCTTCCTTGGTATCTATGTATCACTGATACAGTTAAAGCAACAGTGCATATAACACACGCGTCAATACATTATTTCTACTCATGAATATAACAAACTACAACATCTCGATTGATCATACATCACTGGAATATTTAATTGTATATATACATATATATATAACACTTAAGAAAAATGAGAATATTCAAACTGTCTACGAGTTTTGAAAAATTTTACGTAAATGTGTGGTTGATCAAACTCAGTATGTGCATCTTTATTCTGAACAAGGCTAACACATTCACATTCCTTATAAAATGTAGGTGTTGATCTAGTAAGTTGTTATTTGGCAACTTAGCAAATGAACGATTTGACTTTTTGTATATAGGTTTGCATGTAAAGAGTATTTCGATATATGAGTAAATGAAGGATGCAACTTTAATAATTTCATAAATATTGCTTCTAAGTTATCATGACCATACATATTCCAATGTTTTGAAAACAAATAAATATGGCACTGAATTTAGAAAATCTATCATTAAGATATAATTACTGGTACAAATGTTCTACATATTTATATCATCGTATTGCCTTGAAAGATTAGTTTTACTGAGAATTTTAGACATTTGTCAAAAATACAGTTTTTTGAAAGCTATATGTAAACATGTCCTTTTGTATTTCATTATATCATCCTTCGACAAATGTTAAAACACGGTTTCACTAGTAGCAAGATTTCAGTCTGAAACGGTCATTTTGGTCTGATCAAGTCTGAATCGACTGAATTTACCGCTAGGGAAAAACGTTAAGACTTTTTAAGACTTTCAGACGCTGTTCAGATATGTCGTGTTCAGTCCGTTCATTCATGTCAAGATAAACAAGACAGAAGGCTTAGCTGTTAAACAAGATATGTTAAGACTGTTTTAGACAAATTCAGACCAAACATAAAAAATAATGTTCAAAATTTTCAGATCGGGTTAAGATTCGTTTAGTGCGTCAGAATGATATTAGGAGTTACGCCCTTCATGTGGATGATACATTTTAATTACAAAAAAAATTACAATATAAATGCTAGAATGAAAAACGTATATTTTTAATAATTAAACATAAAATCATTGGTTGACTTTTTATTTCTGTTGGTCTTTTTTTAAGAGATTAGTGATTTTGTTTTGTTGAGGAAATAAATTATTCGCCTATAACTGTTTATGATTTTATTTAATTTTTTATTTTCTGATGTTAATTTATGTATTTATCTACTTATTCTTTGAAAAGAAGAAATTGCAAATTTTAAACATAACATTAACAAAAGAGTGAAAACACCTTATAAATTTCATGCGTCTGAAGCACGTTTCTGGATTTAACTTCATCGGGAACGATCCACGTAAATACAAATATGTTTTATGTCAGATAATTTAAATCGTTACTTTCGTTATCTTTCGATACTTTCTTCTAAAACCTAATAATTACTTCGTGGCATTTAGTAATCATTCCCCGTGCGTGTTATTATTTTTATATTTGGACAACCGTTTTTTTTTATTTTTTTTTGCTTTTATTTCGTATAGTGATGCGTAGTCAACCAAGGCCGCATCAGGGTACCATGTCTCCGAGTGCAGTTAACATTCTGAAAACTACACTTAGACCGTGACGAGACAATAAAACTATAAATAACATACCATCGGAAAGAAGAAGATGTTGATGGGGGTGGGGTTTACGTAATAGTTATACACCGAGGGATAGGTGTGTCTGGATAAGAAACCCCGTCGGCCGGAGGCCGGAGGGGTTTCTTTTCCAGACACACCGTATCCCGAGTTGTATAACTAACTTACACCCCATTCTAAACCCTATATTTGTAAACATTGATTATTAAATGGAAAAAAAACCAAAAACGATAGCATATTTATTGATAATATCAAACCATGATTTATAAGAATATATTTGTGTTACATGAAACCCCACTAGTAACCTTTCTTTGGTTATCTTCGTTCAAACTTTGACAAGTGAGTATATTTTACAAATGTCAAGTTGTTTTGCATATTTCCGTTAAATCCATGTGCTAATATGGATCAGCAGGTCAAGGTTGACTGTTTCGTGTATTCTTATTACAAACAAAAAAATACATCATGCTCCTGGTATACAGTTGTCAATATGGACGGGTATAAGACGGACGACATTTTGTGGCAAGCGTCGGATTTGGTAGAAGAGACTAAAGATAAAGGCAATGTTATAACCCAAAGTACTTACTTGTATCAGTCTAATAAAGGTAATCATAACTGTATTTTATATCTTACGATTTTATCAAAAACAAAAGCCCCCCTCTCACATTTCGAGAATAAACAAACATTCCATTCATATTCGAACATACAAAGGAATAGGTGTGTCTGCATTAAAAACCCGACTACAAGACACGCTCAACATACAATATTTAAAATTGAGGAACTCCCTTTTTTGAGGGGCAATCAGGGGCTGATCCAGCCGGGGGTTCCCAACTCCAGAAAAAAAAGGGGGGGGGGGGGGTCCAACCAATCAAATGCATTGATCTTTTCAATAAAAGTCGGGTCCAACCCGCGGAACCCCCAACCCCGGATCGGCCACTGGGTAACCGGGGGAGGGGGGTCCGGGAGTTAGAATCCCATTTTTTTTTTAAAGATCAATGCTTTAGAGAATAGAGACATATGACTGGGATAAACAAAATTACCTTCAAGCAAAAAAGTATTTAAAGGATTAGTTTTGTATTCCATATAGATGCTTATTGGAATTTCCTAAAATGTGTTTTTTTAATATCATGAAACAATTTTTAGCACATACTTACAACTTCTCGTCCAATCGAAATGCTTGTATTTGCTTTATAATTTTCATAGTACATACTTTTTCCGTGTACTAAGTAACTACGCATGAATGACCACAAGGGTAAGATTTCATTGTATCGTAATCAAGATATTAAAACAAAAATTGCCACTGGCTGTTTTGAAATAAAATGCTGTGTTCCAAATTAAATTAAATAGTTTGTAATTAGTTTTCACACTGATTTTTAAATATCCTGCTATTAAAATCTTTGGATCTAAAAAAATGTTTATGACGATTGCAAATTTCTTTCATTTAAATAAAGAGTAACAAATATGGTTTTTTATATCTTGATTAGAGAACAACGCCATCTTAAAATTGTGATAATTAATCATCCATGCAATTACTTTGTACACAAAGAAGTGTGTACTATGACACCTTGTGAAGGGAAATTAAGGCAACTTGATCTATTTTGTCATGAATTGATTGATTGATTATTGGTTGCTTAATGTCCAGTGGCAAATTTTTCATGCATTTTCAGGGCGATGTCATTTGTTCAAAAACCGTGATAATGTCTGAAGAGAATGTGCCAACTATATATATATATATATATATACACATGTTCTGATAAATGTTTTAGTTTTAACTTTGAAATAAATAGAATAAACATAAACCCTTAGGCTAGTATCTTTGATCTATTAAAAAATGGGTTTTGCTACCCCCGGACCCCCCCCCCCCCCCCTCCTTTTCCACCACCTGGATCCACCACAGCATACTATTTATATGTTTCAAATTTATTATAGCTTTAGTTTTATTGTGAAATTGAAAATTATTTTCAAGACATGTAAAGCTTCAAATGCAATTTAATTATTGCCTGCTTTTGGTCAATTTATTTTGTCATATTACCATGTAAAGAAGTACATGTGTAGTAAAACACCGCTTTATATCAATAAACATACTTACACCAGCAGCTACCATCTTTTCATTCTGGAGTGAAGGGCCTTTTGAAATCACATATTTTACAATGATACTAGTGAGTAGATTTACAAAACTTCGTTAATGAGCTCCGTTTTACAAACCTGTGATACAAGTAGTCAGCCAAAATAAACTATCAATAGACCAATTAAAAGATTACTCGAGTTGTAAATATGTGCTAAATTGGATAGTCTATGAAAAGTTAGCACATACTTACAACTTCTCGTCCAATCATATTGCTTATATTTGCCTTCTAATTTTCTTAGTACATACTTTTCCTGTGTACTAAGTAACTACGCATGAATGACCACAAGGGTAAGATTGCATTGTATCGTAATCAAGATATTTAAAACAAAAATTGCCACTGGTTATTTTGAAATAAAATGCTGTGTTCCAAATTAAATTAAATAGTTTGTAATTAGTTTTCATGTTGATTTTTAAATATCCTGCTATTAAAATCTTTGGATCTAAGAAATGTTATTGACAATTGCAAATTTAATCATTTAAATAAAGGGTAATACATATGGTTCTTTATACCTTGATTAGAGTACAACGATATCTTAAAATTATGATAATGTATCATCCATGCAATTACTTTGTACACAGAAAAGTGTGTACTATGAAACCTTGTGAAGGAAAATGAAAGCAACTTGGTGATTATTTTTTAAACATTCTTAAAGAAGGTGATCTATTTCGTCATGAATTGATTGATTTATTGATTATTGGTTGCTTAATGTCTAGTGGCAAATAGTTCATGCATGTTTAGGACGATGTCATGAATTGAAAAACTGTGATTATGTCTGAAGAAAATGTGCCACCTATATATATGTATATAAACATATTCTGATAAATCTTTTAGTTTTTACTTTGAAATAATAAAAAAAAAAAAAAAACACAAAACACTAAACCTATAATCTCTGATCTATTGGTAGTTGCTTTTTAATGCCTATCTGCTAGACTATATCTATGGGGACAAACTATCTATATGTTTCAAATTTATTATAGCTTTAGTTTTACTGTGAAATTAAAAAAAGTTTTCAAAACATGTAAAGCTTCCACTGCAATTTAATTATTCTTTTGGTCAATTTATTTTGTCATCTTACCATGTAAGAAGAACATGTATAGTAAAACACCGCTTTATATCAGTATACATACTTACACCAGTAGCTACCATCTTTTCATTCTGGAGTCAAGGGCCTTTTGAAATCACATATTTTACAATGATACTAGTGAGTAGATTTACAAAACTTCGTTAATGAGCTCCGTTTTACAAACACCTGTGATACAAGTAGTCAGCCAAAAAAAACTATCAATAGACCAATTAAAAGATTACTCGAGTTGTAAATATGTGCTAAATTAAATAGTCTATGAAAAGGTATATTCTATGAAATTAAGAGCTCTAAATTTCATAGTATATTCCTTTCCATAGACTAACCTAGACGTAGTGAACACTATTAGTAATTTCTTATGTTCATAATCAATTTCTATTGTTACGAATAACAATGGACTTTGTTTGCGGGATGTAGAAGCAGCGGTTTCCATAAACCCCGCTCGTCACACCCTGTGGTCAAAATCCGTTGTTATTCGTAACAATAGATCTATTCAATTTACACTTGTTTCCGAAATAGAAAGTATGAAGTATAACAATAGAACTGGGGTGTAAAGAATAGAGAATGATGGGCAATAAATATAAAGAATAGAGAAAATGGATAAAAAATAAAGAATAATAAGGTGTTTGAATATAAAGAATTGATAATAATAGACAAAAAGTTTAAAGAATAGAGAAAATCGGCATAAAAAAAATAAAGAATACAGAAATAAAGGACCCCCTCCAGATCCTCATAGAACTTTTCGTTTCGTTAAAACAATACAACCTAATTTAAGTTCAGCATCGAGTATATATCCTTGTAAATGCGTTAATCCTTTCTTTCATTTTAATAACAATTTTATATAAAATAATTATGTATTTATTTGTTTATTCAAGTTGCACTATAGCAAATAATTCTTCTTCGTCTTCTTCTTCCTCTAATAGTGATACATGTATTCGTTATTTAATATTTTCTGTCACTAAAGATTGAGTTCGATGGCACGTGCCAATAATCAAACGGTAATTACAATCAATGATCCTTAAACTATTTAAAACTTGGCAATTACAATGGCTATTTCACAATTACATCATATGTACACCTGTCATGGTATCATAGCTCCTTTCATGTATGTGTAATTTATGGTTCTGACACATTTTATAATAGCTTCTTTCTAAACACTATTGACGACATTGTTAAAACTGCACGAACATATCAGAAAACCGCAAATTTAGTGGTTAAAAAAATATACGATAATGACAAGAAAAACAATTCAAAACTAAAAACAAAACAAAATTCTGTAGGAAGTAGCATATATTTACATGTATAAATTGTCTAGTGCTTTTATTACAGCGGTATACTTGTTTTATACACAGACCATATTCTGATCATATTCTATGCTAAGATATTAACAAGACAGAAATAAATATGTTTAAAGTCGTTTTAAATCAATTCATTTCACAGCTGAGGCAAATGTTCCTTCCCATTGTTGAATGAAGGTTAAATAAATGTGAACAATAAAAAGATGTATATTTCTTAGGCATGGAGCTAGGCATTTCTAATAGCATTTTTTTTTTCTATCAAAAATGTTTGCTGGTATATTTGAAACTCTAGGTGTTTACCTAACATGTTATGTATATGTAAAAGTTTTAGATTTTTTTTAATATTTGCCCAAAAAACATTATCCGGAAAACCATATGATGGCGTTTTGTCCTTTAATTCTTTTTTGTGACTTTCTAACCTACCTTCTAATTGATACGTTAATCCAAACAGTGCAAGTGTGTGATGCAAACATACAAAATTCGGCTTTGATGTATCATGTTAAAAATAATACCCATAAATTATGATAATTTTCAATAATTTTAGATAAGATTATGCAAGGAAATGTGTTTTTGTTTTCTATTTATCTAGCAATATTGTATCTTTTTTTACACAAAGATGTCGATAAACAAATTGGATACCCTGCATTTATCATGCATTTCAATAGCATATTGTCAAATTGTTAAAAGATCTCCTCCTTAGTTAACAGGGAATCCGTTAGTATTGAAAGTCCCTCTCCTAAATTATTGAATTTATCATTCTGCATTGACAATATTCAATTTATCTTGGTGTAAGTAATACGCAATCATTCGGGATTACGCCCTTAATGTGTATCTAATACATATTATTTTCTCCCTCTTTTCACCCCTCCGATAATAAAGTTTTTTCTTAGCTAGATATCGTAGAAAAAACCAAACACAGTATAGGGTTGTGCGTTCGCTACCAGATCGCTTTGAATTTAACATGTTCAACATAAATATATACAATCAGTCATACAAAAAGGCATAATTTTTTACCATACACAAGTCGAAAAAAAAAACGATAATGTTACATACATAAGATGGGTAAATGGGGTGGGAGGGAATAGTATACCAAACTAACCTAGTCCTTACTATCTTGTAACGAACGTCGCATTGTCAAACACACCTTAAATTTTCCTTATTTCCTGACAGCCGAAATCGCCCGTGCAGAAAGGAATTTAATGGGTATTACCCGATCTCATTTAAATACAGAAAGACCGTTGTATATAAAACATAGGACCGTAAAGAAATGTAAATATTGTATTTCATATAACTATAATATACGTCCTTGAATGATATAACTTACCAGATAGGTTGTTACCTTCGTTTCCGGTACACTAACACTAATAAGCTGTGATTTCTTGTTTATCATAAGTTTCAAAATTTGTGTCAACTAATTCTGCCTCTTTAAAGGTCAAATGAAAGTAAGTCATTTCACTCTACTATGGAATGAAATGAACAAGAGCACTTTTGACGTGGTATAGTTATAATATAACTGTTCTTTATACTTATACTTAAAGTTTGTACTGCAAGCCGAAAAATCCACTTTGCCCTCTGGATGTCTTTTGGTTTTTTTTTTTTTTTTTTTTTTGTGGTTTGTTTGCTATATTATTGACGTAAATAAAACCGACATCTCCTTTTATTCATAGATATAATTTGAGTTCTGTAAATTTCTAGACGTACGTAAGAATGAAAGACGAAAATTCAGGTTTCATTAATAGTCCTCAAAGAGCGACACAATTGAAAACAAATAAAAATATAGTTATTACAGCTACAATATTTTTTTTCTCTCTATTAGAATATATTTGATACTTTTTTGCGCTATTGTCATATATCGAAAATTCAAAAAAATCTAACATTTCCATAAGCTTTCTGTGATTTCCCCGATTCACCATTATGATGTCATGCCACTTGCTATATGAATTCAGAAAACAAATTTACGAAATCTATGACCACACAATTGTAACTGTTATCATCTTTATTAACAAAACTTAGCGTAATTATTTACAACTATAAAAAATCAGTAACAGTGGTGGTCTATTCTGCCCGGAAAACAATGCGGACTAAATCTGTGTACAGTACACGTGGCGGATCCAGTCATTTTAAATGGGGGTTTCCAACCAAGGATAAAGGGAGGGGATCCAACCGTATCTCCTTATTAACAAAAGGGGTTCAAAATCCGCCCCCCACACACACACACAATCCGCCACTGTGTGTACCACTGACATTAAATTTTACAAATATGCAAATCGATACTTGTTCTGTTGGACAGTTTTCAATTTTATATACTAGTAATAGAAGTAGGCGAATTATACAGCAGACATATTGGTTTTCTTGGTTTAGATAGAGGAATTCTCTACCCCCGATCTCATTAAATGGTACGGATGTGCATACGTATTAGTCTAAAATATAGTCTTTCATCTTATCAAATTTGAATCTCATGATTTTTGTAAAAAGGCGGAATTAAATTTCCAAAGTGATATTCAAACTTATTATTCAAAGACAAACTGACAACGCCAAGGCAAAATAAAAAAAGTCAAAATGACAAACTGTACATATATGCTAACCAATATATAGAACACACTTCATGACTTCATAACCATAGAAAGACAACGAAAGATCATATCATAAACAAAGTTGTATTGAAAGGTCAATGATGAGAAAATTTTAACATTTGTAATACCTAGTACTTCATAATCTTTTTCTGAAAAGTTTTCTCGTCCTGAATTTGCATGAAATGTTTGCCACTGGACGTTAAGCAACCAACAATCAATTAATCGTTTGCTATAAAAAATTAATTAAACAGTATAAGCCACAATTGTATCCATCACTTGGTGTCTGTTTAGGGGCCAGCTGAAGCACGCCTCCGGGTGCGGGATTTTCTCGCTGTGTTGAAGACCCGTTGGTGGCCTTCGGCTGTTTTCTGCTCTGTGATCGGGTTGATGTCACTTTGACACATTCCCCATTTCCATTCTCAATTTTGAATAGTATAAAAAGTTGTTTTATCTAAAAGAGACTTTGAATAATAACTTTAAAACACAGTTATATTATAATTTAACTGGTAGGCAACGGCTCGGATGTACTTATTTATACTTGATAACCTATATGTGTGGTCATAAAAATTCCTCTATTTAAACACAAGGAGATGTGGTATATTAGGAATTGCTTATGAAACAACTATCCGTAAAGTTCAAATGAGGTGGACGAAAGCCACCAGAGACAACCGTACGGCCTTCTAAAAACCATTCCGTTAAGTTGGCTAAAAACGGTCCCAACATGGATCAACATGAAAAATATGAAATAATCAAACTCTGAGAAAACTAACGGCTTTTACTTAAATCCATCCATATTGACACCTCAAACATGCGAACACTATATGATTTTAAACCTAACTGACTCGCAGTTTTATATTAAACAATAAGTATGAACTTTTTAAAATAAGTTATCCATGGGGATGTAACAATGAATATTTAAAACTTTTCCGTTATTCGTTACTTGTGAAATGGCGTCAATGTAGTTTTAATTTTTTAGGCGCAAATGAAAGATTGATTTTTTTTTCAAAATTGGCGCAAATGCAATGCACCCCCTCTTTGGAGTCATTCAAAAAGGTAAAATTCACCTGTATTGGTATTTCTGGTGTATATATGTCACACGTTCAATCTACAATATACGGAAATGACACGGCTGTGTATTGTAAAGTTACTGAAGGACGTTTAATGTCAAATTCATATCCCCGGGCGAAAACATTATTTACCGGTTATTTTCAAAACGCCGTTTGTACACTTACGAAAGTGTATTGATCTTTTACGCTGTCTAGTCTAAGATTAAAAGTTTAGACAATTTTTGTAGGTTCTTAAAGTAAACGGAAAATGAGCTTTGCAACAGTGTCTCTAACGATAAAAAAGATAATGTGGTCCGTCAATATGACATTTTACAGAGACCGGTATTAATATTTGTAAAATTGGCTTAAATATTTCATTTAACAACAATTTGTAGAACTGATTATTTTGATCCCTCGAATACGTGTAAAATAATGAGTATTTATATTATTTAGATTCTTTCATATAATTGTTTTTGTTTATTGTATTCACGAATTTTATATAAACTCATGACGTTTAGACCTTGACATTTCGTGTAGACACCTGGGGCGTATTTTATTGGTCTCTTCTGCACATCTCCAGAATGTCTTCTGGTGAAGAGTCCAAAAAAAAAGTGAATCTGGACCTCTTCTGGAGATATTCTACGGAAGATCATTAAAACAAAAATTCAATTTGCCGTCGAATATAGCAGATTTTTGTTATGTTGGATGACATATTAAATGAGATTTACGATGATTTTATAGAAAATTAAGATATGCCCAGGTTAGGGGGCTGAATGGGCCGGATCCCGCTAACATGTTAAACCCCGCCACATTCTGTTTGCATGTGCCTGTCCCAAGTCAAGAGCCTGTAATTCAGTGGTTGTCGTTTTTTGCTGTGTTACATGTTTGTTTTTCGTTCATTTTTTTGTACATTAATTAGACCGTTGGTTTTCTCGTTTAAATTGTTTTACATTTGTGATTTCGGGGCCTTTTATAGCTGACTGTGCGGTATGGGCTTTGCTTATTGTTGAAGGCCGTACGGTGTCCTATAGCTGTTAATTGCTGGGTCATTTGGTCTCTTGTGGAGGGTTGTCTCATTGGCAATCTTCGTTTTTATATCAACCCTGCCATATTCTGTGTGTGCCTGTCACAAGTCATAGGCCTGTAGTTTAGTTGTTGTCGTTGGTTCATGTCTCTACTCATATTTGATATTTTGTAAATTATTTTGTTATGTATAATTAGGCCGTAAGTTTTTTCGTTTGATTTGTTTCTCACACTTTTCACGTCGGGCCTTTTGACAGTATCAGGTTTTGTCGTTGTTGAAGGCCTTAATTACGGTTGTCTATACCGGGTACTTGCTTAAATCCACTTCATATTTGAACTCCGGTGGATTAGCAATCATACATTTCTTCTTTTTTAATATTAGACGTGTTAGGAAAGTCAATACGATTTTGACGCTGATGTTAAATACCAATACCACTACAGGCTATTGTGGGGACCGTCTCAAAAAGTCCAGATAATCATTCATTATAGTTACCTGTATGGGTTTGTTTGATAATGCTGAGATGACTTTTATACAATTAAATAATAACAACTTATTCCGCAATACACTGAGGAGGATCCAGCAAAACAACACGATCATTATTAATATTATTATCATAAAATAACATTGTTTCATAGTAGTGATCGAATAAGTCTAAGATCGTTGTTCCCCCATTTCTTACTATGTTGTTGAACGACAAGGAAAATCTACAAAGTAATCAAAATAAATAAATAAAAAAAATCACTGCAATCAAATCACATCCGAATCCTATTTTTTACTCTACATCAATCTTTGTTCAAAATGTTCGTTTATTTGAAAATGTTTTAAGATATACTTTTTATGTCGGGGCCTTTCATAGCTTTTATGCAGGATGGGTTTTGCTCCTTGTTGGGGGGCATACGGTGACTATAATTGCAAACATTTACGTCATTTGGTCTCTGGTAGATAGTTGTCTTCTTTGGCAATCATACCACATCTCCTTATTTTATATCATTTTCTAAGAGAAATGTGTAGCTTAAAATTCTAGTGAAAAAAAAATAGAGATTTGTGTACTTGGCAATTAAAAAAAAAATAAAAGCATGAAACAAAAAATTTTCAATTTGATTATCTTTGTCTTTTTATTTTATCTAGAAAGGTCACTCTGGCAATTTAATGTAATGCTGAAAAGGGACTACCTGTAAAAAACCATTAAAATGTGTGAATTAATTATTCTAATTCACATTTTAACTGACATTTTCTGTCTATCAATTTTTGTCAGTTAGTTTTTCAGACAAAAGAGGTTATCGAATTAAGTTTTAAAAGATTACCACATTTGGGTATTATTCAAGCATGTTAAATTTACGTTTCGGTGAAGGGTCGGAAATTTTTTTTCTTGGTATCACGGCTTCCTCCACCAACAAAACAGAACACCACGATTTAATTGAGATACTGTTGAAAGTGGCGTTAAACTTTTCATATGGAGACGTTGATTTTATTATCTTTGGGTCAGAAGGATATTTTGAAAATGGAATGTTCATTTTCACCTCTTGCAAAGCCTGCTAAATTATATGTCGGGCATTTTTTTTTTCGATTTCCTTCATTTTTGTTTTGCGTAATATTCACTATACTCTCCGCTTTCTAAATTGGATGGTATATAGTGATGGATGGATGGGTCCATCCGTCCGTTCTTTCATCCTTCTGTCCATTTATTGCATTCATCTCCAGATAGTAGTAGACAATACGAATCACATACGGCTCGTGGAAAGTGGTTTTCTTGAATATTAAAACGATGCGCAGCAAGACAACTTTCTTTCAAGAATTGGCACCAACTTGGAATTGGATTTTCCTCCAAACTGAGTTAATTTGTGTGATAAGATTTATGCAAACCTCTCACCAATTGTTACGCCATAGTAGGAGACACCAAATAAGACGAAACCGCAAAGGGAAAAACAGAAAATGCAAAAAACTACATAGAAGAAATTTAAAATGTCAAGTTTATGTCGAACACGCCATCAGATGTTTAAAAACATTTAGGGTTGTCGGAATTTTGTGGAGACATCCAAGACACGAATCCAATCAAATTGTTGAATTGTGTACCGGACCTATGGAGAGGCAAACAGAGTTATTTGACTATTAAACATATTCTACTTATATTATTTAATGTATATATCTGAACTTGTGGCCGTAAAATCCGCCATTCCCATTCTTGACCCTTACATATATTTTTTTAAGTTTTGTTTTGCACTCCCAAATCAAACAAATACAAATGAATGTATGAAGATCTACGTAAGGCAAATGCACGTCTTAAAAAAATGGAGTCGACGTTAACCGTTCGCTTCATATCAAACACACCACAAAGCTAAACTATACTACTCCGGGATACTTTTCAATGCAATTGCATTTTGAGAAAGGCCTCACTTAAATTTTGTATCGGTATTGGTATTTAACATCAGCGCGGTATTTAAACCCCTTTCCTAACACGTCTATTTATTTACCCGACTTTTAAACTCGTGCTTTGAACCGAGTCCTGAACATGCATGACATATTTGTCACTGGGCCTTAATAATTAGCAACAAACACTCAATCAATTTAAACTTGTGTTAAATAAGAAGAAAAAACATTTGATATTCATTCATTTAGTGGGGTTGGCTGGTAAGAGCTGAAAAATATGCATACCCGGTAATAAGCGACAGATTAAAAATGTTAATAATGCCCTCTATAAATTTAAACTGACCACCACGGAATAGCCTAACTTAGTGTTGAAAGTAGCGTTAAACACCAATCAATCAAAATCCCTTCCCTAGAATATCAAATAGTCGTCCCTTAACTGTTTTTGTCCGTGTAGTTCTTATATTTATCCAGCTTGTCGTTCTACAGGGATGTCCTATTAAGACTGTCATACCATAAAAATGTTTAGAACACAGCTCACATTCCAATATATCTGCATTCATAAATTTATTAATGTCATTTAGACTAAACGATGCCATGTTTGTTGTATGCCTTTGCCGTCTAAACTACCTATCAAAAAAGAAGAGGTAGAAGAGAGCCAGAAGATCTTCCCTATGCAATAAAAACAGAAATGGACCTCTTCTGGCTCACTACCGAAGAACAAAAAAACACGCCCCTGTTTCTTGTTGAAGACGGATTTACCCGGTACGTCTAAACACCACCTAGGGCGCCTCGGTGCACTAAGCTCTGGAAACTGCACTAAGCCCATGATGGAACAGTCATATAAGTACCAAGGTCATTCAGTATGATAATGTTGTAAACAAAGAGCATAATTATATTCAAATTTTGGTGTAAATGTATTTAGAAATGAAAGAGTTATTAACATTTTACATGGCACGTGCCGACTTTTGTGTAATGTGTCCAGTTCGGCGTTTAGCATTTGCGCCGATTTGCATTTCATTTGCGCCGATTTTTTCTTTCATTTGCGCCGATTGTGTACAGGTAGACTACAGGTTAATGTTATTTCTTATTTCTTATTTATCATTATAAATCTCTTCTGTTGACAATTATAACATGTACATAGCTGTTGTCCACTGCTCACCACGGGGAGGTGAAATAAGGATTTCAAGCAATAGAAGTCAATTTATGCGAATGAAACGATTCAGGACTGTTATTCGTCCTCTTACAATTTTCAATGGGTGTAGCTGCCCAGAAATAAGGTGAATAAAGTTAAGCATATATACATACTTTAAATACTTTAATAATGCGTAGTCTAAGAATGCATGACATCTGTCATCAACAGACCTAATGGCAAACGTGAAGCAGTCCTCGATTTCATCTGGGGGAAGGAATGATAGCCCAAAAATTGAGATAGCCATTTACCAGTGTCACTTGATTTGTCTTTATACTCTGTTTAAAAATGTATACTTAAACCAACAGACTTGATTTTCCTCCACCAATTTATGTGCCAGATGAAAACGACAACAATCTATTTGCAGGGGACAACAGTTATATACATGTTATAATTGACAATTTATAACATTTGTACAACTGGCTAACGGAAGAGGGTTTTATATTGATAACTAAAAAAATAACATTCACCTGTAATTTACCTGTGCTTAATCGGCGCAAATGAAAGAATCAAATCGGCGCAAATGAAAGATCGAAACTTTTTAAAATCGGCGCAAATGTCATACGCCCGTCCAGTTATCATAGTGTTGATTGAATCCACTGAAGCTTGACGAATTCATATACATAGGCAGTTTCTCTCAAAATTTAGACTCGGTGATCGCTCCCTAGGCATTGAATTGGGAAGGTACAGAAACATTTCAAGAGCACAAAGATTATGTAAAAAATATGGAGTCATAGATGACGAATTTTATTTCCTTTTGTATTGTGACATTAACATATCATTGCGTTCTAATTTTTTTGCTTATCTAAAAGACTATGTACCATTATTTCAACATCGTGATGCATTTAACAAACTAAAACACATTCTAAACCCCATCCTTGAACTTGTTTGTCATATTGGAGTCTTTATTAAGCAGTCTTTAGAACTGAGGGGGTCAGACCCATGTCAGACAAGCTTATGATTGTGTTTTTTTACATTTTATAATTGAACTCTTAAAATATGTTCTATTATATTGTATTGTATGACATTGTATTGCATTGTATTTAAAATGTATGATTGTTTGTTTGTATTGCTTGACCCTTATGGGTGTAAATTTGCAATAAAGATTTAATATAAAACAATACCAATATCTTTATTCCCATAACCATTGCAGATACATAGGTACAGAGAGTGCAAAATATGTACATGAATATACATCTATTTACAAAACATATATACAATACAGTGGTTTCCAAATAATATACATTTTAGCTAGGAGGACCCTCATGTTTATACACTTTATAAACTTTCATAATCATTTAGTTCTGACTTTTTGTTTAATTTGCTCATCAATTTTCTAAACTTTAGTGTATTAATACGAGCCAAATAGTACATATCAAGGTATAATTTTCTACTGTCGTTAAAAAATGGACATTCTAGCAGATAATGAAATTCGTCTCCAATATTACAAAAATGACATTTTCTCTCATTTCTATTAACATTATTCCACCTCCCTGTCTCTATTGAGAGTCTGTAGTTTGTGGTTCTATATCTACATAAAATAATACTTTCGTGCATATCCAAGATATCGAAATACTTTTTTCAAAATTTAATTCCAACTTAAAAATTCTGTAATTGACTGATTTTGTAGACTCTTGAAATTGTGTATTCCACAACTGTTTGTATTGGTCTTGTAATCGCAACTTTAGTGCATTTTTTAACCATATATCATTACCAAAACATTGAGAAATCCATATATTTGAAAAACCACATTCATCCAATATATTTTTGACTTTGCTCACAAAATATGTACATACATTATTAACAGGTCATTAAGTAGTGTTTTTAATAGTGTATATGCAATAGAAGATAACTTAGTCTCTTTAGCAGATACTAATTTACACAAATACGATACTATATTTAATTTAAAGGATATCTACCAAGTTCTCCGTATACCATATAGCCAGGTGTGGAATTTTTCAGTTTCAAAAGAAGTTTACAGAATTTCTGATAGATCCTTTCTATAATTTCAACATTGCCATGCCCCCAAATTTCACATCCATACAAAAGTATAGGTTTCACAACTTTAAAGAAAAGATCTAAGTGATACTGAATGAAAAGATTATGTATGCGGCCTGATTTCAACACATTAAACATAGCTTGTGTGGCTTTTTCTGCTAGGTGTTTCTGTGCTATTTTAGTATTACCAGTTCTAGATAATAATATGCCCAAATAGTTATATTCTTTTAATGTTTTCAATGTCAGTGCCGTCTATAGCTATATAAAAATGTAAATTTGACGGCATTCTGCCTCTAGAAAAAAATCATCACTTTAGTTACCTTAAAGCTTCCAAATATTACAGTATTCACTGAAAGAATCCAGCTGTTTCTGTAAATCATCAGCACTTTTTGCCAATAGTACTGTGTCGTCTGAACTAAGGATATGAATGGAAAGGTTAAATATGCACCAATATCATAAGTTATTGATTATTATAATGTAAAAAAAAATATGTTCAAAGTTGGTTCGAAAATCTTAAGAGATTTAAAAGTTATTATAAAAAAGAAGATGTTGTATGATTGCCAATGAGACAACTCTCCACAAGAGTTCAAATGACACAGAAATTAACAACTATAGATCACCGTACGGCCTTCAACAATGAGCAAAGTCCATACCGCACAGTCAGCTATAAAAGGCCCCGAAATGACAATGTAAAACAATTCAAACGAGAAAACTAACGGCCTAATTTATGTACAAAAAATGAACAAAAAAAAACAAATATGTAACACATAAACAAACAACCGTTGAACCACTGAATTACAGGCTCCTGACTTGGGACAGGCACATACATGCATAATATGGCGGGGTTAAACATGTTATCGGGATCCCAACCCTCCCCCTAACATGGGACAGTGGTGTAACAGTACAACATAAGAACGAACTATAAAAATCAGTTGAAAGAACCCATCAGATGGATAAAAATACAAATACTACAAATACAAGTTAACATTTTTACGGGGCACGCGCTCTTCTTGTGTAATGTCTGATCACCTTGTAAATTGATCCAACCAATTTTAAACTGGTAAATTATGTTTCCTTGTTGCTAAGTAGTAATGATATAAAGGGCTGTTGATCTTTTCTTTGATGCTTTGTTAGAAAAAATATATTTGGAAAAAGTGTTCGTTTGCGCTATTTGAAATAAAAACAGTGAAACAATAGAAATTGGCTTTTACTAAAAGACATATCTGATTTACCTATGGCGTTTTTTTCGTTTGGTTGCTGTCAAATTGAAGTTTATGCCACATCTCCTATAGTTTGAGTTCCGTTTGATTACTTTTAATTCAGTTTATAAGAATTCATAAATGAAAGGGTTATTTGCATGAGTATAGATCTATTGCTTTTCTTTCACCCAAGCCATGCATATATACTCAGAGGAAGATTAATCGTAGAGAGATGTACCTAAATTTATGGTACATAGTTAACAGAAAAAAGTTTCATTCTCAGTCTTATTTCAACTGTATTAATTTTAAAGACATGTAACATCCAAACGAAGTCTACATATATGTACATGTATACATCTTGTCTTGTCTATAGTCGGTAAATTTTCCATTCAATTTATTTCATTTGAAAACGTTAAAAATAATATAGATCTTATTCATTGCAAAACGTGGCGTCCTTTTTGGATAAAACCCCTGTTTCATCTACGAGGAAAGTCCTATAATATAAGAATTCATATGTAGGGTTGAACGTTGATAGTTAAAAAAAGGAAAATCTGGCATCAATAGAGCGCATAATAAATTAAAAAATAATTCCCGAAATAAATGTATATAAAATATGTGTGTGACTATTGAAAGTGTATAATTATACATATTTACAAGACTATGTCGCTTTTTTCACTCGTTCTTGCCCAGTAATACTGTGTATCATCGGTACAGCGGATATAGGTACTAACCAAGCGGACGTGATCGATTTTTCTTCTGACACTGTAAGAAAGTCTTTGTTTTGTTTACATAATATCAATGTTTACCTCAATCTAAACATAATTTTTGTTTTAAGAAATGATTTGGTCTTACGTTGATGATTAGAGAAGTCTCATTATTTTCCCAAAACAAGAACACTTACTAAAACATGTGCAAATACTTGTCAAAGAAGTTAGCGCTCGTCTCATCCGATATGATTCTATATTCATTGCAACTCTTTTTCTGATAGAAGGCAACTGTGTGTGCGTAATAAGTATTGCTGTTTCAATAATTGGCATTGAAATCTTTCATACATATGTTATTTTTTTATATTTTATTCCGAAAAGAAGCGTTGTGTACGGTGTATAGCTGACCACATAAATCCTTCTGTACGGTGCATAGTTAAATGAATGTACGGTATATAGCTTTTCACCCTTCGAAGTACCTATTAAGCTATATCCGCTGTACCGATGATACACGGGGAGTAATAAATTCCTCAAACGAGTTTGAATAGGGAAATAGAATCTGAAGAAGGAATTTGTCATCAACATTTTAATAAGGCAATATTTGGTTTTGAATGAAGCCCGTTCTTATCTGTATTTGTTGCCGTACTTATAAAAATATTTTCATATAATCAAACTCAAACAGTATAAAGTTTTGTTTTCCTTAAAATCGTTTTTCTCCAGTATTACCATGATTACAAGCCTGAACAAATTTCTATGAGAAAATACATTCTGAATAATGAATTTGACTCCATTTTTCTGTCAGTTTTCTGTCCCGATCAAGACCGACCCCCTTTCACAAATGGGCTAAAATAATGCGTACACTGAACTCCCGTCAATTATCATATATGTTTTTTTTCTTAACAATTTCAGGTAGTAAGATTTGGTTTTAAATCGCTGAGCTCATGAGATATTATGAACATTTTGGTCTTACAGAAAACATGTTATTTCACATCAATTTAATGTTGTTTTTGCAAGACTCATAATCAAGAACAGCGAGAAAGACTATTTCGCAGACTGTTGAAAGATACTCAGTCCGTTCTTACAACGACTAAGTCCTTATCCACAGATGTTGAATAAAAATAAAACAAAAACTTGCCCATTAGCCAAACCAAAGAAAGAAACTAATGAAAGCACGTACTCTACCAAGATATTAGACTTAGCAAAACAAAACAAAAAACACTTTGTATGTTTATATTAAATAAAATATGATATTCGTTTATTTATTTGATGTTGGAAAGGAGAAAAAATTCACGAAGAAAAACAAAAACGAACTGATAATAGACAAACTATAAAACAATATCAATTGTTATTTCTTTTACTTTAGAACTGCAGAACGTATAATAACAAAATTAATTTAGCTGACTCATTACACATAAACTGTATAAAAATACATTAAATGGGACTTTTGAGTTTTTTTTCTCCGTTATCGTTAAAGTCAATACACAAAGTATTTAATTACATAAATCAATTCCGAAAAAAACTTTAAAATTTCGCATTATTAAATTTTATAAAAAAAACTGTTTTAATAACATGATATTCATAAGATAGATTAATAAAATATTGAATCTGAATATTCATAAGCAATAAGGATAATCCAATCAATTTTTTTGATTGGATTATTCACGGCTGAGTAGTTGTGAAATCAGTGACACGTGCCCTCATTATTTCATAAAAATATTGAATATCTATTTAAGTTCGTTTTCAAAATCTTCCTAAAGTTTCCACTAAAACAAACAACGTGAAAAGAATTTAAACATTTTCCCTGTGTGCAGATACGATGACTTTAAAAAGAGTCCTGGGTGCACTTTATATGTCCTGAGTGCACTCAGGAGGTCCTGGGCAGTGTTTAGACGTACCTGTTGATTTGCAACTGTTTTTGTTAGCATAATTAAAGTCATCATTTTTTTTATCCTTGCTACACGTGGCGTTATTTCTTCGTCTGTATAACACAGCTAGTGAATTAGTCTAAATATCTATCCAATGCATAGTAATATTTCTTTTTCATCACTTTTTTATTCTTAAATATAAGCGTTGTCTATTTCTATCTGACAAGCACAAACATGGACTTTTTCATTGGTATAGAAAGTCCCTGACCAACAATAGCAACAACTTCCTTTTGATGATCAATTCATTATAAAAAAAACAACTAAACTAATGTGGATAGTGGGTCATCGCACACAGGTTTGTTTAACAAGACATCTGATTGGATAAATTTGATAGATTGTCACGCCTACATTAAACTGCTGTCCGATCAAATGCCAGCAGGAACCTGTCAATAAAAAGGTTATTGCTAGGGTGGCTAAGTTATAGATTTGATTGTGTATTCGATATTTGAACAAACAAAAGTTAGATAATCACTATTCGTTTAGAATTAAATTGCGAAGAACGTGTTCGTGTAACAACCCTCCCCTTTTCCCGTTTTCGCCTTCTTATTTTTACACTTTCTATTTTAACAGAAAGTATTAAATATGAGCGTACTGCAAGTTTCTGAATTTTACAAGCATTCTATATAGCGACTTGTGATTTCCGGGAACGTCATATTTTCAAGATTTCACAGACCTCTGAAAAAGTTAGAACATACAAGTTTCATCTACCATTTACAGAAAAAACAATACCAAATTATATTTGTAAATTGGAAGAGATTAAGAATTATAGTTTAATATACGTACTAAAAATCGTCTGAAATATAACAAAACATATTTCTCTCTGCCTGAATGCAATCGAAAGCAAATTTTCATTTTATTCTTTATCTATTTGCAAAAGACGAAGAATTCTCCTTAAACTGTAAATTATTAAACAGGCAGACTAACTTTAAAGGATAAAATACAAGTTTGTACTACCATCCAAGGAAATAAGTGTTCCATAAAGTAACTAATCCTTAATTCACAACCGTCAAAACTCTGGACTCATTTTTGATATTTACCTGAGAGATCATAAAGGACATACATCTACCAAGAACTTAACCAAAATGGCAAAAATGAAACAATATCTATTTTTCTTTTTGGTAGACGAGTAGCAAATTGAATAAGGAAATGTTATTGAAAGAGAATTAAGATATATGATAATTTGTCTAAGCAAAGTGGCAAAAACACGCATGTATAGAGTTGCAAAAAAAAAACTTTATATTAATAGTCAATTTCGACTATCTAATAAAGGATTATAGGTCGAACACGACACACGATTCTTGATTTCCAATGTACATGATTTAAAACCGTGTTTTTTTTCTTCTACAGATTGCATTTTAAAGAACATATTCTTGGCCATGATCGTTGAATGTTCATCGTACAATATTACATAATATTCAGGATGATTTCAACGAAAAGCAAACGAAAAAGATTTATTTTTTTTAAACCGAGCATTCCTTAAATTCAACATTTAAAACCGTTTTGTTAAATGTAAAACATATAAAATTGAGAATAACTGATGTACTTTTTATTCTCTCTAACACTTAGGGTTGGTAGTCCCGACAGCTTTCTCTCCATTAGTAAGGGAGGTCCTGGGTAAGGGAGTTCCTATATCCTTAACAGTAAGCGGACACTGAAAAGTCACAGGACAAAAAGTCACAGGACAGGAAGCGACAATTGTCTAAGTATGTAAGAGAAATATCTTGAAAAATTACTTTTTATTACATATTTTCTTTTTACAGTTTATGAAATTGTTCATTAGCCTTGGTAAATGAAGATTTATTAAATTTTAATCGTGCAAATGATATACTATTTCTTAGCACCATGAAGCTGTTTAGGTACCAAGCCACTTTGATAGTTTGTTTAACTAAACAATTATTTGTTCATTTAATTTTATTTGTTTACAGAGTTGGTTTTGTCCACAAGCACGCATTATTTATGAGTATAGTTGGTACAAAGGTCAATTTGGCTCTGATTCACAACAATTATTCTCTTGTTAACATGACCTTTTTTTTTGTAGACACGCGCTCGCCGTATCAGGCTAGAACAAACCAATGCATATAAATGTCACATGTGTCTTTTCCTCGACTGAATGTTATTAGCAATATTAATATTGGATACAATTGTAACATAATGAATTGCATTTGATCCTAGTCCTAAGTTTAATTTTCTGTTGAATCAGTTGAACATCCAAGTGATCATCGATGTGTAATATTTCACACTGGACATAATTTTAGGAGCGATGCAATACAAATAATGTATTTCTATCAATCATTTACTTCAGTTAAAGACTTTTGAATGTAACAATATGGTACAAATCGATTTGATTTACTGAATTGCATATTTCTTTTTATCGAAATGAAAATATTATAAACTGCTCCCGGTTAATATAAATAAGAAGATGTGGTATGTGTGCCAAATAATCATCTCCATCCAAGTCACAAAGTATAAAATAATTATAGATTAAAAGTACGGCCTCAGCACGGAGCTTTGGCTCACACCGAACAGCAAGCTATAAAGGTCCCCAAAATGACCGGTACGTCTAAACACTGCTAAGGAGTCCTTAGTGCACTAAGGACGTATACTACGCCACTAAGGACTAGAAGGGGTGATGTTACATGTATTATTTTTACATATTAAGTTTTTCATAAACTAATGAAAGACAGTGACGAGTCTAGTTTGACTTCAGTAAAAGCAAAAACAGTGACAAGTACTCTGTGTGACTTTACCATGCCATTGCCTCAGAGACTTGCCAAGAAACCATGTCAAACAAAAAGACCAAGGGTTGCCCGAACACAGCCGCGATTTTAAATATTTGTATGTCTGATATTGCTATGAAATGTAATGTAAATAAATGTATAATATATATATGTGAATATGAATTAAAATATTTAAAAACATATATATTTCAGTCATTTATTAATATGAACATCAAATTAAAACCCCGACATTAGATATATTGCTCTGGAAACAAATTTATTTTTACAAGAAATAATTACAAAATACTCTTGAGAAAATACTTCTTCATTCTGAAAAAAAAAAACATGAATAAAATTTCAACAACTTATTCAGTGAGAAGTCATATAAAAATTGATCACTGAAATAATCTGAAAAACAATTCATTTATTACTATCCAACTTTACCAATCTTGTCGATTAAACACAACAGATAGCAGGATTCCCGTGTAATCAGGTATGTAATTTGACACGTGTCTAACGGTTCATTGATTTTCGGCATATCAAAGAGAAACAGGCACGTGTTTTAACAATGTTGAATAACTCATTTATTTGTGATTATTTTTCTATAAAATTTGAAATTTATGCATTAAATATCAATAATTACCATAATATGAAAAGAAATTACATGTAACAGCACCCCATCTAGTCCTTAGTGGCATATTATAAGTCCTTAGTGCACTAAGGACTCCTTAGCAGTGTTTAGACGCACCCCAAAATGACTAGTGTAAAACAATTCAAAATGGAAAAACAAAGGTCTAATCTATAAGTACGATCATTTCGCTACGTTATTTTATAGTTTTTTGGTCAATTCCGAAAAGCAAGTAAGCATCTAACTGTTTTTTTTTTAAATCAGAAGTAACGCTGGTGTTATAAAAAAAATTTGATACGAAACAGAAATATAAACCGTACACACAATTTTATCAATCGTTTCTTAACTAATGTTGTTTGATATTTTTCTATAATATTATTTATTCTTGTATTAGTTTGTGCTAAAAAAAAAACTTGATGATAAAAAAAAATCAAGAGAGGTATCGAAATCGGTCTTTATAGGTACCTAATGGTAAATATAAACTGTCAACTAAATTCTTAAAATATTCTTTATTCTTGTCGCATTTTTTTTTTAAGAGTAATGTTTTTTTATTTGTCAATGTAATAATTTTACCCGGTAAATCCTTATATAAGATTGAACATGGAACTTTATTCATTTTACGTCCATGGATAAAACATCATAACCGTTGCATGGGTAATTATTTAGATAGTTTATGACAACCCGTTTCGGTTGACTGTTTAGATAATCCGTTTATTGAAATGTAAATAACTTTCACCAAGCAACTGTCATCTGTATATAATATTTAAAAATATAAAGTAATTAGATACTATATATATTTTTCTTGACAAATTTTAAATGGATCAGAACTATTATTTTACATTAGAAACAAAAAATGTTTAAGAAAATTTAGGAACATCTTTGGGATATATTACTTATCATTATATCTTTACGGGTGGAATGAATAAATGCATGACTACTTTATGCCAGAAAGCACGACTGCAAATTTTAATGACTAACACATTTCCCGGTTACAACAATTAATCTTTTCTTATATAACCAATTAAATGTTAAAAATTATATCGGGAAAAAATGATTTGTTCGTTTGCATACGTTATTTAATGAAATAGATATATAGTATTACATTAAAAGACCACAAAAGAATATCATCCAAGCTATGCCGATTTTATTCATAAAGGGGACTAACCCCTGATAAACACAGATAAAGTGTCGCTCTTTTTATTTAAAATATTTAAAATCTTAGCACGACTGAACACGATCTTACAGCAACTTAACAGATTTTTTACCTTTGGTCTTATTTTATCTGAACGTGATCTAATCAAGTCTTATTTGAACTCTAGAAGAATCTGTCTTGTTTATCTTGACCCGACTGATCTGACTGAACACGATATATCGTAACAGAGTCTGAAAGTCTAAACAGGTCTTAACGTTTTTCCCTAGCGGTAATTCAAGGCGATTAAGACTCGATCAGACCAAAATGACCGTTTCAGACTTAAATCTTGCTACTAGTGTTTGCGCCTTGGACTTATCTTGGAGTTTCGGAAGGATACCAGGTCCGTAATAGAATTTTTTAATTTTATGATAATGTGCTAGCATGGGTTAATGTGATTATAGGATAGGCGTAAGTACCAAATGGACATTTAAACCCATAAGTCGAAAACTAACTGACAGTGAGAATATTTACTTGTTATTCATAAGTTAAACGTTGACAGTACGTTAATGGAAATATGCTTGTTCTCCACTCACATACAGTCCGGTATGTCATGATGTAACGTGTGACCTGAACAATATCGTCACAAAATTTGTTACCCAAACAACGTGACTTTGGGATAGATAACATTATTAATCTAATTGTATCGTTTTCATGATTTCAGCTTGTTTACAGACTTGTAAGAATTGATATAGTTATCAGATTTGTCTTCTGTCATTGATTAATAATCTTTCATTTTACTATAGACAACCGGTGTCTAAACCCTTACAAAGACAGACGTTATTATTTTCGAATTGACAAAGAACAGTTTATGTTCTCAAATATTACGTTTGTTCACCCTTTGTTAATGGCCATACGGTAATTTATAGTGAAAACTTTTTTTCTTCTATCAAGAGGATATTGTAAAAATATTGCACTGTTGAAAAACATAATTTATCTTTAATAAGATACTTTTTTTATCTATTTATCACTATCACTAATGTAGATATAGCAACAGTGCTGACAATACTTCCGGATATACGCCATTTCTATTCACCACACGATAAAAAATAAACCAACGTAGTCTTTCTCAATTTATGAATATGACTGTATCTTTTGATTGTTTAAAAACACTGTCGATGAGTATTTCTCTGAACAAAGGAAGATCACATTTGATGTAGGTTTTTCAAACTAGATGTAACATCGTTACTTAAAGAAACGCAAACTATTTGCATCTTTATTCGGGACATGGCTTGTAATTAATAAGCTAAACGTCGACTTAACAGAACGTTAATGAAATTGTGCCTAAGGACATGAACTTAAGGAAATTTTATTGTTTGTCTATAAATTCATGTATGCTCGGAAATGAGAGTAATCATAAAAGTCACATGCTGCAATTTTTTGTCCTCAGTATTTCAATACATCCATTATCTTAACAACCTTATGCATATCAATGAATAAATAAATAGCACATAATTAAAAAAAGAAAGGAAGGACGTAAGATAATTACAGAGGTGAAATGATTACTTAAACATGTTAAATTTGTCTCTTTGTAATTACCAGGAATCTTCAAATAAACATAAATTTGCGTCCCAAAACCATATGAACAACACGAATGAGATACTTTTGGTTTTCTAACGGAGCCGTACAAAGTTCTTGCAAGTTTGTTTTTAATAATATTTTAGCATGTGAAAATATTGAAAAATCAACCTATCTATTATTATATTTTTAGGGATATTGAATCGGATGAAGACGCTTAAATGTCTACTGAAAGAACTAACAAAAATAAAAAGACCACTCCTCTATTTTCGTTTAGAGATATATTTACTTTCTATTAAGTTGTGATTAGAATTGTATTCATGGCATGTGTGTTCCATCAAAATAATTACAAGTAAGACATATGTTATATGAATGTAAATATTCTTATTACTAATACTAAATACATGTTTACTTATACTCTTAATTTCAATTATTAAAGGAAACGCATACCAAAATTGAAATTGATTCAAGATTGTGACAACTCTTCACCAGAGATCAAATGACATAAAAGTAATCAACAATAAGTCATCGAACGGCCTTAAACAATGAGCAAAACTGCTTTAAATGCCGCAGAGAAGGTTATAAATAGCCTTGTAATGACAAATTTAAAACATTTCAAAGGAGAAAACGAACGGCCTGATTTATGTACTTAACAATAATCGAAACACATTTTATATGAAATACAGCAACAAACGACAACCAGTGCATAACAGGATCCTAACTTTGAACAGGCACATTCAGAATGAAGCTAGGTTGAACATGTTTAATGGAACAAAACCCTCCCCCTAACCTGGGACGTTGGTGCACCAGTACAGCATACAAATAAACTATAAAAATCAGTTGAAAAGGCGTTACCTTATTCGATCGATACAAATCACAGTATATGTCATCCAATGGTCTTCTTCTGATCAGCCGTAATAAGTTTGTCAAATTGGGCTTCCTTTTTGCCGTGCGGATCGTATAGATGCACAATCATATCCGGTCAGAATGATGACATTAACTCCGATGCCTCGTATTTTATGAGTATCTAAATGTACTATTGCAAGGCTATTTCTGTCATTATCCACTATGTCTTAATTTCCCAGTGGCATTAAAAATTTCACGCCTTCATCCGGGTTGACCCCCTGTAACAGTTTCACTTGTTATATTGCCAGTTGATTTCTTCTTGACATGAATATGCTTGAAATATTTGCCATTTGCAAACAACAATCAATCTGTTATTTTAACCCGATGTTCCGACGGAAGATTTAAGTTATGAAACTCTATAAAAATAGGGATGTACGGCAGACAGATTTATTGATGTTTATTTTTGGTTTGTTGTTATATCAACATCTCCTGATTCAAGTTAACTCTTGGCAAATTTCACTTTTGTGGTTTAGGAGTTATAATCTGTGTTTGCACGAAAGATGACTTTTTAATTTCCTTAATTTTTAATTCAATCACTTCACTATATAACATCAAGTTAAGTGACTTTAAAAGTTCATAAACAAGATATATTAAAGTCTTGGAATCACCCGGAATCGATGAATATGGTTGAAAAGCCCAAACAAACCACATATTTTATATAAAATGATTTCATCATACTTTCTTTGATAGAAGTCACATGTACGAACTGTTTTAATATATATGCAATAAAAAAACACGTTCTACAGTTGAATTCAGCAAGCAAAGTCACTAAGATTTGTACCTCAATTTACTATATATGATTCAGATCAATCGTTACTGATACATGTAAGTCGCCAATGAGATGACCGATGTTCGGTTTCGATAAGATATACTAGAAATCTAATCATAGATGTATGCTATGTACGAATCATTAAAAAAGCACCAATATCAACCATTAGAAATGAAGATTGTGTAAAAGTTTAATTTGCTACAGAAAGGTTTATCTTCAATCTAAAAAAATACAAACAGTTTAAATAAATATCAGTTTAAAAGGGCAACAGGATAATTTTGTCGAAGTCGAGTGTGCAGTTTTGTCCGATTAGAAACTCTTTTCTGGAATAGGTACCAACTGTAGCTTTTTGCTTCATATTGCTGTGCGTTTGTTTATTCTACATTGGCTAGAGGTAAAGGGGAGGTTATCGTCACTAAACATGTTTAACCCTGCCGCAGTTTTGCGCCTGTCCCAAATATGGAGCTTCTGGACCTTGTAAGTCTTATATGCTTTTTTAAAATTTTAGTTCATGTATATGTTTCGGAGTCTAGTGTGACGTCCATTTTCACCGAACTAGAACACATTTGTGTTTAGGGGTCAGCTGAAGCCCACCTCTGGATTTTCGCGCTGTGTCGAAGAACCATTGGTGGCCTTGGTCTGTTTTCTGCTCGTTGGTCGGGTCGTTGTCTCTTTGACTTATTTCCCATTTTCATTCTCAATTTTTCGTCCTGATAACTATGATTTTTAAATTATATATGTAATAAGCCATGTGTATTTACAAACAGTTTGAAACCAAGAATCAGATCACCTTAGAACTGTATACTTAAAAGTTACCCGGTGACATGAAGATTTTTAAATATTTCTAACAATGTGTAAAGGAGCTCCATTCTTCAACTTATATTAGCTACACATGTTTTGTAGATACTGCGTTGGAAGTTAGTTTTGTTTCGCGCTAGAATAGTCCAATATTTCAATGATAGATTTACTGGTTACTTTATGTTTTCTACGAAACAAATGTACACATGATCTCAGATCTGTACTTAATGTCTTTTTTTGGTGTTGGGATGTATAACATGTATAAGTACCCTGCCACGTCTGTTTTTTATTAGATGTAATTCTGCTTTGTATCGATCTGATCAGTTAAATCTTGTTCAACTGATGTTTATAATTTGTTCTTATTTTGTCCTGTAAACCACTATCCCAGGTTCGGGAGTCCTGTGTCATTTGGTCTCTGGTGGAGAGTTGTTGTCTCATTATCATTTATATCACATCTTGTTCTTTTTAAATGGTGAATGAATCTAACGTTACAAACTGAGGAAATTATGGCGCACTCGAAAATTACTAGACATAATGTCACTTCCAGACATAATGTCACTTCCAGGCATAATGTCAGCATATATATTTTCGAATGCTCTCATTGTTAGTTTGTGCACAAGTATATTATAAGTTTACAGTATCCGATCAAATGATAAAATATTATCATTATTACAGCTTCAAAGCCATGGATGAAAAGCAGATTTGGTATCACGCATATCAATAAAGGCAACAGTAATATACCGCTGTTCAAAATCATGAATCAATTAAAAGAAAACAAATTCGAGTAACAAACTAAACTGAGGGAACCATATCAACTATAAGAGGAAAACAACGGAACAACTGAAACACTAAACTACAACAAAAACAAACGCCAACATACATAGAAACGGACTATTTGAAAACAACTGCCATATTCGTGACTTAGTACAGGACATTTTAAGAAAACATTGTGGGTTGAACATTATTTTATGGCTAGCCAAACAGTCCACAAACAGTGACATATTTTTGTGACGTACATATATAGATATAAGATGTGATATGAGTGCCAATGAGACAACTCTCCATCCAAGTCACAATTTGTAAAAGTAAACCATTATAGGTCAAAGTACGGTCTTCAACCTATCATGTATATATAATCTTCGAATTCCTACAATCATAGGGAACGAGATCCAAAAATTCACAATTATTTCAGCAATACTAGTCAAAATAATTATCATGATTATGACGTTCTTGATTTGCTATTTTAAATTAATGCTATGGCGACGGCACAATTAGTTGGACTAACACAATACGTTATTCGTTGAAAATGGAAATTAACTCGACTATACTGACAAACAAGACATAATTGAAATGTACTGAAAATATAAAATTCAATCCACAAAAGATAACACATATACCAATATCCAACTGAACTTACAAAAGAAACATCATAATTAAATACATGAATGTTGGATGTATAAATACCGAGACACGTCGTATAGCAATGCGAATTCACACTTGGCAAAACAGTCATATTGGTGAATAGGTCACGTTCGGCAAACAGACGACGTAGATGATAAACCCCAATCTAAGACGCGTTAAAAATGTTTATAATTAGTTTAGACACAGACACAGACACATTGTATACATCAACCAATTTGTGAAAGTGTCCATGAAATTCACGGAGTGTCATTTTCAATCTTTCCTTCTCATAACTCTGTTGGAGCAGTTTCTGCGTTACGAGCAAACTCCTGTATATGAAGTCCGTATAGTGTGAACATGCATGAGCATAACGTATCAATTACACCATATGCAGTGTAAAGCGTAGAAAAATCAAAGGTGTTAATTATGTTGCTGCAATATTACTGAGATTGTGTTCTAAGATTTAGCAGTAGATCTTTAGGCATTTTAAGAATCCATATCTGATTTATCATCACAATATTTTTGAAGGCGGTCCTTAACTGTAGAAAAACTAGTTGTCAGCACTTTCGAAAGATGTTTAGTCGAACATTTTGAGGATCCAGCAATGTATCATTCTTTATACGGAGTTTTGTGAAGTTTTGGTATATAGTATAATACGATAGATTGTCTACGTTTTCTTTGTTGTTCATACCAAAAGAAAAATGGACAGATTTGTGGTTTTGTCAAATGTTATCCTTTGTAAATGATGTTAAAGATTATGCAGTAATACCAGTTGTTCTGTTTATTCCAAGCTCTTTTGTAAGGTATTGCATATAACTTTCTTGATATATGATGGTTTACTAGTTTGTCGTATAGTAATCGTTTCAAAAGTATAAAAATACTGAATATATTTCAGTCCTATAGTAATCGTTTCAAAAGTATAGAAATACTGAAATATATTCAGTATTATTCAAAGTTTTTTCTGGCATGTCTGAATGATACTATCTTCACTTAAATGCATACTTGAATGGTTGCGTTATATGTCTGTTTACACGTAATAGGCAAACGCGGAAAAGTTAAAGCTGTATTATCATGATACATAAAATGATTCTTAAGTTTCAACATTTACACAAGAAACAATGGAATATAACAACTTTCTCGAAACTACGAGTTACATCCAGAACGGAACCATGATAACGGATCACAAAACGAAGAAACAGACACTCATCAATGCCTCTCTCTAGTAAGTTGCCATCCCATACACTGCTCTGTAGTATCCATTTCAGTTTGGCATACCCAATCTAGAGAATATGCTGAACTAAAAATAAGCACAATGATAGACTTGGACAACTACGTAAACATCTAGTTCTAGAGGATACAATAACAACATTATAGATAAAGCTGTCAAACAGGAACAAAGATTTGGCAGCAAAGAACTTCTGGACCACACAGATTAGAATTTGGAGGCCAACATAACACTTCTTGTACTCACTTACCATCCTGATTTAAAAACTATGTCATCCATTGGTTAACAGCATTGGAAAATTAAGGAGAATGACTCCAATTTGATAAATGTATTCTCTTTACAACCAGTCATGGCCTAAGAGAGACCAAAAAACATACGTGACAAATAGTAATAGCTGTGCTAACAAAGTAACCTGCCCCACCTCCTGGTTGCTACAAATCATGTGGGAGAAGGAGTTGTTGTAAAGACCCAATACTTTTTAGAAATTCCAGAAAGGAGTTTCTAATCGGACAAAACTGCACACTCGACTTCGACAAAATTATCCTGTTGCCCTTTTAAACTGATATTTATTTAAACTGTACAAAACTACGTAGATCTAAACCGTAAAATAAGAACTCAATTAATAAGTAAATGTTACACCAGTGGCAATCAGTAGGAAGAAGAAACAGGTTTGACATTCGTGTAAACAACATCGATCATGGTACGAAACCAACAAAATATTTTGGCCCTGGTCCGAGTGTAAATAAATAATCTGGTCGCCTTCATGTGGAAATATTTATTCTGACTTCATTTTGCCAGGTTTATATAATACAAAACAAATTTTACTATATCTTCCGTAAAGAAGTCGACTACACTATGAAATGTGGGGTCTACTCTTTTAAATGTAAGACAATTTTACAAAACACATTATTGTAAATGTACCAATTCTAGTTTATCTATGTTTTCAAATCCACATGTCTCTGGTCCGCAAGCATGTATTAGGAAAACCATTTTATTAAAAAAGTCAAGTTGACAATCTCTTGTTCCTTTCGATATTTTACAATTAACAGAGAAATAGAGATTTGCTGGCATTCTGCCATTTGCAAAAATCAAAACTTAGAATTGAAAATGGAAACGGGAAATGTGCAAACGAGACAACAACCCGCCAAAAGAACAGAAAATAGTTTAAGGTCACCAAAGGGTCTTCAACGCAGCGAGAATATCCCGCAGCCAGTGTATACTAATCCAGCGAACTGGACGCCACACTTAACTCCGAAACATATAAATGAGCCAAAACTAATAAAAAAAAAACGTACAAAACTTACAAAGGCCAGAAGTTCCTGACTTGGTACAGGCATAAAAATGTGATCATGTTGAGATATCTCAACCCTCCCTCTATACTCTAGCAAATTTGGAATAAACAAATACACAGCAATACGCAAATTAAAACTCAGTTTTAAAGAAATTCGAGTCCGATATTAGAATAGAAAACAGAAGAAACTAAGCCAAATGACATTGATCAACATACATTAACAAAAGACTACTAACAGTTACTCACATACCAGCTCCAGACCTCAATTAAACTGATCGATCATCATCATCATCATCATCATCATCATCATCATCATCATCATCATCGTCATCGTCATCGTCATCATCATCATCATCATCATCATCATCATCATCATCATCATCATCATCATCATCATCATCATCATCATCATCATCATCATCATCATCATCAACGTCGTCGTCGTCAACGTCGTTGTCGTCGTCGTTGTCATCGTCATCATCATCATCATCATCATCATTATCATCATCATCATCATCATCATCCCCTGACGTATTATACGAGATTTGCTTTAATCATCTATATTTTGAATAACACGAACAAATTTTCTATATTGAATTATTTCGCAATAACTTAAACAGAAGGACATTTTGCTGTGGAGAATCAAACGCTTCTTCGTAATTTTATGTAAAAAAACAGAGGGGAAGAATGATTATTATATAACTATTAGACATGAAGTAAAACACACGTAAACCGAAACAAATTTGGTTTTAAATTCTTATGAAAAATGTTCACGTTGAAGCAATCGAAAAATATGTATTCGTGTCGTTATGTATGGCATACATGTGTAAGTGACTAGGACTTTTGATTAATAGTTTTTGCTGGATAAGAAAAAAGAACATATATGTGAATATCACTTTCTTCATGTCATCCCTTATCTACAATGTGGATTCTTTTTGAAATTTGATGTGGCTTCGTATGGTCCACCAAGAGTGTTTTGTTGCAGATTAAAAATGTAGTACCTGTATACATGAAACAAAATATAAATATATAAGAACACATCCACGTCCAAAAAAGCGACAATTATTTGCTTTTCTTTCTTGACATTAAAGAATTAAATGCAGATTTCTTGTGTTTTTTTTCCATAAAACCACATCTAATTTTTTGTTCATTTACTCGAAAAATATGCAAGATATGCATAACAAATTCAACTTTATTATATTTTTCAGTACGGTGTATAGACTATAGCCAAATACATACAAATGTAACTTTCAAATATGCCTTGCAACTCGTCACCTACAGACCGACAGGTTTCCAAAGGTTCTTCCGGATGCAGAGAGCTGGAATAAATTCCCATATCCAAACTGACTTGACTGCGTATTTATACATCCCGCATCGCGAAGGGGCACATCTTTGTTTAATTGGTTTTACAAGCGTATTGGATAATTCCAGGTATGATCTTATTGTTGGACGTGTACCAATGTCAACCTTTGGGTTCTCCTGTATAAATCCCAACATACCCCGCCACATTCTGTATGTATGTGCCTGTCCCAAGTCAGAAGCCTGAAATTCAGTGGTTGTCGTTTGTTTATGTGTTACATATTTGTTTTTCGTTAATTTTTTGTACATAAATTAGGCCGTTAGTTTTCTCGTTTGAATTGTTTTACATTGTCATTTCGGGGCTTTCTATAGCTGACTGTGCGTAATGGGCTTTGCTCATTGTTGAAGGCCGTACGGTGACCTATAGTTGTTAATTTCTGTGTCATTTGGTCTCTTGTGGAGAGTTGTCTCATTGGCAATCATACCACATCTTCTTTTTTTTTATCTATACGAAGAAAGGAACATTTAGGTAATATGGTGTAGACTGTCGGTTTCACTTGAAATGTTAATGGTCTGTGAAAACAGTTAACACAACCAGAGCCCATTGTTCTTGAACTAAAAAAAGCTTTTGATATAAATTGTAAGATAAATCTCAGCAGTTACATGTTTTGCGGAAAAAAATACACTGTATCATCATCGTAAAGAATAGATGAATCAACTTCTGATGTTAACCCTGGAAGCTGTTCTGATATTGGCTTCTTGGAACTAGCAGCTATACGTTTTTCTGACAAATCTATCTGCCATACCTTAGTTGACTGTCAATATACAGAATATCAAGTGATCTAAACCCCGATGTTTATTCTTAGTTTATTCAACGTCCTTACATTCGGGCGGCTTTTTGAGGACATCTTCTCTAACAATTATCAGACGACAATACGAGATTTACTGTCTCAAGCGCTAATTTGGTAAAGAAACTTTTAAACTAAAGTGATTTTGTATGATTCATGCTTCGCAGAGCTCTGAAGCATTTCCGTAAATGTTCTGTTCATAAAATGTTAAATTCAACTTTTATAGTTAATTGACATGTTATAATTTGAGTCCTCATTGTTCTTAAACTTCTTACTTTTTTTTTTAGACTTTTAACTTGTTAGCGAACGCCACTGACGAGTCTTTTGTAGACGAAACGCCCTTAAGGAGTACACAATGTTAATCCTCTTATCTATGATAAGTTGAATGATTACTTTTTTTCAATGTGCATTTAACTTTACTATTGCTTCTAAAAGACAATTTAATTCGGTGAAGGGGAAGCGAAAATCCATATTTTAATGAGATTTAAAAAGAATAAAAACACATCTGTGTATTGACTAATTGGACAACATTGTAAAGGGGAGCAGTTACGGCTTGTCAAGTCCGAAAAAGTAAAAAAAAAAAAAAACTCTGACCGTAATTGAAAAAAAAATCCCAATTTATTGGGCATCAAACTGAAAAAATAAATAGTTTGCACGGGAGCAATCTGAAAAAGGACATGACCGTACTTTAACCTCTACTGCGAAACTTTCTTTGAGGTAGTCTTATGATCCAGTATCGATGTATTTTAGAGAATCGTTTGTGTAAAATGATTCACCATCATTTTCAGACATATATGTTTAAAGTCATCTTAACCTCTGGAGGTGATTTGTCTCGAAACAATGAGAATTACCATACGTGTATGTCGGACAGACACTTAGTCATGATTTCCCATTTGTGACGGATAAAGTGTAGAAGTTTCATACTTATGAAATTGTTTTCTATTTACAACAACAAATGCAGCACGGGGGCTCTCTGGCATACTGCTTTTTCTGATTTTAAGAACTCTTTTACGTCTTCTATTTGAGGTATATTCATAGACTTTTAGTCCTGTTCGTTAAAATGATAACAGTTTGAAATTACGTCCTGTCTGTCATTGGCTAAATAGCAAGGATTGTGACAAATACTTTGAATTGGGTGGTCTATTGATTTGTTAAAGACACATAAATATACGCAGTGCGTTTTACTCCACTAAAACGCTGATCTAATTGTTGTTGTGCAAGACTGACTCCCAATGTAAATGTGCCTTCGCAGGTTGAAATATCAATGCAATATATCCGAACATCTTTTCTCCGACTTCGAGCTGGCCTGTCTTTGCTGTTATAAATGGTTCATGTCTAGCGAAGAGTTATAAATGCCAGTTTTAATCACATTGCTTGACCAGTCATGGAATCAAACTATGCAGGATATGCTGTACATGACGAAAACAGAAAACAACTACAACGCCGTAAGAGCGGTACTGAAGAAAATAAAAACTAAATTACAAGTGTAATTAATCATAAAAAAAGGATGACAGAGATAACGGTTGTGAAGGCCAAGGCTTAGTATATTAGCAACAGGATAAAACACACACAAGGAAAAATTAAAGTATACTATATTTTAGTATCGGCATTTAAACGCCTTGAAGGTTGAAGGCCAAACATATGTTTGAACCATTAATAATGGATTTTCAACATTCCAAAGAGCAAAGTTTTTTGGTAGTTTTCTCAAAACACTACCCATACAAGATGTGGATGAACAATAACTGATAAAAAAGATTTGAAATGATGTGAGTTTCAACAACTGTCTTCACATCCGGCAACTTTCACGCCAATTATTGTTTGGCCCACAAAGTTGAAATAATGTGTCTTGAGCTGTTAACACATGAAAGTTACTTCTTGAATAGTCATTACTTGTATAGATATATTTTATCTGAATGTGATATCCTAAACACACCTTAACTGTACTGGAGCTCTTCCAAACATTTGTCTGGCTCCTGTTAGGCTTTTTATATCATTGTCCTAACTCAAAATAATCAAAACAAAACGCCATAACACACACACACACACAAAATCCATTTGCATATATATAAGCAGAAAAAATTATAGTTATTAACTTGATATTTGGGTTTTTCAATTATTGTCCAAAAATGATCAATACTGTCGATTAATTATTTTTTCTAGTAACTATATATTCTACACTTGCATGTGTTTTCTATTGATTGTAATCATCAAATACACTACAATAAATATGTGTCATGAATGTATTTCTATTGAACAGATATACCATGTTCAGGATCGTTATTTGCGAAAAATTTCATTCGAGAGATGGTATTATTTATTAAGCCGCAAGGCGAAGGAAATTTTCTTATTAACACATGATGGGAAAAGATAAAAAAAAAATGTCCATCTTAAAAAGAAAATATGAAAAATATAGTTGTTTCTAGTTTTTAACCATTCAAAGACCAATATATGTATAATGAGTGTAATTATGTAAAACAATACAAATACATTTTTTATCATTATTTAGTAAGCGTCGCTGCTGGCTTTGAAAGCTGAGGGAGGTCAGTTGGTAGTTGAGTTAAAGATAATGTTAATGGCTGAGTTGGTTATTTAGTTGGAGGTTGTGTTAGGTGCTGACATAGTGGTTAATTTGGAAGCTGTGTCAGTTGTTGAGTTTCGTTGGTTGTTGAGTTGGAGTTGAGTTGTTGGCCGCGTCGGTTGTTGAGTTGAAGGTTGTGTTTGAGGTTGAGTTGATTGTTGTATTGGATTGTTGGTTTAATTGGTAGAGTTAGTTTGGATGCTGTCTTGGCTGATTGAGATTTAGTTGATTTGGGGGTTACGTTGATGCTTGATTTGGTTGATGTGTTGTAAGTTAAATTTAAGGCTGAGTTGGCCGTTGATATTGTCATTCACTTGGTGGTAATGTTTGGTGATTGAGTTGGTTGTTGTGCTGTAGGCTGCATTGGTTTTTGAGGTGGAGATTGATCTGGTTGTTGTGGTGTTTTGTTGGTTGAGTTTATTGCTAAGTTGGAGGCTTTGTTGGCGGTGGAGATGGTCGTTAACTTTCAAATTATGTTGGTGATTGTGTTAGTTGTTGAGTCGGTTAAGTTGGAGGATGTGTTGGTAGGTGAGTTTTTTGTTGTGTTCGTAGTTGTGTTGGTATTTGAGTTGGTTGTTGAGTTCTAGGCTGAGTTGGTTGTTGAGTGGCGGTTGAGATGGTTGCTGAGTTGAAGGTTAAGTTGGTGATTGAGTTGGTTGTTGAGATGGACGTTGTGTTGGTTCAGTTTGAGGTTGGTGATTGAGTTGGTAGCTGAGTTTGATGTTTTGTTGGTTGTTAAGTAAGAGGAAGTGTTGGCAGTTGATTTTGAGGTTGCGTTGGTGATTGAGTTTAATTTCGAGTTGGAGGTTAAATTGTTTGTTGATTTGGATGATACGTCGGTTGTTGAGTTGGAGTTTGAGCTAGTGGTTGAGTTTGTTGCTGAGTTAAAGGCGGATATACTGTGTGCTAAGTGTATGTGAATATGTATTTTAAAAACAAGTCTAAATATATGTGTAATATTTTAATAATGTTCAAGATATCGCAATACACTTTTACGGTTTCTTTTATTCAATTTTATAAATGTTTATTGTCAAAGGTTGGATTTTAAAAGAAATACTTTTACGATTATATTGGCATTTTTAATTTATAGTGATTTTTTTTACGTACACTGTACATATTGTATGTATAGTTTGTATGACGCAAACACTAATACCCCGTTGGTGTTTGCCCCCGATGTGAAGGGGTAGTTTCTCAATATATATATATATATATATATATAAAAAAAACGCCCAAAAAGTGTACACAACAACACCAATAATAAAAAAAGGAACTATAAATGTAATTATTTATAAATATTTCGGATAACAGATATCCTTCATCAGTAAATATGATTGTGATGTTGAATGAATCATTTATCAGTCTACTTAGATTAAACTATAACAATCTTGAAATTTATACAATAAAAAAGTCAAACCGAACATCAGGTAAGACGCGTGCACAATTCTAAATATGTGTTAAACACGACATAGGTAATATGACTAATTACAACAGAGAGTTCAAATATATGCTTTAAATAAAAATAGTATTGTGCGATATGAACTAGCACAATTCTAAAGCTTTGACGGTGACGACAGTTATGATGTTACAAGAACGATTGCGTCAATAAGAATTCCAAATAAACAGCACTGAACGATCTAAATTTGTAAATATTTCAAATTTGACAACGGTAGAGTTGTTACAACAGAGTCTGCGTATTTAAACATCGCAAACAAACGGCCGTTAAAATATAATAATAAATTTTGACTAAGGTTAACTAGTTGAACGTGGCTTGGTACTTTTACATCCCTCAAAAAATTAAGCAATTTAAATTGGTATATTCAACAGATTTATTTTAGAGATGAGTAAGGTAAAGAAATAGAAACAGAGACTGTAATAATAAGTAATATAACCCAAATGTCAAACACTGCATGGAGTCGAACTACATCTTTTCATTTATCCCATTTGGTGCCAAAGTTGTTAATTTTCTTATCCAAAATCTTTCGCGAGTGAGTCTATCCTCCCTAGACCAAGCAGAGTTGTGGTCAATGATTGTAATGGTCAGTCGATTGAGATCTGCCTTAGTGTGGCCAGGGGATCTCAAATGTCGACTGAGAGGGAGGTCTGGCTTGCATTGGTAGTCGCTACGATGACCGTTCATTCGTTTGTGAAACGGCTGTTCTGACTCGCCAAAATACCGTTTACCACATTTACACTGTAGGAGATACACAACATTTGTAGTCTTGCAATTAACATTGCAAAATATGGTGTATTCTGTACCAGTGGAGTGCTGTTAAAAGTCTGGGTAACCAGTATTTGTTTGCAAGTCAGACATCGTTTGTTTCCGCAACCCTTGCAAGAGCCCATAGACGAAGAGCCTGCTTGAGAGGATAAATCAGCTCTCACCAGCAAATCTTTAAGGCTTTTGGGCCTACAGAAAGCCAGTACAGGTGGCTCGGGAAAGCTCTTGGATAGTTGAGGATGTTTTTCGATTTCTTTCCAATTTTCGCGGATTAGGTGAGATAAGTTGTCAAATTTTGGATGGTAAGTCAACACAAAAGGCATCCTCCTGTTGACTTTTTTGACTTTATATTGTAAAAGTTCATCTCGGCTGATGTAGTTAGCACGAGAAAAACCTTTATCAATGTCTTTTCTTTTGTAGCCCCGATGTTTTAGGTGACCGCGAAGTTCTTGCAGCCGTTTTTTTGCAATATCGTTGGTGGAGCAAATCCTTTTTATTCGTATGGCCTGTCTGTAGGGAATGCTCTTGGTGCAATGTTTAGGGTGACAACTCAAAGGAGATAGATATTGATGTTTGTCTGTGGGCTTGCAATACAGATCTGTAAATATGAGATTTTATAAGACAATTAATGTCTCTTCAGTGATGTTAGGAACCAAAACGGTATTTGGAAAGCCATATAATTTACCTCAATTTAGATAGACTCTTGAATTTTGAGGAATATAAAAATTGCGCTTTTTATCCAACGCAATCATAGGTTTGAACGTTGTTTTCAATTTAGACTTGTCTATATTTTTTTCGTTTGGGCTTGTATTATATTTGCCTTCGGGTTTATATGATCCGTTCATCCTATTTTGACTCCTCAAAATTCAAGAGTTTTTCATCTGTTCCGCAAGTTTATTGTTTTCTGTTTAGTATTAAATTTATAATTAAGATCCATTTATAACATCGGTGATCCGTTTATTTGGCAATCGCCAATGGCAGTCAGCAGGGTTTAAGAACATTTGTTGTTCAACCTGTTAGTCAAATGCGTTTTGTTAAAATATACTTTTTCACTTTTTTGGTCTTTTGGAAAAATGTTGTTTGTGCTGTATTTAGACCCCTCTAACAAGAAATTTGTTTTGCATGCACACGTATAAAAATTGCGGTTTTTATCCAACGCAATCATAGGTTTGAACGTTGTTTTCAATTTAGACTTGTATATATATATATATATATATATATATTTATAATTTTCCAAAGCATCAAACGTTCGTAAAAAACAACTCGCGATCATTTTGAGCTTAACGTCTCTCAGAAACTTGTGTTCGATTAAATTACGACAAAAGGCTTTTCTGCCATCCGAAAAGTTTTAATAGTCTTATTCATAAGACGTTCGGGAACGTGTTACATATATAATACACCCAACAAGAAACTTAATCTAATGTCACTTTTTCCTTTGACTTTTACAACTTCAGCTCAATTACTATATCACATTTAAGAAAAGTGAACCTTGAAATCAATTTGTACCATTCTTACATGTCTTATTATAACAGAATTGAAATGCATCCTTTTGGAGATGTTTTTGAATAACACATAAGTCTGTGAGATTATTTTTTGAGGTTGCATTTAAAAAATGACAAGGCAAAACATGATACGAAAGTTTTTATGATAAACCAACTAAACATTTCTAGTATCAGTTCTGATTAGAAGTGCTCGACAACAAAACAAAAATACACTATATACAAAATATCAAATATTCACCGAAGATCTATTTTTTTTTTTTGAAAAATGAAAATCCAATCGATGATGAATAAACCTTCATTGTCATACAGATATAAACACAACATGTACAGAAACTTTAGACGTCAGCGCAATTTTGATTTGTCCCATATATACGATTGTATTTTATTGTAATGTCAATTATTTGGCGCCACTAGACTTTTAATGCTTTACTCTTCTTGATTTCTGGTATTTTATTATAACGCTTTATTTTGATGAACTTATTTGACCTACAACCATAGAATTTGACTATTTACACACTCTGTGTTATTAGATTGCTGATAATTATTGGATTAAGCCATTTTGTTCGTTCTTACCGAACACGTTCTTCAATTAACATACCAAGGGAAAATGGAGGAGAAGGTATAGGAATGAAGACAAGAAATACTTGAACCACCATACATTGAAATATACGATGAAATTGACGAGCACTTAATAGGAGAGAACAGCAGTGACACTGCAGTAATACCACAATTAAGGAATATTAGTGGAACTGTAACAAAGACTAGTACCGATAAGACAAGTAGTCATGATGATACCTCAAGTTATCTTGATCCATGTTTTGCTGTGGATAAAACCGAAAGTCAAAGTTCATCTAAGGAATCCAGTTCAAGTAATTACTCGAACTATGACCTTGACATTCCAGATCATACAGGATATCTCAATCCCTATCAACCTCTTCGTGAAAGGCGACTTATATCAGATGGCTATGAAGTTACGGTTCATGTTCCTAAAAATTCCGAGAGTTTTCTGGATCTGAGTCGTCGGAAGAAAGAAGTTCTAGTTATAAATATTCTCACGTTTATCAACAATTGCAAAAAGATCAAAGTTCTAACAAACACAAATATGAGAAGGCAACAAAAACGTCGAAGGATGAGATACAGGATTGTATAAATAAAGTATTTACTGACAGTGAGGACAATGCGTCCACCAATATGCTCAATAAGACAGAAACCGATGAAATAAATAACGGAAAAGGATTGTTAAATGAACAAACAATAGGGGATGCTTATAGTGGGATTTCAGTGAAATCATTAAACGAAGACAACGATAACCTTGACTACGCTGATAAATCACTAAACACATATACAAATCAAAAGTTTTATGAGGGGAACACGCTCAAGATTTCGATATTGAGACTGATTATCTAGATGTACAAGATCCTGATAATACAGGAGAAATATAACCAACCGCCAGATCTAAGTGTTATTTATCATCACATTTTCATGATAAAACAAAGTAACGTTGTTTTGTTTGTTTTTGTTCTAATTGAGATTGTGACACATCTGAAAATGCCAGTACCAAGTCAGGAATATGGCAGTTGTTGTCCATTCGTTTGATGTGTTTTATCATTTGATTTTGCCATTTGATTAGGGACTTTCCGTTTTGAATTTTCCTCGGAGTTCAGTATTTTTGTGATTTTACTTTTTTTTGGTACACCGTTAATAGTGATCAAAGGAACCAGGCTTATAATTTGATACGCCAGACGCGAGTTTTGTCTTCATAAGACTCATCAGTGACGCTCAGATCAAAATAGTTAGAAAGAAGTAGCCGTATCATACCTTTATGTAACATCAATTTTTATAAAGGACATTTTATGTTGGTTATTAATGTAAAGATTTGAAGGATATATAATATTTTATTAAATTCAGTTGCATGTATGACATCTACATTACTTTAGACTGATATATCATTTAAGCAAAGCATGCCGTTTGAATAGATTTGAAGAGCAAACATACATTTTACCTAATCACCTTTTTAAGAAAAGTCAAATCAAATCATTTATTTTAGCAAAATTTATTAAGGATGTAAAAAAATCAGGGTTAATACAAAAATGTGTCATTGGGCATTGCTTTTGTAGAGAGTAAATATATGGTGTCAGACCTAATTAAAAGATGATACATGTAGATGCCTAAGCAAAGACAGATGATTCTTGAAATAAGGAAAATATATCATCTTTTGTTTTCTTATCAGATCAAAAATACTTATTAAAAAAGCAAGTTGCCTTCGCCAAATATTAGCGAACTGCATTCAAAGGTATTTGTAATATTTATAATCCAAGGTATCATATATCGTTTCTATTCGGTTATTTCGAAGAGAGTCAGTTAATTTTCAAATGAACAGTAAACATAGTTTTTCATTTTCCAGCATTTGAAGAAAATTTTTGTAAACTACTTGTTCTTTCAAAATAATACGTATAAAGTAACTGATCAGGAACAAAACAATTATAAATATAAATCAATTGTTGTAAAAACATGTGTTAATGGTCTTTCGCCTTTGGAACATGAAATATTGTTATATTGATTGTTTTGTTTTTTCGTTTTTTTTGCTCGCTTCCTTATTTTTTTAATTTGTTTAATGAATGTCTTAACGTCTACAGTAAGTTCTTCACTATACAAGAAAAAAAAAAAAAAAAAAAAAAAAAAAAAACACGGAAAAAGAGACTTCACGTCAAGGGGTAGAGAGTAGTCATTAGTTAAAAAAAAAACCAGCTTTAATCTCCCCTGCTAATGAAAAAAGAAGGCATGGCCCAATTGCACATTTTCATACAAACGTCCGCGATTTTGTTAAGTTCTATGTTTAAAATATGATTTTGTTGCATTCTGTTTTAGGACCATCACGAAGCACGCGTGGGTTATAAATTGCTATATATGATGTCATGTGAAGCTTGAATGTAGATGACTGGATTTTTTGTAAAGATAACACTTGCACTGACTGAGTGACACGCTAACTATTCGTTTTTTTATTTATTTTAGGTAATAGTTGTTTAATTAGAGCTCGTGCAACCGTTGGACATATTTTCATGTTTTATCATGTGTACTTTTAGAACATATTTATTGATCATTTTCATACAAAGGACATATTTCAGCAACAGTTTGTCGCACCCAATAGTATTTAACTTCATGAGCAGACTTTTGATTTTAGAATTTCACTGATATTTACGGAGCTCGAACGTAATTTTTACGGCATTGCCATTTGTTCTTTCTAAGATAATTTTTGAGAGTTAGCTCTAAAACGGTCTTATAATTAAATGAATAGATGTATATCATGTTGGCTTTAAATGTTGGGGTCAATTGGACGTGTAGCATGCACACACATTGGATTCATGTTTTTCCAGAAGAAATGTCATAACAATATTAAAAACCGATTGTTCTATGACGGGTTTTCACATGAAGATGACACTAAATGTATATGGATTCAATGATCTTTCACTTAACGTATCGAATAGATGTTGCAACTTCTGCTACAGAAATTGCACTGCCAGTGTTATATGAAAGGATATTGTTTACTGATTTCCAAAACAATTGGTTTCTAGGGGTTTTTCTGTGAAATAAAAGTGATATTCCGCCACTTCTAGTTAGGTCACCTTCAAAGATAATGAAAGGACATTTTACACAATGTGTGAAGTAATAATTGGTTGCTATGGACTTTTCTTTCAAACAAGGGAAATAATTAGCTACTTTCTTTTTTCATCCCGTACCATAAGATATCTTCTTTACAATGATTGCAAAACAATATGGTTTCCATGTACTTTCTTTCAAATAAGGCAGCTACATCCAGATTACAAAAGGTCACTTTCGGTACTATTCGATATGTTAATATACAAAAAAAACTTATGTATGGTTGCTTTGTTATTTTCTTTTAAAAAAGTACAAAACTGCAACATTTGGATTGCAAAATGTTACTTCCGGTTGGTGTTTTTCTAAGGTCATATGTAATCACACTCATAGGCAAAAAATGTATGTAAAAAAAACAAACAAAACATATAGCAATAAACTTTACTTGCCTACATATTCCAGATCGGCTCATATGTTGTTAGCACACATAATAATGGGGAGTGAACAAGTAGTTTTTGGGGGCAAGCTTTCACCTTTGTTTCACTAGACCATATGCCATTAAAGTAAACAAAAATTGGGAAATCCAACGTATCAGATTACTGTGAATTCATTCATTTTCTTTGGTACCAATTATTTTTTTTGGATTGAGGAAAACTTCAAATAGTATCAATAAAATTGAGAATGGAAATGGGGAATGTGTCAAAGAGACAACAACCCGACCACAGAACAGACAACAGCAGAAGGCCACCAACAGGTCTTCAATGCAGCGAGAAATTCCCGCACCCGGAGGCGTCCTTCAGCTGGCCCCTAAACAAATATATATACTAGTTCAGTGATAATGAACGCCATACTAAACTCCAAATTGTACACAAGAAACTAAAATTAAAAATAATACAAGACTAACAAAGGCTAGAGGCTCCTGACTTGGGACAGGCGCAAAAATGCGGCGGGGTTAAACATGTTTATGAGATCTCAACCCTCCCCCTATACCTCTAGCCAATGTAGAAAAGTAAACGCATAACAATACGCACATTAAAATTCAGTTCAAGAGAAGTCCGAGTCTGATGTCAGAAGATGTAACCAAAGAAAATAAACAAAATGACATTAATACATAAATAACAACAGACTACTAGCAGTTAACTGACATGCCAGCTCCAGACTTCAATTAAACTGATTGAAAGATTATGTCTTCATCATATGAATATCAGGCACAATCCTTCCCGTTAGGGGTTTAGTATCATACCATCATAACATATATGAGAAGAACATAACCCGTGTCATGCCAACAACTGGTTTTTAAATAAATGTGTTTAGTGCCGATGCAAAGACCTTATAAGTGAATCAATATTAACGCCAAAATATGCAATCTTTAATGACCTGACAACAGTATCGTAACTATATCCCTTCTTAATAAGTCTATTTAAAGGTTTTGTTAGTTTCAGAGGTGAATACTGACATTTTTGTGCTTTATAAAGAATATTTCCATAAAAAATTGGATGTGAAATACCTGAACGTATAAGAAGTCTGCATGTTGAGCTATATTTACGAATGATGTCCTTATACCGATGATAAAATTTAGTAAATGTTTTGACTAGTTTGTGATATCGAAAACCCTGGTGTAATAATTTTTCAGTAATACATAAATTTCTCTCGTTAAAATCTAAGTTGCATTTGAAATAAATCACCAAATATTATCGACCTGCATTCCAAAGTATATATTATATTTTATTTCAAAGGTATCATAATATTAATTATACTCGGTCATTTCGAAGAGAGTCAATTAATTTAAAAACATTAAACAGTTTTTCTTTTCCACTATGTGAAGAAATGGTATAATTTGGCACTCCTGGTTTTAAAAGGTCACTTCTGGTCTCATTTGCAAATGATAGGTTTATAATTGCGAATAAAAAAAGGTTTCTGGCTACTTTTCCTTGAAAAAAAGTGCAGACATAACTACTTCCGGTTTTCTGAAGGCTTCGTCTAGTTCCATTCCTCACCCAGTATTTGGTTGCAAAAGACTATTTGACTTAACATGTACCATATTGAAGTAAAAATAAATTACCCTTTAAATTGAACAAAAAATCAAGGGCTATTACTCGTATATGATTTCATTGCATTGTTTCAGAACTAATGTATTATAGCTTCATCACAATAACAGAATAATTTGGACTCGTTCTTTTATATCTATCTATAGATAGACAATGACAGGGGAAATTCACTCAGGAAAAACCAGTGTTGGATTGATAACTATTATAAAGGAAAGTATTCGGTTAAACAGGGTCAATTTAAATGCGCACAAACTTTGCAATATCATAATCCAAACATAAAATAGACATCTTGAAAAACAAAACTTAAGGAAACAAAAGTGGTGGAAGAAGAAAAAATGGAAATATTATTTATAACAAAATCACAAGGTCTTTCTACAGAAAATTGAAAAGACACAATCAAAACAAACACAATTGGTCTTTCCGGATTGAATGGGAAGACCTAATTATAATTATAAAACAATTATTCAGATGCAACTTGAAGGTATTTTACACCCAAAGCACTTATTTTGAAAGAACAATACTAAAAGCCGGTTTAAAATGTCGTTTCTGTTGTCAGACGATGGCTTACTTCAAGCTGATTCCAAAGGGATATGATTCTATACACTTAAAGTAAGGTAAATAATTTGCTTATGCTGGTTTGAAAATTTTGACTTTCAGTATTAAAGGTTAAGTCACTTGACAATGGCAATACTTTTATTAAATTGATTCAAACAATGACTGCCTTCTGTTTACTTGAGGTCACTTCTGGTTAACTTTTTCAGGGTCATATGTTTTTCTTCCACAAGCAAAAGATCCTATGGCTTCATAATATATCAATATGAAGTTGTCGTGAAGGCAAAAAATCGATAACACCAAATTAACCTTTGAACTTGACCTCAATTACATGGACATTAAGTAAGGATCTCATATCAAAAGACCACATGTCTCTTCAATGTATTATAAAATTTTTATTTTTAACATTCCAGGTGGGAAACTTCTTAAAAGATAAACTTACCGCTTCAAAGAAACCATTTTCTGTTACGACATATTGCAACTAGCAATTTGATGAAAGTCTTTTGTCAATGTATATCAGTTTCATGGGAGTAACAGTCACAAGCAAATGCAAAAAAAAAAAAAAAAAAAAAATAGAACATGACCATGACCTTTGACCTTGACCTCATTTTCTTTTTTATTGACAGAGGACCTTTTATCAAAACACTGTAGGTTATTCCTGTTCCAAAGATAGCTTTCAATCCACAAAATTTAGAACAATATATACAATTTTCTTTCGAAAAATAGAAACAATTAGTTACTCTCGGTTTAAGAGGCGACAAATAAGGTTATTCTGTGCTGAAAAAAAATATTCTAGTTTCTAAGTATTTTCCCTTGAATTATGCAAAAATAGTTACTTCCGGTTTGTACTGAAAGTACCATTGTTTCTAACATTTAGCTTCAGTTTTTAAATGAGCGTTTATAGTATAACACAGGATGCTCACACAATAAAGGACAACACAATTACATTGACCTTTTACCTTGACACCATGTTATTTTTGTGTACAAATGGCATCGAATCAAGAAAACCTAGCTCTTTATGACTTACAGTTCATGACTTACATTGATATATCACTTATGACAAACACAAAATGGGAAATAACTCTCATATGGAGTCTCAGTATTGCTTTGGTTAAAATTGACTAAAGCATCCTGAGCAATTTGATAACAAAATCTGTCGATTTCTTTTATGGTTTGGAAGAAGATGCACACACACGAAAAACAATGTTTGTGGAGATAATCTCACAATAAAAAGTGTTTGGTTTATAGGATAAGTTTCAAATGCGAACAACCTGTTCGATATTATAATGCAAAAAAATCACGGATAAGTGAAAAGACCTAATAAACAGAACAAAATCAGAAGGTCTTTCCACGGAAAAGTGGAAAACCTAGTAAACATGTTAAAGGGAAATAATCTATAAAGTCATGTGACGTACATAGAGGTTCTCATTCAAAAAATCGATGCGTGTATTCTTACAAAATAAACATATTTTGAGGTTGAGAGGACTCAAGGAATTGTGGAAATCTATTTTGAGCAGAATTTGATAGTAAGTATTAAGATTTGTAATGTTAATAATGTGTATCAAATTGTTGTTGCAATTTTGTGTTTACAACGCATATGAAGTACTCAAAGATGCATACGTTTTATAAAAACACAGTTTGATTACAACTTTACACATTAAGGGAATTATATTTGTTATGACTTCTGGACTGTTCTGCTAAAGTAGCAGTGCAGCTTCGTAACGCAAATTTGTGTATATGTTCCAATTTCAACTCTACATTTCATAGGGGTGTGGATGGGGTTTACTGATAGAGCATAATGGGCCAAATCTTAAAACAGATGAACCTAAGAAAAAAAGAAAAGAGAACAAAGGGACAATTACACAGGATAGATAATACTGTTTAAATATAAAAAAATAAAAATTCAACGATTAAAGAATATAGAAACGAAAAAACCCATATTCACACCCGATTTCATTGTTAAAATTGAATGTGGTATGGAAATCCAACTCTGCAGATACTTTAAAGAACGCTAACCTCAGTTAATATCATTCAAACAAAACAAATCTCAAATAGATTTGTTAAAGCGTAACATGGAAACAAAAAATAACCGGAAAAATGGGTTTAAATGTATTAGATTAAATCAAAACAATAGAAATACCTGACCATATTGTGAAGTTAAAGTGTTCTTTAAAGTATTCAACATAACCTGGACATGGGAATATAGTTTTATTTGTAGTATGAAAAATAGATATTTGTCACGAAACACATGTTCTATTTCCTTACAAATTTAATACAAATATTTTTAACGGATCATAAGATCAAGAACCTTACACACATTACTTAATGTATTACATGTGACTAGGTAGGGCTTCATCGGTTTGCTAATAATAGATCAGTCCTGCTTTAGACATGTGTTTTACATATTAACACACTGTATATATTCCCTAGTCCATAAATACAAAACTTAAACATTTTACCGACAAAATGTTTATTTTATCTTGAATAGCAAACCAGATAGATTTAAACAATCTAGTACAAGCAGTTTAAAAATGAAAATTGAAAAAAAATATGAAACCAACATGGGTTAGAAGAATAGATAAAAATAATTCAAAGGTTTTGAAACTATCCCTTTTCAGAAAATTTAAGTTCTTTTGGAAATGTTATTTTTTGGACCTTATAGAAAGCTGAAAAAACTGTATTTTGGAAAGTATTCGATGCATCGAATAATCCTCACAATAAACAAGCTTAATCTAAATTTAATACATGCCATTTATGGAAAAAAACAGATATAAACATTGGTAATCGATCAGTTTTATATTATGATTAGATTTAACAAAGGTTTGGGCGATTAGTAACTATAGTCATGTTGGAATTGCATGACTCTTGTTAAATCAATAAATGTATACAACATGTACAATATCAAAAATAGTTTCCTTACACATCAATTTCAATTCCTGCATTTATTTTGTTAAAGGATATAACATATATATCAATTAGTAGAGATAGAAAATGAGCCAGTATTACCTTCAGATGTAAAATAATTCCTTACTTTTAACCTTAAGATATAGCCAAATGAAATATAACTCTTTATTGTCCAATATAATACACGTCTTAAGAATTTGCTAATTGATGACATTGATAGGTGATAAAAAATCAGTTATTATGATTAGAACTAAAACCCTCCGTATCGTATAAGTCTTCAACATTCTTGCAAATTACAAGGTAAAGGTCGCTCGGTCAGTTGATGAAAATGTGACAATAAATAAGTGAGACTTATCGATACTATCCATATTGCGTTTATGATTTAAGACATCAATGCTCACCTGTAGGACTAATATAGTATGCTTTCTCATACATTAATATGTGTCAATTAAAACCGGCTTAAATCATATGTGTATATATGAATGAATACAACTATACATGGTAAATTAAAGTTTGGGGTATTGATAACAATACATGTGCCATGCAAAAACGAAATGCTATTGCTTAAGGATGTTCGTTCCTCTGGGTTTTTGAATTTTTGTCAGATGTTCGGAATCCTCTGGTTTTATCCATGTAGTGCCATTAAAATTTTTTACCCATTAACCCCTACTTTTCTTTCCATAATTTGATTACATATAGTTTAAAATGTCATCTTTGAAAATCTTATAAAATCCTTGTTATTTTTTCATTGTTTTTGAAAGAAAAAAGGTGCCAATGATAAATGTATGAAAAATCTAGAGAGAATTATTTCCCGCCAAATTTTCAATGGCTTATATCTTGAAAACAAGCACACGGACATTTCATTTTTTTCTGCTTTTCTAGTTCCTTTATTCATATACTTTTAATTTATAACAGTCTTTTAAAAATCTTGTTATTTTGAAACAGAGTAGCGAACATCCTTAATTTATAATTTGAACGAAAAGTCAATCGGTTAGTGAAAACATTAGCAATAATATGAACCTTAAATCAATAAAAATCAGGTTTGTTGTTAGGATATGCAATTTCCATTTTAATTGAATTACCAGCCATACGTTTAAAAATTCACAGCAATTATTCGATTGAAGAAAGAAAAACATATAAGAGGAAAATTTACCATGTTTACCATAAGGTATAAGTTTTATTCAAGTCGTCTTATACGCTACAATTACTTACATCTACGTCCTTTTTGTATCTGTTAGATGATTGTTTAATTGACAAGCATTCCATAGCTCCGTATTCTTATAAAAAAAATATCGCCTTTGCAAGAAATTATTGATTAAAGTCTGAATCATTTTCTTAGAAATATATTTAGTTATCATGCAAATCTTCACTGCTTTCCAAAGTTATAGTTATATATGATATGTATACATTATTCTGGTATCAGCTTTTGATACAATGACACGAAGAAATGCATAAAATGTAAGTCACAATGAAACAGTATTAGCAACAGTAGTAAAAGATTAAAGGTAATGAATATACAGGTTGTTTTATCGACAAGATTTTACGCTTGCTATGATCTATTTAGACTTGTATTGCAGTTTATTTGAAATGATTTTTTAATACAAATGTCCGTTCAGATTCACAATAATGGAACCTCATTATGAAATGGCAATCATCACTTATAGAAAAAACTTTTTCTTTTCTTAAGCTTGGCATATAATATAGGATACATATATGTCAATACTCATATAATATATAACTGAGTTAAAGGAGATCATGAATGCATTTGAAAATATAATTCCAGAATTTTAATAGATGTTTTTCTTCTCATCGTTGAAAGCGATTTCAAAGTAAGAACAGTGGTGTTACACTGAATAACCGTGTTGAAACAAGATTTTCTAAAGTCTCATATCGACTTAAGCGTTGATGTATATGTTATTGAAGTCAGTGGTCAACATACATGATTATTCAGTCATAATTTTATGAATCCAAAAAACTGTTAAGAAATTTCTTTATAGCCGTACGCGTATAGGGAATGTATTTCAATAACATGCTGTAGAATATTTAGATATGTTATTGTTAGGAATATTAGTGCTGAAAGGCAAAGTCAAATTGGTTGATATAATTGCAAACTTCAAAAGACCATGAATGATGACCTTTTTGCATAATATTTCAAATGTAGTGAATCGTCATTTGATTGACAGCCAAATTGCAATATATGATAATGGCCTTTTTCTACTGATAATAAGCTAATATCAATCATTTTCTGTGAAACACTGGCGTGTTTTATCGTTTCCCTTCCTGTAAAACGTGAGTCTCAATTTCTTACAAAGTATACAACAGTCTATACGAAATTTACACCAAAATATACATTTTATGCTGACCAAGCATAATGCTCGTAGACAATTTAGTACAAATGTTGAATAATACATTGTCAAATCTAATCGTATTGGATGAATACATTCAAATTTTCTATACTGATAAACAAGGACAGAGCCTTGAATTTCAATTAAAATGGAATTAGAAGACAATTCTAGAGATGCAAGTATTCTGTTTTAATTAAAAAACATTCAATGCGGATTTTAAATGCCATTGCATATTATTGATCTCTGTTATAAAGAGTAATTCAACTTTATTCTCTGTACTTAATTGACTACTTGATTCTGGTTCAAGTCTTGCTTTCTAAAATCAGGAAATGTTAAATTTTTTGTTAGAGTTATGTTTTGATGCAAAGTATAAAGTTAGAAAATATATCATATCAATTAAACTTAACCTTGCTTTTTCTAAAATCTAAGTTTGGTCAATACAAAGTCCATTTAAACCAACAAGAGTTTAAATGTGTCCCATCTGTTTTATTGACAGTCACTAATAATCAAAACATTTAACTTTAACAGTTATTTTGATCTAAACATCATCTGAAACGAAGTCTCAACATAATAGCATCCAGTCATGTTCAGTGGTTCAATCAGTATTCAGACATCAATTAATGTACATTCAGTATTGTTCAGAGAAACTCTTGTAGTCAATTCAGTACTGTGTAGTAGTTTTTTTAAAGACAATTCAGTATAATGTTAATGAGTACAAACTCATAGATCGAAAATATACTGACAACGCCATGACTGAAAAAGAAAAAAGACAAAGGAACAAATAATAGTACACAAAACACAGCATAGAAAACTAAAGACTAAGCAACACGAACCCTACCAAAAACTGGGGGTCACCTCAGGTGCTCCGGAAGGGTATACAGATCCTGCTCCACATGTGGCACTCGTTGTGTTGCTCATATCATTACAAACCCGGTAAATAGTCTAATTCGGTAGGTCATATTCGTGGAAAGGCAACGGGATTGTAGTTACGACATTAGGAACATATTCGATATCATCTGTGAAACAGATATTGTAAACCAACTTATTTTCGCGGATACTTTATTTCGCGTTTAGCCCTTACCAGCCAATTTCGCGGCTATTTGTTTTTTGCGATTTTCAAATTTGATTGATGTAATTAAAAAAGGAAAGATCCAAGCTTTACATATTTGCGACGATTCATGTTCGCGTTATAATTGTATTCGCGAAAATCGCTAAAAATAAATTGCTCGCGAAAATTAGTTGGTTTACAGTATTCCGCAACGGTCAATCAACTCGTGATTGCGTCCATAAAAATAACGAAGGGATGATTTGAACTTCACAATTTGGAACTCATCGTTTGAAAGCTTCCTTGTGAGCAGCAATCCTCTATCAAAGAAATAATGATAGGAAATACAAGCCCGGGAATATCGTATCAATTGGAAGATATATACTCCATATGCAGGCCCTGCTGGATTGTTGCTACATAGAAATGGAAAGTTCACAATAGGGAAGCTGAAATCATCTCTTTTTTCGGTAAAGTTTTGTTTTCAACCGACCCTCACTGTCAGTTTCTAGATGTAAGTTAAGATTAGAGGAAGACTTTACTGTATCTGTTGTATCTTTTATCTCTAGTTCGATGGGACAGATGAGTTCAACACAGTTACCAAATTTTGGATTATTTAGTGAGAGAAAATCATCTATATAGCGGAAAGTAAAGTTAAAGGATATTGCTAACTTCTTTCCTTTCCTACTAAGAAGTTTTTGTATGAAGTCCGCTAAAAAAAATGAGTGTTTTACTGGTACAAAACCGTCACGAATACTATTCAGCTGTGCGTCTGTCATGAACTAAGAACAGAACAAGTTTTTGAAAGCTTACATATTCTTAAAATATGAAAACAGCACGTAAGATAAATGTTATGCGTCAGAGGCGCTTTACTGGACTTACATTCATAAGCTCTCAATGCCAAACATATGAAAGCCAAGGATTTATAAGTATCCTGATCTTAATGTATTTTTTGATGGATGAGGTTGCTATGTTAGTCCAATTTTATTTATATAATATGTCAAGTGAAAAGAAAGAAAAGGATACAATGACGAAATATATCTCATTTGAAGAAAATCGAAATAAAATATCATCCACTTATGTGCATGTAAACCAGCTGAGTATTACACGTTAAAATGTAAATGATATATATTGCTGCACTTATTACTCTCCTTTCCTAAAACCTCATACAAAAGTCGACACAACACAAAATATAATTTCAATAGTATGAAGGAATGTTGACATTCACATGCAGGCTTACAAAAAATTCATTTCACATAAGTTTATATAAGAATATTGAATAAACAGAATGTGACATGTCCACTCTAATCTCAATTTCTAATTACATGTATTTATTCATTCAGTTATCGCGATAAGTATGTTTAAATATTGTAATATATAACCTCGACCTTCTGTAAAATATAGACTTACCCCTTGATCTACCTGGTTAATTGATTGATTGATTGTTGGTTGTTTAATGCCCATTGAGCTGATGATTGAAGATTAATAAGAATTATATTGTAAAATAATATATATTGATATACACTTTTCGTTTGCAGATGGCTGTTTAGATTTTTATGGTCAAATACTTGATCATTGACAAGTGATGAGGAAAATGGTTATTCTCCTGATTTTGGTAATTGTTTAAAAACAGAATGTGTTAATTGTTATCAACAGTTAAGCCTCTTTTACGTTGCAATACTTTTGGTTTGATTTAATTATAGTGATTATACTGTTATGATTTGATAAGACATGCCCAAATAGAAGATTTCAGTAATGTTATATCTAGTAAAGAAAAAGGCAAAGTACTTGTTACACGAATAGAATGTCGTCACCACAAATAAGTGAACAGTTTTGCAATGTATGTCTTAGATACAAAGACCTAAGTTCGTAATTGGCTGTATCTGCAGTATTAATACAAAAACGGTATATTACATCGCAATTGTTGCAGTGATGTTGTTTTAATAACAGGAACATTTAGATAAGTTCCATGTTAATTCATTAATCAACTTGAGTAAACCTATTCTCACAAATCTCACCACAGTAGAATCTAAAAATATTGTCTTTATCTGTTCTCAAATTTATTTATTTTATTGAAAAAAATATAACTAAATATATATTTCTAAATATATGTACAGTTACTAGCAGGTTAGAATTACTCATGATCCCACATCCTGTTAGAATGTTTTATTTGTCTAGATAGATGTTTATATTACATATTTCATATATCAAAACAGGTAAGGAATTAAGGAAAACAAACTTTTCTCACAAGATTTGAAATAAAGAAAATCTTAATTTACAATTTCTTTTAGATGATTGGAACAGCGACTGGATATGACCTTAAATGTCCAGCTAAATTTGAATGGAGATTAAGAGCAAATACCTCATGTTCTTCAGAATACAGATATGTTTGTTTGTTCCATTTACTGGAAAATGAATACGAGGAGAATTGTTCAGGTTCAGATCGAAGTAGTATAGGTAAAACTGGTTTCCAAAAAATATTACCACTTATTATTAAGTAAAAAGTAAGCTACCTAAAAACTCCCAGGAAAGTCATTTATCAAATGGCAATATCACAAGCTCAAACACATCAAACAAATGGAAAACAACTGTCAATTGGTACAGGCATATCCTCCTGTAAAATGGTAGATGAAATTTGTTGGTAATTGCAGCAAGCGTTTAACATTGGAGTAATGTTTAAAAAAAATAAAACAACTCATCAAAGATAACTTATCAGACTTGTGTACGCCAAACGATTGTTGTGTCTTTAAAGATCCAACAGTGACTCTTAAATCAAGAAAGTAAAAGACGTAATAAAGTACTTAGTTGAAGAGCATTGATGAACTACAATTACGAAAGATAAACGATTGTTAATGAAAGAAACCAATAGTTCCTAAATATGATTCAATCCTTGAATGTTGTGCAGTGTGCATATATTTTCTGACTGTAAATACAGCGACAATAATATTACTCGATACATACATATATTGATAAAGAGTTCAAGTCTCGTTTAACTGCATGCAATTAAAATAATAAACATGGAGATAACAGTATAGTATCAATAATCTAACGTTCTGTAAGCAGTTCAACAATTCGTAAAGTATGCGGCTAGTTGTCAAATATGAAATCATCATAAGTGTAATGATGGCAAATTCATTATTCTGGCTATACGTAAATCAAAATAACTTTGGTTCATAGATAATTACAGCTTTAGTGTGTATTCTCTTCTGATTTTCAAAGATATACATAAGGCTGCACATATGCTTGGAACTTGATTACAGGACTTAAGTTTATAGAACTTAATCATATTGTTTCCATTCTCTGTTAACCGATTGGTAAATGCACTATTGACAAATTGGTTTTCTTTGTTATTAAAATAAGTAAGAAGAATGTATTGTAAAAATAGTGTTTTCCAAACAATTTCTATTTTTTAACATGTAGAAAAATATTAAATTAGTATAGAAAAAAGTAAAATCACAAAAATACTGAACTCCGAGGAAAATTCAAAACAGAAAGTCCATATTCAAATGGCAAAATCAAAAGCTCAAACACATCAAACGAATGGCTTACAACTGTCATATTCCTGACTTGGTACAGGCATTTTCTTATGTAGAAAATGATGGATTGATCCTGGTTTTATAGCTAGCTAAACCTCTCACTTGTATGACAGTCGCATCAAATTCAATTAGATTTACAACAATGCGTGAACAAACAAACAGACACAATAGGTAAAATCAAAAGCTCAAACACATCACACGAATGGATAACAACTGTCAATTCCTGACTTGGTACAGCCATTTTCTTATGTAGAATGGTGAATTGAACCTGGTTTTAAAGCTAGTTAAACCTCTCACTTGTATGACAGTCGCATCAAATTCCATTATATTGACAACAATGCGTGAACAAAACAAAAGACATGATAGGTAAAAATGTCAAATATACAGCAGTCAACATTGTGAAATAATGATACATACTTTTTAGAAATGATAATTCTTCTTGAAAATGAGCTGTGTTTAGGAGCATAGCACTACAGTTACAGGACACTCTGTATTAGTTGAACCTAATATGATAGAAATACATTTAATTTAACATGTTCAATGACATATAGTAGATTGTGCTACAATAAATAGGGTTACATATTGCAGTTGCTTCATATCATTCATTCTTGTATTGAAAATAAAACTAAACCACACCTTAACTGTAATGTGACAAATTGAACAGAACAGACACCACCAACTGTATATATGTAATCTAACAAGTGTTCTTTTATGTTTTCCTTTTAAATCAAGGAAGTAAACTAGTGTTCCAACCGTTGTTTAATCTAGCAGAGTGTAATAGTGACAGATATCAACCTATCGTGTTCACCACCAATGGAAACAGTGAATGTATCTTCTTAAAGTCAAAGTGTGATGAGGAAGGACAGGTTGTATACAGCAACGGTACTTCTAGCAACGATATTACATGTGGCTGTGACTACACGATGGGTTATGCGTTTGTTTCAAAAACAAAGAACAATTGTTTCTGTATCCCATCTGAAGAAGATTGCTCGTGTTTCAGAGATAACTGCACCATATTATCTCTAGGTAAGTTGTTGTTAAAAATAGAAATTACAAATACATATCACTACTGGACGAACAAACAACTGTCCATACTAGTAACAGTCGTTCTAAGACTGATAATGTTTGTTAAAGTTGTAACAGTTGTTAAATTTCACTGCTGCAGTTATTTTGTAACTGTCCCAACTTTAAAAAGTGTTTGTCTATAACATAAATCGACTGAAACAACGCTAGAAATAACTGTCACAGTCATTAAAGGACTGATACAACTACTTCAAAAAAGTTGTAACAGTTGATTTACAACTGTCCCAACTCGAAAAATGTTGCAACAGTCATAAATAAACTGATTAAACGTCTAAAAGGTTGTCACAGTCATAATAAGTCTGCTGCAACCATTTGAAAGTTGTACCAGTTATTTAATAACTGTCCCAACATGGAAAACGTTGAAACAGTTACAAATAAACTGTTTAAACGCCAAAATGGTTGTAACAGCAAAAATATGATTGCTACAACCATTACATAGTCATAGCTAATTTATAAGTGTAACAACTTTCAAACATTGATCGTCATTAAGTCTTAAAAGTCACGGATACAAAATTTCTGACAGTCAGGGATAGGTTAAATTATTTGTAAAACAATTTTACCGTGTGCAATATAAGGTTGTGACAAAGAGACACAACTATCACACCCATTTAATACATTAATTTTAGATAGAAATGGATTTAAAAAAAAATAGTATTTTGAAATATTTGCCGCTGAACATTTTAGTATTCCCCGCTTATTTAGTGATTGTGCTAAATTTATATAATTATTTAACACTCCCACGCCTCTCATCTCATCGAACAAAATCGGATCCAGCACTAGACACCTGCAATTTCACACAGGACGGTTTTATTCGCATTTAAAACTACTTACAGTTAAATCGAAAAAGGTTACCCAATATAACCAAATGTATCTTTAACTGTATTAACAGATGACAATTTTCAATATTATCTAAATAAAAACGTTTTAATTTTTTAAAATTAGTTAGGTGTGAAATCATTCATGCATACAAGGTTGTATTCAATACCCGTAGTTTTACGAATCACATTACTTCATAATAACGGTCAATATACATGATAAACTGTAAACCTAGCGGGGAACTCCGAATATACACACTTCTTGCAAAATTATAAATAACGCCGTATTAACCATTTTGATTTCTATACATATAAAACAAAAATCAAAGCTATGATGAACATTTAACGCATCGTTTGCAGCTATGGAAAAACAAAAATACTCTTAAATCTATCTAAATTTAATTTATTTTACTGTATTTTATTTTGAATAGTTCAATATTGACTCGACTTTGTACTGTATATTGTAACGAGTGGTCTATTTGAAGTTCAAATGTCCTTGATAAATAGCACTTCGGCATTCATTCATGATTGATTGAGGTAAAAATATTATCACTCGAGATCATTCATATTTTCACCGGATTTTTCTCAACCAATTTACCAAAAGTATTTATAAATAAATGGACGTACTATACAAGACCGACAAAATAACTAGCGCCAGTGAAAGTTGAAATGTTCAAAACAAGAAAACTCGCATTGTTTCAGACAAGGAAATCAAATCTTCTTTTATTTATTCACATAACGGTTTAGAACTTGTTATATTCCTTAGACTCCGGTCTTGTTAAATTCTACAGACTGACGTGTACATCAGATTCTCTTTAAATTTGTGGTTTCAGTTGACCAGATGTCGTACTAACCATGCTAATGTTTATCCAGAGACATATATACACATGATGTCTCTATTTTATCCAAAATATTTTCCAATTTCCATTTTTTAAATTCAATTTATTTAATCATATAAACGCTTGTCCAATATTGATATATTATTCAACCAGTAAAGAAAACTAACAATTTTACTAGATGTAATGGAAATTTTAAAATGGTCACATTTATAAATTAGGCAAATAGATCCATTATTCTAATTATATTCATCTTCAATCAGTGATGAAAACAGTACATCAGTATTACCAGCAGAACTTATTTGGGCACTCCTTAGAAAGAAAATCATTGACTAATTAAATCATACAATTTTTTTTGACTCACTTTAATAGAAGGATGGACTAAAAATAAGTATTCTGGCCCTGGTCTGAGTGAAAATATATAATCTGGCTGCAGTTGGAAATTAATATTCTGACCTTATCAAAGTTGCCAATTCAGTTGCTAACTTCTATGTCATTGGGTTTTCGGCGAAAAATTGTCTAATTTGTAAACAAGTACCACATCATTTTATTTATTAAATAATGATCTTATTAAAACAATTGCAGTTCTATTTAACATTGGTGTGTCGATATTTTGAGTAATTATGATTTCAGCCGTGTATCACCATCAATGATCACTTGTTCTCCAATGGATGAATCTGTCGTAAAGTTTTTACGTGTTTAGATGTATAGATATATGTTGACCTCTAGATTGTTATTTAGTTGTTGTTGGGTTGATGTCATATAGTAGCAGTTCACTCAATTTCACCAGTTTATTATCATATGTTTTAGTCTATTTGTTATGTTTGAATTACATAGGCTTTTCACACCATGCTATATATATATATGTACAAATGTATAATGTACAAACATAGTCGATACATTAATTCTATTTGTACAGCCACAAAAAAAATGTCCAATTCTCATCCCTTTCTTGAAACCACTTTTTGTATATTTTTTTTTCATTTCAGGTTGGTTTTTTTCTTTTGCTAGAAGTTTTTAAAATCATAGCAAATTAAAACCCACAAAATATGCTTCCACACATAAATATTATAATTAAATTATAAACAGCTCACTAATAGTGCATAATACATGTATGCCTTTGTAATGCATATTGTGTATATTGAAAATGTTGCTAAACTTCTTTGGATATATATTTAGAAGGCATTTATTCAAAAGCAGATAGAATGGATTTGTAGAAAAAACATGAATAAGGGCAGAAGCCTGTTAATATTGGATCACCTATAAGTCTTTGGTAAACCATAATACATTTGTCATCACTCATGTTTCAATGGGTCTGTAAACATGATAAAAATGGGAGACATCAGAAATGATCATCCAGGAACTATTTTTTCAAATTCTATAGTATCTGTGAAATAGACTTAACATCCAAACCATGAAAACTAAACATTGCCCAATGAAACATGAAAATGAGGTCATGGTCAGATTTAAAACCTCCCAATCAAACTTGTACAACTTACGAAAATATCAAATACGCCAACAATAGTGATCCTATACATGTCATGCATGTACATGTACATGTAGTTTATAGCATCTGAGAAACATTGGGAAATAGACCAAACCATAAAAACTAAACATTGTTCAATGAACCATGACATTTTCATTGAGGTCAAAGTCTGATGCAAGTCTTGCAGTCAGATATATTCACCTTACAATCATTTCATACACCAAATATAGTTGACCTACCATTCCTACTGCTTGAAGTATCTGAGAAACAAATTTGACAAAGTAACTGAAATAACCTTAATCACTGATCCATGAAATGAAGTCAAGGTCAGGTTAACCCTGCCTGACAGACAATGAGACATGTAGACCTTTCAAGATACCTATATATATAAACCATATAAATTTATCCAATTACTCATTATATATTTTGTACATGTTATACATGTAAGAGAGTATTTCACTGTATGACTGTTCAAACAGTAATATTTTTTTTCCAACAGTCAGTGAACCATGAAAACAAGTTAAAGTGCAACAAACAAGTTACTAACAGAAACCTCATAACATAAAGAAGTATCTAGGTCTTTAAGCTTCTCAAATGTACCTAGTGAAGCTTTATACAAATAGGTTACGCTGTAGCTGCTGCCAGATTGTAATAACTTCTTCTTCATTTTCTTGCATACTTCAACTTTTGTTGCAGGCGGGACAATAAAATTATAATTTGAAGTACATGGTTTATTTGTTTAATATGCTTAGGCATTAATTTAGATTTTTATTTAATTCTAATTCAGACTTACAGTACAGCAAGCAGTCATTTGACACTAAACAATTGTGACGGACTACGAGAGACCCTCATGGGTGGTTAAGGTCTTTTTACACACCCAGGTGGTACTTAACAATTGCAATGCCAACATAAACGTCAGATGCGATATACATGCACTGTTTTGTAAATTTCACTGAAACTAGAAATTCACATTATCCAAATTGTTATTATATTAAAATGACTGATTATCCACTAAAGTATTCATGAATTCAGATATGATGCACTATTATTATTAATATTCACTGAAACTATGAATTTTCATTATTCCAAATGGCTATTTCAAATGAATAATTATCCAAGGTATTCATGGAATTCAGATACAATGTATGATTGCACTATTAATATGCACTGAAACTATGAAATCTTGTTATTCCAAATTCATTATTGATATAACAAATGAATAATTATCATGATTATCCAAGTTATTTAGTCATCCAGTACTGCGGTCCTCCTTTATTACACTTTGTAAGTTTCCTATTTGTACAATGCACAATTTTTTTCTTGTCCAATTTAATTCTAACATCACAAGTCATCATCATCATGGAATAATGCTGCAAGTGCTATTCATTATTTCCAAAAACAATAATTAACTAGCACAAAATAATGAATTAATCCACTGTTTCACAATTTGCAGCTAAAAGAGTGACTCAGTGACATCTATATTTCCTATGCATCAAAGTGCACATGTAGCAGGCTTCATATACTAAGTGGGAATCATGCTCAAGCTAATATGAATCTACAAAATAAAAAAAAACATCGAGACTAAAGTACAGTAAAATTTTAACTAACATAATACTATATACATTGTACGGTACTTAGAAGAAAGTCAATTACAATAACTGTATTTACCTAGATGAAAACTAGCAATCCTCATTTGATTGACAAAAAATTTCAAGGACTTATACAATTATATTTTTAAGTCCCAATTTTAAACAAGAAGAATAAATCTTTTTAGGGGGTCTAAATTTTATATATGGTGTTGTCTTTTTTCCTACATTAATTATTTTTTATGTGTGACTGTGTACTTTCATTGAAGGGTTACTGTCTTAATGAGGCTCAAACCATACTTTATTTCATCAATTCCTTAAAGTCAGACATCATGGACATAGTTATTCCTCTCTAAAACACAACAGATTATTGCTTTTGTTCATGTTAATATGAAATAGATTGATACTACAGAGAAAAGTTTAAAGAATGAAAAAAATAATTAAATAAATAAATGCACTGTTACTATATAGATGCTATTGACTTTCCCTTTGTCAAGTGCATATTATGAATAAACCTTTGTCATGTTTGTGATGTAAATGTAGAATCTTTGTCCTAAGGTTAATCAGGGTAATATATATACTGTTCCAAGGCTTAACCCTCCCTGTTAATGTTTTAAATCCTTGAGTTTAATTTTACATCTTTTGTGTTACCCCGTATACTTATTCCAGCTTGTATTAAATAATGCTTTGCAGCTCAGACAACACTTTCTTTATTTTATTTTAGTTATTTACCCAATTTTATTTTGATAAATCAATACTCAGGTAAATTTTCAAATATGTATTTTTTGTATCTAAAATAATATTATATCCTGCTGTTTTATATTTTTCTTAAATTATAATTTATTTTGAAAAATTTATCAAAATTTTGAAGAGGACAATTATAAGTTGTGAACATCATTATAAAATCATCTTCAATATATACCCATGACAGTTTAAAATTCTTCCCCAAGGCAATAAACTATTGTGTGTCTTAATCTGTATATTAGCTATAGCATGTATATAAGAATTCCTGATTATTACCTATCCAGTGTTAACATCCTGATTATTACCTATTTTAATGTCCCATTTGCATGGTCATGAATTCATGTTCAGTAAATACATATATTTTAATTATTTATTTTGAATTTAAATAAAAGGTATTTTTAAACTAAATTATTAGACATGCAATGCAGTTAACACAGTAAATGTTATGACAACTTACTTGATAATACAATATCTATAAAAAAATATTTTGAGCTTCATAACATACTTTAAAAAAAGTTTATACCATGTTTAGATAAAAAAAAATATGCTCACAGATATATTTTTTTGTTATGTTTTCCCCATAAACATAAAATAATTATGTAGAAAAGGCAAAAAATCTGCAGTCAGATGTGAATGCACATGATGAAAGGAGATGTGGGATATAATTATATATCAATGATGCATCAACCCAACAGTAAGGCAACAATAAAGTAACCAAAACACAATTTAACACACAAATTTGAATCATGAATAGAAAGTCCTTTATCATTTTAATGGTGGAATAAATAAAAAGACCCTTGAATGTTACTACTAGATAACATTTATGGCATAAATGAATTTTGACTAACCATGCTACAGGGCACAATTTATATAAAAATATCACATGAAAATATATAGTTTAGGTTCAAAGTATTTACAAATGTATAGTGATTTAATATTCTATGTTAAATCTAAAAAGAATGTAATTATGATGCTATCTTTGCTCTTTTAATATGTTTTTTTTTATTTCTTTTTAACTTAAAACCATGATATTTTATTCATTGTAATTATTCATTTTGAGGAAAGATGCAACAACCTCCACAACCCTTGTTCAATATGAATCCTTAAGTACATGATGAAACAATTACTAATTCAATTAGCACATTTTGTTTAATCAACTGTGTTTAAAAATTAAATGGCAACTGTTATGACTCTGTGCATGGTTTCAGGAACATTAATTTAATAATATTGTTTTATTTTGATGATTAATGTTATTTTGAACCATCTAATACATATTCACTTTCAATGCCTTATATTATCAAATATATTCATGTTTTGTTGTCCATGAGTTGGGAATTATTTAAAAATTGAATGAAAATGCCTACTTGCTAAAAAAGTCACTAAAATATTTTCATAAAATTTTATGGTCAGATCATATGATTTCGTACACCGTCATATTAATTTGTACTATGCATGTTTTTTCAATGGAAATTGTGACGTCACAATGCATTCTTAATAGAACGAAAACTATCAGCTGATAAAGCAAAACCAGGGAAATACTTGTATTCCAGCATTAGTAACACAATTATATGGATATGTACATGTAAAGACTGGTTGGTTGTTGGTTATAAAAAGTCCAGTGACAAGTATTTCATGCAAATTTAAGACGAGAGAGTTAACAATACATTAACATACAATATGTACATGATGTATAGGTCATGTAAAGGGCCATCTCGCACAACAAAAGTTAACCAATGCCCCACATGTTAGAGTTTAACAATAAGACTATGAAGATCAAGAGTAACCTTTTTTTATTCCCTTGACCTTATCACCCTTGGGGTGATGTATGCAAAGTAAATAAAGGATTAAATGACATACACATGATACAAGGGGGGGGGGGGGGGGAATGGTGTCATACATGAATTTCAATGATGCACAACTTTTCCAAGCCCAAATCCTAACTTTGCCTGGGAACATGCAACTATGCACGAGTGTGGTGATATAGATCGTCGATTCATAGCCTGTGTGTAGGAAGAACAAATGTGCACATTTTCCCTTCAAAATCTTCGGTCCATGATTATTCGATAGACATGCTTACAATATTGTTCATTTCTACTCTCCGATTGTATATTCCAGCTCAGCTTATATTGTACATGTGGTCTAACATCTGTAGTTTCCTGTGTAAAATATAGTTTGCCGACCTGCAGGTCCAGTTTGCCGACAAGCAAATAAAGAGGGTAAATCGTTCACGGTGAAGAATTGTTTTCCGTTTTTAATGAAACTTGACAGATTTAATTAATTGTTGTTTTTATCATCGGAAATATCCCTCATGGAGAGTAATTCAGTAAATTAAAACTGTTTTATTATGCTGTAAAATATTGGTAACTTAGTCATATTCTTTGAATTTACTTCAGGTACAACGACGGTACATTTTCTATTCCTCAGACATGTCAGAATTTATCAAAACTTTTTCAAATATAAATTTGAATGAATTCATTAGCATCTTCTGCAATAATAATAAAACTCCATTTTTAAACGAAGGCTTCTGGTATGTAAAACCAGTTATGAACGAATCTGAATAGATAAAATAAAAAGTAAGGATACCTAAAGGAAAGTCAAACGCACATGTCAAAAATGAACGGACAATGCTATGGCAATAAACGGAAAACGACAAAAGACAAACAACGATCGCAAAATAAATAAATAAAAAACAAACCAAGTCAACAACCGCACAATAGATGATAATAGCATAAATTATGGGCTATTTCACAACTTTATCAAATCTTGAGAGCCGTGTGAAACGTAAAAAAAAATACACTGAGTTCCTACCGTGACGCTAAAATATTTGTCGACTGCAACAACCTATGAAATGTTTGTTTTAAACATTTTATGACTGTAACAACCTTTAAAAAGTTGTAACAAACATTTTACAACTGTCCCAACTCTAAAAACGTTGTAACAAACATTTTTTGGCTGCATCAACGTCTGAAAAGTTGACACAAACAAATTTCAACTGTCCCAACTATTAAAAGGTTGGACAAACATTATACAACTGCCACAACTTTTGGAAAGGTTGTAATAAATAGTATTTGACTGTGATAACCCCGTAAACCACTGCAACAGTCCTTAAATGACTGTTGATAAATTTTTTTGATTTTCACAACCCATAAAAGTGTTGGGACAGACATTAATCAACTGTAACAGTTTCTTTGACAGTCATCTTCAGTCTTTCACAGACTAAGACAGTCGTACAACGACTGTTACTGGTATGGACAGTTGTTTTTTCGTCCAGTAGTGTATATTGATAGACAAAAAACATTTCTCTATGAATTGTTTCATTGTGTTTCTTCTTAATTATAAGTTTAAAACATTTTTATAAGTTACCCGATTGCTGATTGTTTCGGCAATAATGATACATACTTTTTAAATTGCTGTCACCCATTAAATCTGAAACAGATAGTTAACATGGAAAAAAGGCAATTCAGTTCAAATCATAAAGTAATCATGTTTTAAACACTTGTGCAATTTTTGTCTTTTTTTCCATGATCATAATTGCAATCGTCTCATTAAATAAATCAACTAACATGACTAGGTAAAAAGTATGAACTTTATCCGCAGATTATCAATGTATCAATGAAGAAGACACAAAAGCAAATGTAACATGTCAGGGAATATATTCACATATGTAAGTAGGAATTATACGGGAAATTATTATTCGTTCTACCATGAACATTTTTATATGAGGTTTTGATCAACGTTTGTTGCACCTTTTTATTTTATATGAAATGTGCCTTGAACGGAAAGTTCAAACGACGGTTCTTTTCAGTTTTGTTTCACTCTCACTTAATGGAATAATTGACCGACTCATATTTTTTACCACATTTGAGTTTTTTTGGTTTGCAATGCTCTAAAACCCATGATGTTAACCACATTATTTGATTCAAGCGCTATTAGTGAATGTCATGATTAGACTTAACACTAGTATGGTGTTATAATCTTGTCAGAACGTTAAAAGAAGGGACATGGCAAAATTATAAAAAAAAAATATTTTGAACCCAAAAAATTGATTTTTTTTCGGACCGGATTAAAACCCTAAATACTGATGAATTTGTATAGAAACATCAATAAATATTTTTTTTCTGAGTTAAAATTTAAAAATGAACATACTCATGATGATGGCAAGCACAATCATTAAATAATCACCTTGAAATAAGTCTTAATTTCAACCAAAACCTTATATCTGCCATTAACATTGAGTCGATTTGTCTTTTGATATGTATACATGCTTTTTTGTTTGTTAACAACGATCAAACGACCTGAACATTGTATATGTAAATTCGCTAGTTAAGTTAACTCAACCAAGGGCTAAGTCTTAATTAGTCCATGAAAAGATTACAATGGCCATAACTGGAACAACATATGTAAATATTTGGTTGTACAAATGTTGTATGTTGTCTTCAGATTCTGCCTTCAAACTCTTAAAACTTGAGCGCTACAATTAAGTTTTGTGTAGACGAAATGGCATCTGACGAATGTCCGGTACCATTGATGATTTTTCTAGTCAAATGGAGTGGAAATACGAAGCTTACAGCATATGCCTTTATATTTCATCTATAAAAAATAGCCGGTTTGTTTATAATTTAAAAAAGCAAAAGTGAATATTGACAAGAACACAAGTCTCCTAGTGTTCTTCATTAAAAAAAAAGGCAGCTACAAATCAAAACAGAATATTTATGGTAAAATAAAGATTGTCTTTGTGTTTAATAATAAAAAGTCCATAAGTATGAAATTAGAATACACCCTAACATGTTTTTCAATGTATCCATTATGTGAACTGTAAAGGTGAACCTATGATTTTTTGAAAAATGGAAAAAAAAAAAGATTGTTGAAATTTTCTGAACAAGTTTTCAAATTACAGTTTACAGCTTTGTTATTCGGATGCTTAAATAAACAAGAAAACGTATTTCAATCAACGCAAGATCGATGCCGTAATCACGTCGTTGTCATTATAATGGATTTTATGCGACTGTCATAAAAGTGCGGTCAGAATGGGAACGTTAAATCGAATGCCTCATGTAGTGTTCGTATGTGATCTGTTGCAAGGCAAAATTGCTGTCGCTATCCTATATAACTCAATTATCATGGCATCACAAATATCCAGACCTTCCCCTAACTTCTGTTGTATAAAGTGTTAATTTGTTCCCCCCGTCCTAAATATTTTTGATTTATTTGTCACTTGACGTTATGCAACCGACAGTCGATCAATTATTGTCAGATTCACACTCTTTATAATGTATAAGTTGTTTTTTTAACCTGGGGTCAGTGTCAATAGTGCTGTTGGGTTTTAGCATTCTGGATTTGGTAAAATTGTATTGATAAAGATGTTGATGATATTGAAACATGTGAACTGCATGATTAAAATTGTGTAGCAAACATTGATTTGTAAATATAAACATTTAGTAATGACACTTTAACATTTTCAACCTAGTTTTTTAACCTCTGAACTCGATTTCAAAGTATTGTGTTTTGATATAAAGAAAATAGTTTATTGAAAGGGAAATATTATGTTTGACAAAGCCTATTTAACTATTGGTCTTCATTGTCTGAGGAACTATTATTCTAGATCAAGACTCCTTTACCAATTCAATTTAATTTGTAGTTTACGATTATTGATGTGACTGCATTAGGTTGTTATTCATTTTCAAATGCATATACATTATTCATCAAAAGAAACAATTTGACTGTCCCTCTGGTATCGTTCGCACCTCTTTTATGTCGAAGGGTCACAATTGCAGTAGAAAAAAAAAAACATTATTATTTTTCTTTCTCAATTTTTATATTGCTTAGAAGACAAACTCTTTGACGCTGTAAAAAAGAAGCTAATAATAACATAAATTACTTATTATGGGCATTATAATTGATTTTTACTGAAGGATGGATTTAGTTACATTGTAGAATTTATTAGTTAGTGCTCTTTTTTAGATCACACAATATACACAATCGAACTGTTCAGTTCATCAAAAGTATCGAAAGTAATAAAAACAGTAAGTTTACTACGTTTTTAGTATACATGCACATTATCTGTCACTTATACCGATAAATTAACGAAAACTCAATTAACGGTTGAGGATTTGTATATTACATCAACTCTTAGGCATGAACGACTGTATGTCTGTTTTTGGTATGTGAATAAGATTTCTTACGTAACTCATGCATCACTTTCGATATTATTATCCAAAAAAGATGAATATAAAACACAGAAAGCTCTACAAAAAGATAATTGCAAATTGTTAGTGTTTCATATATATTGTTTTAGTGTCTACCACAATCAATATTTACTAATTGGATAGTGTTGTATGTGTTTATGTTATGAAAGAAGTTATATTGGATGGATCTAGAACTGTAATGCATAAAAAATAAGGGTTACAGATAATAACCATGCAGATGAAGCGAGGTTAATGTACAAATCATTATAATTATCTCGGTAACACTCTCAAGGAAAAAAACAAAATATTAATCAAAACCAAATATGGCATACATCGTTCAAGAAAACCGCTGGACTACAGGATCCTGACTTTGGAGAGAAACATATAGCATGTGACGGGATACGATTTTTTTGTGAGCAAACAACTCTCTCCAGAGATAATGGTGAATCAGATCATCATATGAACAACTAAAACATCTGTGGGAACTTGTTTAAAATATCATACGTGCCAAAATTACAAAACCAAATTCAACTAACAAATAAACAAAACACACACGAATCCGATATCGAACAAGACTTGAAACCAAAATACGATTATGTTTTTAAAAGATTGCTTATTCAAGTAATTCCAAAAAGAAGTCAACATTATAGATAGAAAATATGAATAATCAATAGAAATAATATTATATAAATACAAATTATAAACCACTGATAAACATGGATTATATTTATTAAAATGTCCTTTTAAGGAATCCGATGTTTTCTTCTGAAGTTATAGTCTCGTTGAAATCTTGTTCTGGTATTATTTCCAAAAAATGTGATACAGATGGAAAATATCATTGAAGTTAAAAAATATTATCACCAAACTTCATTCTGTGAAAAAATTGTGTATTTACAATAAGTAGTTTTAGAGTAATTAAAGTCAGTCTCACTAACCAAAGTATAAAGAAAATGGGTGAGGGTACAAAAATTGATTTTACCAGAAACAGGTACATCCAATATCATTTATTTTCTTTTCAAATTTCTTAAATATGTTTTTTCTTATTATTTATAACAAAAGAAGTTGAAATAGTATGCTTTTTGTTCTAAAAAAAAGATAGAAAAAAATCCCAAATTTACAAAATTGACAGCTTGCAAAAGTTTGACACGAAAAAGCAACAAAATTGTATAAAACTTTCTTATATAAACACCAACCTATAGTTTCTTAAACTTAACTTTTTTCAGATTTGTCAATTTCCTCTTTTGTGAAAGTATAAAAAAAAGTTTAATTGTGAAACTGTAATTGTTTTCATGATAATAGTCTAGAAATGGGAAAAAAATGATGACAAATGGGAAAATCTTCAAAATTCGGTACTTTCAAATGGCCGCAAAAAAAGAAGTGCACTACCATATGATTTTGTCATCACCAATTTTTTTTACAGTCATGTAAACCCAAAAGTCAGGTTAAGAAAAAGTTTAATTCTAGAAATGTTTGGCTCCGCAGAGGTGTACATCCTCAAATCGATTTTTTCAATGTGTATCTTCAGCTATATGACGTTAAATGGATTACACTTGGAAATATTTTGCATAAGTCTCAAGGTTTCTTACTTCACGCAAAATGTTCAAGACACAGTATCTGAATTTCAATCAGAAGGACATACTTCTTTTTAATCATGACATAATATATAAATGACGCCTAAATATATCATGTATATTAAACAGGAGTTTTGAAAAATCTTCTTCTAACAAAAATGGTTTGTAAATTTGAAAATTGAAGTTTTAAAAAAGGTTAACACGATCAATGACCTTTAAAATTGTAATTTTAGGAGATGAAAGTCAAGTTTTCTTTATCATCATTGTATTAACAGCAGGTGAGTAGAGAAAACACGTGGTCATAATACTATTCTGATGTACTGATGCTACAACTGTAACTGTATTAGCTGCCATGTTTGAACTTATATTGTTATAAAAAAACGTTATCTACCAAAATTAAACTTCACAAACAAGTATAATTAACTACAAATGGACTTAAATAAGATTATTCGTCCTTCGTCAATCAATACTGTTAAGTATTTGCTGAATTGCTTTTATATTTAAATAATATAAAAACCGAAATAGCACATTAACATTTACAAAATGTAGAACATTTAACCAAACGTATAATTTAATTTAAATCTTAAAGAATAACTACCCTTTCTTTTCAGTTTACATAGTCATAGCAGTGACAACCGTTTTTGGTAAGAAATATAGAACAAACAGAGAGAAATCAGTCCAATGGGTTCCTCTGGATAAAATAAGCAGGACATCCACGTGTTTTGTACATAACTTTAAGCGCAAAAGATACCAAAGGGAAATTAAAACTCATAATTTAAAAATAAACCAACAATGCCATGACTAGAATGAAAAATACCAACATACAAACAACAGTATTTAAATCCAAAATAGAAAACTAAAGACTGAGCTACTGAACCCCACTAAAAACTGAGTATGTTATCAGGTGCTCCGGAAGGGTAAACGGAAACTGCTCCACATGGGGCATACGTCGTGTTGCTCATGTTAGTATACATCCGGTATTAAGTCTAAATCGGTATTAATTATATATACGTTTCAAATACTTAGCACATAATTCTATAACGTTTTTAGTATAGATCACCTACCAAAGTTACTTGCAGTTTTCATTCACCGTAACAATACATTTGCACATTGACAATGCTGTAAACTATTACCATACATTTATCTGATTTTATATAGGAAACGGTTTTTGAATCTCAAAAATGTAGATATGAAAACTATGTTAGTTATGTGTTGCCATGTCCAACAACGACCTTATAGCGTCATCTGATATTGTTTACACAATAATAGTGCACAATAGGGATTATTTTAATTTAAAGTGGGGCTTTATAAATTAATCGAATCAAGAATTAACAACACGATAAATGTACAAATTGTAGACTAAATGGGAATGTATAAGTACGACATTCTATCATGTTATCCGGAAAAACTAATGAACTCAATTCCTATATTGTATTGGTTTTCCCATGTTACCATTGGCGTTGCAATACGTCTTTAATCTAAGTATAATTTATGAATTCAATATAAGACATACAGGATCTATGTTTTCAGTTTTTTCGAAGATACTTTCACAGACAACAACTTTAAGTGATGAAGAAAAACAAAAGAATATATATGAACTTTTCTCTAAAAATGAATGTGGAAAACATTATTTTGCTAGAGTTGCATTTATTGGAAAGGAGGGAGTTGGAAAAACAAGTTTAATGCGTAGATTACTGTGGCAGAAAAAGAAAGAAGTGACTGCTCCCGGAAGTACAGATGGTATTGAAATTGAGAAATGTAATATCAATGTTAAAACTGGGAAGTGGAGCCCATGTGAAAGTAAGAAACTTTTTTCTTCTTTTTGAAATTCATTCATGATTAGTAATGAAGAAATACTATTCAAATTAAAAACCAATTGTTCAGAGAACAATTGAAGGTCTCTCCACCAGTAAGAATCTATTTTGATATGAAAATATTAAAATTTGGTTTTAAATGTCAATTCCAGCGTCAAATGACAGCTTATTGTACGCTGATTCCAAAAAATATATGGTTTCTATACAAAAAAATATAAATAAGGGAGATAATTTTTTACTTCCGGTTTGAAACATTACACTACCGGTATTGTATGATAGTTTACTTGACACTGATTCCAAAAATATATGCTTCTATATACTTTTACATTAATTTAGTACAAAAAATAGCTACTTCCGGTTTAGAAAATGTCAATTCCGGTTTGTTTTTTCAAGGTCAAATAGCTTGCAACCTAATGCAAAAAGTCTCATAACTTTATCATGTATACATATGAGGTAAAAGCAAAAGTCAAAATATAGAACGTCGAATCAACCTTTAACCTTGACCCCAAAATTGCAAGGTCATGAAACAAGGGCCTCGAATCAAAAGACCCTAGGTCTTAATTATATATGATAAATGAGTTACATCACCATACGTGTAATTTTAAATATAATAGGGGAGAAAACTCCCATTTTATGTCTCCGTACCCTTTCAACTCAAATTTACTTGTTACAAGTCGCAACTAAAAATTCTGTAAAAATAATTTGTCGATATCTTATAAGATTTCTGAAAGTTAGTGATAACAAGCCAAAATACAAATTTTGAACATGACCTTGACTTTTGACCTTGACCTCATTTTCATTTTTATGGACCAAGGACCTCAAATCAAAAGACCCTAGGCATCTATCACTTATGGTTTTCCAGTTACAAATACATTTCACTTATATCAAATACAAAAGGGGAAATAACTCTCATATGGAGTCTTCGTAACGCTTCGGTCAAAATAAAACGTAACATTCTGAGGATATAACGAGCAATTTGGAAAAATAAATTTGTCACTTTCTTTTACGGTTGCGAAGGAGATCTCAGAACAAGAAAAACAGTGTTTGGGGAGATAACTCTTACAAAGAAAAGTGTTCGGTTAAACAGGGTCAGTTTCAAAAGCGTATAGACTGTCTGATATCATATACAAAAAAACTGAGCAACATCTCTTGAAACAAAAGTACAGCGCAAGAAAAAAATTAGGCGGAAGAAAAAAAACATAATCAGAACAAAATCAATAGGTCTTTCCACGGAAAGGTGGAAAGACCTAATTAACGTTGATCACAAATTTATCGAGCTCATTAGTGAAATAACATATGTCACCACCTCTTTTTTACGTTTAAAACAGGTAAAAGATATTATCTTGCAATTTTATCTTGAACAATATTTCATTTCACTTACTCGGGTAAGATTAATTCGCTATGCAAGGAACGTAAAATAAAGTTTATGTCATTCTCAAGTCAAACTATTCAGTCATATAGTTATATACAACATTAAGAAGAGGTGGTTTAATTGCCAATGTATCTACTCTCAACCAGAGACCAAATGATATAGAAGTTAACAACTAAAGGTCATCGTACGGCCTTCAACAATGAGCATAACCAATGCCGTAAAGTCAGCTATGAAAGGCGCCGAAAAAACGCACGTTTTGGTAGAATTGATCATCACCTTTTCAAGTATTAATACATCCTTGGCCTACATTTGGTTAAAATTAAGCATGTAAATTCCATGTAAATCAAATAATAATGCAGGGAGCATGTTAGAATACCACAGAAAAAGGTACGACTCGATGACAAATTGACCTTAAATCTAATATGTCTCAAACTATTTTAATTTAGGGAATAAACTATATGTGTACGTTATTAATACAATGTCTTTTATATCAGTCTTAAAGCCAAACTAAACTTGGTCTTTTATAAAGTGTTATGTTTATCTTAAGACATATGCATTGGAACATATTACTCTGAATGAACATCAAACTTATTGTAATGGAAAGTTTATATACATGTCTGTATTTACCTTAGAGAATATAAATATTAGGTTTTTAAGTTGTGGTAATGTTTTTATCTATTAAAGATCGACGACAAATTTTCGTTCCGCATTTTTAAGAAAAATATTCACTGTCAAATCTTTAACTTAAACTATACATAATCAAATTATTTCTGAATGCAATCTTTACTTTAGAAAATGATGTTTAGTCAAGAGGTCTGACGATCCGCTTATAAATCATTCTATTTTAAGATTTAAAAGTTTTGGCGTCTATTTAACATAGGGAGATTTTCATCGTCCATGCTCCTGTTCATATCAAGTTTATATTCAGTAATGATGGATTTGCGTCTTGAATGAATGCTATAGATGTACACATGGTAATTCTGGATATGTCATACGTTCAATGTTCTTTGGTCAGGCATTCCGAATATTGTAGCCCAGATGATTCGAGCATATTTCTAGAATAGTGGATTTGATGATAAAAAGTATGAAACTTTGCACAATTGTAGATATATATTTGATTATCAATTCAAACAATGATCCCAACAATCCAGTATCATGACCATTTTCAAGATGACTGCAAATCAGTACAAATTTCATTTAAAAGCGAATCAAATATAATCCGATATTTCTAGAAAGTCATACCGTTATTTAAGACTTTTAATTTTATTTTCAAAGTGGCGGTAAATTTCAAAACGGTGAAAATGAAATAAGCTGAGACCTTAATGCCCAGCATGTCAAACATACAAAAAAAAGCTAATTATAATTCAGACTTTGTCCAAATTTGTTCTGCATGAACCATAAAAAAAGGGATTTGCAAATCATGGATATCTATGGATAGAAGTAAAAGGGGTGTTTGACATACGTGTATGTCATAAGATATGCAGTCAATGCCAAGGTGTAACAGAGTTTTCAAATAAATATACATACCAAAAACACGTTGTTTTCCATTAATTTCTAAACGCTGTCTGCCACACTGACCGTTATCTTGATGATATTTTTTGTTTAATAATCAAGAATTCTCTAGATATTACAGTATTACAGTATAGCATCAAGAAGTAACACAAAAAAATACAACAAAAGGGATTGTTTTTCTTTCCCTTTTGATAACTTTCCATTGTTAGACTGTAATGTTTCTTTGGCACCATCTTACAGTTTTTATTTATCCCACATTGTTCATTATGCTCGTGTCTGTAGCGACGTTTTGTGTTTCAATGGGCATAATCTAGGTATTATTACTAGTAAATTATAAAGTCAGGGATTTCGTTACCACAAATTACTTAAACATGTTAAACCTTTACTTTTTTTTTTCGATAAATACGAATATTTTGATTTCAAGTTTGGCTGTAGATGTAGAAAACTTCTTTCAAACGGATAAGCACATCCCAAATTTTACGATGATGTTGTTATTCGAGACTAGAAATTTGGATACGAACCGGATAATACATGGTACACTTAGCAATCCTTTAAATAAACTTAATATAGCATAGTTCCAATTCAACACTGTAATTAAATCTTTGAATATTGTTTTTATTGGTTTAAATATTGATTTTTCTTTAAGTAAATTTAAACCATACTAAATATTACACATTTGTTCTTTCGCGATATTGCAGTCGATACCAATTTTTTTTGCATTGCACAAGGTCATGTTTTTCTCGAATGTTTATCTTACAAACACTTCTTAAACTTTTTTTTTAAATCCATGTCTCTAGATTTTATCTGTAATTTTATGTTTTGATCCCTGTTTTACCTTATTATTCTTAATTATTATAATACCTGACAATTTATTACACCGGTTTGTCACTTATTCTTCTAACCGCAACAGGTGGTCTGATTATGGACCTAAATGCCTAGCTTGTCAGACATACAAAAAAAAGCTAAGTATAATTCAGACTTTGTCCAAATATGTACTGCATAAAACATAAAAAAGGATTTGCAAATCATGGATATCTATAGATAAAAGTAAAAGGGGTGTTTGACAAACTTGTATGTCATAAGATATGCAGTCAATACCAAGGTGTACCAGAGTTTTCAAATAAATACCGAAAACATGTTGTTTTCCATTAATTTCAGAATCGACATCAAAATGAAAAAATATTTTGTCCAAGTTTTGAAAATGAATTAGGGTGGTAGGAGCATTGGTATCAAAGGAGAATGCCAAATAAAGTCCACAAACTTCACAATTTTTTCTTAAATAAAAATAAATCTGTAGTCTATGGAGTTATTTTTTTCCATTTTCAAAGCGTGTCCTGAACTCACTTTAAACTTCTGGTTCGGGTTTGTGAGTCTTTTGTAGACGAAACGCGCGTCTGGCGTAAATACAAAATTTATTCCTGGTATCTATGATGAGTCTACTAAGGCTTTTCTACCTCAGGAATATATTACCTTTGCTGTATTTAGCAAAACTTTTAGGAATTTTGGTCCTCATTGGTCTTCAACTTCGTACTTTATTGGCCGTTTTAACCTTTTGAATTCGAGCGTCACTGATTAGTCTTTTGTAGACGAAACGCGCGTTGGCGTAAATACAAAATTTAATCCTGGTATCTATGATGAGTTTTTTTACAACCACTGGGTCGATGCCACAGCTGGTGGAGTTTTAATTCCCCGAGGGTATCACCAACCCAGTAGTCAGCACTTCTGTGCTGACATAAATTATCATTGGTATGGTCATATTTATAAATTAACTGTTTACAAAACTTTTGAATTTTTAAAATACGAAGGCTTTTCTACCTCAGGAATAGATTACCTTAGCTGTATTTCAAAACTTTTAGGAATTTTGGTCCTCAATGCTCTTCAACTTCGTACTTTATTTGGACGTTTTAACTTTTTTGAACTCGAGCGTCACTGATGAGTCTTTTGTAGACGAAACGCGTGTCTGGCGTAAATACAAAATTTAATCCTGGTATCTATGATGAGTTTTTTTACAACCACTGGTTCGATGCCACTGCTGGTGGAGTTTTAATTCCCCAAGGGTATCACCAGCCCAGTAGTCAGCACTTCTGTGCTGACATGAATTATCATTGGTATGGTCATATTTATAAATTAACTGTTTACAAAACTTTTTAATTTTTGAAATACTAAGGCTTTAATAACTTAGGTATCTTTTTGATTTCGGTCAAACTATGTACGATATTTGATTCTTTATTCATATCAGTAACACACATGATATCTCAATATTGTAACTTATTTTCACATGCATGTCAAACCACAAATACCATATATGAGGATGAATAATTCTCAGATATATTGATAGTTATAGACGAAATGAATACGAACAGACTTATTAATTTACCAGAAGTCACGACTGAAAAGTTTTGTTTATGATAGCACACGCTTTCCACATTAACAATATATTTGGTCTCATCTCTAAACATGTCAAATCAGGTCTGAGTCATATTTTGAAAAAAAAAAAACAATTGTGTATTGTGGAAGTCTAAACGTCTTTTAAATGAACGTAGTCACCATCGATCTGAACGACGGGTGAAAATTAAAAAGTCACAACGCTTTTCGTGAAGCGGTAAATTTCAGTCGATATATATTTGATAAGATTATTATAATGATTTATTCTATTTGTTCGTAATTTCTTATTCTTCTAAATTCAAGAGACTTACCTTCATCTTACAAACCTTATCAAATGGAAATAGAAAAAAACCAGTCGAATAAAAACGTGCAATATCATGCAGAAAATTAAAACAAAAAATAAACAAACTACAGTCGAACCTCGTTGTGTCGAACTCGGTTGTGTCGAAAACTCGGATGAGTCGAAGTAATTTCTCGGTCCCGGTAAAATTCCCGTTTGATCAATGCATAATTACCTCTGATGAGTCGAACTCGGTTGATTCGAATACTCGGTTAAGTCGAGTAAATTTTATAGTCTCGTCGAAGTAAAATTAATGTAAATTGACCCCGATGTCTCGAACTTCGAAAGTAAGAATTTTCGAAAGATGCAGACCTAATGATAAAAATTCAAATGGGATGTATTTCTTATGTCACCTAATCATTTTCAAAAGAGAATAAAGCTGAGTAAACATACTTGTTTGTATAACAGTTAAAATGACATGTTTATGGTGACCGCTAATTTACACCTTTGTTGATCGTTCAAGCGGAATGTTAGTGTGTTGAACATTTTTCACCTGAGATAAAAAGGAAACGAATTTAAATGACCCAAGCCAAGATTAAATGAATCGTTAGATTTAAAACTCATTAATTACAATAAATAAAAGGATTAGGACAATTATAATAAATTCATGATAATTTAATGTAAATCAGACGACCTCATCAGAGACCGTTCAGAACGTATTTCGTGCCGTGAGTGATTTCATAATTTATAGTGACTGACCTTTGTAAATATTTGTGTAGACTATTGATGTTATTTGTGCATGATTTGTATCTGTACTTGTGTGTTTAATCATAACTAAGGACCAAACATGGAGATTGAATACACAATCATAAAGTGTCATATCGAAAATATGAAAATATTTTAGAGTACTAATTCATATTTACAATTCTGTGCACTTAACATATGAGTTCCACGTCTGGTTAGGTATACCTCATAACAGTATTTTTTTATGGTTATCTATTACTGTAAAACATTGTGGTGAGAATTTCAGAAAACTATGAAGTAAGGTTTACTGTTGTATTGCAAATAATACATATGCTAATAACGACTAAATGAATATGTTATGAACAGTAACGTTAACAGGTTTTCAACAAATTAAACTCTCTTTGTGTAGTCAGCTTTAAAAGTAATTGTTATGACAAAATACAGGACAGTTAAAAGGACAAACCAAATGTGAACATCTAAATGACCATCTTATCTATTGATATGACTGTACATTAGACTTTAAAGGATGCCTGCGAATACAGATATTTTAGTTTTATATATTTTGCAAACGATGTAATGTACTCAAATTAGGGTCATTCGTTGAATGATAATGTGTTTTTCTCCATCTATTTAATCCTGTTTTGCCTTGAAACAATGTAATTGTTAGACTGGGTAAATTGTTGATTGTGAAATTAACTGCTTTCTGCTCTCTTGATAAACAATATTGAACTTGGGATCGATATTTTTTGTCGCATTTATTTTCATAGATCAATCTACAATTAACAATAACTAATAACATTTTAGATCGCAAATTTGTTTTGAGAAGTGCAATTCAGGTTTTGATCTGTATAAACATTAAGACATTTGAACATGGGGCGATAATTGATTTTATTCAATGTTCATTTAGTTTTGTAATTCAGATGCTGTCCCTTCATTTCTTTAATAATTCTGTTCTTCTTGTATCTTGAATTGATTTGAACTGATTTTCGGATATTCATTGTATTTGAAGGCATCAACATTGAATAATCATAGAAAATAACATGTCCTTTCCCATTTCGGCCCTGGTGTCATCCAGAAACTCTATTATAAATCTGAGTCAATAGCCGAGGGCTCATATGGATCGAGGATGATACCATGGCCAATATGGAAAAGAACATGTTATTATCTATGAATTAACATATTTTACAAATGCTAACAAAATTTAAACGATTTGTTTTATTTCGTGTTGCGATTTTAAACATTTTTTAAAACCGTTCAAATTATAGTCCCTGAACACTATAGTGTCACTGTTAGATTTTCTTTAAGTACTAATGTTCGTTATTTCTTTAACAAATTATGTTGTCATTTAAATCGACATTCCCCGTCCGTAATTGTCGTTCCCCGAAAATGTTTATATATGACTAAGTACTAATGATGTCATACAAGGGCATACTAACTAGTAACGACCAGGACAAATTTGCGGTTATTGCATATGCAAAATCCAATATTTTCGTAACAAATTTGAGATAAAACGATATATTATAGTGGAGTTTGTAGCAGTATTGATAAAGTAATAAGAGCGATATCAACACCAAACACTGGTATTTTTTATTCAGGAAACATATTTATAATTGAATAAATATTACAGTATTTATTGTTCTACGTAGAACCGTAATATTTCATGCAAAACCATAGAAATATTATTATACAAGAACAGTCAATTCATGCACATTTGGAATTGCATTTTTGCCTCATAGTAGAGAGAAGGAACGAGGGAATAAAATGACTCGCATTAAACATTATAAACACATGATTCGCATATTTTCTCAAACAGATTCGTTTTGTTTTGTCTACAGAAATACACGATGATCTTGACAAATTAATCAACCAAGTGTATGCAAGGAAGAATAGGAAAGTAGAAAGCGTGTCTGGACAACACATTACAGAAACTGTCATTGACGGAGAACATTCCAGCAGTTACACAGAAAAGTCTCAAAATGAATTAGAATTAGATTGTGAACAACAGGAAATAATTCCTTCTATAACTCAAATAGCAGAAGTGAGTAGTCTGCAAAGTCATGATGAAAATAATGATAGAGATCTTAAAGAAACACTTCCTGAGGAAACAAACAACGAAAGTTCTGACTGTGAAGAGAAATCAGTAACTGAAACCACAAATGCAACAGTAAATCCGGAAAATCAAATACAACTAGATAACATTATATTTGAACATCCTAATACATATTCAATTGACTGTGAAATACACAACAGCAATGAAAATGAACATGACCATGGCTTTGCAAATGAAGAGAACATAGAAGAAATGACTTCTGCCATAATTCAACCATTTATTTACCAGAAGGAATCTAAAATCCAGGATATATTTGCCTCTTGTTGGCTATGGGATTTTGCCGGTCAAAAGGAGTTTTATGCTACTCATCAAGTGTTTCTCTCAAGTGTTGCAGTTTTTGTACTAGTAACAGATAGTTTAGAGTGTATCACTGGTGAAACAACATGGAAAGGTTTTAAAGAATCAGCATGTAAGTTTTGGAATAACATCATTTCCCTCAAACTGTGTGTGGCACGTTTGTCTTGCTTCTTTTTTCCTAAATCTATGTATCTTATTGTAAGATGACATCATAGTAATTTTCTATTATGTTGTGTTACATAAACAATGTTTTGTCTTTATTCCATTGATATCATTTTATATTGAATGAGTTGTGATTAACACCACGTTTTGCACTATTGGATATTACCCGCTGATAAGTTTATTTGAAGGTGGAAGTCTGAGAGAATTACCGACCTGTGGAGGAAAATTGACAATCTAAATGTTTTCTATACCAGGTTGGGCATTACAATTAGCTTTTGATTTTCCAACTTATCATCTAACATTCTTTCAGACATATTTTATGAAATAGCTTCACGTTGATCTCGTTATATGTTTGTTCATTATTTTTAACAAAGTGACTATTTGCATTTTAATTGGAAAATAGTGCCTCTATTTTGATGCATTTATTAGATGTTTGTTTTACCTTCGAACATTGTTTTTTTATAGCGTATGTAAGATTCTGGATTGATGTCATTCATTGTTACTGGTCAAGTAGAGAAACAGAAGGCCGATTAGACCCTCCAATTATAGTTGTATGTACAAATACAGATAAATATAAGGTAAACATGCATTCAAGCATATAACAAACTTGAGCAAACGCATAAGTGGGATTAAAACCATACGATGCGAAATGACAGACACCAACTTTGCAAACACAAAAACGACTACACCCAGAAAAGTAAAAATTGAAACAAAAATTCCAACAAAGTATGATGCTATAAATACAGGTGTTCCGGAAAAGACAGCAGTTAATGTTCAACTTGTGACAACAAGTGTGAAACGAATTTTTAGTCGAATCTGAAGTGAGCACTATAAAATATCTCAATGGTAGATGTCTCGTGCTACCTATTTATCTATTCAATTACACACAGAATTAATTGCATGTCTTTAATCTTAATCTTTTGAAGACAATAGCATGAGTGAATGCTGAATAAAAATTGTCCCAATGCTATGTATTCCTGTCACGTAGTGCTGTCATTTAAGTGAAATTTTTTTAACATGACCACAGCGGGAGGTTTGACTATTTAATAAAACCAGGTTCAAACTACCATGTTCTCTTAAAATGTTATGAACCAATTCAAGAACATTACAGCTGTTATCAAATAATCCGTTTATATGTATGTTGGCGTTTGTTTTTGTTGCAATTCAGTGTTTCTGTTGTGCCGTAGTTTACCTCTCAAAGTTGATGTGTTTCGATCGGTTGTAGTTTTTAACTCGGATGTGTTTTCTCTCAATTGATTTATGACATTTGAACAGCGGTACACTACTGTTGCCTTTATTTTTGGTTAAGTTTAGAAACAGTTTGCACAAACAAAACAAAAATTAAGAAAAAAACCCATATACTGATAGCTTTTATAATAACGTTTATACAAAGTCCTCAGAAATGGTCCTGATTATTTTTATCTTTAATTTGTTCCATGTTTGACTAGAGTACTGATTCTGGATTGTAGATATACAAAAGATCCATTCATAATTTGTTGTAAAGTTGTACTTAATATTTATGTGTCTGTTGTTTATACTGTACACATTTCTCCTTTGGTCAGTGGATGTGTGTTTTGTAATAATGAAAAGTATATAACGCCTGAGTAAGCATCCAGAAAAACAGTTACCTCCTTGCAAAAATCTTTTGTCCTGACATTAAAAACCTGTCTGAGTAAGTCTAACTTGCTGAAATATGTGCCCAATGAACAAAATTCTCAAAGTCACACATAATGAGTTCTTAAGACAATTAATTTAAGGAACATTTTAGATATCCTGAGTTGCTTCAGAACTCTCCATTTGAACTCATGATATGTAAAAATAAGCATTTAGTACTCATATAAACAATATAATCAACATAATTCAAAATCCTGCTCTATCCCATTATAAATAAACTTCTGTGTAAATACATGTATTGCGTAGCAGTGCCAGTTATATCCAGGTTTGAATGAAACATAAATCATAAATGAACTATAACTTTTATTATTTTATATTCATCACTTAATTTTGGCCCTTGGGGAATTTACTCAGCTAAAATTAAATGTTTGCTCCATGCCTAAGCCAAGAGCCTATGTGCGTACTGAAAAGTAACAAAGTAAAGACCCCTAGCTTGACATCACACCATTCCAATTGGAACTATGGTTCCAAATAAATGCGTGAGGCTATCAGGAAGTATATGAAGCTATCAGGACGCCTATGAGGCTATCAGAAAGCCTATGAGGCTATGTCTGAAGAAGCCTATGCGGCTATGAGGAAGACTATAATGATGCTATGAGGAAGCCTAGTATGTGGCTATGAGGAAGCCAAATTGTGTTGATGTTGAATTGGTGTTGAAATAAATTTGTATGAAAATTTACAGTTTATCCCCAGAAATTCTTGGAGGATGAGTGGAATTTTTGAAACAACCAGTGATAAAATTTCATAAATGTCCAGACATGATGGACTTACTTCAGATGCTGAGGTTATTTGTCTGATCCATGCCCAAAGCAGCAGCCTATGTACATGTGCGTACTGAAAAGTAGCAAAGTATAGACCCCCTGGCTTTACATCACACCAATCCAACATAGCTCCTAAAAGTAAATTTTTGCACTACTGGTTGCTGAGAACTACTGATATGAAATGGTGTTGGAATGAAAATTTTAAGCGATTTTGTAACATATTCATATAAAGAAAAATCAATAAGAATCTAATATAAACTGTGCTGAGCTTGATTCCCCTGTCATGGCAATATTGAAGATGTAAGGTTAAGGTTGGTGGGTGGCAAATTTTTAGCTAAGCCACTTTTTGAGCAAAAATGATTCTTTTATCTGCTTAATCTGCATTGAAAAAACTGGACACTAAAGGCAGCATGTACTGGTTTTCAATATACAACTACTTAATGGGATATTCCTAAATGAGAGGAGCTAAACTACACCCAAGTTTATGTGCAAACAAACAAAGGATAAAGGAAAGCCAGATGCCACAAGTGGTCACTAATTAACAAAACATGTATATTTGTAATGGAACTGATGTAAATAAACCACCTGTTAAGAACACCTGATAAACTCACATGTAGCTGATTAAGATATGATAATAAATCTGTTTCTTCTCAATAGTAAAGAAAACAAAAAATCCTGGGAAAATCCTAAAATAATGACTACTGAGTGTAATAGAAATCAAACTTTTTAAAACACATAACTTATATAACATATAAGTTACTATTTATACAAAGTCCTCAGAAATGGTCCTGATTATTTTTTATCTGTAATTTGTTCCATGTTTGACTAGGGTACTGATTCTGGATTGTAGATATACTAAAGGTCCATTCATAATTTATTGTAAGTTGTACTTAATATTTAAGTGTCTGTTGTTTATACTGTACATATTTCTCCTTTGGTCAGTGGATGTGTGTTTTGTAATAATGAAAAGTATATAACGCCTGAGTCAGCATCCAGAAAAACAGTTACCTCCTTGCAAAAATCTTTTGACCTGACATTAAAAACCTGTCTGAGTAAGTCTAACTTGCTGAAATATGTGCCCAATGAACAAAATTCTCAAGGTCACACATAATGAGTTCTTAAGACAATTAATTTAAGGAACATTTTAGTTATCCTGAGTTGCTTCAGAACTCTCCATTTGAACTCATGATATGTAAAAATAAGTATTTAGTACTCATATAAACAATATAATCAACATAATTCAAAATCCTGCTCTATCCCATTATAAATAAACTTCTGTGTAAATACATGTATTGCGTAGCAGTGCCAGTTATATCCAGGTTTGAATGAAACATAAATCATAAATGAACTATAACTTTTATTATTTTATAATCATCACTTAATTTTGGCCCTTGGGGAATTTACTCAGCTAAAATTAAATGTTTGCTCAATGCCTAAGCCAAGAGCCTATGTGCGTACTGAAAGGTAACAAAGTAAAGACCCCTAGCTTGACATCACACCATTCCAATTGGAACTATGGTTCCAAATAAATGCGTGAGGCTATCAGGAAGTATATGAGGCTATCAGGACGCCTATGAGGCTATCAGAAAGCCTATGAGGCTATGTCTGAGGAAGCCTATGAGGCTATGAGGAAGCCTAAAATGATGCTGTGAGGAAGCCTAGTATGTGGCTATGAAGAAGCCAAGTAGTGTTGATGTTGAATTGGTGTTTGAATGAATTTGTATGAAATTTGACAGTTTATCCCCAGAAATTCTTGGGGGATGAGTGAAATTTTTGAAACAACCAGTGATAAAATTTCATAAATGTCCATAACACAGATGGTAACAGCTGAGTGTCCCCAAGGATTGTGATGCAAGGGAGGGGATACCTTCAATAAAGCCATGAGAAAAAAAAAAATACACACAAAACATTAAAAAAAGCTAAGAATAATCACATAATGATAACACATAAACATTAAACTTTAGTCACAGAACAATACTGAAACTACTTTGAAAACATTCATGCATATTTCTTCTTATTTTTATATATATGAAGAACTTGAGAAATAACATTTTCTTAAAGCTACCTAACCTATTTTGAAAAGATTTTACAGATACTAGTATTACTAAATACATCTACTATAAATATCTGAAGACCAGCTTGATCTTCTATTTGTCTTTTCAGCTCTAGAAGCTGTCCCTTTTCTAAAGCTATGATCTGAGTAACATATAAGTAAATATTGTCTTTCTAAAATTTCTAATCAATGGTTAAGAAAAGTGGGTCAGTTGGATAGATAGGAGTAAATTCCTACATTACTGTATAAATTCTAATAAAATCTTGTATGGGCAGATAAGTAATAATTTAATTAAGCCATAATTTATGTAGCTGAATGCTTATGCCCTTTCTAAACAGAACAGTTTTTGATATTTTTGTAATTTAAAAACTACCAAGTCGGAGTAAAATGCAGCATCTATAATGCATAGATTTACAGCTGGATCAAATGTATATGAGACCTTGAAAATGTAAACTTGCCACATCTATATATATATATATATAAAAAAAAAAAAAAAAAATCCATAAAAGCTACAAAGAATGCAGTTAGTAAACTTGAAAAAAAAACCTTTCTGCAGACAATTACCATTTTCTCTAAATCAACTTTATGGTAATCTGATATCTCTTGGTTTTTGCAGTATATTTACAGAATGTAAAACATGTTCAAGCCTATTTACGGTATATTACTTTCTGACAGCAAAGGATAATTTGTATTACCTTGCAGACACCTTTACCTTATTCTACATAAATACAATTTAATGGTAGAGTATAGTAAACTCAGAATTTAAAGCAATATTATAAAAATCCTCAGAAACAGCCGGTAAACTAGTAATTATAATCCATTCAATAACATAAAGGTCTCAAACTTCTGAACCCAGTCTCATAAACAGTTCCTGTAGTATTAGCATGTTACTGTTCCAAAGATCATCAACTGCTGATTTAGGACCACATTAAATCTGAGCTGCATGGGCACTTCATTGAAAGTTGTGCTGCACTGGGTCTTGTTTGTGAGATCTGTCTATCCAGAGGTGCATGAGGAAATGAGTAGGCTCTAGTAGCTAATGTTTGTATGGTTGAATATGGATAATGTATCCTGTTTAAAACATGGGAACATGAACTCTGATTCATATGACTAGTTGCTGAACATTATGCATTTACTACAGATGAAGTTGAATCCACAACTATAAGTATAAGTCCCTTTGTTCCAAATTTAGTTAATATAGCTTAATTAGTCCAGGTTTAAAACATCCCATTAAATAACAGTAAAACATCTAGAGCACTGAGATTTAACATTAAAGTCCCTGGGGTATGTACCATGGAGATCTGAACTGCTTGGTACTGAATTCTCTGTCATTATTCAAGAGTATTAAACAGTTTATAACATGATATGAATACCATCAATGTTCAAGTGTATAATGTATATATGACTGAGCAGCAATGATAAATATAAAGCTTAACAATTAAGTCGGTGAAGGTGTTGATCCAACTAGCATTAAAAAATTCAGTCGAGATGTTGCCACAGCTATGCAGAAAAAGAAGCATGTCAAACTGGTAGAGTCCAATGCTTGTGATTGTCCATCTGATGTTCCCAATGTGCATACAGGAGGTGCAATGTCTTGTTTCCCTCAGTGTATAAATATGCAAATAAAAGAAATGAAGAAAGGTGTCAGTTTTCACAGTATATCAACTGCTGTTATAAAATATAAAATTGTTTGTTATATAAGTATCTATCTATAAAGCTAGCATAGTAACGATTTAACCCATATTACAGTATTCTAGAATTATTAACATTTAGATAAAATGTTTATACTTATATGTTCACAAGTTATTTGTTCTCAATTCATTTATCGCCGTGATATCACCTTTATGTGCTGAGGCGGCGTAAAGCAACCACAAATCAATCAATCAATCTAAATACTTCATTTACCAATTGTGTTATCCTAAAAAAAAACACAATTTCGATTGACTTCAATTATGGAGATGGCATATAACTGTAACAACATAATTGTTTCTCTTTGTACATAATGCAAGGAAATATATGGTAAATAGATCATGAAATTAATTTGGCAGTAAGTGGAGTATATGTTATAAAATATAGATATTATACTTAAGAAATGAATCAAAATTATCACATGGAGATGAAGAAATGAATACAGTATCTGACATATATATGCTATTGTCAATAACCAAGTTAGCTTATGTGAATACCAGTGCATAAATATTCAGTGTTTTCTTCACAAATAATGCAAGATGGTCTTGAGTTATAGCTTCTATAGGTACTGAAGTTGTGTATCTTTTAATTACTTTACAGTTTTTCCTTTATAAATCTTTGTGCTATTATGTTCCTTTGGTTGTATGACTCATGACGTGACTCAGTATTTGTTCATCAGGTATCCAGGTTTTTAGCGGTTCCTGTTGCAGCTGGGTAAAGAGGTGCAATTATGATGCAAGAGGTTTTTAAAGTGTTGTTTTCACTTGTTACTGTTGTCTTTATATTTTACTTAGTTTGTACTTTATTGAGAAAGTGTAAACTATATGCTATATGTACTATCAACTACAAAAACGTTTTGTTGCTGTCATGTTGCTGTCATTGTCAAATTTACTATCAACTACAAAAAATAATCTTGTTGGCTACTATGTAGATTTATTTGTATGTAAATATTTGAGTTTTTAGATTTGTATGTTGGTGATGTATGTTTACACAGTTTTGCTGCTGGATCCTAATGATTGTCACATTAATCTATTATGTCTGTTTGGGTTGCTCACCCAATTGTACATGTAGTAAAAAGATAATTGCCTAGAACATTTGTAGGTAAATGCAGTTCATAAACATGGATGGAAATATCTCTGCATGGTCACAACAAACATATGTATCTGATGCTGTTAAAATCGGCTATATCAAATATGATTCACTCTCTGATAAAGTCGCAATTTATATTGGTCGTCCAAAATTCAGATAACATTAAAAATGTAAAATTATGCACAACACAAATATCGCCAGCATTAAATACTCAGCTTTGTAGGGGTAATTCATAATTCAAAAGTGAAAAAGTTTAGAAGTAATATATACAAAATATGTTACTGCTTCATTACTATCCTATATAAAATTGCTTTAACACTAGTTTCGACATTTGAGAAGATGTCCTAATTCCTTTTTTGTCTTTCAGCTTGTAATATTCCAGTTTAATGGATTATTATAGTCCAATGGTTCTCATAAGGAGAAATCCTTATTACTCCTCCTACACACACCTTTCCATTTGCCAGACATTTTGATATCAGTTATTCCAAAATAAATGTGTACTTAGTCTGAATCAAAGTTAAATAGTTCAAAAATCTGTATAACCTGCTTTGGTAAAGTATTAATCCGAATCACTGAAACATTAAGAAGTTTTTAGCTATGCCACTTTTGAGCAAAAATGATTCTGTTATCTGTTTAATCTGCATTGAAAAAACTGGACACTAAAGGCAGCATGTACTGGTTTTCAATATACAACTACTTAATGGGATATTCCTAAATGGGAGGAGCTAAACTACACCCAAGTGTATGTGCAAACAAACAAAGGATAAAGGAAAGCCAGATGCCACAAATGGTCATTAATTAACAAAACATGTATATTTGGAATGGAACTGATGTAAATAAACCCCCTGCTAAGAACACCCGATTAACTCACATGTAGCTGATTAAGATATGATAATAAATCTGTTTCTTCTCAATAATAAAGAAAACAAAAAATCCTGGGAAAATCCTAAAATAATGACTACTGAGAGTAATGGAAACCAAACTTTGTATAAACATAACTTATATAACATACAAGTAACTATTTAAGAAAAGTCAAAAGTCTAATTCATCTTCACTACCTTACTAGAAGCATTTCTTTTTTAATTGTGAACAATTCCAAGAAGAACCTCATGCAAGTACAGCTAGAATATACATAGATATAGACAATTTTCAATGGAAAGAAACAAAATAATACTTATTGTTGTGTAAGGTTGTTATCTTAACTGACTAGTAATGTCAGTTGATATATCATGTAAATATTACATGAAAAATATAAAGCAGCTTGAATTGTAATTGAAAAATATTTTGTTAACAATTCAAAATTTTGAGAACAGTTTATTTTCAAATATAATAATAAATTGTAATAGCATTCATTGGTAATTCATGTCAACACAGAAGTGCTGTTGGATGGTAATATTCCAATGGCGGAAACATCCAACAGCCGTGGCATCGACCAAATGGTTGTAAAAAAAACAGCTATGAAACTAAGCTTATAACTTTATACGCCAGACACGCTTCCTATTTTTTTTAAGAACATTAAAGATTTACTCATTTTTTGTAACTCCATTTTCCCCTAACCTTATTAATATGTTTTCCAAACTAATACAAAATGTGAAAATCCCATATTTTATTCAAATTGATAGATCGGTACAGTTAATGAGAAAAAAATTATCTTGAGGATGAAAACAGGTCAGGTTTATGATTTTTCGTTGGATATTGGGACTTCTTGCGTAATGTTGTGCGTTTGTTTTTTTTCTACATTGGCTAGAGGTATAGGGGGAGGGTTGAGATCTCAAAAATCATGTTTAACCCCGCTGCATTTTTGCGCCTGTCCCAAGTCAGGAGCCTCTGGCCTTTGTTAGTTTTGTATCTTTTTTAATTTTAGTTTCTTGTGTATAATTTGGAGTTTAGTATGTCGTCCATTATCACTGAACTAGTATACATATTTGTTTAGGGGCCAGCTGAAGGACGCCTCCGGGTGCGGGAGTTTCTTGCTGCATTGAAGACCCATTGGTGGCCTTCGGCTGTCGTCTGCTCTATGGTCGGGTTGTTGTCTCTTTGGCACATTCCCCATTTCCATTCTCAATTTTATTCTTGGGTCTTTTCTTCTTATAGAAGACTTTAATAGCTCATAAAAAGGTCATTACCGAAATTTAAAACAGCTTCTACATTTATTTCTACGAATTAAGATCCAAGGAATGCTAATGCTAAAAAAAGGTATAATTCTGAGTCACCTTTTTCCTGCCATTTAAAAAAATCAGAAATCGTAAAAAGGAGTTCATAGTCTATAGATATTTTTAGGTTCTTTTGTTTCTTTACTAATGCTCTTCTGACTTATAGTATCTATTTTATATTCTAGATTTTTTTTTAAATTTCACCTGGCTACATCCTTTACTCATTTAAAGAGTTGCAATTCTCTTGAATGGTTTTTCAAATTAATTACCACTTATGAACACGACTTTTTTCTACCTAAAACTGGTGTTCTGCACATAATCCTAACTTATTGTTCCTAATAAATTCATATCGTTACTTATTTAAAAAGGGGCGTATGACATTTGCGCCAATTTTTAAATTTTCGATCTTTCATTTGCGCCGATTTGATTTTTTTTATTTGCGCCGATTTAGAACAGGTAAACTAAAGATGAATTTCATTTTTATTTATCATTTTTAACCTCTTCCGTTCGCCAGTTGTACATATGTTATGAATGGTCAATTGTAACATGTATATAAATGCTGTCCCCTGCAAGTAGATTTTTGACGTTTTCACCTGGCTCAGAACTGGTGGAGGGAAATCCAGTATGTTACGTTAAGCACAGAGTAAATAGACAAACCAAGTGACACTGCCAAATGGTTATCGCAATTTTTCGAGCAACAATTCCTTTCCCAAAATGAAAACGAGGACTGCTTCACGTTTGTCATTTTTATGTCTGACGCTCTTTTCTGATTACAAATGTCATGCATTGTTAGACTACGTACTAAGTAATATGTACTTATATAATAACTCTCAACTTCACGTTATGCACCTCATTTCTGGGCAGCTGCACCCATTGAAAAATAAGAGGACGAATAACGGTCTAGAATCATTACAATGAACAAATTATAACATATATACAACTAGCTAACGGAAGAGGTTTACAATGATAACGAAAAAAAAAAGATAACATTCACCTACTATTTACCTGTACACAAATCGGCGCAAATGAAAGAAAAATCGGCGCAATTGAAAGAAAAAAATCGGCGTAAATAAAAAACAGATCGGCGCAAATGCAAAACGCCGTTAAAAAGCTCAAATGCAATGCTTTCTTATATTTGAAATAACTGACAATATATGTAACACATGTTCAAACTCTCTATTTATTTTTTAAATAGAGAGTAATATTTCATTGTTCATCTTCATACTTGCCCGTTCGCTTCTTAGGTAAGAACGTCCAGTTGGAAGTAAAATGAGCACCAGGAATTATTAAAATACAGTTCTGTTTTGCGAGTCGTCATTCCTTCGTGTAGATTATACCTGTTATAAAATCGCATTTACTGAAATACAACATTAAACTCAGACAACAATGCACTATATTCATGATATTTGAAATATATTAAAACAGTTTTATAATTAAATTCTCCGATGCATTTCCGGACTGAATTTCTGTCACAGATTGTATCCAAGCGAATAAAGACGTACACTGTCAATTGCTAATCATTCCTTTTCTGTACATTAAAACAATATTAACTGTGTTAACTTAGTTATTAGAATTAAGAATGAATACGGGGAAAGTATTAATTAAGTATTGGATGGATAGGAGTAAATTCCTACATTACTGTATAAATTCTAATAAAATTTTGTATGGGCAGATAAGTATTAATTTAATTAAGCCATAATTTATGTAGCTGAATGCTTATGCCCTTTCTAAACATAACAGTTTTTGATATTTTTGTAATTTAAAAAACTACTAAGTCGGAGTAAAATGCAGCATCTATAATGCATAGATTTACAGTTGGATCAAATGTATATGAGACCTTGAAAATGTAAACTTGCCACATCTATATAAAAAAAAAAAAAAAAAAAAAAAATCCATAAAAGCTACAAAGCATGCAGTTAGTAAACTTGATAAAAAACCTTTCTGCAGACAATTTTCTCTAAATCATTTTTATGGTAATCTGATATCTCTTGGTTTTTGCAGTATATTTACAGAATGTAAAACATGTTCAAGCCTATTTACGGTGTATTACTTTCTGACAGCAAAGGATAATTTTTATTACCTTGCAGATACCTTTACCTTATTCTACATAGATACAATTTAATGGTAGAGTATAGTAAACTCATAATTTAAGGCGAAGTGTACGTAATTAACTACTCCACAGATTTTTTTTAAATTTTACATGTGGATTCTGCTTGTAAAAATACATCACACAATAAAATAAAAAAAGGGGGTAACCGTTTTCGTTTTTCAGATACAAGCTGTTGAAATTAACAGCATTATAAGCCAAAAATACAAAGTATATATAGGGAAAATCATAAAAATCGGCAGATATTTTTACTTTATCAAGATTTTCTAATTCGTTGCTCCACAGTATTTTTAAAAAAATCGATATGCTATTCAAAAATGAACGACGAACCCATTGGTGCAAAGAAAGTCCTTAGCAACCGTGCTAGTTTTCAAGCTATATTCTGTGGAAGTTTGATTTCTAGCGGAAAGAATAAAAACAATTGGCGACGTTATTGATGTCTACTGTAACGTCATCACAATTTCTACTCTATAACGCTATTATACCGTACAGTGTCGTAACAAAATCGTGAGTGTGTATAACCCATTTTCCTAATTATTGCAAATGCTCAAGCGTTAATTTCTGTGTCATTTGGACTCTTGTGGAGAGTTGTCTTATTGGCAATCATGCCACATGTTCTTTTTTTATATTGTAATGTTCTAATAATTATGAATCAAATATCAAGTTTAAAATTGTCCCAGTAAACACAGCGTTGACAGAATGATTCTATACGTATTTAAATAATCGGTTATAATATTGGGATCGCGTATACACGTCTTTTTTAAAATCTTATTTCTGCATGTTTGTATTTTAAAAAAGTGAATATAATTTGCTGCATCTTTTCATCCTCACCATTTCCGGTGCTATTCGAGGGATTTCGCACAAAGCCCATTTTTTGTCAGGTTCACACGCGTGCACGTGACACAACTCTGCAATTTTATTTAAAAAATTTCCTGTCTCGATCGCTTTCCCTTTTCTTTAACTACACGACAAAGCATGATTTAATGTTTGCTGGAGATTTTAAGTAAAAAAGGAAATAATTTTTTGTTCCATAATTTGTTTAATATCCACATGCACGACTCCGAAAAAATAAGAAAACTGCATCTGCATATTATCTTGAGAATTTTTATGACTGTAATAAGGTCAAAAGAAGAACCCGCATATGAATTTTAGCAAAGTAAAACAGATCGGAGTTTTAACTTCACGTAGCACAGATCATTCCCAGTGTTAGCCTTAGCATTGCGTATATTGTGTATAATGCTATAGCATTGTGTATTGTGTAATGCTAAAGTTTTGTGCATAGTGATATGCTATAAATTAATGTACTGGTGTAATGCTATAAGAATGTACCAAGAGCGATGCTATACGAGTTTACCTAGTATAGTGCCATACAAATTGTTCCTGTATATAATGCAAATGAATTGCAGTTTTGTTAATATAATATGAACATAAGGAGCTGTGGTATGATTGAAATGAGACAACTATCTGCCACGTTTAAGGTAGATCGGGTGTCTTTTTCTGAGCGTCCGTTCTGATCATGTTAATTGCAAAAACTTTTTTGTTTTAAAAATATTTTACCAAGTATCATTTAATATACAACAAAATACCTAAAACTTGAAGTTTAAAGATTGAACTATCAAGAAATTAAGTGTCGTAAAGTATATTTAAAATTTTTGGGGATTTTTTCAAGAAAATAAGGCCCGTGACCCCTTATTTTTATTTGATATTTCGGAGTTATTAATGAAAAGCAATTCTCTCATCAAATTTTAGCCAATTCTATCGTTTAATGTTTCCGCAATAAGGAAAACTTAAGTTTCCCCTATATCAACAATATAAAATAACCCAAATTTCGTTAATTTCAATGTGTTATTACGAAAAAACAAGGTCCGTGATCCCCAGTTTTTATATTGAAATTAAAAATTACATTGACACAGAAGTCTTACAGAAGTTTAAGAAAAATCTATCGTCCAATATTTAGACACCCCAGCTACCTTAAAGGATGTGGATGTAAGCAATTGTTATAGGCAATCATACGGCCTTCAACAATGAGAAAATCCATACCGTATATAGTCGCCGGGTTATAAAAAACCCGACATTGTAGAACTATTATTCTTCACCCCTACCCCTTCTTCCCCTACCTTATACTACTGCTGAATGATACACAAAAGCACAACAAAAGAGAACAAATTTCGCTATCCCTTCGAAATCGGAATTTGATTAAGAAAAAATAACACGTTCTATTTTTATCATACATGTGTAGTTTCAGTTTCAACCATGGTTCTAAATTCAGATTTTACTTTCCCCAAAAATTGCGGACGGAATAGAAGACACCTGTTTATTTTATGCACCTTGAAAACTGAGATTTGGATGACATAGATTTTACATATTCTGAGATAAAAGTAATAGTGAACAATTCTTAGTTTCTGAGTATGTAATGTTTTGTGGACGGAATCTGATGGGGTTTTTTTTATGTTGGCTTTTTCTTCGGCTTATAAATGTTGTACTAGTGGTCAATTACCCCTTAGTATATTTTATACTTTTTACATAAATAATAAAATATAAAACATCATAAAATTTTCAATTGCATAAAAACGGACATGCCAACGTCTTTCTTGTTCAAGACACAAATTCACATGCAATATAATTATTCGTTACCTATAATTTTACGCTACAGGATCTACAGTACACTGTGCATTTCATTCAAAACTATGGTTTTTCAAAAAATATTGTGGGGTCAATTCTGGTTTGATTTTAATGAATTTGATACGAATAGAAGCAGAATTGTCACTGGTTTATTTTTTATTTGGTTATAATTTTGTTGTTTAGGCGCTATTACCTTCTGTTGAAATAAACACGAGTCGTATTGTGTACCTGCTCCTGCGTGTCTAAAACAAAAACAGTGGTAATAGAGTCAGACTAACTCACAATAGGATACTCAGATTTCTGATTGGAGTCATTCTAATTATTTCTTTGAAGTTTTGAGATAGCACATGAATACTTGTTTGAATTCATGATAGACCGCACGAAGTCATTTCTCTTTCATGTGCCCATTTTTCCTTTCTTGGAATAGGGGAGATAACCCGCGTAACTAACGACGCACGTTTTTTATCCTGAATTCCGCTAGAGGCGTGCAATTACGTACACTTCGCCTTAAAGCAATATTATAAAATCCGCAGAAACAGCAGGTAAACTAATAATTATAATCCATTCAATAACATAAAGGTCTCAAACTTCTGAACCCAGTCTCATAAACAGTTCCTGTAGTATTAGCATGTTACTGTTCCAAAGATCATCAACTGCTGATTTAGGACCACATTAAATCTGAGCTGCATGGGCACTTCATTGAAAGTTGTGCAGCACTGGGTCGTGTTTGTGAGATCTGTCTATCCAGAGGTGCATGTTGAAATGAGGAGGCTCTAGTATCTAATGTTTGTATGGTTGAATATGGATAATGTATCCTGTTTAAAACATGGGAACATGAACTCTGATTCATATGACTAGTTGCTGAACATTATGCATTTACTACAGATGAAGTTGAATCCACAACTATAAGTATTAGTCCCTTTGTTCCAAATTAAGTTAATTTAGTTTAATTAGTCCAGGTTTAAAACATCCCATTAAATAACAGAATTTGTCCAGGTTTACAACATCCCATAAAATAACAGTAAAACATCTAGAGCACTGAGATTTAACATTAAAGTCCATTGGGTATGTACTATGAAGATCTTAAATGCTTGGTCCTGAATTCTCTGTCATTATTCAAGAGTATTGAACAGTTTATAACATGATATGAATACCATCAATGTTCAAGTGTATAATGTATATATGACTGAGCAGCAATGATAAATATAAAGCTTAACAATTAAGTCGGTGAAGGTGTTGATCCAACTAGCATTAAATAATTTAGTCGAGCTGTTGCCACAGCTATGCAGAAAAAGAAGCATGTCAAACTGGTAGAGTCCAATGCTTGTGATTGTCCATTTGATGTTCCCAATGTGCATACAGGAGGTGCAATATCTTGTTTCCCTCAGTGTATAAATATGCAAACAAAAAAAATGAAGAAAGGTGTCAGTTTTCACAGTATATCAAATGCTGTTATAAAATATAAAATTGTTTGTTATATAAGTAACTATCTGTAAAGCTAGCATAGTAACGATTTAACCCATATCACAGTATTCTAGAATTATTAACATTTAGATAAAATGTTTATACTTATATGTTCACAAGTTATTTGTTCTTAATTCATTTATCGCCGTGATATCACCTTTATGTGCTGAGGCGGCGTAAAGCAACCACAAATCAATCAATCAATCTAAATACTCCATTTACCTGTTGTGTTTACCAAAAAAACACAATTTCGATTGACTTCAATTATGGAGATGCCATATAACTGTAACAACATAATTGTTTCTCTTTGTACATAATGCAAGGAAATATATGGTAAATAGATCATGAAATTATTTTGGCAGAAAGTGGAGTATATGTTATAAAATATAGATATTATACTAAAGAAATAAATCAAAATTATCACATGAAGATAAAGAAATGAATACAATATCTGACATATATATGCTATTGTCAATAACCAAGTTAGCTTATGTGAATACCAGTGCATAAATATTCAGTGTCTACTTCACAAATAATACAAGATGGTCTTGAGTTATAGCTTCTATAGGTACTGAAGTTGTGTATCTTTTAATTACTTTACAGTTTTTCCTTTATAAGTCTTTGTGCTATTATGTTACTTTGGTTGTATGACTCATGACGTGACTCAGTATTTGTTCATCAGCTATCCAGGTTTTTAGCGGTTCCTGTTGCAGGTGGGTCAAGAGGTGCAATTATGGTGCAAAAGGTTTTTAAAGTGTTGTTTACTCTTGTTACTGTTGTCTTTATATTTTACTTGATTTGTACTTTATTGAGAAAGTGTAAACTATATGCTGTATGAACTTTCAACTACAAAAACATTTTGTTGCTGTCTTTGTCAAATTTACTATCAACTACAAAAAAAAATCTTGTTGGCTACTATGTAGATTTATTTGTATGTAAATATTTGAGTTTTTAGTCAGATTTGTATGTTGGTGATGTATGTTTACTGCTGCTGCTGCTGGATCCTAATGATTGTCACATTAACCTATTATGTCTGTTTGGGTTGCTCACCCAATTGTACATGTAGTAAAAAGATACTTGCCTAGAACATTTGTAGGTAAATGCAGTTCATAAACATGGATGGAAATATCTCTGCATGGTCACAACAAACATATGTATCTGATGCTGTTAAAATCGGCTATATCAAATATAATTCACTCTCTAATAAAGTCGCAGTTTATATTGGTCGTCCAAAATTCAGATAACATTAAAAATGTAAAATTATGCACAACACAAATATCGCCAGCATTAAATACTCAGCTTTTTAGGGGTAATTCATAATCCAAAAGTGAAAAAGTTTAGAAGTAATATATACAAAATATGTTACTGCTTCATTACTATCCTATATAAAATTGCTTTAACACTAGTTTTGACATTTGAGAAGATGTCCTAATTCCTTTTTTGTCATTCAGCTTGTAATATTCCAGTTTAATGGATTTTTATAGTCCAATGGTTCTCATAAGGAGAAATCCTTATTACTCCTCCTACACACACCTTTCCATTTGCCAGACATTTTGATATTAGTTATTCCAAAATAAATGTGTATTTAGTCGGAATCAAAATTTGATAGTTCAAAAATCTGTATAACCTGCTTTGGTAAAGTATTAATCCGGATCACTGAAACATTAAGAAGTTTTATAGCTAAGCCACTTTTGAGCAAAAATGATTCTTTTATCTGTTTAATTTGCATTCAAAAAACTGGACACTAAAGGCAGTATGTACTGGTTTTCAATATACAACTACTTAATGGGATATTCCTAAATGGGAGGAGCTAAACTACACCCTAGTTTATGTGCAAACAAACAAAGGATAAAGGAAAGCCAGATGCCACAAGTGGTCACTAATTAACAAAACATGTATATTTGTAATGGAACTGATGTAAATAATCCCCTGCTAAGAACACCTGATAAACTCACATGTAGCTGATTAAGATATGATAATAAATCTGTTTCTTCTCAATAATAAAGAAAACAAAAAATCCTGGGAAAATCCTAAAATAATGACGACTGAGTGTAATGGAAATCAAACTTTGTATAAACATAACTTATATAACATATAAGTAACTATTTAAGAAAAGTCAAAAGTCTAATTCATCTTCACTACCTTACTAGAAGCATTTCTTTTTTTAATTGTGAAAAATTCCAAGAAGAACCTCATGCAAGTACAGCTAGAATATACATAGATATAGACAATTTTCAATGGAAAGAAACAAAATAATACTTATTGTTGTGTAAGGTTGTAATCTTAACTGACTAGTAATGTCAGTTGATATATCATGAAATTATTACATGAAAAATATAAAGCAGCTTGAATTGTAAGTGAAAAATATTTTGTTAACAATTCAAAATTTTGAGAACAGTTTATTTTCAAATATAATAATAAATTGTAATAGCATTCATTGGTAATTCATGTCAACACAGAAGTGCTGTTGGATGGTAATATTCCAATGGCGGAAACATCCAACAGCCGGGGCATCGACCAAATGTTTGTAAAAAAAAACAGATATGAAACTAAGCTTATAACTTTATACGTCAGACACGCTTCCTATTTTTTTAAGAACATTAAAGATTTACTCATTTTTCGTAACTCCATTTTCCCCTAACATTATCAATATGAAGGTTTTCCAAACTAATACAAAACGTGATAATCCCATATTTTATTCAAATTGATAGATCGGTACAGTTAATGAGAACAATTTTATCTTGAGGATGAAAACAGGTCAGGTTTATGATTTTTCGTCGGATATTCGGACTTCTTGGGTCTTTTCTTCTCATAAAAGACTTTAATAGCTCATAAAAAGGTCATTACCGAAATTTAAAACTGCTTCTACATTTTTTTTTCTACGAATTAAGACCCAAGAAATGCTAATGCTAAAAAAAGGTATAATTCTGAGTCACCTTTTTCCTGCCATTTAAAAAAATCAGAAATCGTAAAAAGGAGTTCATAGTCTATAGATATATTTAGGTTATTTTGTTTCTTTACTAATGCTCTTCTGACTTATAGTATCTATTTTATATTCTAGATGTTTTTTTAATTTCACCTGGCTACATCCTTCACTCATTTAAAGAGTTGCAATTCTCTTGAATGGTTTTTCAAATTGATTACAACTTATAAACACGACTTTAGAATTTCAAATGTGACGTCACTTTGTGCGTTGAGGCTTTGGCTAACTCGGCTGTGTATTTTTATGTGTTGGATTAAGTTGTTTTATGTAATGTGTCCGTTTTTATTCTGTAGTTAGTCCCCACTTCGGTTTTATCATGTATATCTATTATTTAGTCATTTTATAAAATTTACTGTTTGCAAAATTATAAATTATTCTAAATAATAAGGATGTTCTTGTCCCAGGCAGAAAACCCTGGCCGTGTTAGGCGCAACTTTTTGGAAGTTTTGGTCCTCTGTGCTCTTCAGCTTTGTACTTGATTTGGCTTTCAAACTTTTTTCATCTGAGCGTCACTGGTTGGTCTAGTGTGGACGAGACGCACGTCTGGCGTATTGAATTTTAAGCCTAGTACCTTTAGTAAGCTATTATTCGTGTGTTTCTTTGTCCTATATGTTCTCCCATTTATTTGTATTGTGGTCCTGTCATGTGATGTTGTCGTTTTGGTGTTGTGTTTGACGTTGCAATAAAAGCGGGAGGTTTGGCATGCAACAAAACCAGGTTCAACCCACCATTTTTTTCTTAAAATGTCCTGTACCAAGTCAGGAAAATAGCCATTGTTATATTATAGTTCGTTTTTGTGTGTGTTACATTTTAATGTTGTGTTTTTGTTGTGTCGTTGTTCTCCTCTTATATTCGATGCGTTTCCCTCAGTTTTAGTTTGTAACCCGGATTTGTTTTTATCTCTATCGATTTATGAGTTTCGAACAGCGGTATACTACTGTTGATTTTATTCTACCTAAAACTGGTGTTCTGCACATAATGCTAACTTATTGTTCCTATCGATCTTTCATATGCGCCGATTTAGTACAGGTAAACTAAAGATGAATTTCATTTTTTTTTATCATTATAAACCTCTTCCGTTCGCCAGTTGCACATATGTTATGAATGGTCAATTATAACATGTATATAACTGCTGTTCCCTGCAAGTAGATTTTTGACGTTTTCATCTGGCTCAGAACTTGTGGAGGGAAATCCAGTCTGTTACGTTAAGCACAGAGTATAGAGACAAACCAAGTGACACTGGCAAATGGTTATCGCATTGTTCATCTTCATACTTGCCCGTTGGAAGTTTTAACGTGCACTTTCTTCAAAGTGTTCACCTATGTTTATTTTTCTAAAGGATATTGAATGACAATTAAACATTACTTTAATCGCTTAGACTGGCTTGTAAGGTAAGAACGTCCAGTTGGAAGTAAAATGAGCACCAAAAATTATTAAAATACAGTTCTGATTTGCGAGACGTCATTCCTTCGTGTAGATTATACCTGTTATAATATCGCATTTACTGAAATACAACATTAAACTCAGACAACAATGCACTATATTTCATGATATTTGAATTATATTAAAACAGTTTTATAATTAAATTCTCCGGTGCATTTCCGGACTGAATTTTTGTCACAGATTGTATCCAAGCGAATAAAGACGTACACTGTCAATTGCTAATCATTTCTTTTCTGTACATTAAAACAATATTAACTGTGTTAACTTAATTATTAGAATTAAGAATAATACGGGGAAAATATTAATGAGACTACTTCAGATAAAAAGAGTTCCGTAGCCTATTTTAAAGCAAATATATGAACCTATTCCATTTACCCTCCCTCAGTTTTCTGTAGCAGTTCAAATTGCCCGACCGGCTTCTATTAAAAGACCTACAAAATAGCGGTGTGAAACCATTTTGATAGTCTCCCGAAATAAACATTATAAGCTTGACTTATCCCGTAGGAACCCCTTTATCGTTGTATAAGAGTTCAACAAAAAGGAATCTTATATGCAGTAGCCAAGGATAATTAAGTATTACCAAACAGGAGTGAGAATAGACTGACACAACTGTTGATTCGATGACAATAATATCATGCATGATGTTTATGCAAATCTATGTTTCTCTCAAAATATTCCATATCTCTAGATATAATGCATCTATTGCAGGATAAATCAGAACGACAAAAACAACAGAAACGTTTTTTAGAATATTTGTGTGAAGTGCTGTTTAAACAAGACAAGAAAGATCATTTGAGAAAAGTGTATTTTGTTTCTAATACGGATGATGCTGATGATGTTTTTGAAACGATTAGAAAAGACATATCACGTCAAGCTATGGGTATGCTGCATTGGGGTAGAGACTGTCCGTTGAAATGGCTTTTGTTTCAACAAGTGTTAGGAAAGCTGAAGGATAGCGGTGTGCCAATTTCTACAACTGCCAAATTGTTAAAAATTTCAATGCACGAGGATATTGGCATAACCACCGAAGAAGAATTCAAATCATGCCTTCAATACTGCCATGACAATGGAACAGTTGTCTACTTTGATGAGAAAACTTTGAATGATCATGTTATTTTGGACCCTAAATGGTTGGTCGATGCATTTAGATGTCTAGTATCAGATAAAATGGAATTTGACAGCAGCCTAGCCGATGATTGGCATATATTAAATGAATATGGAGAATTGACGGATTCACTTATATACCACCTGTTTAAGAAGGAACAAAAAATGAACTTTTTAAAGAACAAAATACATTTACTTGAAGTTATGAAAAAGTTTGATATCATTGTAAACCTAAAAAATTCTACTGTTTTATACATGCCATGCATGATGAAGTCATGCTCTTTTGAAGACGTCAAGAAACAGTTAGTTGGTGACAGTCAATCTATTCATAAGACTAGCTGGTTATGTTTAGAGTTTGAGTTTCTTCCTCCAGCTTTTTTCAATCACATTCTTGTATGGTATATTAAACAGTTTTCTGTGACTGTTATATTAAAAAAAGAAACTCGTTACGAAAGGAAAGCATTGTATCGCCAGATAGGTGTCTTTGATTTAGATTCGTCCAGATGTGAACAATTAGTAGTTTGTGAAGGATCAAATGTCATCGCCCTCCAGATATGGAGTTCAAGAATGCCCGATCGAACATATGGAGATTTCGGAATAAACTTACTTCAATTCATTGATACACTACGTGACCGCTACAGACTCAAAATAGTCTATGAAAAAGCATTCAAGTGTAACGACGGAGACTTCACAATCCATAGGGAGAGAATGAATGATTTGCTATCTAAAGAATACCGTTGCTTGGAACATAAAATAAATCACACATCACACGAATTAGTAAATCCCTGGGGATTCAGTGCAGAATTACAGTAAGTAGAATTACGCATCTAATGACATTTTAATTGCAGCTGTTTATGCAATAAATGCAATTAATGCAGAACAAAAACATAATATTTGGTATATTTTGCCTTATTTATAGTTCTGTCAGTTGCATATATTTGGTTTTGCTTCCCGTTCCTTGTGACAGCACCAGAATTCCTAACATAAATGACGCACGCGAACGATGTTTGATTTATAAACTTTCAACATAATGAAAGAGTGATTATTTTGGACATTTGTTAATAATGCAAGCGTCTTTTCATTCTACCTGCTTAACGTCTTCCTCGTATTTATACAACGCACAAGTGTTGAACGACCAATTCTATTTTCAATCATAATATGTTTCAACGTATTCGGAAACTTAATCAAATCGGAAAGTGTACCTGCATATTCTTTTTCACGTGTATCTGTTTACAGGGCTAAATACGACACTCCATTAGTATTTTAGAATGTTCTTCTTCTTCTTATTTATGAATTTATAGTCATGATATTGAAGCATTTTGTTAACAATTTTTGTTTCGAAATGTAGTTTAAAACGTTTAAGTCACAATGCGTATAGGAGCAAGACGGACTCTTTATTATTTAAAACTAGCACAATCCTATTCCCAAACTGTGGGGCAAAGGATCCTGAAGCAGATCATTTCGCTCCAAAGTGTCTCTGGACAGCAGTATGTGTCATATTTGAAAAAAATCTGTGTCATAGACATATATCTTGGGTGTTTATAAGCACCATTATTTTTTTATTTAATATTTCTATAGAATATTTTGGAGACTTATGGTTACATGGTTACTAAAGCTTGTACACAGATACACAAAGAGGTGAACATTTGATTTGTTAACGTCCAGTGATGGTTATTACAACTAATATGGGAAGCTGCACATTCACCTCTGACCTTGTGTGTACTCTCATTTGTAAAATGTTCATGCTATTTAAGTAAAATGTTACAAAAATGAAATATTCTGAATGGATAGAGTCTCAAAAACACATTTTATGAGAAAATTGCTTTGAAATACACTGTACCATGAATATTAATAGACAGACCAAGCCACATTGGGGAGCTTTTTCTGACTTTTTCTCCTTATTTCTTATATTTTGTTATGATAAAAAAAATATAAATTTCTAAGTAATATTCAAATAAATATACAGTTAAAAGTAAATGAAATCATTTTTAAAGCATTTACAACAAATTATTGACTATAAGGGAAGCGTTTTATGTCCTTCTGTGAAACGCGGCGTAAACTTATGTTTGACGAAAAAACTTATATAAACCTCCATGGAGTCAGTTAACTTTTATATGAATGGTTCATTCAGGTTGAATACTCAATTACTCATTTATAATCAAATTGTTTTCATTAATGAGTGAAAGTTACCACAATTTTTCTTAATTATTGGTCTAAAAAATTGAAATTATGAGGAAATGAGAGGAATAAATGGACCAAAAGTGACCTTATAATGAAGACAAACAGGTCCATTAGTGGTATTTATCATCATAGAGTCATATTGTGTAACATATTCAACTGTTTTTAGGCAGATAAGATGAATATTTGATATTTTATTGGTCCACACTTTATCCTATCATGAAGCGGCTTGATTTTGTTTTTTTCGAAGAAATTTTGTTTGAATCGCTGTAGAATGATGTCGTCTTAAATTATTCTAGATTTTTCTCAAAATATTGAACTGATATAATTCAGTAATTCTTGAAATAACCAATGATTATAACATGATTTGCATGTCTATAAATACTTGAATTGGATTGGTCAATTAGCATTTTTCCCTTGGTTTACACTTCGATAAATTACGTTTCCGAAACTTCTTTCGTAACCTTAACTGTGATATATTCACACACGTTATACATGCATGCAGGGATCCCGGGATTTTCTGCAAATTGAGGTTAAAAAACAAATATATAACAGTTTTTTCTATTCTAATTCATGTAAAACAAAAAAGAAATAATGTATTACCGCTTCGGAAATGTATAAGATTAAATTTTCAATCACAGTCCGCAAAATTTCATGAATGGTTTAGCGAGTTGTTAATTACGTCATGGCAAAGTATGACGTCATACGAATATATACTTTTAAGTCCTGGGATATAACAAGAAATCTAACCTTGTTTGTTTTGTGGAATTAGCTTTTCTCCGTGTGATTTTCTTAAGTCTTTTTTCCTTGCTTTCCTCTGAAATTCCAATAGTGACGCCACAAAAAAGCCGACCATGCCTGATGACGTCACATTAAAACAACGCATCGTTTTGCAGATCATTCGAAAAGAATAATTATGATTGTCTGCATATCGTCTAAAAATCATTAGAGAAACAGATTTCACTACAAAATTTCGTGCATTACGATATTTATCTACTCTCGACAGTAATAACAATAACGATATGTCAATTGATGGAATAAAAAGAAGAAGAAAAGGTGAGATCCTAATGTAAACAAAAAAGACTAAGCAAAAAATGCAACAATTAAAAACAAATTATGTTGTCTTAAAAAAAGTAATATTTCCACTGCTATTCTATTTTTTTTTCAAGTAGATAAAAGGTTTGCTCTATGTGTGGTTTCTCTATTATAAAAAACATAAAGACGGTTATCGCCCTTTTATCATTAATCTATATAAGTGTTTGCCTCTGAGAGTCAATAATTGAACTGACAATTAGTTAAGTCATTCATTTAGGTGTGACATTCGATTAAAGCTGTATATTCTTTTTAATATTCTTTTATAATTACTCATTCAATATACCCCAATGATTATATTTATTCTGAATGGAAGAATGATAACATTTATATATTTTTTAATTTCTAAATCAGATATATGTACACAAATTTCACTGTTTTTCCGAGCTGTATTTTTATTCAGGTTTTTATAGTTTTTTTTTTGTTTTTTTTTTTGATAACTTATAGTGATTCTGCTTAAGACAAATAATCAGAGACACATTTATGCTATATTACAATGATACGATTCAGTGTTCAAGAGGGAATTATTTCTCCACAAAGCAGTATATATTTTAATCTTAAATTGATTATTAATAATAAAGATTAACAAACTAGCATAGTTTTGGCACTTTACAAAAACACATTATACATGAGATTAAAAAAGCAATAACAGTTGAAATAAAAGCTAATCAACAGCAAAAAAAAAAACAAAAATATTTACGTATGTTAGAGCAATGGATAGCGTTTCAAAAATCCTGTTAAAACTTTACATTCTAACAGTATGTTTTAACATGTAGATGGAGAAACATGGTTGGTACATACAGGGTTTCAAGTATTATGAAATTTTTATTTTGTGAACAAGCTTTAAGAAAAAAAAGGAAAAAACAAAAAAGACTTCTGATTAAATTCTTTTGTCCCTTGAGTTCGCAGACCACCAATTCAACAAATACGATTTAGAACGTACATGTTATTAAAAGAATATTTTAATATATGGTTAGGTTTTGGTTTTTTTAAAGGCCGTACGGTGATTTATAGTTCTCTTCTAGATAAGTTGGTCCTTGATGTATAAATATCACATTAGCAAGCATACCACATCTTCGCTGTTTTATAATGATATCATATATATAGTATGCACTCTCTTTAAAGTTCAGCATAATTTGATTGGACGTGCATAATGGATGTGTGGCAACACATATAATTATGTTTTATAACTATGGAACTCAACTCTTGTGTTTTTTTTGGTCATTTATATATGAATCCACGTATTATTGTGCAACCAGGGATAACTGAATTTAGTGTAGATACCTTTAAAACGGCATTACCTACAAAGTGAAAAAAAATTAAGATTTTGTTTGTTTAATACATTGTACATAAGAGCCTAATTATGAAATTAAATTTCGCTATTTGAAGTCAGTTTTGGTTAAATTTTGTCAAAATAAGCTTGAATACATCCATGATCTTTTATTGTTTATAAAATCAATAATTCAACTAATTTGAATCTGTATTCAAACGAACTTTAATTGCAACCTTAATGGGGATGGGCTAAGCATGTTTAGTTCTTAATCAGACAAGAATGTCAACAGTGAAAAAATGCAGCCACAAGGACGACATTTGTTTTGACTGACTTTGTAATAAAACAAATCTCTTAATACCGACAGAAAAATTGTTTACATAATTATTTAAATCTATAATATGAAATCAAACATACCTAGAAAAATCGTGATTATATAATTGTACGTCATATATCAAAGAAATATTAACTTTATCTCATCTATTTATTATTTTTAACATGTCTGTATTTAGTAACATGTGTAATTTCTATAATGAATCATACTGTAAATCAAGATAAAATATATAATTTATTAATCGTGAAATATCATTTTTGTGATTTCACGCTGAAAAGAGATGAAAAATGAATAGTGATTATTAACTTTAGACTTTATTTGATGACATTGATAATGATTCTGTAATTGACTTTAATAAACACCAATCGTGTCTGTAATACAAAATCAGTTAAATTTTCCACACATTACACTCCTCCAACCTTAATTAACACAACTTTTCAATAATATATTGATAGAGCTATCTTTGTAATCTTCAATCCTCGAACATATTGTTAAATTTAATCTAAATGAATATTGTGCAATTGAAATATATGATTTGTTTAAAGTAATGCAACTTTCCTATCAGCTTTACGCCCTTCCATTCGCAAACACCAGCCTGCCTAGTCGCTACATAATTCATTGAGGCTTTTAGACGGTATTACATGCAACAGTGATATCATTATGTCTGTGGAGAAATTATCAGTGACATCACACAGTCTGCGAAGACGTTATCGCGCTTGCTTTCTCTACAAAGCAGTTTATATTTAAATCTAAACCTGATTAGTAAAAACAACATGTGGTGTCAAATATCTATCATTTTCTTTTTATGATATAAGGTTTTTCTGTGTGTGTTGCATTGTCGTTATGTTTTGTGTTGCACTTCAGTGTTTCTGTTGTTTCGTTGTTTTCCTCTTATAGTAGATGTGTTTCCCTCAGTATTTACTTGTAACCCGGATTTGTTTTCTCTCAATTCTCTCAATCGATTTATGACTAACGAACAGCTATATACTACTGCTGCCTTTATTTCCTATATGTCACAATGAATGATGATAAATATACATTTTGTTTTTGCCAAAACTAAAGAAAAATAATGATAAAATAATTAAACTAAAAACTAACGTGCAGTCTATAGGATTGCAACTACATCAAAAGCATAAAAAAAAAAATCAACGCACAAGCAAACAAAAAAAAAATAAAATAAAATTAACAACAGCAGTATACTTACTGATAAACAAGTTCTAAAACAGATTGAACATTTTTATATATTCAAGTTGTATAATAAGTGTTTCAGGCATAGCAAAAAAAAAAAACGAATGATATCATCTCAGCCTGTATTTACAATTTGTGTAGTCACCATTAGATATGCACTTGTATCATCGGACACAATTAAATATTTTGCGCATATTCCACACATCATTTGAGTAACAGCTTGTTTCTAGGACCAGGACTATGCCCATTACTTTTATCCTGGTTTGTAATTTCTCATCAGTTCTCAATGTTCTCATATGCAATTTTTGCTAGATCATTTCGGGGCTCTTTCATTATAAGTAGTTCAACATCTACTACTCTTCCTTTTTTATTCGCAATTTTGTATTCATTTTCCATAACTGATTGTTTATCAGAATAATTCATAAATCTCACAATTATACATCTGGCCTTTTTGGGCAAAAACTTGGGCTCTTGAGGGAATCTTATGAGCATTTGCAATGGTGAAACTGTCTGCTTAATACTTTTCTTCCCCCAGCTCCTTTACACAAAGTTGTCTAAGACTTCCCATATGACCTCACATTCTTTTTGTTTTATACCGTAAATGAGAATTTTGTATTTACGCTCATATTTTTCTATAAAAGAGTCTTTCCATGCAAATAGTTTATCGACGATGCTTTTTTTTCAGAGATTTTAATTTTGTCCATTCGTAGAGTATTACGTTGTGACTCTATATGTCCTATACCTCTCTCAAGTTCGACATGATCTTGTCTAAGTTTTTCCACCTCAGTTTAAGTAGTGTTTAGATTTGCCTTTACTTGCACAACTTCTGACTTGAAACCAGTAATTAGATGCATTATTTTTTTTAATTTCAATAGAGTCTATCCTTGATGTAAAAATATATTAATGAGTATATACCCAACAAGTCTCAATTCACATTCACAATGTTTACATCCCACGTTAATTATGTAATCATATCATTATCTTTATTTACACAAAATTCTGAATTAAAGTAGAAGTCATTTTTAAGTTGTGAACTATTTACATTATTTTTTCCCGACAAATTACTTTTTCAACGTGGACATACTACTTTTTTCTTTAATTAATAATGACAGGAGAAGATGACCTCTGAAATTGATCTTGATATTAAAAAATTACGGTTTTGAAGACAGACATTTAAGTCAAGCATTTTCTTTTAAAGGCATTTATTCCATTCAGTTTGAATTGAGCTTGGAATTTTGCTTGTATAAGTTGCTTCGATGAGAAATGATTTAATTTACAACACAGTGATTAAAGTTTAAGAAAAAAAGCACAACAAAAGACTGCTGATTAAATTGTTTGGCCATTGAGGTGCGAGACCAATTACTAACCCACTTCAAATTAGAACGTATGCAAAAGTATGTTTTACTATATGGTTAGGGTTTTGTTCAATTCTTAAAGGCCGAACGGTGATTTATAGTTACCACTTCAAGGTCAGTTGGTCCCTGGTGTATACATATATCATTTACAAGCAAGCCAAATCTTCACTGTTTTATAATGATATCATATATCAAGTATGTACTCTCTTTAAAGTTTAGCATATTTTGATTGGACGTGCATGAAGGATGTGTGGCAAAACATATGATTATGCTTTATAACTATGAAACTCAACTCTTCTATTTCCTTATTATTTATATAGCAATCCACATGATATCAAACAAATAGGGATAACTGAGTTGCTGTTCGATGTGAGCCAAGGCTCCGTGTTGAAAACCATAATTTGACCTATAATGGTTTACATTTACAAATTGTGATTTGGATGCAGAGTTGTCTCATTGACACTCATACCACATCTTATTGTATCTAGATATCTTTAAAACGGTATTTTTGTACATAAAGTAGGCCGTTAGTTTTCTCGTTTGAATTATTTTACATTTTTGATTTCGGGTTCTTTTATAGCTGACTATGCGATATTGGCTTTGCTCATTGTTGAAAGCGGTACGGTGACTTAAAGCTGTTAATTTCTGTGTCATTTGTTCTTTTTTGGAGAGAGGTTTAATTGGCGATCATACCACATCTTTTTTTTATATTATCTACAAAGTTGAAAAAGTTGATTGTGGTTGTTTATACATTTATAATTGGTTATAAAAGTTAACAGGCTTATAATTTAATACACCAGACGCGCGTTTCGTCTACATAAGACTCATCAGTGACGCTCAGATCAAAATAGTTATAAAGCCAAACAAGTACACAGTTGAAGAGCATTGAGGACCCAAAATTCCAAAAAGTCAAATTATGAAATTATGTGTTGCTATAAGAAGTCAGTTTTGGTTCAATTTTGTCAAAATAAGCTTAAACACATCGATGATGTTTTATTGTTTGTCAATAATTCAACTCATTTGAATCTTTTTTTAGGCGAACTTTGATTTAAACCTTAACGGGGATCGGCTAAGCATGTTTAGTTAATGTGAACAGTGAAAAAAAGGCAGCCACAAGGAAGACCTTTTTTGACTGATTTTGTCATTAAAAAAAATCTCTTAACACAGAAAGAATATTGTTTTACATTTTTAAATGTATGACATGAAATAAAACATACCTAGAAAATGCATTATTCAAGAAATAATTCATGGAAGCCATAGATTTGTTGGAAATTTACACATTACATGGGCCGTGATATTAGAATTTTATCCTGAGCGTTAGCGAGGGATAAAATTAACGAATATCACAGCCCAGGCCATGTGTAAATTTAACACAAATATATGGCTTTCATGAATTACTTCGATTATAATAGGACACATACGATCATTAAAAAACTGAAGCAAGGTTGGGTAATGCCCTGTGTGTGACTGTTCTATTTTACCTCCTGTTAGTAAAAGCTAAAAATCTCCAATAAATCTATAGCGTGCATGAATTATTTCGTAAATCACCGTTTAAGGCGTTAGAAAAATGTTTTATCTCTTTTAAATCTCAACCCCAACGTTTGACATTTTTAATTTACATTTTTTTTCTGGTAAGCTACCGTCAAATTCACAGTTGACATTTCGTTACTAAGGAGCCGCCATTTTGACTTGCTAAAATCAGTTAATGTGCGCATAATGCAACAGAATAGAAATTAAACAACACCAACCTTAAAACTCCATTTCAATGCAATATTATCCGAATTTTGAGGGTTGACGTAACGGAAAAAAATAAGCTTTTGGCGTTTTCATTCGTATGACGTCATGTTTTGAAATGACTCTAATGCACCAAAAAACCGTGATTAATGGACTTTCGCGGAATTTTATTTTATTTTGATTTTGTACTTTTTACGAGCCGAGCTCTAATGCATTAATTCTTTTTGTTATGCCTTAGAATAAGAATAAAGGTCCCGTAGTTTTTTATTTCAATTGCAATTTTAACTCAGCGAAATCGGCATAGTGTTTGCACATAGGTTACGATACATGTGGATTTACGGGGGAGGTAAATTATAACAGCCATTATAATGTACATCTCTGAGTCTGCTCTAAGCATAGATATATCGAGAATTTTATCACGGTATGGTTCACAAAGCGAAAGAAGCACGTCATATTAGAATATACAATTGCACGTGATATATCATAGAAGGATGAACTTAATCTCATCTATTTATAATTTGTAACATCATTAGAGTTATAATAATCAGGGAATAACATGTCTGTATTTAGTAGCATGTTAACGTGTAAATCATATAATGAATCATACTGTAAATCAAGAAAACATATATGATTTATTAATCGTTGAATATTCTTTTTATGACTTTCAGGGAGATCACACTTAGACGGTGAGTAGTGATATATAAACTTTAAGCTTTATTTGATGACATTGATTATGATTCTGTTATTGACTTCAATATAAAACAATAATGTCTGAAATACAAAAAAAAACGGATTAACATTACACTCCTAAAAACTTTTAAGTTCAACATGATTTGAATGAACGTCCATTAACGATATGTGACAAAACGTATAATTCTGCTTTATAACTATGAAACTCAACTCGTGTGTTACCTTTATTATTTATGTAGGAAAATTCAAATCTGAAAGTCCCTCACCGAATGCCAGCATCAAAAGCCTAAACTCATCAAACGAATGGAAAACAACTGTCATATTCCTGACTTGAAATACACATGATATCGAACAACCAGGGATAACTGAATTTAGTGTAGATATCTTTTAAAAGGCATTAACTTCGAAATTGAAAAAAAGAAAAATTAAAATATGATTTTGTTTGTTTCAAACATATATAAATGCCGATATATGAAATACAATTGCGTTATGAGCAGTCAATTTTGTCAAAACAAGCTTTAAACCAACAATGATTTATTATTGATTTGCATTTTGCATTAGTTTGTATGAATAGTATATTTCGATATAAGCTGAAATAAAAGATCACCCACTTATAATATTCAAACTTTTGAGCCATAGTTATATTAGAAAGAAATATTGCATTGCAAATGTATTGAAAACACTTAAACATTGAAAAACATTTCAAAAACAAGTCTTAAAGTTATAATAATAGTATTTCTCAGTGATTTTTTCTTACACATTGATTATTGGAGTATTGCGATTGATGCCATTGAGGATAAGTTGTGTTGAAATTTATGGTTTGTATTTTTTTGTCTATGTCCTTTCCCAAGTCTACGATCCTTTAACCTATGTGACCCCTTGGCTTGTTCCTTGTGCTTATAGGGAAATCTTGTATTGTACTATCCTATTATAGGAACATCCGTTTGTTTTAAATTCATGAAGATTTAGAAGCTTAAACAGTAGTCGATGCGGATAGAAATAAAAGTATTCGCTAGTAATTGATAGCTTCACGACAACCAAAACAGAATTAAAATGGAGCTCTGCTATTTCCCGATTCACAAATAGTGCGGCAAGTCAAACTATGCCCTGTGAAAAGAATATAGTTAACAATGCTTCAATACAAAATATGTTAGTCAAACAGCCTAAATATCGTGAGTCTTAAACATTCAATTGAAAAATTGAAATATAACTTATGAAGAACATGTGATTGGAGAATTTGCCCCGCAAAGTGTTTAACGTGAACAGGAACATGCAGATACTCTTTCTGAATCGGACAAGGCTTTGATGTTTTTGATAGAAAATAACATTACAACAAGTTAATAAATTTGTATACGTTGATAGTTTTATTAATATGAGGGAGATATAATACATTAGCTTCTCTGGAAAATTAAAAGTTTCGTTTTAAAGATGTTGTGATATCAATACTATTTAAATTTCATTTTATTTATTATCTTGAAAGCGCGTATCCCTTTGATATCAATTTAAATAATTCAACGGATACAATTATAGCTTTCTAATATCTGAACTTACATCTTCTAGATGACAATGCTGGTCGGTTTATATCTAATCTATAAGAAATAGAGAAATTATCAGCTTTCCAAGTGCGAGTTCTTTCTATTCAGTGTTAATGTTTCACGGATGTCATTATAGTCGTAGAACCGAGATCACCCTCAAGTTAAGTGGGGTAGGTGTTGTTTGTTCTTTAGTTTGCTATGTTCTGCTTAGTATCATGTACAATTTTTCTTCTTTTTTTAATTTTTAGGTAATCGCTTTGTTATTTGTTTTTTTAACATGCATTTTGATATATAGTTTGATTGGTATGTCCCGCATGTTTTCTTCGACATATCAATTTAACAATAATGTAAGTAATCTTTAGAATTCTACATTTTAAACACTTGTAGAATATGGTGAAAGTGGTTGACTACACATTGGAACATACAATGTACATGATTTGGCTGTCTTACTGTTGAATTTTATATGGACGACATGCGCGTTTATCATAATGAAATATGTGTCATAAATCTTTGAGAAATTTGACGTTTTGTCCTGTCAAGGAATTTTATAGCTTATAGTATTGTTTAATTTTAGTTCATTGCTGAAGGCCGTACGATGACATATGTTTACTCAAATCTAAGACATATGGTACCTAATGAATAATTGCCTCATTTAGCAAAATGTCACATGCTTAATTTTAGATTCGGTTACCTTTGTTTTAGTATTGTTCTTACATTTAAATAGGCATTAATTGACTGAAAGTTTATAAAAGAAATGGCAAACCATCTCCTAATGGTTAGATCTGCTAAAGTAAACTCGTGTTTTCCAATTATTATGTATTTAACAATTCACATCATATCGAAAAAGTACATCAAGAATTTTGTGTTGAGGTGTAATACCACAAATCATAGTACGTCACATCCGGTTGCATACAAAAATAGGTCGAAACATGTATTCCCTTGAATTTGACAGTCGTAGGTAATTAATCCTACATTTCATATCAGTAAAACATTTCTAAGTCATAAACATATATCTTGGATATTTCAAAGCACCATTATTTTTTTTATTTGAGGTTTCTATAGACTATTTTGGAAACTTGAGGTTACATCATTTGAACATGGTTACTAAAACTCGCACACAGGTAAAAAAAAGAGGGGCGAAAGATACCAGAGGGACAGTCAAACTCATAGATCGAAAATAAACTGACAACGCCATGGCTAAAAACGAGAAAGACAAACAGACAAATAATAGTGCACATGACACAACATAGAAAACTAAAGACTAAGCAACAGGAACCCCACCAAAAACTGGGGGTGATCTGAGGTGCTCCGGAAGGGTAAGCAGATCCTGCTCCACATGTGGCACCCGTCGTGTTGCTCATGTTATTACAAACCCGGTAAATAGTCTTATTCGGTAAGTCACATTCATGAAAAGGGAAATGAGATGAACATTTGATTGGTAAACTTCCAGTGATGGTTATTTTCTTATATGCAATGGAATGTTATGTGAAAGTGTTTTTTTCTGTAGTACTGAACAGGATGAAACTTTAGTCATGCCAAGTATTTCTTTAGTTGAAACAAAAATAAATTCTGCACAATTTTTTGAAAAGTGCAAATTTAACAAAGACTGATAGGGGAATTCAATTGTGGTATTACACCTTGATATATCCAACGAATTACATCACAGAGATAGTTACTATAACAAATCATAATTAACTCAGTTTATTTTTTTTTTCGTCTTTAGTCACATCATCATTGTGGTCATATCATCCAAGCAAATATTTAGGTTATGAGATTGGAGGAGTAAGTGGTTATACAACTATAAAAGTGTTTGCCCGTCTTTGATCGTTTTCCTGCACCTGATAGGTTGACCTTCCCTTCGTAACAACTTGATATATATATTTATATCTGAAGAACCGTTATGGTTTCAAAGTTTATACTTGACATATATATTAACCAACACCAGAGGGTGTGTCATGATGTATGTACAACTTCCTAGGTCAAAGTTCAGGGTCAAAAACGTTGGATTCAATTGACAACCCCATGTCTTATTGTAAAGATACTAATTTTTTACCACACGTTATTCACAGCGGGACACACAGAAATTGCTCCCGTCTCAACGATGTCTAGTTCATCATTATAACAAATAACAATTACGTCTGACTCGATTGATCAAAATAAATATAAGACAGTTTAATAAATCTGTCGATGTACATGATTATGTTACCGAAGGAATACGTTTGGACATATTTGACGTAAACTTTTCATTGATATATTACTGAGAAAAAAAAAACAATACGTTAAAAATTCCATGAGTTCGAAAGGCTTTTCTAAATTTACCCTCTTCAGGAACGGTCAAAGCCGAATATTGGAAAGCCAACGAAGTATGAGAACATATATTACCAAAAAGAACATAAAAAATAGTCAACTCCATCTAAAGTCAACTTTGCCTGATGGAGTACAAACTTGAAGGACGATTCACACTAAATATACATTTGGATATACTCAAAAAACATGTTTTACCTTGCCGTGTATTTGCGCCTGTCCCAAGTCAGGAGCCTCTTAGTCTTGTATGATTTATAATCTTAGTTTCTTGTGTATATTTCGGAGTTTGGTATGGCGTCCGTTGTCACTGGACTAGTATACATTTTTGTCTGGGGGCCAGCTGAAGCACGCCTCCGGGAGCGGGAGTTTCTCGCTGCATTGAAGAGCCATTGGTGGCCTTCGGATGTTGTCTGTTCTTCGGTCGGGTTGTTGTTTTTTTGACACATTCCTGATTTCCATTCTCAATTTTATTTGGACATGTTTGACGTAAACTTTTCATTGATATAGATGCAAATCATTTCCATCTTTAGACTCAACAAGGCTTGCATTTTTACCCATTTTTTAAAAATGTATGTGTTGATCAAGGAGGTTATCATTTCACACCTTAGCAAATAAGAGGTATCGGCTGCTTTAACTTTAATTTGCAGTAAATCCCAGACCCAGGGGTGAACTAGAGCTAACCCTAAGACAAGTGTATTCTAGTTCAGAATATATGCTAAATAAGTTATTTTGATTGGCTAAGAGCTTCATAATTTATTTTATAGTATCTTCATAATTTATTTTATAGTATCCATTAAAAAAGAGTGTTTCAGTCAATGTCATCTCTACTACCCAATAAAATTACACAAAGAGAGAGTGGCTTAATTATGCTGTATTATTGATTTGTATATACATCATGAAATTTTTTCTAACTGGACATTTGTGTTAGGAGAATTATACCACATGTAATAATTCTTATTAACTGAAAATTACCATCTTCATTTGTCCTTATAATATCTCCTCCAATCCAGTCTGTAATGGTTTTGAGCTCTGCTGTCTTTGAAGGAGTTCCAGGCTGATTCCATTTAAGTAGTTTTCCTACAAGAAAAGCAACGAAATTTGTTCAACTGCATAGCTACAAATAATAAATTAAATTCATAAACTCAAAAAGTATAAATGTCCAAGTTGGCACTCCATAGCAGATGGGGACTAAGAAGGAGAACTATGATTGATGATTATCAAAAGTACTGCTTTAGTCGACGCTAGGGGCAGTCTTGACCTTGTTGTACGGTATGGGTGATTTGTTCATTGTTGAAGACCCTCTATTTACTATCAAAATTAAGAACAGGAATAAAAGCCCTGTTTAGTGATTATTTGTTATTTGTAATTTGTTTATGTATTGTGTGTGATTTTGTCCCATGCATATTTACTCCATATCTTTTAATTTCTACTGATGAAAGTGTAGTGAGATTAAGCAAATTAATTTAAAAGCAGAGCTTAAGTTACCATCATTAACTTATACATGTAGTAATTTTGAGATGAAGACCCTCAATAACAGATTGATGGATTATGTCATGGATATTCATATATAAATTAATATCAGATATTGTTCAATGAACTTATACACTGTTCTTTTGTTAATTTATTTTACAATAACAAAATACATATTTACTGTAATTTAAACATGTATTGGATACTAAATAAAACTATCTCATTACATATTATTTGATATATACCTTCACCAATAGAAAATGCTTTCCACATTCTAAGGCCACTTTCAGTGAAATGGAAGTTGTACATCAGTGATATGGAAGGGATGTTACTTTTACTGGACACCACATCAACAATGTTAACAGAAGAAACAACTTTAACTTTGATATCCTTTTTCTTTTCTCGGTCTATTGCCTATAAATTAAATTTTGTGAAATCATAAAATCTTTTCAGGCTTAATAAATTTGTTTTCAATGCTAGGAAAATCGTGACCTGAAATTTTAGCAAGGTTGTGTTTAAAATATATAGAATAAACACTTATGGCTTTAGATACAAATACAATTGAAAATATGTAAGACTTTTAAATGCAGTTAGCTTGCACCAGCTTTCATAATGCCTATTTCTGAGCATTTTTGGTTGTTCCAAAACATTACACCACTCAAGATTAAAGGTGTTGATTTATAATATTGAATAATGGTTAAGGTAGATGGGGTGTCTAAATTATAATCCATAGAATTTTTTAATAATTTGCCAAAATGTTGTTTATTTCATGCTTTTTTAAAAAAAATAATAAAAAGAATGGGTCACAGGGCTTATTTTCACGCTACAGGTTGTGCAAAATTGACAGATTTTTGTATAGATTATGCATGCAAAACCCAATTTTCTGCCAGAAAACAAAAACTTCACCATAGAATTTTGAGATAAAATATGAGAAGATAGCTCTAATATTATGCTTTCAGATAAGAAAAAGAAAAATTGGGTCACGGGACCCGTTTTCTTGTTACATAATAAAATAGGTAAATTCCTAACACATTCTATTGTAAAAGTAACTTTATCTGAATTATCTGCCCTTACATTTCAGTTGCCTCCCCTTATGTGACAAAGTTGGACAAAATTGAATCAAACAAAAGTATTCTGTTTTTTTTGTAAAATACAACCATAAATATGATAAAATATGTCTTTTTCTATATTAAAATGCAAATTCTTACACATGAATTACCGACTACTCTCAAAATTTACACATTTTATTAAAGATCTAGATCGATTGTTTTCTGGTATTTCAAAATCCAAGATGGAAGAAGACACCCTATCTACCTTACAGCAAAAGTAACTATTTTTTTCTCAAATATATATTCATGTATTAAGTCTCAAGTCAAAATCAACAGAGTCATTGAGTTTTATCCCATTTTACCGAAAATAAAATTCTTGGAGTATACTAATGATATTTAGCCGTAGCAGATTATATTTTTACTGTCAACTTGCGACAAAAGAGAATAAAATTCCATTTTAACAATCATAATATAATTTTGTATTATTGTACCTCTTTCATCTGTTGTGCTGTAGTAACATCATGACCTTCATTAATGTAACGTCTAATAATAGATTTCATATGTGAGGCTCGTCTATCACAAGGGCCTGGAAAAAAATATCATAATTTAATACATGAATGCCTTAATTGGAAATGGACTTATAAAGATAACTCATATTTGAATCCGCACAAAATTATTGTAAAAAAGATTTATAGAAAGTGCAGAATTATAGATAAATCTGTTGGCATAACAAGTAAGGGCTAAAGGAGATAAACAACAGGTTCTCAATCGCCTGAACTGCTCACCTTTAATTTTTTGCTTAAATCTTTCATCAATGATTATTTTTCCTTTTCAATATATATTAATGAGTGGCTTAAAAATGTCATTTAAATGATGGCAAAAGGTCACAGTTCCTTAGGAACAGAGAGCTAAAAATGAAGACTTCAAGCATACCTTTTCCATTTTGTGCCTCACAAAAATTGTAAGAAACAATGCTGTTTGAAAGCTTGTTTCTAGGACCAGGACTATGCCCATTACTTTTATCCTGGTTTGTAATTTCTCATCAGTTCTCAATGTTCTCATATGCAATTTTTGCTAGATCATTTCGGGGCTCTTTCATTATAAGTAGTTCAACATCTACTACTCTTCTTTTTTTATTCGCAATTTTGTATTCATTTTCCATAACTGATTGTTTATCAGAATAATTCATAAATCTCACAATTATACATCTGGCCTTTTTGGGCAAAAACTTGGGCTCTTGAGGGAATCTTATGAGCATTTGCAATGGTGAAACTGTCTGCTTAATACTTTTCTTCCCCCAGCTCCTTTACACAAAATTGTCTAAGACTTCCCATATGACCTCACATTCTTTTTGTTTTATACCGTAAATAAGAATTTTGTATTTACGCTCATATTTCTCTATAAAAGAGTCTTTCCATGCAAATAGTTTATCGACGATGCTTTTTTTTTCAGAGATTTTAATTTTGTCCATTCGTAGAGTATTACGTTGTGACTCTATATGCCCTATACCTCTCTCAAGTTCGACATGATCTTGTCTAAGTTTTTCCACCTCAGTTTAAGTAGTGTTTAGATTTGCCTTTACTTGCACAACTTCTGACTTGAAACCAGTAATTAGATGCATTATTTTTTTTAATTTCAATAGAGTCTATCCTTGATGTAAAAATATATTAATGAGTATATACCCAACAAGTCTCAATTCACATTCACAATGTTTACATCCCACGTTAATTATGTAATCATATCATTATCTTTATTTACACAAAATTCTGAATTAAAGTAGAAGTCATTTTTAAGTTGTGAATTATTTACATGATTTACATTATTTTTTCCCGACAAATTACTTTTTCAACGTGGACATACTACTTTTTTCTTTAATTAATAATGACAGGAGAAGATGACCTCTGAAATTGATCTTGATATTAAAAGTTTACGGTTTTAAAGACAGACATTTAAGTCAAGCATTTTCTTTTAAAGTCATTTATTCCATTCAGTTTGAATTGAGCTTGGAATTTTGCTTGTATAAGTTGCTTCGATGAGAAATGATTTAATTTACAACACAGTGATTAAAGTTTAAGGAAAAAATGTCAACATAAGGCTGCTAATTAAATTGTTTGGCCATTGAGGTGCGAGACCAATTACTAACCCACTTCAAATTAGAACGTATGCAAAAGTATGTTTTACTATATGGTTAGGGTTTTGTTCAATTCTTAAAGGCCGAACGGTGATTTATAGTTACCACTTCAAGGTCAGTTGGTCCCTGGTCTATAAATATATCATTTACAAGCAAGCCAAATCTTCACTGTTTTATAATGATATCATATATCAAGTATGTACTCTCTTTAAAGTTTAGCATATTTTGATTGGACGTGCATGAAGGATGTGTGGCAAAACATATGATTATGCTTTATAACTATGAAACTCAACTCTTCTATTTCCTTATTATTTATATAGCAATCCACATGATATCAAACAAATAGGGATAACTGAGTTGCTGTTCGATGTGAGCCAAGGCTCCGTGTTGAAAACCATAATTTGACCTATAATGGTTTACATTTACAAATTGTGATTTGGATGCAGAGTTGTCTCATTGACACTCATACCACATCTTATTGTATCTAGATATCTTTAAAACGGTATTTTTGTACATTAAGTAGGCCGTTAGTTTTCTCGTTTGAATTATTTTACATTTTTGATTTCGGGTTCTTTTATAGCTGACTATGCGATATTGGCTTTGCTCATTGTTGAAAGCGGTACGGTGACTTAAAGCTGTTAATTTCTGTGTCATTTGTTCTTTTTTGGAGAGAGGTTTAATTGGCGATCATACCACATCTTTTTTTTTATATTATCTACAAAGTTGAAAAAGTTGATTGTGGTTGTTTATACATTTATAATTGGTTATCAAAGTTAACAGGCTTATAATTTAATACACCAGACGCGCGTTTCGTCTACATAAGACTCATCAGTGACGTTCAGATCAAAATAGTTATAAAGCCAAACAAGTACACAGTTGAAGAGCATTGAGGACCCAAAATTCCAAAAAGTCAAATTATGAAATTATGTGTTGCTATAAGAAGTCAGTTTTGGTTCAATTTTGTCAAAATAAGCTTAAACACATCGATGATGTTTTATTGTTTGTCAATAATTCAACTCATTTGAATCTTTATTTAGGCGAACTTTGATTTAAACCTTAACGGGGATCGGCTAAGCATGTTTAGTTAATGTGAACAGTGAAAAAAAGGCAGCCACAAGGAAGACCTTTTTTGACTGATTTTGTCATAAAATAAATCTCTTAACACAGAAAGAACGATTGTTTACATTTTTAAATGTATGACATGACATAAAACATACCTAGAAAATGCATTATTTAAGAAATAACTCATGGAAGCCATAGATTTGTTGGAAATTTACACATTACATGGGCCGTGATATTCGAATTTTATCCTGAGCGTTAGCGAGGGATAAAATTAACGAATATCACAGCCCAGGCCATGTGTAAATTTAACACAAATATATGGCTTTCATGAATTACTTCGATTATAATAGGACACATACGATCATTAAAAAACTGAAGCAAGGTTGGGTAATGCCCTGTGTGTGACTGTTCTATTTTACCTCCTGTTAGTAAAAGCTAAAAATCTCCAATAAATCTATAGCGTGCATGAATTATTTCGTAAATCACCGTTTAAGGCGTTAGAAAAATGTTTTATCTCTTTTAAATCTCAACCCCAACGTTTGACATTTTTAATTTACATTTTTTTTCTGGTAAGCTACCGTCAAATTCACAGTTGACATTTCGTTACTAAGGAGCCGCCATTTTGACTTGCTAAAATCAGTTAATGTGCGAATAATGCAACAGAATAGAAAGTAAAACAACACCAACCTTAAAACTCCATTTCAATGCAATATTATCCGAATTTTGAGGGTTGACGTAACGGAAAAAATTCAGCTTTTGGCGTTTTCATTCGTATGACGTCATGTTTTGAAATGACTCTAATGCACCAAAAAACCGTGATTAATCCGTGATTAATGGACTTTCGCGGAATTTTATTTTATTTTGATTTTGTACTTTTTACGAGCCGAGCTCTAATGCATTAATTCTTTTTGTTATGCCTTAGAATAAGAATAAAGGTCCCGTAGTTTTTTATTTCAATTTTTAACACAGCGAAATCGGCATAGTGTTTTCACATAGGTTACGATACATGTGGATTTACGGGGGAGGTAAATTATAACAGCCATTATTATGTACATCTCTGAGTCTGCGCTAAGTATAGATATATCGAGAATTTTATCACGGTATGGTTCACGAAGCGAAAGAAGCACGTCATATTAGAATATACAATTGCACGTGATTTATCATAGAAGGATGAACTAAATCTCATCTATTTATAATTTTTAACATCATTAGAGTTATAATGTTCAGGGAATAACATGTCTGTATTTAGTAGCATGTTAACGTGTAAATCATATAATGAATCATACTGTAAATCAATAAAACATATATGATTTATTAATCGTTGGATATTGTTTTTATGACTTTCAGGGAGGAAAGTTTTACACATACTAGACAGTGAGTAGTGATAAATAAACTTTAAGCTTTATTTGATGACATTGATTATGATTCTGTTATTGACTTGAATATAAAACAATAATGTCTGAAATACAAAAAAAAAATGATCAAGTTTTCAAACATTACACTCCTACAAACTTTTAAGTTCAACATGATTTGAATGAACGTCCATAAAGGATATGTGACAAAACGTATAATTCTGCTTTATATCTATGAAACTCAACTCGTGTGTTACCATTATCATTTATGTAGGAAAATTCAAATCTGAAAGTCCCTCACCGAATGCCAGCATCAAAAGCCTAAACTCATCAAACGAATGGAAAACAACTGTCATATTCCTGACTTGAAATACACATGATATCGAACAACCAGGGATAACTGAATTTAGTGTAGATATCTTTTAAAAGGCTTTAACTTCAAAATTGAAAAAAACAAAAATTAAAATATGATTTTGTTTGTTTCAAACATATATAAATGCCGATATATGAAATACAATTGCGTTATGAGCAGTCAATTTTGTCAAAACAAGCTTTAAACCAACAATGATGTATTATTGATTTGCATTTTGCATTAGTTTGTATGAATAGTAAATTTCGATATAAGCTGAAATAAAAGATCACCCACTTATAATATTCAAACTTTTGAGCCATAGTTATATTAGAAAGAAATATTGCATTGCAAATGTATTGAAAACACTTAAACATTGATAAACATTTCAAAAACAAGCCTTAAAGTTATAATAATAGTATTTCTTAGTGATTTTTTCTTACACATTGATTATTGGAGTATTGCGATTGATGCCATTGAGGATTAGTTGTGTTGAAATTTATGGTTTGTATTTATTTGTCTATGTCCTTTCCCAAGTCTACGATCCTTTAACCTATGTGACCCCTTGGCTTGTTCCTTGTGCTTATAGGGAAATCTTGTATTGTACTATCCTATTATAGGAACATCCGTCTGTTTTAAATTCATGAAGATTTAGAAGCTTAAACAGTAGTCGATGCGGATAGAAATAAAAGTATTCGCTAGTAATTGATAGCTTCACGACAACCAAAACAGAATTAAAATGGAGCTCTGCTATTTCCCGATTCACAAATAGTGCGGCAAGTCAAACTATGCCCTGTGAAAAGAATATAGTTAACAATGCTTCAATACAAAATATGTTAGTCAAACAGCCTAAATATCGTGAGTCTTAAACATTCAATTGAAAAATTGAAATATAACTTATGAAGAACATGTGATTGGAGAATTTGCCCCGCAAAGTGTTTAACGTGAACAGGAACATGCAGATACTCTTTCTGAATCGGACAAGGCTTTGATGTTTTTGATAGAAAATAACATTACAACAAGTTAATAAATTTGTATACGTTGATAGTTTTATTAATATGAGGGAGATATAATACATTAGCTTCTCTGGAAAATTAAAAGTTTCGTTTTAAAGATGTTGTGATATCAATACTATTTAAATTTCATTTTATTTATTATCTTGAAAGCGCGTATCCCTTTGATATCAATTTAAATAATTCAACGGATACAATTATAGCTTTCTAATATCTGAACTTACATCTTCTAGATGACAATGCTGGTCGGTTTATATCTAATCTATAAGAAATAGAGAAATTATCAGCTTTCCAAGTGCGAGTTCTTTCTATTCAGTGTTAATGTTTCACGGATGTCATTATAGTCGTAGAACCGAGATCACCCTCAAGTTAAGTGGGGTAGGTGTTGTTTGTTCTTTAGTTTGCTATGTTCTGCTTAGTATCATGTACAATTTTTCTTCTTTTTTTAATTTTTAGGTAATCGCTTTGTTATTTGTTTTTTTAACATGCATTTTGATATATAGTTTGATTGGTATGTCTTGCATGTTTTCTTCGACATGTCAATTTAACAATAATGTAAGTAATCTTTAGAATTCTACATTTTAAACACTTGTAGAATATGGTGAAAGTGGTTGACTACACATTGGAACATACAATGTACATGATTTGGCTGTCTTACTGTTGAATTTTATATGGACGACATGGGCGTTTATCATAATGAAATATGTGTCATAAATCTTTGAGAAATTTGACGTTTTGTCCTGTCAAGGAATTTTATAGCTTATAGTATTGTTTAATTTTAGTTCATTGCTGAAGGCCGTACGATGACATATGTTTACTCAAATCTAAGACATATGGTACCTAATGAATAATTGCCTCATTTAGCAAAATGTCACATGCTTAATTTTAGATTCGGTTACCTTTGTTTTAGTATTGTTCTTACATTCAAATCGGCATTAATTGATTGAAAGTTTATAAAAGAAATGGCAAACCATCTCCTAATGGTTAGATCTGCTAAAGTAAACTCGTGTTTTCCAATTATTATGTATTTAACAATTCACATCATATCGAAAAAGTAGATCAAGAATTTTGTGTTGAGGTGTAATACCACAAATCATAGTACGTCACATCCGGTTGCATACAAAAATAGGTCGAAACACGTATTCCCTTGAATTTGACAGTCGTAGGTAATTAATCCTACATTTCATATCAGTAAAACATTTCTAAGTCATAAACATATATCTTGGGTATTTCAAAGCACCATTATTTTTTTTATTTGAGGTTTCTATAGACTATTTTGGAAACTTGAGGTTACATCATTTAAACATGGTTACTAAAACTCGCACACAGGTAAAAAAAAGAGGGGCGAAAGATACCAGAGGGACAGTCAAACTCATAGATCGAAAATAAACTGTGACAACGCCATGGCTAAAAACGAGAAAGACAAACAGACAAATAATAGTGCACATGGCACAACATAGAAAACTAAAGACTTAGCAACAGGTACCCCACCAAAAACTGGGGGTGATCTGAGGTGCTCCGGAAGGGTAACCAGATCCTGCTCCACATGTGGCACCCGTCGTGTTGCTCATGTTATTACAAACCCGGTAAATAGTCTTATTCGGTAAGTCACATTCATGAAAAGGGAAATGAGATGAACATTTGATTGGTAAACTTCCAGTGATGGTTATTTTCTTATATGCAATGGAATGTTATGTGAAAGTGTTTTTTTCTGTAGTACTGAACAGGATGAAACTTTAGTCATGCCAAGTATTTCTTTAGTTGAAACAAAGATAAATTCTGCACAATTTTTTGAAAAGTGCAAATTTAACAAAGACTGATATGGGAATTCAATGGTGGTATTGCACCTTGATATATCCAACGAATTACATCACAAAGATAGTTACTATAACAAATCATAATTAACTCAGTTTATTTTTTTTTCGTCTTTCGTCACATCATCATTGTGGTCATGTCAGGTTATGAGATTGGAGGAGTAAGTGGTTATACAACTATAAAAGTGTTTGCCCGTCTTTGATCGTTTTCCTGCACCTGATAGGTTGACCTTCCCTTCGTAACAACTTGATATATATATTTATATCTAAAGAACCGTTATGGTTTCAAAGTTTATACTTGACATATATATTAACCAACACCAGAGGGTGTGTCATGATGTATGTACAACTTCCTAGGTCAGAGTTCAGGGTCAAAAACGTTGGATTCAATTGACAACCCCATGTCTTATTGTAAAGATACTAATTTTTTACCACACGTTATTCACAGCGGGACACACAGAAATTGCTCCCGTCTCAACGATGTCTAGTTCATCATTATAACAAATAACAATTACGTCTGACTCGATTGATCAAAATAAATATAAGACAGTTTAATAAATCTGTCGATGTACATGATTATGTTACCGAAGGAATACGTTTGGACATATTTGACGTAAACTTTTCATTGATATATTACTGAGAAAAAAAACCAATACGTTAAAAATTCCATGAGTTCGAAAGGCTTTTCTAGATTTACCCTCTTCAGGAACGATCAAAGCCGAATATTGGAAAGCCAACGAAGTATGAGAACATATATTACCAAAAAGAACATAAAAAATAGTCAACTCCATCTAAAGTCAACTTTGCCTGATGGAGTACAAACTTGAAGGACGATTCACACTAAATATACATTTGGATATACTCAAAAAACATGTTTTACCTTGCCGTGTATTTGCGCCTGTCCCAAGTCAGGAGCCTCTTAGTCTTGTATGATTTATAATCTTATTTTCTTGTGTATATTTCGGAGTTTGGTATGGCGTCCGTTGTCACTGGACTAGTATACATTTTTGTCTGGGGGCCAGCTGAAGCACGCCTCCGGGAGCGGGAGTTTCTCGCTGCATTGAAGAGCCATTGGTGGCCTTCGGATGTTGTCTGTTCTTCGGTCGGGTTGTTGTTTTTTTGACACATTCCTGATTTCCATTCTCAATTTTATTTGGACATGTTTGACGTAAACTTTTCATTGATATAGATGCAAATCATTTCCATCTTTAGACTCAACAAGGCTTGCATTTTTACCCATTTTTTAAAAATGTATGTGTTGATCAAGGAGGTTATCATTTCACACCTTAGCAAATAAGAGGTATCGGCTGCTTCAACTTTAATTTGCAATAAATCCCAGACCCAGGGGTGAACTAGAGCTAACCCTAAAGACAAGTGTATTCTAGTTCAGAATATATGCTAAGTAAGTTATTTTGATTGGCTAAGAGCTTCATAATTTATTTTATAGTATCTTCATAATTTATTTTATAGTATCCATTAAAAAAGAGTGTTTCAGTCAATGTCATCTCTACTACCCAATAAAATTAAACAAAGAGAGAGTGGCTTAATTATGCTGTATTATTGATTTGTATATACATCATGCAATTTTTTCTAACTGGACATTTGTGTTAGGAGAATTATACCACATGTAATAATTCTTATTAACTGAAAATTACCATCTTCATCTGTCCTTATAATATCTCCTCCAATCCAGTCTGTAATGGTTTTGAGCTCTGCTGTCTTTGAAGGAGTTCCAAGCTGATTCCATTTAAGTAGTTTTCCTACAAGAAAAGCAACGAAATTTGTTCAACTGCATAGCTACAAATAATAAATTAAATTCATAAACTCAAAAAGTATAAATGTCCAAGTTGGCACTCCATAGCAGATGGGGACTAAGAAGGAGAACTATGATTGATGATTATCAAAAGTACTGCTTTAGTCGACGCTAGGGGCAGTCTTGACCTTGTTGTACGGTATGGGTGATATGTTCATTGTTGAAGACCCTCTATTTACTATCAAAATTAAGAACAGGAATAAAAGCCCTGTTCAGTGATTATTTGTTATTTGTAATTTGTTTATGTATTGTGTGTGATTTTGTCCCATGCATATTTACTCCATATCTTTTAATTTCTACTGATGAAAGTGTAGTGAGATTAAGCAAATTAATTTAAAAGCAGAGCTTAAGTTACCATCATTAACTTATACATGTAGTAATTTTGAGATGAAGACCCTCAATAACAGATTGATGGATTATATCATGGACATTCATATATAAATTAATATCAGATATTGTTCAATGAACTTATACACTGTTCTTTTGTTAATTTATTTTACAATAAAAAAATACATATTTACAGTAATTTAAACATGTATTGGATACTAAATAAAACTATCTCATTACATATTATTTGATATATACCTTCACCAATAGAAAATGCTTTCCACATTCTAAGGCCACTTTCAGTGAAATGGAAGTTGTACATCAGTGATATGGAAGGGATGTTACTTTTACTGGACACCACATCAACAATGTTAACAGAAGAAACAACTTTAACTTTGATATCCTTTTTCTTTTCTCGGTCTATTGCCTATAAATTAAATTTTGTGAAATCATAAAAACTTTTCAGGCTTAATAAATTTGTTTTCAATGCTAGGAAAATCGTGACCTGAAATTTTAGCAAGGTTGTGTTTAAAATATATAGAATAAACACTTATGGCTTTAGATACAAAATTCAATTGAAAATATGTAAGACTTTTAAATGCAGTTAGCTTGCACCAGCTTTCATAATGCCTATTTCTGAGCATTTGTGGTTGTTCCAAAACATTACACCACTCAAGATTAAAGGTGTTGATTTATAATATGGAATAATGGTTAAGGTAGATGGGGTGTCTAAATTATAATCCATAGAATTTTTTAATAATTTGCCAAAATGTTGTTTATTTCATGCTTTTTTAAAAAAAATAATAAAAAGAATGGGTCACAGGGCTTATTTTCACGCTACAGGTTGTGCAAAATTGACAGATTTTTGTATAGATTATGCATGCAAAACCCAATTTTCTGCCAGAAAACAAAAACTACACCATAGAATTTTGAGATAAAATATGAGAAGATAGCTCATATATTATGCTTTCAGATAAGAAAAAGAAAAATTGGGTCACGGGACCCGTTTTCTTGTTACATAATAAAATAGGTAAATTCCTAACACATTCTATTGTAAAAGTAACTTTATCTGAATTATCTGCCCTTACATTTCAGTTGCCTCCCCTTATGTGACAAAGTTGGAAAAATTGAATCAAACAAAAGTATTCTGTTTTTTTGTAAAATACAACCATAAATATGATAAAATATGTCTTTTTCTATATTAAAATGCAAATTCTTACACATGAATTACCGACTACTCTCAAAATTTACACATTTTATTAAAGATCTAGACCGATTGTTTTCTGGTATTTCAAAATCCAAGATGGAAGAAGACACCCTATCTACCTTAAAGCAAAAGTTACTATTTTTTTCTCAAATATATATTCATGTATTAAGTCTCAAGTCAAAATCAACAGAGTCATTGAGTTTTATCCCATTTTACCGAAAATAAAATTCTTGGAGTATACTAATGATATTTAGCCGTAGCAGATTATATTTTTACTGTCAACTTGCGACAAAAGAGAATAACATTCCATTTTAACAATCATAATATAATTTTGTATTATTGTACCTCTTTCATCTGTTGTGCTGTAGTAACATCATGACCTTCATTAATGTAACGTCTAATAATAGATTTCACATGTGAGGCTCGTCTATCACAAGGGCCTGGAAAAAAATATCATAATTTAATACATGAATGCCTTAATTGGAAATGGACTAATAATAATAACTCATATTTGAATCCGCACAAAAATATTGTAAAAAAGATTTATAGAAAGTGCAGAATTATAGATAAATCTGTTGGCATAACAAGTAAGGGCTAAAGGAGATTAACAACAGGTTCTCAATCGCCTGAACTGCTCACCTTTAATTTTTTGCTTAAATCTTTCATCAATGATTATTTTTCCTTTTCAATATATATTAATGAGTGGCTTAAAAATGTCATTTAAATGATGGCAAAAGGTCACAGTTCCTTAGGAACAGAGAGCTTAAAATGAAGACTTCAAGCATACCTTTTCCATTTTGTGCCTCACAAAAATTGTAAGAAACAATGCTGTTTGAAAGTTCTTGTTGGAGTGTCAGGAGTGTGTATGAGCTTTTATAGCATCCAGCATTATTAGAGAAGAAATGGATATGTTTCACATCTTGTCTTTGCAGCATAATATCTTTGGCTACATCAATCATTTTTTGGGATGTGACAGCTGCATCTTGAACTGTAGGGCTTTCAAATACAAGGATGTGTGTAATAGTGCTAAATGAAGACTGATTCTTAAGTAGAGACACGGACATGTGCCAATTGATACCTCGCTTGGCAAACCAGTTTACTTGACCTAAAATATAAGATAATATCAAAACATTATTAACAGTATTTAATACAGATGAAACAATGAATAAATAAAGATAACTTTAACCATAGATAGACTCGTTCTATTTGGCTATGACAATATGCTACATCAAAACGTTAAGTTTGAGCCCTCTGTTCAAATTTAAAAGATCATGTACCTCTTCAAAAATTAAAACCAATATGCAATATTATTTTACATCAGGCTGTTTAGCTGTATAGTGATGACCTGTGGTTATATGGTTTTAGTCCAGTACTGAAGAAGTTTAAGGGCACTTTAGATTTTCACTCTGTCCGTCTGTCTGTCCATCTGTCCATCCTCCAGTCAGGCAAATCAGTTTTCCACACTTTTTTCTTCTCGCTTGAAGATATTGATTTGATATTTGGTATTTTGTTTAATATGACAATTTTCAGATCTAGTAACAATTTTGTTCTGGTCTGATGATTTTGAGTGGAGTTATGGTCCTTGGACTTACAAAATTCACTTTAATTATCAGTTTTGAACACTTCATTTCGTCATGCTTTAAGATATTGACTGGATATTTGTTATATAATTTCCATCGTGACAAGTTAGAGATCAAGTTGGAATTTTGTTCCAATACAATGAATTTTTAATCGATAGGGGACTATTTATTGTCATGCAATACTTGTTATATTTGCTGCTTGTGATTTTTGCACTATGACATATGTTTGGAGATGAATTCTAATGAGAACATTTTAAAAGTTGTCATAACTGTGCTTGTATTAGACAAGACACTACATACTAAAAATAAAACATAAACAACAAACCTTCTCGGTACTTCCTAGGGAGAAATTTCATAGCCCAATCTGAAGTTATAACCACATCAGTGTGTGTCATGTCCTCAACAATAGACGATCTTGCCTCTTCCTGGTTTCTTGATCTAATAATGTGAGCCTTCCATTTTTTCACTGCTAAAATTGACTCTTCAGCCTAAATAGAAATGTAGAAAAATGGTAATCATAGCTGGGAATCTGAATCTTCACAGACCCATTGTAGATTTGATCTCATTTTGTGAATCAATAGATATTACTCAATTATACAGGACTAGCATGAATTATTATACAATGTTATGCTTTAAAAAATTTTAATTATCACAAGTTGCTTTTTAAAGATATAGATTTTTTTCTGTCTGAAAATAAATTTTGCTAGTATCAGGAGTCAAATGCATAGAAACCAAAAGAGGGTGGTGTATTGCCTTACCCCTTTCTAAGACTTTTGTATATCATATTGTTGTCATTTTGTAACGTACAAAAGACTATAACAAGTGTTACACAAGGTATACTTATTAGGTTTGCATTAACCAATTTGTCTTTGTTACAACCTGCGATGGATGTTGATCTATGATCTTTTTATTTATTTTGATGGCTATGTTTTATACTTGGCTAGATAATCAATTTTTGAATGCCAGTGTCAGTAAGATTGATTTTTTAGTCAAAAGACAAGAATGTGATATAAAAAAAAAGATGTGGCATGATTGCCAATGAGACAACTCTTCACAAGAGACCAAAAGGACACAGAAGAAATAAAACATTACTATAATTGAATATGTAGACAGCTATCTCACAAGCAAAAAACCCTAACGGTAAAATATAAGGGCATTCATACTTATTAATGAATTTAGTTATAATCTGATCTTACTGTGTACATAACAGCTTCTTTATTTTCCCATGTAACTTTCGCATCAGCTTTGTCTTTAATTAATTTCAGGGTTGCATCAATGTTTTCACAGTCTCCACATAACATGTCATGGCTATGCTCACATAAACTTTTAAATGGGAGCTCAGTTGAACTTAGTGCAAATGACAAACAATGATCTCCAACTTGACACTCTCTACTTGTGTGTACCTGAAACAGTATGGAAGGCAAATTAATTCAAGTTTCAAAGCAGTGTATAAAACATTTAATAATTTTCAGGAATCATATTTTGAAACCAGTTTTTGACTTAAGAATTATGCTTCATAAACTTGGTTCATGAAAATGAAACATTAATAAGATTTAAACAATTTCTATTATTTTCAATGTCTTCATGGGACTACAAATATAAAATTCATTTTTGAAAAATTTGAAAATGATAGTGTGCAAACCTTAAGCTCAGACTTCAGATATCGCTTGGCATTTTGCAGATTTTCTTGAACAGATTTGGATTCAGCATTGTTCAATCCCAGTTTATGCACTACAGACTCTAAATCTCTGAAGGCCCTACAACCTTCCATTACAAAATTGTCCAGACCTTCAATACTACGCCTAACTAATGCTGCACAGTCTTTTAACAGTTTGTACAATGTACTAGAACTTGAATAAAAAGATTTAATTTAAGAAGCAAGTCATATATATGACTAGTAAAATTAATTGAAATCAAACCAATAAAAACACAAGAAGATGTATGTTGAAATGTCTCGCCTCCTTACTTTATTATTGACTTTATATTGAATTTGAAAGTCCTTGTCTAAGAAAACTGTTTATTTAAATTTTTTATCTCTATCTGTAAACCTAAATTTGTTCTTATTCAGATCATATTTTATGTGAAATCTCTGCTTTCTTTTTATAGTTCTATCTCTGAAATTATATTTCTGTAATCTGTTAAGATATTGGTAATTATGCTAAATTTTGCTATGTTGCATTATATTCAATTATGTTTCTTTTTTATACATTTAAAACAACCTTACCTAGTGGTTTGATATTTTCTTCTTTGCATAAAGCTGTATATTGTAATATTATCGTTGAAGGGGCAAGACTTCTTATAACACTAGGTATTTTTATAATTTCCCCATTTGTTAATTTCAAAGTCTTCTCTCCAAACGCTTGATCCTTAATAATGTGTCCAGAAGTTATAAACTCAATGAAGTGTTCAAGTTGATCAGTATCAAATTTTTCCCTGGTCTGTTTGGTTTTCATTACAGGCTCTCTAGTTCCAAACTTCTTGCAGTGCTTCTTTGCAGCCTTAAACTTGTACTGAGTTACATCTGGAATCAGCTAAAAACAAACAAATAAATAAATAAATATAAAAAAAGTAAAACACGATGTGTCCACTTGTAGAGTCATAATCATGAACATCATGTAGGTCAAGTTAAACTATTTAAGTACTGGTCTTTTTTTTTTCAATTCAAATCCACATCCACAGACAAAATGCCATTTCTTTTTTATGTATAATTGTTTTCATGACAATATTTCAAGATGTTATGTTTAAAACAACAAAACTTTACATTAATTAGGGCCCCGCCGAATGGCGGCTGCCCTACAGTGATCAGTCTGTCCGTCCGTCTGTCCATCTGTCCGTCCGTCTGTCCGTCCGTCCGTCCGTCCGTCTGTCCGTCCGTCCGTCCGTCCGTCCGTAACAAATCGTGTCCGCTCTATATCTAGAGAACCGTTATGATTTCAAAGTTTATACTTGACATGTATAATAACCAACACCAGAGTGTGTGTCATAATGTATGTTTAACTTCCTAGGTCAAAGGTCAAGGTCAAAAACTTTGGTTTTAGTTGACAACCCCATGTCCTATGGTAAAGATCGTGTCCGCTCTATATCTTGAGAACCGTTATGATTTCAAAGTTTATACTTGATATGTATATTAACCAACACCAGAGGGTGTGTCATAATGTATGTACAACTTCCTAGGTCAAAGGTCAAGGTCAAAAACTTTGGTTTTAGTTGACAACCCCATGTCTTATGGTAAAGATCGTGTCCGCTCTATATCTTGAGAACCGTTATGATTTCAAAGTTTATACTTGATATGTATATAAACCAACACCAGAGGATGTGTCATAATTTATGTACAACTTCCTAGGTCAAAGGTCAAGGTCAAAAACTTTGGTTTCAATTGACAACCCCATGTCCAATGATAAAGATACAAAATTTTTACCACACATTATTCACAGCGTTTAGCTGATTTGAACAGAGTTATCTCCCTGTAGTGTTAGGTACCACCTTAAAATACGAATTGCATAAAAAAAGTTTCTATTACAAAAAAAAATATTCATACCTGAACAACTGAGAAGACTGTTCAAGGCTTCCAGCTTCATGGAATTACAAATGGAGGACTCTGAAGTTTGACTCAAACAAACTTGTTCGCTTTCACATGTTTCCTGACTACATGTATCTTCTAGGATTGAAAATGGATCACTTTTAACTGTAATTGTCTGCAATAAATTCGATATGAGAGAAAATAACATAAAATTATAATTCTTTTCTACAGATATTTGATATAAATGTGTATATAACAATAAATAATTGTATGATAAAGCTCCCCATCTATTAGTTTAAATGAATCTTTGTTTTTATTGTATTTTGGTAATGGTTTTTATGCTTTTATTTGGTGTCTTATATATGTAAAAAAAAGGAGACATTTTAGTACTATCCAATGGTTCTTTTATTTAGGGTTTTATTCATATAATAGACATTTAAAGACTTTTTAGTACTATTCTCAAAGTCCTTTTATGTTTAGGATAATTATCTCAATGTTAAAGGTACTTGTTTTCAGATTTTTTGTTTATTTCATTTTTTCCTGTTAAGGATATGTATTGCCATATTTTATGTATTGGATGTTTATTCCCATTAATTATTCCTGTTTTCAATTCAATTTGAATTTAATATTTTTGATATTTATCCCCATGTTTCTTATGGGATGCTTATTCCTATGTTTCATGTTAAGGATATTCATTCCTATATTTCTTACTTGGGATGTTTATTCCTATGTTTAATATTAAGGATATTTATTCCTATGACTCACGTTTTAGATATTTATCATGTTTATTCCCATGTTTCATGTTAAGGATATTATTCCCATGTTTTGTGTTAAGGATATTTATACCCGTGTTTCATGTTAAGGATATTTATTCCCATGTTTTATGTTAAGGATATTTATACCCGTGTTTCATGTTAAGGATATGTATTCCCATGTTTTCTGTAAAGGATATTTATACCCGTGTTTCATGTTAAGGATATTTATTCCCATGCTTTATATTAAGGATATTTATTCCTGTGTTTCATATTAAGGATATGTATTCCCATGTTTCACTTTTAGAAAATGTATTCCCATGTTTCATGTCACAGATATTTATTCCTATGTTTCATGTTAAGGATATGTATTCCCATGTTTTAAGTCAAGGAGATTTATTCCTAAGTTTTATGTTTAGAATATTTATTCCCATATTTCCTTTTAAAGATATTTGTTCCTATGATTTATGTTGAGGTCTGTATTAGGATGTTTATTCACATTTTCATTTTAAATGACAAAGTTTGTTTGAGGCAGTATTTTCTAAGACAAGGCAGATTTAAATATATCTTTGAAAAAGTTTGGGGTAACCCCTGGTCTATCTAATTGTGAAGTACTGGAACTACTCCTTTCAAATTGTACCAGATCATACTCCTGAATCTTCATTAACAGTGTTCTGCTATTTACCTGTTTTGTTCTTTTGATTGGGCCTGAATCATCAAAAGCTGTAACTTGATCTATCTGAATAAATAAAAATAAAAATGTATATTTGGACAGTGAAGATCATGATTAGTCTGTATTTCTAATGAAAATCTTTAAAAAAAAAACATTACCAACATTATGCTAAAAAATTAGCAAGCTCACTTATATAAAACCTTTTTATAACTTTAATTGTTTAATGAACAAAATAGGCAACTTATTAGATAAACTATAATGACATAGGTTTCAACAAGTAAAATTCATTTTTATGACTTCTTCCGAATCTTTACTTCATAGATCGAATCATCGTTTAGAAAGATGTGATAATGAGAAGTTGGAACATTATAATATACCTTTCTTGTTTGTTTGTTATGCACTTCAGCAAGGTTGTTCTCATCAAGTATCTGATTTGCAATCTGAAAAAAACAATAGAATAATTAATACAAAGGTATTGAAATAAAGGTCTTTAAAATGACCCATGCAGAAAACCATAATGTAAAACAATATTTTGCTTCTTAGTTTGAATTGTCTCATAAAACACTTGTTTTGCTTGCCTCACCTGTTAAATGAGAAAATGAACTTATTTACTTTTTATGTAAAAGGTTATTTATCTTATCTTTCTTCATCTTTTAAAGATGCTTTAAATACATAATTTTATATACTTTGTCAAGGCAAACAGTTATGCCAAATAGATTTCCAGCCTATACTTAGAACAATTGTTTAATAAGTTTTATACATGTACATAAACTGATCTATTTGTTAAGGTCAGGGCATAATTCATATTTCCCTTGATGATGTCAGATGACAAATCTTGCCATTTCGGTCTGTGTAAAAATTAAATGTTTTGTATTAGGAACCAAACATATCAATTGTAATATCATAACCATATGTCATTACATGTAAGTAATACATACCTTGTCTTGATTAATAGATTTGTTCACTGCTTTGTTTTGGCCATCTAGCAACAATTTTCTACAGTTTCTGCAAATACCTGGAATTATAAGAGAATCATTAACAATTCACACTCATTATGGCCATTTTATTTAAAAAGAATATACTTCATTTAAGATGTAACCTTGTGGTTATAACTTGTTAAGGTCAGCACAGCATCCTAATTCAAATATACAATAAGGAAGCATAACCTACCATACATGTACTTGACAAATATTCATTTTTGGATTCATAACTGAAGTGACTTAAAACCCACTAAAAATTGTCCTTATCATGCTGACAGAGTTTTAGACTTGCAATTGTGAGATTATTTTTATAAAGGTATATGAATAAAGGCAAACATGTATTTGCCTGGCAAGGAATTTTATACAAAGCAAACACACTTTAAAGAAAAGAAATTTGATCATGAACATGATGGAAATAGCTTGAAAAATCACTGAAAAAACTAAGTCCAGATATGTGAAAAATTTGGCCAGCATTTCCCCTGGAAAACCAGCTTTTACAACCCTCGCAGTTCATTAGCAAGGCCTTTTAAGTTTGGACATAGAAAGAAATAGCAAAGAAATGGGACAGCTCCCCTTATGCCTAAAGGAACATATTTCTTTGCCAAAAAATTGAAATTTATACTTTTATTAAAAAATATGCTTACCTGTTCCAACTGGAAGGACAAGTCCATGAAGTGTGTTTATAGCTTCCACATTTGACAGTGACATTTCTCTGTCAGATCTTCTTTTTGCATCCGGCTGTTCATGCGAGTTGATTAAAAATGGAATTTCACATAATGTTCTCCTTTTTCCTTTTTCATTTCTTTCCAAATACATAGTAACATGGCTTGAGCATATTTTTAAATTACATGAAAGTGATGGGAGCAGACCACTTTCTGTACAAACTGCAACTTGTTCATCAAAGTTGTTATGTTCACTCAAAATAATTATGTCCTCTGAACATTGTAAAGCCTTATCATTCATATAAAATTGGCAAGCCATCATGAAACATGTATATAGATATAATTTAAAATTAGATATAAAATGTAAAAAATACTGATTAAAAATAGAAAAAGTTGTAGCAGACGTCTGTCTCCATTGTTGTGTAGGTAAATAAATGACTTTTCTATTTTTATTCTTAGGTGAGTTCTTAAAAGGGAAATAACTCTTGTATAATTCAGGCAATATTTTGCACTTTCATTCCAATTTTATGAACAAAATCTAATTAGCCCCAAAAATGTTATTGCATTAATAAAAAATGTAAATCTTCTTAAATATAAGCTATTATTCAGTTTATTTAGGAATGGATGCGTTTTAGAAAAAAATATGAAGAAAGTTAGTGCATAATTGCATTAGAATATGCTGAAATTCATACTACTAACTAGATTAAAAGGGTCAATTGGAGTTGTAGATCAGCAAAAAGTGTAAAACTTTCATTCAACAAGTATTTAACAAATTTTATTATGATTCAATCCGCAACAAACATATTATTTTACACATAAATGACTGTAAGCCGAGAATAGCAAAAATCCTCTATTTTCTACATTCCAAAGCCTGTTGCCATGGTAACCATAAACAATTCAAGTTCACATGTACAGACTTTTTTTCATAATTTATGTCAATGGTTGTTGTCAGAAAGTTTCAACAAAATCGGTGACCACCTGTGCCCAACTTTGGTTGATGGTTACAGAGAATGGGTGTTAACAAGTCAGATAATATACAGGTTTTGTTAAGAAAGAATACATAGTCAAGGATATCATGAGAACCTAAAAGCCATGATGGACGATTGACAGTCTGAGATACAAAAGATAATCATCTATAATTAATTCATAGTGTTGTTATTGTATTGAACGCCAACATGGATTGGAAATAATATTTTAGGAATTGATTTAGTTTATATAATTACGTCAAAGAAATCACACTTCTGTACATAGTTATAGGTAATCATGTAACTCATTTAATGAATAGTAGTGATATAATAATAGGATTCATTTGCTGTCATTGATTATAGACCTATAATTCAATTCAATATATAACAATATTGGCAACAAAACTACAAGGAGATGAGTGACTGTTTGAAATCATTACGTTCCTTCAACCTTAGTTTTAATGGCAATTTTGAAATTTCAAAAAAATATATTATGGTTATAATCTGAATATTATAATATATAAAATGCTTCAATATTTTATCTAACTCGATTTATACTTTTCCTGACCTGTTGATTATCTTTATGTAATCAACGTGTGGTTCGATTGATCGCAGTTTGCGATTGGTCAAAATTCGATTATGTCGTCTTATTTTCTTGCTTTCCTCTGAAATTCCAATAGTGACGCCATGAAAAAGGCGACCATGCCTGATGACGTCACATAAAAACAACGCATCGTTTTGCAGATCATTCAAAAAGAATGATTATGATTGTCTGCATATCGTCAAAAAATCGTTAGAGAAACAGATTTCAACATAAAATTTCGTGCATTACGATATTTATCTACTCTTGACAGTTAAAACAATAACGATATTGAAAATGTTATATATTTTTTTTTATTATTTCAGTGGATTCACAAGGTAAGTATTTATATAAAAGTACAATTCATTTGGTTTCATTGATTAAGGACCTATAATTCAATACAAACTAATTTTGGCAACACAATTACAGAGAAAGAAGTATCTGTTTTAGATAATTACGTTCCTTCAACCTTAGTTTAGATTGCAGTAATTGAATATTATATATTATATTTGCTATAATATTGTGATAATGAAATCCATAATTCTTATGAAATAACGAATATTTAATATCTATGTATCACTACTGTAGTTAAATCAACAGTGCATGCTAATGATATTTCTGTCAATATATCATTTATATTACAACAATATCCAATTACAACTTTTAATTGATCATACATAACTGGAAGATTTAATATCTTATATACCACTTTCAAAGTACATGGTTATTATATTGAAAATGAGATTATTCAAACTTGATATAATTTTATGAATTATGTCACGTAAAAGTGCAATTGATGAAAATCAAATTATATGCGTCTTTATTCCAAACATTGCTAGCAGACTTACCTATCTTACACATTGTAGATGTTGATCTAATAAGTTATTTTTCTGCATCTTAGCGAAAGAACGATTTTGGGTTTGTGTGTATAACAATGTATAAGTTTAATAAAAAAAAACAAAGGATATTGGGTATCCATCCATGACACATACACACACACAAATCAAAGGAACAGCGATTTTATTGCTGTCCATCATCTCAAAGTCACAATGAGGCTTTTCAACACGGAGAAAATAAAAAACCTCTAACCTCGCTGCAAGTTTAAGACAGCCCCTTATTATAAAGATATCATTACTAGTGATACTGTTCTACATATTTATATTATCCTATTGCGTTGAACGTTTAGTTTTATTGAGAATTTTAGATATTTGTCAAAAATAAAGTTTGTGAAAGCTATATGTAAATAGTTATCAAAGGTACATGTACCAGGCTTATAATTTGATACGCCAGACGCGCGTTTCGTCTACATAAGACTCATCAGTTACGCTGAGATCAAAATAGTTAGAAAGGCAAAACAAGTACAAAGTTGAAGACCTATGATGACCCAAAATTGCAAAAAGTTGTGCCAAAAACGGCTGAGGTTATCTATGCCTTGGATAAGAAAATCCTTAGTATTTCGAATAATTCATACTTTTGCAAACAGTAAAATTATAAAAATGACCATATAATTGATATTCATGTCAACACCGAAGTGCTGACTATTGGGCTGGCGATACCCTCGGGTGAATATGTCCTTTTTTCTCATTATATCAACATCCGACCAATGTTAAAACTCGGTGTCTACCTTGGACTTATATTGGAGTCTCAAGTCCGTAATAGAATTTAATTTTTTTTATGATAATGTGCCTGCATTACTTGATGTAATTTTAAAAGAAAGGCGTAAGTACCAAACTCAGAAGTCGAAAAAAAACCTGTCAATGAGAGTTTTGACATGTTACTGATAAGCTATAAAAAAATTAATAAAAATACTGAACTCCGAGGAAAATTCAAAACGGAAAGTCCCTAATCTAAACGTCCTGAAAAATGTAAAAATGATTTATTTACACAAGTTCACCAAACAACCTAAAACAGTGAGGTTTATTCAGAAATTGAAAGAAAATTAACACTATATAAGATATAAATCGGAACAGTCAACATGGTCAAAGATACGATTCATTTACTGTCCTTGGTTATGCATCTGTAACTCAATTTAATATGGACCAATCTTCTCTTAAAAATTACAATAAAAAAAAAAAACTTTTTGGAACACATTAACAGAGAATGTATTCCAAAATTACCTTCCTGCAATTATTTCCTGCAACCCTAGTTTAAATTATAATACTAGGATTTATAATCATAGGATATCTTTTTTATATTCAATTGAAGAGAATATAATTTACTATAATATTCTTTTGACGAAATAGACAATTCATATAGAATTCCTCTTTCTTAGTATCTATGTATCACTGATACAGTTAAAGCAGCAGTGCATATAACAATGTATAACACAATCGTCGATAAATTATGTTTATTTATCAATATAACACACTATAACATCTCGATGGATCATACATCACTGGAATATTTAATCATATATTTATTATAACACTTAAGACAAATGAGAATATTCAAAGTGTATACAAGTTTTGATTTTTTTTTTTTGCGTCAATGTATTATTGATCAAACACATTCACATACCTTATAAAATGTGGGTGTTGATCTTGTAAGTTTTTATTTTGCAACTTATCAAACGAACGATTTTGAGTTTTTGTATGTTTGTATGTAAAGAGTATTTCGATATTTGAGGAAATAAAGGTTGCAACTTTGATATTTTAACAGATTTTGATCTAAGTTATTACAGCCATGAAATGATAAATATTGCAATGTTTTGAAAACAAATAGATATGTCAAATAATATAGAAAATCCATCATTGAGTTTTCATTCCTGGTACTAATGTCCTACATATTTATATCATCGTATTGCCTTGAAAGGTTAGTTTTATTGAGAATTTTAGACATTTGTCAAAGATATAGTTTGTGAAAGCTATATGTTAACATGTTCTTTGTATCAAATTGAATCATCCTACGACCAATTTTAAAACACAGTTTCTGCCTTGGACTTACGTGGGAGTTTCAGGAGGATACATGTGCCAGGTCTGTAATGGAATTTTCAGATTTTATGATAATGTGGCGGCATGAGTTCAATATAATTTAAAAGAAGGCCTAAGTACCAAATGGACATTCAAACTCATCAGTCGAAATTAAACTGAGAATAAGAATATTGACTTACAACTGATAATCAGAATGTAGTAAGTTTATGGGACTGTAGTTGTTCTCCATTCAAATACAGTCCGGTATGTCATGATGTAACGTGTGACCTGAACGATATCGTCACAAAATTAGCTAGCCAAACAACATAATTTTTATATAGATAACATTATTAATCTGATTATATTGTTTTGATGATTTCAGGCCGCTTTCGTAAGTATTGATATATTTATCAAATTTGTCTTCTTACATTGATTAAAAGTCTTTGAATTTACTAATGATAACCCTTATCTAAACCCTTACAAAGACATACGTTATTATTTTTTAATTGACAAAGAAGAGTTTATATTCACAAATATTATGTTTGTTCACCCTTATTTAAATGGCCATATGGGAATTTATAGTGAACACTTTTTGTTATCTTACATCAAGAGAATATTGTAAAATATATTTTGCTATAATATTGCCCTATTGAAAACGTACGTTATCTTTAATAACATAATGTTTTATCTATTTATCACTATCACTCATGTAGTTATAGGAACAGTGCTCACAATACTTCCGAATATACACCTTTTCTATTCACCACATGATAAAAAAAAAACGACGTTGTCCTTCTTAATTTATGAAATTGACCATTCTTTTTTTATTGCTTGAAAAACACTGTCGATGAATATTTCACTGATCAAAAGAAATGTACTCTTGATATAAGATTTTAAACATAAGATGTAAAACTGTAACTAATAGATACGCTAATTATTTGCATCTTTATTCGGAAAAAGGCTTGTCGTTTCACCCTAGTTTTCAAATGCAATTGCTGCTCTAGTGACTTGTTGTTTCTCACCTCAGAAAATGCACGATGGTGGTTGTTCGTATATACATTTCTATGATACTTTATTCCAATAATTGAGGGAAAAAAATGTGAAATGTATACTTTTAAATATTTAGTATACTTTTAAATATCTAGTATACCTTTTAAATACTTAGTATATTTTTAAACATTAAGCAACTTATATAACTAGAAAATTGATATTGCAATGTGTCGAACAAATGTTAATATCGCATATTGGAACGTTTCGGGGTTTTCTTGTCAGGATAACCGTCGTTACTTATGTGGTGAAGGAAGTATTAATAAAAATCATATCGGAGTTCGTGATTTGTAGTAAGACTATTATTTCTGTTTAAGCAATACAACAAATACAGTGGTTTATAAAACACATGAATAGAGATAAATCAATATAAATACAGGTACATTACCTAAAAGCTAAATAATTATTCCTATTGGTACTTGGTGCAAGGAAATCTAGTTGGTGCACAGCAAATAATTTAAGACCCTGCTTGGTACAGATTATATATATTTGACCTAATATCATAAGGATAAATAAAAGACTAATAATTAAATATTTACAAGCTTTCTATCAAAATAAAAATACTTTTTCACCAAGTAATTTCACTTGGTGCAGCACCTAGCAAATCTGCTTGGTACTAGCCAAAATGTATACACCAACTTCGCAGCTTGGTGCAATACGGCAGACGACGGAGTTTTTAGTGTAGTCTCTGATTAATGAATTAAAATCTGTTGATAAAATTTTGGAATAGACATTTACCTATTTCTGTCCGAAGCTGATATGATTTTGTGTCATATATCAGCAGAAACAATATTTTGCTTGGTGCAATATTATTATGTTTTACAATTTAAAACCAGCAAACGTTCGGCATTGAGGTGAAAAGCCTACTCGGTGCACACAAACTTGCTATTTATACTTTTGGGTTCGCCCACACATGACGTAGTACGCAAGAAAAACAAAACATAAAAATGGCGCCGAAAAGTGAAAGTTACGATGAACAGAGACAAATTTGGATAAATGCACCTGTAAATGAAGATGATACATCGATTAAATAGCATCATTTAATATATCTAAGTTCAGGTTAACCACTCCTTTCATGAAAATACCGTACGAGACGTATTTGTGGACACCTGCATGGAACGGAGGCCACAACTAGATATTATTAGCCTTTTCTAAGAAAATAACATTCGACTGCATTTGACCGTTACATTTACTTTTCTCGATATTAAATTTGAAAGACGATTTTAGTATGAATAGTTGTTTCCTCGGGCAACGTGAACGAGCAATAATAGCAAAAGTGTGAATGGAATAGTGGTACTTTCCCAATTCATATATAGTCCAGCATGTCATGGTGTTATGTTTGTCCTGTAAACAATAAACAAGACTTCTTAACACAATGTGTTCATCAAACAACATATAACAGTGAGATTAATTCATGAATGGGAAGAAAATAAACACTATCAGTATATGAAACATAAATTGGAACAGTCAAAAAGTCGTGTTATGATATTAAATAACATTTGTAGGTCATAATATTCTAGGATGATTTAAGTGTATCTAATAACATGTTGGTATCATCAACAAAGTAATTACGTTCAGGGAATTACACTTATGTTTATAGTTATATATAAAATGTAACTCATTCAACAATGTTCAATGTATAGTATTGTTATATGCAAATAACGTTATAAATAATGTTTTATCCCTTTTTATGATTCCAGGGATGATTTTTTTATTGTAAGTAGTAATACATGTATAATTATACGACTCCTTTACTGTCATTAGTTATGAACATATGCTTTAATTCAATATAGACCAATCTTGGCAACAAAATTACTAAGTTTAGATTGTAATACTTGATTTAAAAAAAAATGATATCTTCCTTATCCTCAATATAAAAAAACTCATCATAGATACCACGATTGAAATTTTATATTTACGTCAGACGCGCGTTTCGTTTACAAAAGACTCAACAGTAACACTCAAATCAAAAAATGTTAAAAAGGCCAAATAAAGTACGAAGTTGAGGAGCATTGAGGACCACAAATTCCTAAATGTTTTGCAAAATACAGCTAAGGTAATCTATTCCTGAGGTAGAAAAGCCTTAATTCTTCAAACATGCAAAGCTTTTATTACAGTTAATTTATAATTATGAACATATCAATGATAACTCAGGTCAACACAGAAGTGCTGACTACTGGGCTGGTGATACCCTCGGGGTATTAAAACTCCACCAGCAGTGGCAACGACCCAGTGGTTGTAAATAAACTCATCATAGATACCAGGATTGAAATTTTATATTGCTAGACGCGCGTTTCGTCTACAAAAGACTCATCAGTGACGCTCGAATAAAAAAATGTTAAAAAAGCCAAATAAAGTACGAAGTTGAAGAGCATTGAGGACCAAACATTCCTAAAAGTTGTGCCAAATACAGCTAAGGTAGTCTATTCCTGGGGTTGAGACCCTTATTATTTCAAAAATTCAAAGTTTTGTTAATAGTTAATTTATAATTATGAACATATCAATGATACATTTGTAACTCAAGTCAACACAGAAGTGCTGACGACTAGGCTAGTGATACCCTCGGTGAATTAAAACTCCACCAGTAGTGGCATTGACCCAGTGGTTGTAAATAAACTCATCATAGATAACAGTTAACAGTTAATTTATAGTAAAGAACATATCAATGATAACTCAAGTCAACAAAGAAGTGCTGACTTCTGGGCTAGTGATACCCTCGGTGAATTGAAACTCCACAAGCAGTGGCATCGACACAGTGGTTGTCAATAAACACATCATAGATACCAGGATTGAAATTTTATATTTACGCCAGACGCGCGTTTCGTCTACAAAAGACTCATCAGTGACGCTCGAATCAAAACAAGTTAAAAAGGCCAAATAAAGTACGAAGTTGAAGAGAATTGAGGACCAACAGTTCCTAAAAGAATGTTGTGATGTATAATTTGCTATCATATTGGAATAGTGAAATCTATAAATCCTGTAGAGTAACGCATTTTAATATCTATGTATCACTAAATTAATGTAGCTTTATCAACAGTGCTAATAATATTTCCGCCAATATATTATTTATATTACAACATATTCAACAACAATATCTCGATTGAACATACATTACTGGAACACTTAATTGCTTAAAAATAACTTTTGTTGTACATGGTTATTCTTGAAATAATTATTTGAATTATGTTACGTAGATGTGGAGTTAATGAAACTCAAATTATTTGCATCTTTATTCCTCACGAGGCTAGCAGACTAACATGTCTCACACATTGTAGGTTTTGATCTAATAAATTATTTGTCTGCATCTTACGTATGACCTGAACATTATCGTCAAAAAATTTGTTAACCAAACAACGTAACTTTGAGATAGATAAGAGTATCAATCTAATTATACCGTTTTAGGTATCTAAGTTCACATCAACCACCGTAAGTATTGATATATTTATCAGACTTGTCTTCTGTCATTGAAGAAATATATGTGAATTTACTATAGACAATCCGTTTCTACCCTTACAAAGGGGGACGTTATTATTCTCTAATTCAAAAAGAACAATTTATGTTTTCAAATATTAATATCTTTCTGAATGGCCATACGCGAATTTATAAGAAAACTTTTTTTTTATCTCCCATTAAGAGTATATTGTTAATATAATGTGCTATAATATTGAACTATTGAAAAAACATAAATAATCTTCAATAACATAATTTGTAATGCCTGTGTGACTATATCTAATGCAGTTATAGTACCAGTGCTTAAAATACTTTCTTTTGATTGCTTAAAATTGTTTCGATGATTATTTCTCTCAATAAAGGAAGATCACGTTTAATATAGGTTTTTTAAACTAGATGTGTAAAATCGTAACAAAAAAAAAAACGCTAACTATTTCTATCTTTATTCAGGACATGATTTGTCGTTTTACGTACCTTTTCAAATGTTTTTTTCTGCTCAATCAACTTGTTGTGTCACACTTTAGCAAATGCGCGATGTTGGCATTTCACATATACGTTTGTATACATACTTTATTTCAATATTTCAGGAAAAAGTAATGTAACATTTATACTTTTAAAAATAAGCAAAATATATGACTACAAAAAGGATATTGGATTACATTAACACATGTAAATATCACATATGAGTTTGAAAAGAAATAATTTGACTTTAATTCCCGGTGATAATGTTCTAAACATTTATCATAAAAAATATAACTCGATTATGTTCGAACGTTAGATTTACTGTTCTTGATATTTTAAATTGAAAGTAAATTTTGTATGAATAGTTGTTTCTCAAACAAAGGAAAAGGTTAATGAAAGCAAAAGTTAGCTTGACACAGTTTCTTTTTTTGGTAAACGTATTAAAAGTAATAAATTCGTAAAGGATAATCACCCAGCGTCTTATACATTTCCCAACTTAACGCATTTCCGGTCAAATGACAGTGTATTCAGATCTACCAAGGACATTTATTGTGTGTCTTTCTTACACTGTATGCTCGGAGTTGAGTGTATCCACAAGGGTCACATCTATATTCAAGTATCTGACAGTATCAAATTCAAATTTAATTACGGAATGTAATATTCTTGCGAAAGTAACAAAAAATGCTAGAAATAAAATTGGCAGGGAAAAATAATAATGATTACCAAAGAAAGTAATTAAGGCAATAATTTATAATAATGAATGTGTAAAATCAAACTGCAGTTTTCTAAGTTATGTTAAAGGGCACTGGCTGTCAAATTCATGTTGACTCAAGTTCTAACATTTGATTTATTACCATGTAAAACATTTATCCAAATTATAAAAAGTCTAAAATAAACAATTTACACGGCATGGGCTCGATAATATGTAGGTTCGTTTCGTGTGTATTTTATTCTTGGCCTCCGAAGACCTTCGATGGTCACATAAGCTATATTAACGTAAATACAGATATAGATAGAGAGCCAACTCGAGATTTTGGATTTTTATGTATCTGTTTAATTTGATATTATAAATTAAAAATATATGTTTATCATAGTTTTTACCTGTATAAGAATGATTATTTTATGGATCAAATCAATCAATCAAATGATTTACCTTTGTTTCACTTTCAATGTTGACATTCTTTTTCCTTTAATAACCGAACAAGCACAATGCAATCGGTTTCCATCTCTAGCTAATGGGTTCAATTGAAGTTCACATGAATACGGAACCAATGAGGTCAAATTATTCACTTGCAAGTGAATAATTCATTATCAATGATTCTTAGCGTTAACTGAACCATACTAGTTGTTGAAAGCGAATTATTATTTCACTATTTCATGTTCATTAATGATTAAACAAAAAAAAAAAGCATACTTTAGATATTTTATGTATCTCGTAGCTAGTGCCCCTTTAAAGTCTATTCGTATTCTGTTAATTGAGTGCGAACATGGTAAACAGTGTGGTCATCAATTGAATACATATTGCTTAACGTTAACGTCTAATTATTATTATGAAAAAAACATGATGATTTTAATTTGTCCTAAGTATTGAAAAAATCTATTGTCTAGATATATATGCCTTATGTCTATAAACAGATAAGAAAACAATTAGATAAGGAAAAATCAGTGCATAAAAGAATCAAAGAGGTCAAGTCATTACTTTTAATTTGTGTTTTTTAAACAACAGCCAACTTCAAATAGACATAACTTTACGTTAGCAAAACCATATAAACGTTCCTTTAACCTTAGTTTAAATTTTTTAAACATCATATCTTGATAATCTTCAATAAAAGAGAATACTACAGTTGATAATTTGCACTAATATTGTTATGATGAAATACATGATTCAAATATAATACAGATGGGTGCGGTCCTAACCTGTAGAAAAGTTAACTTGGAGCAGACTTGTTGACTGCTTTCCAAGTTAACTTGAGAAATTTTAAGCAGACAAGCAAATTCACTTCGTCGTTGGTAGACCAGACCTACGGTCTGCTTCTTTATGACTGCTGCAGACTTATTGACAGGTCAGCTCCAGACCAGACCTGTGGACAAGTCTGCTTTTGACCAGTCCTGGGGACAGGTCTGCTACTGACCAGACCTGTGGACAAGTCTGCTTTTGATCAGACCTGAGGACAGGTCTGCTAATGACAGATTACCGTCTCTTATGATCTTTGCCTGTTATATATTTCTTGCATGTAGAGATATTTCTAGTATCACACTGCACGCATGGAGTGTGATACGAAAATGTTTTACGCAAAACTTAATTTCGATTATTAGAAAAATACCCAGAAACTGAGAGGAAAACGGAGATAGATTCAATTTCAGAATTTATCTAAATTCCGTCAAGGCTTGTAATACTGGACCCGTATGCATCAAGCTACTTAAGTTAAGATTTGTTCCAAACGGACGGATGCATGCAATCATTTTGGCTAGTAGTTCATACATGAAATCGCATTAAACATAAAGGTCTCAAAAAGAAGATTTTTAAATCAAATCTAGTCCTCAATTCATCTTTTCATCCTTTGCAAGTGATTCGGACACTTTAAAACAGCGTAATGGTACAAATGTAACATGTTATCTGACAGATGCTAATTCCTTACAAAATACGGCATCTTAGAGAACAGGAATTAACAAATACACTATTTTTAAATTTGCAAATCCAATTCACACGGAAGATCACTGTCACAATCCCTGACCACTGATTCATCACCAGATTTAACACAGATCACATTCATACGATTTTCAAAATAGAAATATATTCCAACAATATCATACAACTTATGCACGCATATATATGCTTATGAAGCCTTTTCGTTATTTTAGAAATACGTATACAAAATTGTGTGCAATATTAATATTGTATATATAATACTACTGCTCTGACATAGATACATCATTCACTTATCCGAGACGTTTTTGAATCTCACTTCTAATTTGCAATTTGGATTAACTCTGTATTGATACGGATGACAACACAAGACTAAAGTAAAGACCATAAATTTCAGTGGGAATTTCAAGTGGAAGCCCAGTGGTGTTAATAAAAACAGAAAACTTTTCGTTTGTTACAAAACAATCTTGATACATTGGTAAGATAATACTGATTGATTGATTGTTGGTGATTAACGCTACTTTCAGCACTATTGTGCCATATCGTGACGGTCAAACAAGGGAGTTCCCCCCTCCCCCCTTTATTTGTAACCTTACCTATTTTTTGATCATTTGTTTTCGTCCAAAAATGTTTGAAATATTTTCTACTGGACATTACGCAAACATCAATCATGAATCACCTAACACATATCTGAGGGAAGCCTTCTATGCATGCATTTACGTGTTTAAAGATTGAATAATCAATTAATTACAAAATATATTGTGTTGCCAAAAAAAAAAATAATAACTTTATAACATTTATACATTTAAACCATTCGTTGATTTATCAAAATGTTTGGAAATATATATAAGTAGCAGTAAACATAAAAGAAGAACTTAGAAGAAAAGATATATAAGCGTGCATTGTGGATGCAACATTGCAGATAATACTTTTTAAAAATTCATATTATAAAACTTAGTGCTTTTTTTTTTGTATTTTTATATAGAAAATACTAAAAGACAAAAGAAAACCCTCTTAGATAAACAAAACGTCTTAAATGGCCATTTCATTTTATACTATTTCAGAATTTGAACATCTGTGTCCCTGGATCTGAACAAGAATTTGTTCAATCTAAATTGTATCATGTCATGGCATTGTGAATTATTACTTATTAAATATGATATCATGCTACATAATGTCATTTCCGTATTTGATATAAAAATAACTATTTAATTAGTTGGCACGCGCCGATGTTGTCGACACGGTAAGTATGTTTATCAACGAATACGCGTTATCTCTGTGGTCAAGCGTAACCGGGAGTTTAAAACATGCGTTTTTAATTGGAAAGATAAAACTCAACCCGACGGTCCCTAGATAATTGCATATAACTAAATTGGAACTATTTAAAACAATGACAAATTCAATATAAAAAAATCTCTTCGGACGAATTTTCGAGAATCGAAATTTAAAGTGTAAAATAATTAATCGTTTTATTTCTATTACATGGAGTCTTTTTTTAAATAATAAACATTTAAGTGGTTGTCATTCTCTTTCGCTCTCTCTCTTTGATGTTTTTGCAGACAAAAACAATTCGCTGAATTAATCTTAATAGTCAGACATTAAACTCTCTCTCAGAACTTTTTGCATTAAAATTTAATTGGATGAAATTCAATAAGTATGTTATTATTCTCATCACTTTTAAGGATAACCTTAATAATGTTAGATTTTTGACAGAATTTTATATATTGTAGAATTCGTTCTTTTTGTAGACACTTATACTGTATGAAGATGATTCGTTCCAACTTTTATGAAGAAATCACCGACGTTTTTCTTATTTAAACTACATAAATATACATAAAAAAAATGCCGTTTTTTTTTCTAAAATCAATTTCTTTTCATAAAAATGAATTATTAACAAAGAATTGTTACACAAATGTAGAGGCTTATTTTGTAACGAAGATATTTCAAATCTCTTTACCGAAATCTGCATATGTTTATCTTTTGAAACAAAAAAGTTAAGGATGTCTGTTCAAAGGACAGAAATGTCCAAGAAACCGAAATTTTAAGTAAATGTTGAAAATTTCGAACCCATTTATCTTTTAAATCTAGCACACGAAGATATGCTTTTTATTTCATATTCAAATTGATTGGGTAAGAAATCGCTTGAATGCAAACTTTCGTAAAAAAAATCACCGTGGGATCAAAACTGTATCGTATGCCCATAATTGCCCTAAAGCTTAATGTCATCGGCAGATTATGAGGGTCTGGAGAGGGGTTCATTAGTTCTGTATTCTATTATTTACATGAAGATATACTTTTTATTTCATATTCAAATTGATTTGGTTAGAAATAGCTTGAATGCAAACTTTCGTAAAAAGAATTATCGTGAGATCAAAACTGTATCGTATGCCCATAATTGCCCTAAAGCTTAATGTCAGACTATAAGGGTCTGGAGAGGGATTCATTATTTCTGTTTTTTATTATTTTTATGCCATTTTTCTCTATTCTGTATACTTTTGCCCATTATTCTTTATTTTTTTTATATTTTAGTACCTCTTCATTCTCCATTTTTTATTTGTTTGGTCATTTTCTCTATTCTTTATATTTTTGTCAACTATTCTCTATTCTGTAAACCCCCATCCACACCCTCGTATATAAGGGAAGACGATAAACATTTTAGTATACATACCACCCGTTGTCATTTCTCACCTGACACAGGATTTATATATTTATTACGTAATACTAACGAATGTTATATTATCGATATAGAAAATTCAGTAGAATATAATCTGTATCAATGCACTGGCAGGTTAAAGGTATTTTGATCTGACAAGAATACATTTGTTTATTCTATTTTTAGTTTATTTAGTTATATTTGTTCATGTTTTAGGTTAGAACAATCCACAAAACCATCGTATTTTCAAAAAATCTCTAAAACGTGCTGATTTTGGAACCTATATCAAAAGATTGGTATTACCTAGCTTTTGGGGTTTTAAAAAATATCCATTTAGTAATCAATTTGTGGCTTTTTTATATTTATATCAAAATTAAAATTCAAGGCCATATTTGCCAAAGAGAACAAGGATAACAATTACCCAAAGTGCGACATGCGAAAGGATGTTTCGTTTTCCCTAATAAAAATTAAAATATTGAAGTAACGAATCATTAAAGGTTACGTCACGTTAATATATTTTGAATGAAAAGGTGCAACTGGATGCACCCCTAAACAAAAAATGAAAAACTGAAATGGCGGGTATGCGTCAATCAGACAGCAATCCAACACAAACACAAGTAAGTTATCTGACATCTAGAATTTAGAGGTTTAAGCATAACCTGTGCTGGTATCAACTTTCAGAGTTCTGGGTAAAATTCTATATACGCATGTAGGACTTTGAACCGTGAAATAAATGCATTCCCTAAATACATACGGGTCCACAGACTCTTCTTATTATAATATAACGGTAAAGAAAGGATCTCAATGAGAGGAACAAGTTAAAGAAAAATGTTAACGCAGAATTATTTCCACATCCAGAAAATCAAAGAGGACGATCTCTCATTTAGTACGCAACTGTAACTAATAGATACATAGACAATAACACTAGTGAATGCAAATGTATGTACTGAATTTGAAACAAATATACTGCACATCTGTAGATTTAAATCTAGCTTTCACGCGTCATATCTGAAACTGCTATATGTGTTGTAGTAGTCTCAGGTCATACAGACTATCGGACACCATCGGACGGCCCACTGCACTACGGCGCAGACCATCTAACTTCAGCGTGACAATCAGACTTCAGGGTCCCCATTGCACCTCCGACTGATACATATATATATACACTTCTTTTTACTTGATTTCAATAATTGCAAACACTTTTCATACCGATTTCCTGATAATGGTTTTTATTGTACTAAAGTATTAATTGTTATTACCGCGGATATTGCCCGAGGAAAATATGCGTTTATTTAAGGGTATACAAATCTTCATAGCTGATATATTTTGATGCTTATGTTACAAACAAAAATATATAACAAACATTTCGTAAATTGTCAGTATATAAATTTAGAAAAAAATATTAAGAAATGAAGGTTTCAGCTCCCTCAGACTAAGCTGGCCTTTGATGAATTTAGCTCTTATGTAAAAATAAGGAAATGTGGTATAATTGCCAATGAGACAACTATTCAAGTAAGTTCAATCAAGAGGATGTATAAGCAGTTACATGTATATAAAGGCAATCGTGCTTAAAGTGTTGTTTTGTGAGGGGATCAAGACGTAGGGATGTGAATGAGTGGTTTATGTGTGCAATAATTTCGGCCTCCTAATTATAGTGTAAATCTGCAGTTGTTTCATGTAGTTGATATACAAATTATCACAAACCTAAATGGATAAGATGAATGAATTAATAGTTGGTTGTTTAACGTCCATTGGCAACTGTTAGATGGATTATTAGGGGAGAACATTAATCATGATATAATTATGAATATTGGCAATCATACCACATCTTCTTTTTTATAAGCACATACATGCATGTGTAGATTTTCGTCTTAACTGTAAACGACAGTGTCCCCGGGCGTCAAAACCGAATTTAGACTTGTGTAAATTTCTGAAACATACATTTCATTATTTAACCAATGTAAAGTGTTCCGAATTCACTCCAGATTTCTGAATTTATTTTCATTATGAAATCAAGAAGAAAGAATCATCAAATGCTCAGGCAAAACAAATAATACCGTTTTGAGCTATAAAGCCACAGCGATCCTAAGGTTAGGATACACACAAGACCTCACGTACTACATTTTATTTTATATGCCACAAAACGTATCTAGCTTAGTTTAAATTAAAATAAAGAACAGAGAATAAAAAAGTTGCTAAAGAGAAAATACATATCCGTGTTAATTTTGCCTCAGTTTGTTTATTCAAGTTTGACATCCAACTTCTTAATCCGCAATCCACATTCACCCGACAACCTTGTATATTGTATATTCTTGATGAAATAACCTCATGTACATGCATGTGACCACCAGGAACTGGGACAAATCTGATATATTTCATGGTATTTATCAAAACCTAAATGATTGAAAATATCTAAGTAGAATATGAATTTGCCAAATAAGCGTTCAGAATTTTAATCTAGCATAGTTCAACATTGGAGAAATGACTCAAGTTGAACGTTATTAATAAGATGTCCAAAATATATATATACATGCATATTGCGATTGGTGCTGCAGTGTATCAAAGGTGTGAGTTCAAATCCCGTTGAGAGACAAACATTTGTCAGCTTAAAGATTTAATTCTTACACTAATGGGTTTAATTTTCAGACTCAATTATAGACGTAAGTAAAGTTTTAACCCAAAATCGAGAACAAGAAATTTGATATTTGCTGTTTCAAATATATTGCAATTGAATAAAGATAAAGTGACATAATAGTAAACCCATTTCTATAACATCATGATACGCATGTACAAGTAGATGAAAAAATGAGTATCTCGCAATTAAAAAAAAGTTTTCCAATCAGTTATGGTTATACAAGACTGTAAAGTCATCTTACAAAATGCACTAAAGACTGAATGAATATCATCCGATTTAGAATTAACACACGTTGAGTGCACATTACACGATTAAGAATGAATGAACGTTGAGCGCACCAAACACAATTGAGAATGAATGAACGTTGAACGCACTTAACACGATTAAGAATGAATGAACGTTGAGCGCACGTTGAATGGAAAACACACAGAATGATGAACGATGAGCGCACGCACGTTGAATACACGATGAATGAACGTTGCACGCACGCAGAACGGACGATGCACGATGAATGCACGGAAAATAGGTCAGTTTGAATTTTAGAAGGTCTGTATATATACATGTTTTATTCCACGAGTTTTCCGATGCAAGAATATTTTATTAAATTTCATATTGGTTTTTTTTCCGTTTAGCCTGAATGGAGAATTTAGAAATAAAGTAGGAAAATAGATTATAGCCTAGCGTGCTGTCGAAATATTACTTGTGCGCTAAATTGTAGAAAAGGGAATTTGGTCCTATAAAAATTACAAATACGAAAATGAAGAATTTTTTATAGTGGCGGGAATTTGTGTTCGATCTCTGTAAAAATACAAGGCACTTATTTTTGCTAGTATTTCTTTAGTGTACATGTAAAAATCATTGCAATTTATACTAGTAAAAGAATATATTGTTCATACAACCTTGATCATAACAGGTCTCATTAAATCATTCTCGTTGCTGCATAGTAAGCCGATAAAACGTTTTTTTGGTGTTTTTTTGTACTGATAAATGAAACAACTCCAAAATTGATAATTTCGTATCAAATAAAATGTTGTTCCGAATAAAAACTGAAACTCATTGTAATGAATAAAAACAAACGAGTATTTGATTGATGTACATGTCGTACGAAATAAGTCCACCGGATTTAGCAGTTAAATAACTGGAAAAATTAATTGAACAGTAAAAGCTACAATTTAATCCATCACTTGGTGTATGTCGTCTGTTTGTATTGTAAACATACTGAATTCGTTTTTTTCCAGAAATATATCTCTTAAATGAGTTCAAGTATATATATATATATAAATAAATCCAAAGGGTATCTTGTGGTAGTTGAAATTATTCAGTGCAATCATTTAGAGTCCGTCGTCGACTGTCATACATTTCAAATTGTTTGCTGTTGGTCGTCTGTTGTTAATGGCAGTCGGCCCTCTGTCTCCAAATTTTAGCCCCCCACTTAGGTCAATGACCAATATTTTTTGGAAAGGGGAGGGGAGGGTATTTTTTTCGAGACAAACATTTTCTTTACTTAAAAAAAACCTAAACAATTTTCTATGTTTTATCATTAAATTAGCAGATGTATACTCAAGTTAGATTGCAACTAAAGATGTTGAATTAAAAAAATCCTTTAATCTGTATGGTTCGGGTGACCCTACTTCTGTTTTAAGACATGACGCCATCAATCTACACGACCGTTTTGAAAAATATGCGGACGATATAATCCATGGCTAATTCTCTTGTGGGTTAAAGAAAAGGAAATGTATGCTTTGAAGTAGTAAACTATTGTTACCTTTCAAATTATTAGTTTTATTTTTATATTCAGATCTTTAATTGTTTTGGTTTTATGTATTCACAATTTTATAGAAACTCGTGACAATTTAGAACTTGATATATTGTGTAAACACCTGTTTCTTGTTGAAGACTATACATGTATATGTTGCCCTCTTGATGTTCTTATGTTGTTTTCGTCGTTCGATTGCTATCATATCGACGTGTAACCCACATCTCAAACAGTTTGAGTTCCGTTTGATTACTTTTTAACTCACTTTTCAATCAGTTTATGACAAACTGAAAGGGTTATCGAGTTTATTTATTGCTTTCTTTCCCTCAAGCCATGAATATACTCAGTGGAAGATATATATATATATAGGTATAAGCGTTGTCTATTTTTATATGACAAGACCACAGTGGCAACAATATCCTTTTAATGTAGAATTCTTTATAAAAAAACTATGCCGACAATGTTCAAGCATCATCGCATACAGGTTTGTTTTATAAGACAGCTGATTGGATAAAAGTGATACATTCCCACGCCTACATTAATCTGATGTCCAATCAAATGCCTCCAGAAACCTGTCAATAAAACAATTACTGCAAAAATTGATAAGTTAGAGATTTGATTGTGTATTCGATATTTGAAAAAAGTAAGAAAGCTTCTATTCGTTCAACATTAAATTGCGAAGAACGTGTCGTGTAACAACCCTCCCCCTTTCATGTTTACACCTTCTTATTTTAACACTTTCCTTTTCAACGGAGAAAATATAAAATATAACCGTACTGCAAGTTTCTGAATTTTGCAAGAATTCTATGTAGCAACGTGTGATTCACGGAATTGTCATATTTTCAAGGTTTAACAGACCTCTGAAAGAAGTTAGATCATACAATTTTCACCAACCATGTGCCAAAAAAAAAAACCCACCGAATTATATTTGCAAATTGGAAAAGATTAAGAATTGTTTTATATCCGTACTAAAAATCTTCCTTAATTATTTGAAATAAAAAAAAAAAAAAAATATGTTTCTCTCTGCCTGAATGCAATCGAAAACAAATTTTCATTTTATTCTTTATCTATAATTTGCAAAAGAGGAAAAATTATCAAATTATTAAAAGAAAGACTAACGATAATATTACCATTCAGGTAAATGAGTTTTCCATAAAGTAACTTATCCTTAATTCACAACCGTCAATGTACTTGAAAAACTCTGGATTCATTTTTGATATTTACCTGATAGATAGATAAAAAAAAACATATCTATTAGGAAGTTCGATGGCAAAAATGAAATAATAAATGTGTTTTTTTTGTAGACGAGTAGCAAATTGAAGTAGGAAATTTTGCTGAAAGAAAATTAAAATATATTCACATCTTTCTGAGTAAAGTGTCAAAAATGCAACAGTATAATTGTATTAATAGTAACTGATGACTATTTTATAGATTAAAGGATTATAAGTCGAACACGACACTCGCACAATGTACATAATTTAAAACTGGTTTATTTTTTTTTTTCTATAGATTGCATTACGAAGTGCACATGCTTGGCTAAGATAGTTGAATGTTCAGCGAACAATATTCCATGATATGCAAATGATATCAATCGAAAGCAACAGAGAAAGATTTAAGTTTTGAAATCAGAGCATTCCTTAAATTAAACATTTGAAACAGATCTTTTTAAGCACCAGCATGCATATTCTGATTATATAAATATAAAATTGAGAATGACTGATGTACCTATTATTCTATCTAACAATTATCATTGGTAGTCTCGGCAGTTTTCTCTCCCTGAGTGCGGGAGGTCCTTTTTAACGGACAGCGGAAAGAAAGTCACAGGACAGAAAGTTACAAATTTGATAGGACAAAAAGTCACATATAATTTGTTGACAATTGATTGATTATATAAGAGACAAATCTTGAAATAATTACTTTATATTACATATTTTCTTTTTACAGTTTGGGAAATTGTTCATTAGCCTTGATAAATGAAGATTTATTAAATTTTAATCATTAGAAGGATATTTTTTTTGAAGCACCATGAAGCCGTTTAGGCACCAAGCCACTTTGACATTTTGTTTTTGAAATGAGAAGTAACACGGGTGCTATATAAAACAAATCTGCTACGAAACAGAAATATAAACCGTAAACTAGATGTATAATTATGTACATTTTCTTTTTAATAATTGTTTCATAACTTATTTTATGTTATATTTTTCTATAATATAGTTTATTCTTTTGTTTTTTAGTTCTTGTTAAAAAAGACTTGATGCTTAAAAAGGTCAGAGAAGTATCAAAGTCGGGTTTTATAGGTACCTATACTAAATATAAACTGTTACCTAGATTTTTGAAATATGCTTGCATTCTTGTTGCATTTATTTTGAAATAATGTTGTATAATTTGTAAATGTAATAATTTTATCCGGTATATCCTTATATATGATAAAACATGGCAACATATTTCACATAACTTCCATGGATAAAACAGTCACAGCGTTGCACGGGTATTTATAATTATTAAGATAGTGTTTGACAGTCCGTTTCGGTTGAATGCTCAGATAATCCGTATATTAAAATGTAAATAACTTTCACCAAACATCTGTCATCTGTCAAAAATTAGAAAAATATAAAGTAAATAAGATACTCAGAATATATTTTCCTTGACTAATTTTATATGGGTAAGAACAATTATTTTAAATCACAGACGAAAATGTGTTTAAGAACATTTTTGATATTTATTACTAATTATTATATCTTTACAGACGGAACGAATAAATACTAAATTACTTAATGCAAGAAAGCACGACTGCAAAGTTTTTATGACTTGCACACTTTTCCGGTTACACCAATTATTCTTTTCTTATATAACCAATTAAATGTTTACGTGAAATAACATCGGAAAAAAATGAATTGCAACTTTGCAAACGTTATTTAATTAATAGACATACAACATAACATTAAAAGACCACAAAAGAATACCCTCAATTCTTTTCCGATTTAATTCATGAAAGGGAAACAACCCCTAATTAACACAGAGAAAGTGTCGCCCGTTTTGCATCCGAATATTTAAAATCTTAACACGACTGAACACGATCTTACAAAGTCTAAACAGCATTTTTACCTTTAGTCTGATTTGATCTGAACATGGTTTGATCAAGTCTTAATCGGATGCAAGAACAATCTGTCTTGTTTATCTTGACATGACTGAACGGACTTAACACGGTATATCGTGACAGCGTCTGAAAGTCTGAAAAAGTCTTGACGTTTTTCTCTAGCAGTAAATCCAGTCGATTAAGACTTGATCAGACCAAAATGACCGTTTCAGACTCAAATATTGCTACTAGTGTTAGTCTCGGTCTCCGACAAAGCAACTGAAGACAAATTGACTACAGTGTTTGTAGAGTTCATACAACTTTGTTTTTTTCTCCTGAATCGGCGATTCCGGGATTATTTTCCGGTTATGATGGTACGATTGAGAGTTAAGGTGGTCTGCTCTCTTACAACAGTATCTAAAAGTACGCCGTCTCGTTTAAATTTGTTAATTTGTTTTTTGTGTAATTTCCGGGATTCAATGCGCAAGATGTCATGGAGGCGCTCGTTGATGGTGAGCAATTCAGGACGGGAAAGTTCTTGGCATGATTTGTTGTAAAAATGGTTATAACTAGTTTGTAAATTTAAATGTTTATGAGACGCTTCAGCGTGTAATAGATCCATCAATTTCACGGAACTACTGTGGAGAATATTATTCCATCTATCCATAAATCTGATAGATTTTTCACCGGTGGTAAGGGGTGAAGCTTTCAAAATAATCCCCATCGGAACAATACCCTGAGACAGATAAGTTTTTAAATTTGATACATGATGTTCGGTTTTAACTATTTTAAGACTCTCGTAACACCTTACATCCACCGACTGAATGTCTCATCCAGCTTCTAACAATGCAATAACTTCACATTCAATGGTGAACACTTTCTCCAAGTTAATGGAACAGCAATAGGAACAAAGATGGCCCCGTCTTATGCCAATATTTTTATGGGGAAATTAGAACAGAGAATTCTCAATTCTTCTCTTTATCAACCCCTCTCTTGGTTCCGATTTATCGATGATATTGACATGAAGTGGGATAATACTGAACAAGAACTAAATTTGTTCATTCAACATGCCAACGATGCCCATCCCTCAATAAAATTGACATATGAAATCTCTGACTCTAAGATCACATTTCTTGACACTACAACGCAAGTGAGGGATGGAAACATATTTACAGATCTGTATTGCAAGCCCACAACAAACATCAATATCTATCTCCTTTGAGTTGTCACCCAAAACATTGCACCAAGAGCATTCCCTACAGCCAGGCCATACGAATAAAAAGGATTTGCTCCACCAACGATATTGCAAAAAAACGACTACAAGAACTTCGCGGTCACCTAAAACATCGGGGCTACAAAAGAAAAGACATTGATAAAGGTTTTTCTCGTGCTAACAACATCAGCCGAGATGAACTTTTACAATATAAAGTCAAAAAGGTCAACAGGAGGGTGCCTTTTGTGTTGACTTACCATCCAAAATTTGACAACTTATCTCACCTAATCCGCGAAAATTGGAAAGAAATCGAAAAACATCCTAAACTATCCAAGATCTTTCCCGAGCCACCTGTACTGGCTTTCCGTAGGCCAAAAAGCCTTAAAGACTTGCTGGTGAGAGCTGATTTATCCTCTCAAGCAGGCTCTTCGTCTGTGGGCTCTTGCAAGGGTTGCGGGAACAAACGATGTCTGACTTGCAAACAAATACTGGTTACCCAGACTTTTAACAGTCACTCCACTGGTACAGAATACACCATATTTTGCAATGTTAATTGCAAGACTACAAATGTTGTGTATCTCCTACAGTGTAAATGTGGTAAACAGTATGTTGGCGAGTCAGAACAGCCGTTTCACAAAAGAATGAACGGTCATCGTAGCGACTACCAATGCAAGCCAGACCTCCCTCTCAGTCGACATTTGAGATCCCCTGGCCACACTTAGGCAGATCTCAATCGACTGACCATTACAATCATTGACCACAACTCTGCTTGATCTCGGGAGGATAGACTCACTCGGGAAAGATTTTGGATAAGAAAATTAACAACTTTGGCACCAAATGGGATAAATGAAAAGATGTAGTTCGACTCCATGCAGTGCTTCACATTTGGGTTATATTACTTATTATTACAGTCTCTGTTTTTATTTCTTTACTTTACTCATCTCTAAAATTTGTTGAATATACCAATTTAAATTGCTTAATTTTTTGAGGGATGTAAAAGTGCCAAGCCACGTTCAACTAGTTAACCTTAGTCAAAATTTATCATCATATTTTAACTGTCGTTTGTTTGCGATGTTTAAATACGCAGACTCTGTTGTAACTACTCTACCGTTGTCAAATTTGAAATATTTACAAATTTAGATCGCTCAGTGCTGTTTATTTGGAATTCTTATTGACGCAATCGTTCTTGTAACATCATAACTGTCGTCACCGTTAAAGCTTTAGAAGTGTGCTAGTTCATATCGCACATTATTATTTTTATTTAAAGCATATATTTGAACTCTCTGCTGTAATTAGTCATATAACCTATGTCGTGTTTACACATATTTAGAATTGTGCAAGCGTCTTACCTGATGTTCGGTTTGACTTTTTTATTGTATAAATTTCAAGATTGTTATAGTTTAATTTAAGTAGACTGATATATGATTCATTCAACATCACAATCATATTTACTGATGAAGGATATCTGTTATCCGAAATATTTATAAATAATTACATTTATAATTCCTTTTTTTGTTATTGGTGGTGTTGTGTACACTTTTTAGGCGTTTATATATATATATTTGGCAATCGCCAATGGCAGTCAGCAGGATTTAAGAACATTTGTTGTTCGACCTGTTAGTCAAATGCGTTTTGTTAAAATATACCTTTTCACTTTTTTGGTCTTTTGGAAAATGTTGTTTGTGCTGTATTTAGACCCCTCTAACAAGAAATTTGTTTTGCATGCACACGTATAAAAATTGCGGTTTTTATCCAACGCAATCATAGATTTAAACGTTGTTTTCAATTTAGACTTGTTTATATTTTTTCGTTTGGGCTTGTTTTATATTTGCCTTCGGGTTTATATGATCCGTTCATCCTATTTTGACTCCTCAAAATTCAAGAGTCTATCCTAAATTGGGGTAAATTATGTGGCCTTCGAATAACCGTTTCGATTCCTAACATCACTGAAGAGACATTAATTGTCGAAATCCGGATATGGTGTACAAAAAATCTTTGCACCTTTGTTTGCGGTATACCATCTTTGCCGCAAGTTTATTGTTTTTTGTTTGTATTAAATTTATAGTTAAGATCCATTTATTACACCTTGTGATCCGTTTATTTGGCAATCGCCAATGGCAGTCAGCAGGATTTAAGAACATTTGTTGTTCGACCTGTTAGTCAAATGCGTTTTGTTAAAATATACCTTTTCACTTTTTTGGTCTTTTGGAAAATGTTGTTTGTGCTGTATTTAGACCCCTCTAACAAGAAATTTGTTTTGCATGCACACGTATAAAAATTGTGGTTTTTATCCAACGCAATCATAGGTTTGAACGTTGTTTTCAATTTAGACTTGTTTATATATATATATATAACACTTTAGAAAAATGAGAATATTCAAACTGTATACAAGTAATACATTTCTTTAGTTAAATGTGTGGTTCTTCAAACGTTTTATGTGCATCTTTATTCTTACCCAGGCCAACACATTCGCATACCTTATAATATATAGTTGTTGATCTAGTAAGTTGTTATATGGCAACTAAGAAAATGAACCATTTTGAGTTTTTGTAGGTTTGCATATAAAGAGTATTTCGATATATGAGTAAATGAAAGATGCAACTTTAATACTTTTTACAAATATTGCATCAAAATTATCATGACCATAACTATTGCATTGTTTTGAAAACCAAATAAATATGGCAAAGCATGTAGAAAATCTATAACTAAGATATCATTCCTGTTACTATTGTTCAACATGATAAGTTTTATTAAGAATTTTAGACATTTTCATTTCATATTCAAATATTTCAAAGCCAAAGATGTATAAGAACCTAAAAAGTTGAAAAGCTAAATGACAAAATATGACCTAGAAAGAGTCAACTCCATCTAGGGTCAACTTTGCTCGATGACGTAGAAACCTTTTTTTTACCCATGTTTTTCCAATTTATGCTATGATCTATGAAGTTATTGTTTCACACCTTAGCAAATAAGAGGTCTCGGAATCTTTAACTTTAATTTGCATGCATAGTATCTATTCGATATATAAGATAATTCAAGATTCAAATCTACATTGATCTAAGAGTTTGGAAAATTTAGTAATTAAATTATCAGGAAAAAAATGAAATATGCAGTGCATTTAAAACACGTTATTAAGTCAGACAATATACTAGACTTTTTAAGACAGAATTCAAGGTTGATTCTTTTACGATTGACAGTCTGTGATATATCAGATAATTTCTCTTCGTTGTGTTGTTATTGTATTGAACTCAAACATGGATTGGCTATAACATATTAGGAATTGATTAAGTTGATATATTTATCTTTTGTCATCATCATTGGAGTCATTACGTTCAGGGAATTGCACTTATGTACATACATGTAGTTTTTTTTTTTTTTTTTAACGATAACAAATATTTTTATTCAATCATTTCCTGATATATAAATACCTAAGTAGCCCAGGTCGCATACTTAGGGGCCCCTGTATTTTAACAGCCTCACTTGACCAGGGAAAAAATCAAATGAATTTAAACTTACAATAGTTTTACATACATATATTTAAATAACCAATACAATCGATTTTACCTGTTAAGCATCACTGTAATACATAATCACTATCGTATATCCGGTTCACTGACTAACATGTGTTTATTTAAACTTGAAAACTATATATTTGATTGAGAAAATTTGAATTGGAAATCATTGATGTGATTCAACAAAAATTGAAATTATTCTGTAATATATAAGTATGGATTATAAAAGGATAAAGCACATGTGGTAAGTACTAATATATTAAGAAGCATGATATATGTGGTAATTTACTAATATACATAATATGCACAGACATAGATTCAAATATCGATTACAATACAAATATTTCTTTCTGTAAAAATAACTTATTGTTCACTACGTTCTTTCTAAAATACAATAAGATTATTATATATGGAATCGAACACACCTTTAGTTTAGAGCAGTAGAACTAAGTATATCTTCTTATATTTTTTCGATAAAGAGTTCAATTTTTGATCTGCATATATACTTTATATCCGAGCGTAGCAAGAGTAGTTTTAATTCGTTTTTCATTTGCAATTTCAACAGGCTTTGTATAGACTGCATATTCAGTTTAATTTTATCGAATTTGCATTTATTACGTATTTTCCAAATAGCCCATTTAAAATAAAGTATTATTGCATTAACAATTATATTATTCGAATTATCTGTACAGATTCCTATTAGAATATCTTTTTCAACGAGCATCTCGTTATTTATTAGGTCTGACAACTGTTTCTATCAATGGTTTAACATTATTACATTGATAAAATAAATCCTCGAGTGTTTCAATATTATTATTTTCATCACATAAGTGACATTTTCCATTTGACATATGCATTATTTGCAGTCTCTTTTCGGTATATATAATCCTGTGTATACATTTCCTTTGAACTTTTTTAACTTTTCTATTAATATCCATTTTACTGAGATTTAGCCAAATTTTTTCCCAATTTATATACTCGCTATACAAATTTTCCCATTTTGTTTGACACTTAGGGGTCTCAGTTATGTTTATGTTTAACTGTAGATATTTTAATGTCAAATCTTTGATTTTAATGATTTTATTATCTGGATTTAGAAATTCAAAGTTTTCAGAAATTTTGATTTTGTGGCTTTTTAAAGTGCTTTGAACATCGTTATTTTTTAAAATCTGCACGAACGTTTGTGGTATGGAACTTTTAATTCGCGAGTATTCCGAAATACAATTACGTTTATCTATTAGTTGTTGATATATTTCATTGCACGATTTAAAATCTTTGGTATTATTGTCCCATATATCACCAATAGTTTTTATTTGACTTTTTGAAAAAGAAGAATAAAATAAAGATTTGCCCTGAAATAACATATTTGAGTTTCCAAATAATCGATGTTTCTTTACTTCCATTTCTTTAAAGATACCCTGTGTGATATTTGTCAATTTTGACCACGATTGTAAAGCGCTTTTGTAATAATGTGGTAGGTTTTTTATCTCAAGACCTGAAAGATCAGAACATCTACACAAAAAAAGTTCATCTGCAAATTTCTTATCGTATTTTTTTAACCAAAATTTACCTATTGCATTCCAACTAGATAATGGCTTGTGTAATATCGAATATAACAATTTGATATATTTACTTTCTATCCAACTATCCAAATCTACATACATGTAGTTATATGTAATCATGTACTTTATTTAATGAACAATATAGTTATAAAAATAACGATATTGAACCAGGTAAAACCAGGTTCAATCGACCATTTTCTACATAAGAAAATGCCTGTACCAAGTCAGGAATATGACAGTTGTTGTCCATTCGTTTGACGTGTTTGTGCTTTTGATTTTGCCATTTGATTGGGGACTTTCCGTTTTGAATTTTCCTCGGAGTGCAGTATTTTTGTGATTTAACTTTTTGATAATGTTATATATTTTTTTGATGATTTCAGGGAGAAGAAACCGTAAGTAGTGATATTATAATACGATACATTTGCTGTCATTGTTTATGGACCTATAATTTAATCAAATTATCAAATCTCGGCAACAAAACTATAAAGAAATAAGTGGATGTTTTCAATCATTACGTTCCTTCAACCTAAGTTTATATTGCAATACCGAAATTTTTAAAAGTGAAATCTTTATAATCTTAAAAAATAGAGAGTATTATGATATATAATTTGATATTGTAACAGAGAAATTCATAATTACTATAGAATAACGCATATTTATTAATTATGTATCACTGATGTAGATAAATCAAATTGGTAATAAAACATCCGTCAATAAATTATCTGTATTATAATAATATCCAACAACAACTTCTCGCTTGAACATCCATTTCTCTAATTCTTACTCGATGTATCCTTTTCCTGACATGTTGATTAGTTTATTAAATCAACGTGTGGTTCGTTAAAAATATCAGGTTGCCATTGGTCAAAATTCGATTATGACGTCAAATTTCCATGCTTTCCTTTTAAATTCTTCTTTTGACGTCATACAAAAAGGCGACCATGCGTGCGACGTATTATAAAAAGAACACATCATTTTGCAGATCATTCGAAAAGAAGGATTATGATTGTCTGCAATTCGTTTGAAAATCATTCGAGAAACAGATTTTACCACCAAATATTGTGCAATACGATATTTATACACTCTCGACTGTTAAATTTTAAATAGGCGAGCCTCAGGTTTTAAATTTGAAAATTTAACTGTCTGGAGTGGATAAATATCGTATCACACTCGGTGCTGTAGTAGAATCTGTTTTACCAGAACAATTAATTGCTTATATAACACTTTCGATTACATGGTTATTCTATTTGAAATGAGAATATTAAAACTTGATATGATTTGATGAATTATACTAACAGAGTTTAGAAACGCAACACTAGATTGTTCGTTTTGATTCCCTTTTTCAAATACGCACTTTTTGTTAAACAAATGTATGAATATAGATTTCATTCATTGCTTCATTGTCTTACACCAATTTAAAGTTCGAAAGTGGAATCGATTACATCATTTTTAATGTTCGAATCATGAGGTATGCATTGAAACCCTGATTTCCACTTATCAATGGATATGTCACCGTCGAATGCAAAGACAGCCTGTAACCAACCCCAAAATGATTGTCAGAAAGGTCAACCAATTCTGTTGGACATGTTTTGAGTTCTGTTTTGCACCTTCTGATTTTTCCTTTGTCCCACTAATTACAGTGTGTTTTGGCGATTATGTGGTTGAAACTTTAGGGCTTTGAATATTTTTCCTTAGTCGATTCCTTGCCATTTCAGTTCATAGGAAACATGTATGGAATGAATCTGTGTGCCATGGCATTTGACAATTTGATAAGCAATTGAAGTTGCGGCTGAAAAAATTTCTCGTTTAAGACGTTGCATAATCAAATTTTATTGACGTGTCGAGGTCACTACATATTGCTCTGGTAATTGATAGTCATTAACAAATCCTGTCTGCCAGTATCGTTATTGGAAGGATAGTAATACCAGTTTCTGACGTCAAATTGTCTTGTTTCGGCATGTTCACGTTTTCTTGTCTGCAATATTTTTATGGGCTGCTTCAGTTTTTCATTGCTCAGTCTTAGCAATTTGGAGATGTAACATTTTTTAACTAATATAAGTGTATGTATGAATTGAGAGAATTATTTTACGAAGAAAAACACTTTAAAAAAAATCATTTATTGGTTTAAAATTTCGCTTGAGAAAATTTGTGCGACCTCCATTATCCGATATGTTCAATAACCACAGGTAAGTCAGATGTTGATCTAAATGGAAAGAAGTATGGTAAGCATGGATAGTTGTTGTATGCAGACCAATCGTGATTTGGTTAAAGAAATCAATAAAATGAGTGTTGCGTTTTTAATGTCCGTCAGTATATAATACGTAAATATAGAATTGACGAAACTCAAATGTTGTGCATCTTTATTCATAACAAGGCTAGCAGAATTTCCTACATATTTTACAATTGACATTGCATTGTTGTGAAAGCAAATAAATACCGCAAAAAAATTAAGAAAAACAATTATTAAGTTATCATTCGTGGTACTAATGTACTACATATTTTTATATGTAATGTTTGTTTGTTGTGTTTGAACTTCTAATGTTGATATTTGATTAGGGACTTTCCGATTTTAAATTTCCTTGGAGTTTATTATTTTTGTTATTTCTTTTCTATTCACATATTTTCTTTTAAGATAAAAGCTATCAAAATAATAATAATGAGTTTGAAAGTCAATTTGGTACTGAAGGCTTTCTTTTATAAAAACATTAATTGACGCTAGCATATTATCATAAAATTAAATAGTTCTGTCACGGGCCAGGAATTCTCCCGAAACTCCCATATGAGTAAACGACAGAAACCGAGTTGTAACATTGGTCGAAAGATGTTGTAATGCGATGCAAAAAGACATGTGAGAATATAGCTTTCACAAACTATAGTTTGGACAAATGTCTAAAATTCTCAATAAAACTAAACTTTCAATGGCAATACGATGATATAGATATGTAGGCAATAAGTATTAGGAATGATATCTTAATGATAGATTTTCTATATTATTTGACATGTTTATTTGTTTTTAAAACATTGCAATATTTATCATGTTACATGTATGTCTATGATAGCTTAGATCCAAAATTTGATAAATAATTAAAGTTACAACCTTCATTTCATCATATATCGAAATTCTTGTTAAATAAAGAAATTATATAAAAAAAGGCGTAACTACCAAATAGACATTAAAACTCATAAGTCGAAAACTGATAATGACACAACCGACACAAGATGAAAGGTTTTTTGATCTAGTTCGCTGCACTCACTCGACAAAAAGCTTCATATTGTGACTCGCATCTGTGATTTTAGCCTGTATCAAAATTTGTAAGTAGTGATATATTTATCAGACTTGTCTTCTGTCATTGATTAAATATCGGCGAATTTACTATAGATAATCGGTTTCTAAACCCTTACAAAGGCAGACGTTATTATTTTCTAATTATGAAAGAAATGTTCTCTAATATTACGTTTGTTCGCCCTTTGCTAAATGACCATACAGGAATTTATAGTAAAAACGTGTTCATTGTCAATCAAGAGAACATTGTAAAATACAATTTGCTATAATATTGCACTATTGAAAAATGATTATTTATCTTCAATAACACAATTCTGTATCTATGTATCACTATCACTGAGAGTATTCATATGGGTTATATGCTACAATTTTTTACTCAGTAATTCAATACATCCATTATCTTAATAACCTTAAGCATATCAATACATAAACAAAAAACACACAATTAAAAAAGATAAAGAAGGACGCTAAAGAAATAGTAAGGCCTCTATGTAATTACCATTAATCTTCAAATAATCATTTGCGTCCCAAAACCATCTAAACAAATCTTGCAATGACGAATTAGATACTTTTTTTGTTTTCTAACGGAGCTGCACAAAATTTCTGCAAGTTTTTTTAAATAACATGTTAGCATGTTAAAATTATGATAAACCAACCTATCTGTTCTTATAGGTTTAGCGATACGGATGTGCTTGAAGACAACATGGTGTTTACAGAACGAACCAAAAGAAAAGATCACTCCTGAATTTTTATTTGGAAAAATATTTACGTGAAATTAAATTGTGATCACATAAATCAGGCCGTTCGTGTTCTTGTCTCTTGTTTTACATGTTTCATTTCGGGGCATCTTGTATCTGATTATGCCGCAATGGTTTTACTCATTGCTGAAGATCATACCGTGACTTATATTTGTTTATTCCTATATCATTTGATATTTTGTGTCTCATTGGCATTGAGCCACATCTAAGGCTTTTTATATGATGAATGAATCTAAAGTTCTAGGCTGAAAAAAACCATGGTGCACTCAAAATTACTAGACATTATGTCATTTCCGGGCATTACCAGGCTGAAATAATGCCAACACATTTATTTTCGAATCCATGTAGACAATTATATTATTAATGTACAGTATCTGATCATATACTGAAATTAAAATCGGCAGTTCTCATAGCTTCAAAGCCATTGATTGAAAGCAGGTTTGGTTTGGCATATATAAATGAAGATAACAGTTGTATAACGCTGATGGAAACTCATAAATCGATAAATAGAAAACAAATCAAGACTACAAACTAAAACCGACGGAAACACATCAACTATAAGAAGAAAACAACGGAACAATAGAAACACTGAACTGAAACAAAAACAAACGCTAACATACATAGAAACAGACTATTTGATAACATCTGCCATCTTCCTGACTTGGTACATGACATTTTAAGAAAAAAATGGTGGACTGAACCTTGTTTTACGGTTAGCCAAACCTCACGCTTTTATGGCAATGTTAAAAAATATATCGCTAAAATGACAATACTTTGTGACAGGAAAACATTACAAAAATACACAAGAACACTCAGGACAAAGACATACATAAAGAAATAGGCAAACGCGAAAAGGTTAATGCTGTATTCTCATAATACATAAAAAGATTCTCAAATTTCAAGATTTACATTCGAAACAATGGAATAAATCAACTTCTTTGATACTACGAGTTACATTCAGACCGGAGCCTTGATAACTGATCTCAAAACGAAGAAAACATACAAACATCAATGTATCTCACCAGAAAGTTGTCATCCCATACACTGTTCCGTGGTAACCATCTCAGTTAGACATTTTTAATCAAGTGAAAATGCAGAACTGAAAATAGGCAATATGCTAGATTTGGACAACTACGTAAACATCTAGTTGCTTGAGGATACATTTATTTTCAACGTCCTGAACGTGGGCAAATCAGTTGATCATCAAACAGTCATATCATAGTAAAACATGGTAATCATTATCAACTTTTTGAACCTATAGAAAATTCGGGTGATCATCAAACAGTCATACCATAATCAAACATGGTAATCATTATCAACGTTCTGAACCTAGAAAACTCGGTTGATCCTATTATAGTCACGCCATGTATTCATTATCAACGTCTTCAGTCTAAAAACTGACGATCATCAAAAGGTAAAACTATAGTCAGAAAAATTAACAGTCATATGCTAGTCATATAAGGCATTCATCCTCATCGCCTTGAGCGTGAAAAAATATATTGATCATCAAAGTCATACAAGTTCTGTATTATCGTCATCAGCGGACAACTTAATTCATTAAAAAACTAGAGGCTCCAAGGAGCCTGTTTCGCTCACCTGATATTTTTGTTAACATTAATGCATGACATAATGCAATCCTTATACTTTTGCGTTAGGTTCAGAGATTTGTGCCATAAAGTGCATTTTACACTTTACGACAAAAGAGAGAATTTCAGTTTGCGAATTGTGAACTTTCAATTTCTATGTAGCAACATTCCAGCAGCGCCTGCATACGGAGTATATATCTCCCAATTGATACGATATTCCCGGGCTTGTATTTCCTATCATGATTTCCTTGATAGAGGGTTGCTGCTCACAAGGAAGCTATTAAACCAAGGGTTCCAAATTGTGAAGTTGAAATCATCCCTTCGTAAATTTTACGGACGCCATCACGAGTTGGTTGACCGTTATGGAATAACCGTTTCACAGATGATATCGGATATGTTCCTTATGTTTTAACAACAATCCCCTTCCCTTTTCCCGAATGTGACCTACCGAATTAGACTCTTGACCGGATTTGTAATAACATGAGCAACACGACGGGTGCCACATGTGCAGCAGGATCTGCTTACCCTTCCGGAGCACCTGAGATCAATCCCAGTTTTTCTGGGGTTCGTGTTGTTGTTGTACCCTATTTGTGACACTTTGTTCACGCATCGATGTCAATATAATAGAATTTGATGCGGCTTTTGTACAAGTGAGAGGTTAAGCGCTAAAAAACCAGATTCAATCCACCATTTTCTACATTTGAAAATGCCTATACCAAGTCAGAAATATGACTCTTGTTGTCCATTCGTTTGATCATTTGATTTTGCCATTTGATTAGGGATTTTCCGTTTTGAATTTTCCTCAGAGTTCAGTATTTTTGTGATTTTACCTTTGTCTTATGTACTATTATTTGTCTGTTTGTCGTTTTCTTTTTTAGCCATTGGGTTGTCAGTTTATTTTCGATCTATGAGTTTGACTGTCCCTTTGGTATCTTTTGCCCATCTTTTACCCCTATGTTTATCCATGTCGGCCATGTGTGTTGGCAGGCTTGGTCATCGGACAAATTTACGAAAAATGGTTAAATATTAACTATTAAGGGCAATAACTTCTTAAGGGATCAATTGACAATTTTGGTCTTGTTGGCTGATTTGTAGATCTTACTTTGCTGAACAAGATTGCTGCTTACAGTTATCTCTATCTGTAATGAAATTCAAGATAATAGCCAAAAACTGCCAAATTTCCTTCAAATTACCAATTCAGGGGTAGCAACCCAACAACGGGTTGTTTTATTTGTCTGAAAATTTCTGCACAGATAGGTTTTGTACATTTTTACACATTGTCAGATTTGCTCTTAGTGCTTTAGTTTCAGAGATATTAGCCAAACACCGAATTTTACACCTACATGTATGTTCTATTTTAAGCCATGTTCGCACTGTTGGCTGACAGGCGGGATCATCAGACATGTTTTTTAAGCTAATTCATCAGCAAGAATATCAAGCGACACCGCTCAGTTGAAATGGTAAATTGTTCAGCAGCTTGGTGTCAAATCCCTAATGGTCGGAAAATTGTCTTTAGAGTTGAACAGTGTACAGCACAGAAAATTGTCCAACGTATATGCACATTAACACGTCTAATAAAAAAAAATAAAAAAAAGACCGATACACATCTATAAACTAAGGTCCAAATTCAAAAGATGTAAACAACAATATGGCTAGTATCGAAATATTATATAAACTTGATTGTAGTATTATAGTGAATGTTTGCGCGTAAAATTAACAATCGTAGGATAAAATATAGCAGTTGTTTTACCTTTTCATGCATGTTTGGTATGTTATTAAGAACTAAACACATGAAAAAAGGACAATCATTTGTTTCTGAAGTGGGGGCGTTACTGGTGGGGTCGATATCTAGCAGATTTTTAAAATAAATATTCTGGTCCCCATAAGGCTGAAAATAATAATTATTTATTTATCACATGTGAAAATATTGATGCAAACAGGTACATGCATCACTTTTATTTAATGCATTTGTTTCGATTAAAACATCTTATTTGCAAATTTCAAAACAAAGTTATTTAGTGGACCTATGTGTCATTTTTTGTTGTATTTTTTTTGGAAAATGTCAGGATGTTTTCTTTCCGGCATGATTCTGCTGAAGAATACAAAATAAATAAAGTATAGAACGCCTTTGTTGTATTATGATGTTTGTTTTGTTTGTCAATGTGAAGAATAATACATTATATATGTTAGTTACAAAATATGCAAAAAGTAAAATCACAAAAATACTGAACTCCGAGGAAAATTCAAAAAGGAAAGTCCCTAATCAGAAAGCAAAATCAAAAACTCAGACACATCAAACGAATGGATAACAACTGTCATATTCCTAACTTGGTGAAGGCATTTTCTTATGTAGAAAATGGTGGATTGAACCTCGTTTTAAAGCTAGCTAAACTTCTCACTTGTATGACAGTCGCATCAAATTCCATTATATTGACAACAATGTGTGAACAAAACAAACAAAAACAATAGGTAAAAATGTCACAAATAGGGGTAAATAGTCTAATTCGGTAGCGTCACATTCGTGAAAAGGGAACGGGATTGTAGTTACGACATAAGGAACATATCCGATATCATCTATGAAACGGATATTCCATAACGGTCAACCAACTCGTGATGGCGTCCGTAAAATTGACAAAGTGATGATTTCAACTTCACCATTTGGAACTCTTGGTGTACAATTGGGAAGCTGAAATCATCTCTTTTGTCGTAAAATTTTGTTTTCAACCGACCCTCATAGTCAATTTCTAGATATAAGTCATAATCAAATGACAAAATCAAAAGCTCAAACACATCAAACGAATGGATAACAACTGTCATATTCCTGACTTGGTACAGGCATTTTCTTATGTAGAAAATGGTAGATTGAACCAGGTTTTAAAGCTAGCTAAACCTCTCACTTGTATGATAGTCGCATCAAATTCCATTATATTGACAATGATGCGTAAACAAAACAAACAGACACAATAGGTAAACATGTCAACATTGTGTTTTCATCTTAATCACTATAAAAACAAACAAATGTAACGAAGAAGCACAAAAAGGCATACATCAAATTTAACATCCTCATTTTGATTTTTTATTACACGATTTTATTTATCTATGTAAATTCCACCCATAAAGGATGGAAGGTTTTAAGTACTGGCGTAAAATCCCGCGTTTGAAATTCGCACAGGTAGACATAAAATAATTTTGTCGTTCAAAGTATGACGGGGTAGAGCTTTTGAAATATTTCATGTTTTCATTATGTTTTAGATTTTGACCCCCAGAATGACTGGATAGCTATTAATTGTTGTCAGACGCATTGATATTTAATTTGCAATTTATTTTACAATATAGATATTTAAGATATGCAAAAAGAAGGTATCCGTCCATCTTCATTTTATCCGCTCTGGTCTCGATAATTTTGCATTGATTTTTTGGCGTGACAACTGAAAAAATGGGTCCATTGTGTAAATTGTAAATCAGCATTTCTAAAACGTTTAATGCGATCTTGCTCTATATATATACTCTTTATTGTAGTCGGCTCTCTGTAAGAAGAACATTTAAAAATACCAAAGGGTAATCAAAACTAAAAAAAAAAGTAAAAAAAAAATAAAAACTAGCAACGCCATTGCAAAAAAAAAGAAGAAAAAAAGATCAAATGGAAAAAAACAGTATAAATCATAACATAGAAAACTAAAGTCTGAGAAACAGGAACCGGAGTCGATCCCATGTGCTCCGGAAAAGTAAACAGATCTGCACAATTGACACCCGTCGTATTACTCCTATACGATACGCTGCGTAGTTATATTAAGTAAGTAAACATAACTCAATAGCTGATTGGTATAAGACTCTTTCCTAACCCTGACACATCACAAAATTCTCATTTATCAGTCATGTAAAATGATTTTTCGATACCAAAAGGTGTTGTTAATTTGATGAAAACATATGCTTAAATGTCCAATAGTTTCACAGCTAGAACAGATTTTTACCAATTGCGTCATTTGTGACGTCATTATGTAGGTGAATTTAAAAAAAAAATGGTTTTCGTGTGCAGAATTCCGCAAAATTAGCAGTGTTGCCGTGCCACCCTCCGCACAAAATCATTTTTGTTGAAATATTCCTGATACACCATATTCTTTACTTCTCAAAAAAAAAAAAAAAAAATCGATGGGGAAGAGGAGGCGCCGCATATACGATCATGAAATAAGGATGAAAAAGTTGAAATTGCCAAGAAAATGGATGAAAGTGAAATCTTTTTATTATTTAGGCATTATCTATACAAATATGAAGTAGATACACAACTTTTTCTTAATATACTTTCAAATATCATACATTGAGTAATACTTACACATTATATTTACTTTGATAATAACGTTTTAAAAAAAAGCAACTTTACATTGCCATTTGACTTTGCAATGTTCATATCAGTCTCGTATATCCTTTATATTGAACAAAGTCTCAAGATCAAAATGTCACGTTCGATTAAAGAAGTAGAGCCCGGAAACCCCAATATATGGCAATGCAAAGGTGTTTTTTAAAACTTTTATTATCAAAGTAAATATAATGAACCACGACTACTTAAACTACAACCGGATTTAGAGTACGTTCATCATTACGGAAAACAAATATTCGATATGTTCATGCTTCATATAAGAAATAACATTACGGTGCAAATCAAAATAAATTGTATAATGACATGTGATATGCAACTACTGTGAATTCATTTATTTTCGTTGATACCAATGTTCATGGTTTAAGAAAAACTTGCAATTCGTGGATATTTATTTTTGTGGTTTTGGCAAAGTCTGCATACATTCCTTTAGAAAATTTGTAATTTGTTGAACATTACAATTCGTGGTTCCCCAACACTCACGAAATCCACGAAAATTGGTATCAAACTAATATTAATGAATCCACAGTATATATTTACTTACCATATATATTCATTTATTGTTTTGCATAAACCTTAAACATATTAACCACCACATATGATATAATATATGTGGATGAAAAGGTTCAAGAGAGAGTGTAACTCTATAAGTGCTTTAACAAAAAATTAATTTGTTTTCACCTGTTGTTAATAGTCTAACAACATCCCTCTCTTTGCAACTATGAACACCTTCACAGCCTAATGTACACATATAGATTAAATTCGTTGATGACTTATTTTCACCGATGCCAGAAGCATCTGACATACATATCTGACCGTGACATAACATGACAATAACATCATATATGTTTGTGATGTTTAATAAAACTCATCTTAATTTATTATATCTTATATAGTTCAGTTGAGAATTCAAACAGCTGACATTGTTAGTTCAAAAAAGGTTATAATTTGAAGTCGACAAAATGATGTTGAATAATTCATAATGAATCACATGTCATTATACAATTTATTTTGGTTTGCACCGTAATGTTATTTCTTATATGAAGCATGAACATATCGAATATTTGTTTTCCGTAATGATGAACGTATTCTAAATCCGGATGTAGTTTAAGTAGTCGTGGTTCATTATATTTACTTTGATAATAAAACTTTTAAAAAACACCTTTGCATTGCCATATATTGGGGTTCAGGGCTCTACTTCTTTAACCGAACGTGAAATTTTGATCTTGAGACTTTGTTCAATATAAAGGATATACCAGACTGATATGAACATTGGAAAGTCAAACGGCAATGTAAAGTTGCTTTTTTTTAAAACGTTATTATGAAAGTAAATATAATGTGTAAGTATTACTCAATGTATGATATTTGAAAGTATATTAAGAAAAAGTTGTGTATCTACTTCATATTTGTATAGATAATGCCTAAATAATAAAAATATTTCACTTTCATCCATTTTCTTGGCAATTTCAACTTTTTCATCCTTATTTCATGATCGTATATGCGGCGCCTCCTCTTCCCCATCGATTTTTTTTTTTGAGAAGTAAATAATATCGTATATCAGGAATATTTCAACAAAAATGATTTTGTGCGGAGGGTGGCACGGCAACACTGCTAATTTTGCGGAATTCTGCACACGAAAACCATTTTTTTTAAATTCACCTACACAACGACGTCACAAATGACGCAATTGGTAAAAATCTGTTCTAGCTGTGAAACTATTGGACATTTAAGCATATGTTTTCATCAAATTAACAACACATTTTGGTATCGAAAAATCATTTTACATGACTGATAAATGAGAATTTTGTGATGTGTCAGGGTTAGGAAAGAGTCTTTTACCAATCAGCTATTGAGTTATGTGTACTTACTTAATATAACTACGCAGCGTGTCGTATAGGAGTAATACGACGGGTGTCAATTGTGCAGATCTGTAATTTCCGGAGCACCTGGGATCGACTCCGGATCCTGTTTCTCAGACTTTAGTTTTCTATGTTATGATTTATTCTGTTTTTGTCCATTTGATTTTTTTTTCTTCTTTTTTTTGCAATGGCGTTGCTAGTTTTTATTTTTTTTGACTTTTTTTTTAGTTTTGATTACCCTTTGGTATTTTTAAATGTTCTTCTAACAGAGAGCCGACTACAATAAAGAGTATATATATAGAGCAAGATCGCATTAAACGTTTTAGAAATGCTGATTTACAATTTACACAATGGACCCATTTTTTCAGTTGTCACGCCAAAAAATCAATGCAAAATTATCGAGACCAGAGCGGATAAAATGAAGATGGACGGATACCTTCTTTTTGCATATCTTAAATATCTATATTGTAAAATAAATTGCAAATTAAATATCAATGCGTCTGACAACAATTAATAGCTATCCAGTCATTCTGGGGGTCAAAATCTAAAACATATTGAAAACATGAAATATTTCAAAAGCTCTACCCCGTCATACTTTGAACGACACAATTATTTTATGTCTACCTGTGCGAATTTCAAACGCGGGATTTTACGCCAGTACTTAAAACCTTCCATCCTTTATGGGTGGAATTTACATAGATAAATAAAATCGTGTAATAAAAAAGCAAAATGAGGATGTTAAATTTGATGTATGTCTTTTTGTGCTTCTTCGTTACATTTGTTTGTTTTTATAGTGATTAAGATGATAACACATAGTTGACATTTTTACCTATTGTGTCTGTTTGTTTAGTTCACGCATCGTTGTCAATATAATGGAATTTGATGCGACTATCATACAAGTGAGAGGTTTAGCTAGCTTTAAAACCTGGTTCAATCTACCATTTTCTACATAAGAAAATGCCTTCACCAAGTTAGGAATATGACAGTTGTTATCCATTCGTTTGATGTGTTTCAGTTTTTGATTTTGCTTTCTGATGAGGGACTTTCCTTTTTGAATTTTCCTCGGAGTTCAGTATTTTTGTGATTTTACTTTTTGCATGTGATGTGTTTGAGCTTTTGATTTTGTCATTTGATTATGACTTATATCTAGAAATTGACTATGAGGGTCGGTTGAAAACAAAACTTTACGACAAAAGAGATTATTTCAGCTTCCCAATTGTACACCAAGAGTTCCAAATGGTGAAGTTGAAATCATCACTTTGTCAATTTTACGGACGCCATCACGAGTTGGTTGACCGTTATGGAATATCCGTTTCATAGATGATATCGGATATGTTCTGTATGTCGTAACTACAATCCCGTTCCCTTTTCACGAATGTGACGCTACCGAATTAGACTATTTACCCCTATTTGTGACATTTTTACCTATTGTTTTTGTTTGTTTTGTTCACACATTGTTGTCAATATAATGGAATTTGATGCGACTGTCATACAAGTGAGAGGTTTAGCTAGCTTTAAAACGAGGTTCAATCCACCATTTTCTACATAAGAAAATGCCTTCACCAAGTTAGGAATATGACAGTTGTTATCCATTCGTTTGATGTGTTTGAGTTTTTGATTTTGCTTTCTGATAAGGGACTTTCCTTTTTGAATTTTCCTCGGAGTTCAGTATTTTTGTGATTTTACTTTTTGCATGTTTTGTAACTAACATATATAATGTATTATTCTTCACATTGACAAACAAAACAAACATCATAATACAACAAAGGCGTTCTATACTTTATTTATTTTGTATTCTTCAGCAGAATCATGCCGGAAAGAAAACATCCTGACATTTTCCAAAAACAAATACATCAAAAAATGACACATAGGTCCACTAAATAACTTTGTTTTGAAATTTGCAAATAAGATGTTTTAATAGAAACAAATGCATTAAATAAAAGTGATGCATGTACCTGTTTGCATCAATATTTTCCCATGTGATAAGAAAATAATTATTATTTTTAGCCTTATGGGGACCAGAATATTTATTTTAAAAATCTACTAGACATCGACCCCACCAGTAACGCTCCCACTTCAGAAACAAATGATTGTCCTTTTTTCATGTGTTTAGTTCTTAATAACTTACCAAACAAGCATGAAAAGGTAAAACAACTGCTATATTTTATCCTACGATTGGTAATTTTACGCGCAAACATTCACTATAATACTACAATCAAGTTTATATAATATTTCGATACTAGCCATATTGTTGTTTACATCTTTTGAATTTGGACCTAAGTTTATAGATGTGTATCGGTCTTTTTTTAAATTTTTTTATTAGACGTGTTAATGTGCATATACGTTGGACAATTTTCAGTGCTGTACACTGTTCAACTCTCAAGACAATTTTCCGACCATTAGGGATTTGACACAAGCTGCTGAACAATTTACCATTTCAACTAAGCGGAGTCGCTTGATATTCTTGCTGATGAATTAGCTTAAAAACATGTCTGATGATCCCGCCTGTCAGCCAACAGCAATGCGAACATGGCTTAAAATAGAACATACATGTAGGTGTAAAATTCGGTGTTTGGCTAATATCTCTGAAACTAAAGCACTAAGAGCAAATCTGACAATGTGTAAAAATGTACAAAACCTATCTGTGCAGAAATTTTCAGACAAATAAAACAACCCGTTGTTGGGTTGCTACCCTTGAATTGGTAATTTGAAGGAAATTTGGCAGTTTTTGGTTAATATCTTGAATTTTATTACAGATAGAGATAACTGTAAGCAGCAATCTTGTTCAGCAAAGTAAGATCTACAAATCAGCCAACAAGACCAAAATTGTCAATTGATTCCTTAAGAAGTTTTTGCCCTTAATAATTAATATTTTACCATTTTTCGTAAATTTTTGTAATCATTTACAAAAATCTTCTCCCCTGAAACTACTAAAAATCTACAATCTTCATAAGGGTATCCAGTTTAAAAACTTTGTCCGATGACCAAGCCTGCCAACACACATGGCCGACATGGATAAACATAGGGGTAAAAGATGGGCAAAAGATACCAAAGGGACAGTCAAACCCATAGATCGAAAATAAACTGACAACGCAATGACTAAAAAAGAAAAAGACAAACAGACAAATAATAGTACATAAGACAAAGGTAAAATCACAAAAATACTGAACTCTGAGGAAAATTCAAAACGGAAAATCCCCAATCAAATGGCAAAATCAAATGATCAAACGAATGGACAACATCTGTCATATTCCTGACTTGGTATAGGCATTTTCAAATGTAGAAAATGGTGGATTGAATCTGGTTTTTTAGCGCTTAACCTCTCACTTGTACGACAGTCGCATCAAATTCCATTATATTGACATCGATGCGTGAAGAAAGTGTCACAAATAGGGGTACAACAACAACACGAACCCCACAAAAACTGGGATTGATCTCAGGTGCTCCGGAAGGGTAAGCAGATCCTGCTGCACATGTGGCACCCGTCGTGTTGCTCATGTTATTACAAATCCGGTCAAGAGTCTAATTCGGTAGGTCACATTCGGGAAAAGGGAAGGGGATTGTTGTTAAAACATAAGGAACATATCCGATATCATCTGTGAAACGGTTATTCCATAACGGTCAACCAACTCGTGATGGCGTCCGTAAAATTTACGAAGGGATGATTTCAACTTCACTATTTGGAACCCTTGGTTTAATAGCTTCCTTGTGAGCAGCAACCCTCTATCAAGGAAATCATGATAGGAAATACAAGCCCGGGATTATCGTATCAATTGGGAGATATATACTCCGTATGCAGGCGCTGCTGGAATGTTGCTACATAGAAATTGAAAGTTCACAATTTGCAAACTGAAATTCTCTCTTGTGTCGTAAAGTGTAAAATGCACTTTATGGCACAAATCTCTGAACCTAACGCAAAAGTATAAGGATTGCATTATGTCATGCATCAATGTAAACAAAAATATCAGGTGAGCAAAACAGGCTCCTTAGAGCCTCTAGTTTTTTAATGAATTAAGTTGTCCGCTGATGACGATAATGCAGAACTTGTATGACTTTGATGATCAATATATTTTTTCACGCTCAAGGCGATGAGGATGAATGCCTTATATGACTAGCATATGACTGTTAATTTTTCTAACTATAGTTTTACCTTTTGATGATCGTCAGTTTTTAGACTCAGGACGTTGATAATGAATACATGGCGTGACTATAATAGGATCAACCGAGTTTTCTAGGTTCAGAACGTTGATAATGATAACCATGTTTGATTATGGTATGACTGTTTGATGATCACCCGATTTTTCTATAGGTTCAGAAAGTTGATAATGATTACCATGTTTTACTATGATATGACTGTTTGATGATCAACTGATTTGCCCACGTTCAGGACGTTGAAAATAAATGTATCCTCAAGCAACTAGATGTTTACGTAGTTGTCCAAATCTAGCATGTTGCCTATTTTCAGTTCTGCATTTTCACTTGATTAAAAATTTCTAACTGAGATGGTTACCACGGAACAGTGTATCGGATGGCAACTTTCTGGTGAGATACATTGATGTTTGTCTGTTTTTTTTCGTTTTGAAATCAGTTATCATGGCTCCGGTCTGAATGTAACTCGTAGTATCAAAGAAGTTGATTTATTCCATTGTTTCGAGTGTAAATCTTGAAATTTGAGAATCTTTTTATGTATTATGAGAATACAGCATTAACCTTTTCGCGTTTGCCTATTTCTTTATGTATGTCTTTGTCCTGAGTGTTCTTGTGAATTTTTGTAATGTTTTCCTGTCACAAAGTATTGTCATTTTAGCGATATATTTTTTAACATTGCCATACAAGCGTGAGGTTTGGCTAACCGTAAAACAAGGTTCAGTCCACCATTTTTTTCTTAAAATGTCATGTACCAAGTCAGGAAGATGGCAGTTGTTATCAAGTAATCTGTTTCTATGTATGTTAGCGTTTGTTTTTGTTTCAGTTCAGTGTTTCTATTGTTCCGTTGTTTTCTTCTTATAGTTGATGTGTTTCCCTCGGTTTTAGTTTGTAGTCTTGATTAGTTTTCTATTTATGGATTTATGAGTTTCAATCAGCGTTATACAACTGTTATCTTTATTTATATATGCCAAACCAAACCAGCTTTCAATCCATGGCTTTGAAGCTGTGAAAACTGCCGATTTTAATTTCAGTATATGATCGGATACTGTACATTAATAATATAATTGTCTACATGGATTCGAAAATAAATATGTTGACATTATTTCAGCCTGGTAATGCCCGGAAATGACATAATGTCTAGTAATTTTGAGTGCACCATGGTTTTTTTCAGCCGAGAACGTTAGATTCATTCATCATATAAAAAGCCTTAGATGTGGCTCAATGCCAATGAGACACAAACGATCAAATGATATAGGAATAAACAAATATAGGTCACGGTATGATCTTCAGCAATAAGTAAAACCATTGCGGCATAATCAGATATAAGATGCCCCGAAATGAAACATGTAAAACAAGAGACAAGAACACGAACGGCCTGATTTATGTGATCACAATTTAATTTAACGTAAATATTTTTCCAAATAAAAATTCAGGAGTGATCTTTTCTTTTGGTTCGTTCTGTAAACACCATGTTGTCTTCAAGCACATCCGTATCGCTAAACCTATAAGAACAGATAGGTTGGTTTATCATAATTTTAACATGCTAACATGTTATTTAAAAAAACTTGCAGAAATTTTGTGCAGCTCCGTTAGAAAACAAAAAAGTATCTAATTCGTCATTGCAAGATTTGTTTAAATGGTTTTGGGACGCAAATGATTATTTGAAGATTAATGGTAATTACATAGAGGCCTTAGTATTTCTTTAGCATCCTTCTTTATCTTTTTTAATTGTGTGTTATTTATTTATGTATTGATATGCTTAAGGTTATTAAGATAATGGATGTATTGAAATACTGAGTAAAAAATTGTAGCATATAACCCATATGAATACTCTCAGTGATAGTGATAAATAGATACAGAATTGTGTTATTGAAGATAAATAATCATTTTTCAATAATGCAATATTATAGCAAATTGTATTTTACAATGTTCTCTTGATTGACAATGAAAACGTTTTTACTATAAATTCCTGTATGGTCATTTAGCTAAGGGCTAACAAACGTAATATTAGAGAACATTTCTTTCATAATTAGAAAATAATAACGTCTGCCTTTGTAAGGGTTTAGAAACCGATTATCTATAGTAAATTTCGCCGATATTTCATCAATGACAGAAGACAAGTCTGATAAATATATCACTACTTACAAATTTTGATACAAGCTGAAATCATCAAAAATATATAAATAGATTGGTACCGATTATCAGGTTGTTTGCATGTTGATATTGTAAAATATCAGATGCGAGTCACAATATGAAGCTTTTTGTCGAGTGAGTGCAGCGAACTAGCTCAAAAAACCTTTCATCTTGTGTCGGTTGTGTCATTATCAGTTTTCGATTTATGAGTTTTAATGTCTATTTGGTACTTACGCCTTTTTTATATAATTTCTTTATTTAACAAGAATTTCGATATATGATGAAATGAAGGTTGTAACTTTGATTATTTATCAAATTTTGGATCTAAGCTATCATAGACATACATGTAACATGATAAATATTGCAATGTTTTAAAAACAAGTAAACATGTCAAATAATATAGAAAATCTATCATTAAGATATCATTCCTAATACTTATTGCCTATATATCTATATCATCGTATTGCCATTGAAAGTTTAGTTTTATTGAGAATTTTAGACATTTGTCCAAACTATAGTTTGTGAAAGCTATATTCTCACATGTCCTTTTGCATCGCATTACAACATCTTTCGACCAATGTTACAACTCGGTTTCTGTCGTTTACTCATATGGGAGGTTCGGGAGAATTCCTGGCCCGTAACATAAAAATATGTAGTACATTAGTACCACGAATGATAACTTAATAATTGTTTTTCTTAATTTTTTTGCGGTATTTATTTGCTTTCACAACAATGCAATGTCAATTGTAAAATATGTAGGTAATTCTGCTAGCCTTGTTATGAATAAAGATGCACAACATTTGAGTTTCGTCAATTCTATATTTACGTATTATATACTGACGGACTTTAAAAACGGAACACTCATTTTATTGATTTTTTTAACCAAATCACGATTGGTCTGCATACAACAACTATTCATGCTTACTTTGCTTCTTTCTATTTAAATCAACATCTGACTTACCTGTGGTTATTGAACATACCGGATAATGGAGGTCGCACAAATTTTCTCAATCGAAATTTGAAACCAATAAATGATTTTTTTTAAAGTGTTTTTCTTCGTAAAACAATTCTCTCAATTCATACATACACTTATATTAGTTAAAAAATGTTACATCTCCAAATTGCTAAGACTGAGCAATGAAAAACTGAAGCAGCCCATAAAAATATTGCAGACAAGAAAACGTGAACATGCCGAAACAAGACAATTTGACGTCAGAAACTGGTATTACTATCCTTCCAATAACGATACTGGCAGACAGGATTTGTTAATGACTATCAATTACCAGAGCAATATGTAGAGACCTCGCAACGTCAATAAAATTTGATTATGCAACGTCATTAACGAGAAATTTTTTCAGCCGCAACTTCAATTGCTTATCAAATTGTCAAATGCCATGGCACACAGATTCATTCCATACATGTTTCCTATGAACTGAAATGGCAAGGAATCGACTAAGGAAAAATATTAAAAGCCCTAAAGTTTCAACCACATAATCGCCAAAACACACTGTAATTAGTGAGACAAAGGAAAAATCAGAAGGTGCAAAACAGAACTCAAAACATGTCCAACAGAATTGGGGTTGGTTACAGGCTGTCGTTGCATTCGACGGTGACATATCCATTGATAAGTGGAAATCAGGGTTTCAATGCATACCTCATGATTTGAAGATTAAAAATGATTTAATCGATTCAACTTTCGAACTTTAAATTGGTGTAAGACAATGAAGCAATGAATGAAATCTATATTCATACATTTGTTTAACAAAAAGTGCGTATTTGAAAAAGGGAATCAAAACGAACAATCTAGTGTTGCGTATCTAAACTCTGTCAGTATAATTCATCAAATCATATCAAGTTTTAATATTCTCATTTGAAATAGAATAACCATGTAATCGAAAGTGTTATATAAGCAATTAATTGTTCTGGTAATACAGATTCTACTACAGCACCGAGTGTGATACGATATTTATCCACTCCAGACAGTTAAATTTTCAAATTTAAAACCTGTGCTCGCCGAGCGTTTAAAATATTTAAAATTTAACAGTCGAGAGTGTATAAATATCGTATTGCACAATATTTGGTGGTAAAATCTGTTTCTCGAATGATTTTCAAACGAATTGCAGACAATCATAATCCTTCTTTTCCAATGATCTGCAAAATGATGTGTTATTTTTATAATACGTCGCACGCATGGTCGCCTTTTTGTATGACGTCAAAAGAAGAATTTAAAAAGAAAGCAAGGAAATTTGACGTCATAATCGAATTTTGACCAATGGCAACCTGAGATTTTTAACGAACCACACGTTGATTTAATAAACTAATCAACATGTCAGGAAAAGGATACATCGAGTAAGAATTAGAGAAATGGATGTTCAAGCGAGAAGTTGTTGTTGGATATTATTATAATACAGATAATTTATTGACGGATGTTTTATTACCAATTTGATTTATCTACATCGGTGATACATAAGTAATAAATATGCGTTATTCTATAGGAATTATGCATTTCTCTGTTACAATATCAAATTATATATCATAATACTCTCTTTTTTTTAAGATTATAAAGATTTCACTTTTAAAAATTTCGGTATTGCAATCTAAACTTAGTTTGAAGGAACGTAATGATTGAAAACATCCACTTATTTCTTTATAGTTTTGTTGCCGAGATTTGATAATTTGATTAAATTATAGGTCCATAAACAATGACAGCAAATGTATCGTATTATTATATCACTACTTACGGTTTCTTCTCCCTGAAATCAGAAAAAAATATATAACATTATCAAAAAGTTAAATCACAAAAATACTGAACTCCGAGGAAAATTCAAAACGGAAAGTTCCCAATCAAATGGCAAAATCAAAAGCACAAACACATCAAACGAATGGACAACAACTGTCATATTCCTGACTTGGTACAGGCATTTTCTTATGTAGAAAATGGTGGATTGAACCTGGTTTTTCCTGGTTCAATATCGTTATTTTTATAACTATACTGTTCATTAAATAAAGTACATGATTACATATAACTACATGTATGTACATAAGTGCGATTCCCTGTTGTTATTACAAATGACAGCAATATTGGGTCACAATGTGAATACAAAATTTTGTCTGCATCAATTTAGATTGCCACCATGTCCTTTTTATTCAAAATATTGTCTCGCAATAAAATTTCAGTAGTATTGATACCTCAGGCCGACTCCTATAACAAAATTATTTGACTTCATCAACCAAAACTGATAATATTTGCACTGTACTTGTAATTTATATAGCCGCATAGTAAATCAGCAATATTTTTATGTCAGGATTGACCGTATATTACAAATGACAGCAATATTGGAACATAATAACTACAAATTTTTGTCCACATAAATTAAAAATGCCAGCATGTCCTCCTTTTGTTCAATATACATGATGTATTGATACATAACAAAATGTCAGTAGTTTTGATACCTCAGGCATACTCCTATAGCAGAATTATGTGACCGTATTAACCAAAACTGACCATATTTGTACTTTATTATGTAAATCTATATAGATGCATAATAATTCAATAATATTTTTATATCAGAATGCATTGTATAACACAACTAACAGCAATATTGGAACACAATGACTACAAAATGTTGTTCTCACCAATTAAGATTGCCAGCATGCCCTTTTTTATTCAATATATTGTCTGACAACAAAATTTCTGTAGTTTTTAGACCTGAGGCAGATTCGTACAATACAATTATCTGACCGCATCATAAAAAACTGTCATTATTTGCTTTTTTGCATGTAAATCTATATATCGGCATAATAATTCAGTAATATTTTATGTCAGGATGTATTGTATAAAATGCAAATGACAGGAATATTGAAACACAATGACTACAAACTTTTGTTCTTATAAATTCAGAGTGCCAGCATGTCCTCTTTTTATTCAAAATTTGTCTCGCAACAAAATTTCAGTAGTTTTGATACCTCAGGCTGACTCTTATAACAAAATTATTAGACCGCATCAACCAAAACTGACCATATTTGCACTTCATTTTGTAAATCTATGAGCCACATAGTAAATCAAGCAATATGTTTATGTCAGGATTTAATGTATAATACAAATAACAGCAATATTGGAACACAATAACTACAAAATTTTGTTCGCATAATTTTAGAGTGCCAGCATGTCCTCCTATTATTCAATATATTGATACGAAACAATATTTTAGTGGTTTTGGTACCTCAGGCTGACTTGTATAGCAAAATTATTGGACTGTATTAGCCAAAACTGACCACATTTGCGCTTTGATATGTAATCTATATAGACGCATAATAATTGTGTAATATTTTTATGTCAGGATGTTTAGTAAAATGCAAATGATAGCAATATTGGAACACAATGACTACAAAAGTTTGTCTGCTTAAATTTATAGTGCCAGCATGTCCTCCTTTTATTCAATATACTAAAACATAACAAAATGTCAATAGTTTTCATCATGTTCATACATCATACTGACTTGTACAACAACATTATTTAACAGCATCAACCTGAACTGACCATATTTTCACTTGATTATGTAAATCTATATAGGTGCATAGTAAATCAGCAATATTTTTATGTCAGGATAGAATGTATAATACAAATGACAGCAATATTGGAACATACTGACTACACAATTTTGTCTGCACATATTTAGAATGCCAGCACGTCCTCCTCATGCTCAATATATTGATACGTAACAAAATTTTAGTACTTTTGATAACTCAGGTTTACTCCTATAACAAAATGATTTGACCGCATCAACCAAAACTGACCATATTTGCACATTGTTCTATATAGCTGCATAGTAATTCAGCAATATCTTTGTCAGGATTGATTGAACAATACAAATGACATCAATATTGGAACACAATTTTGTCCGCATCAATTTAGAGTGCCAGCATGTCCTCCTTATGTTCAATTTATGCTGACTCCTATAACAAAATTATTTTACTGCATGAATAATACAAATGACAGCAATATTGGAACACACTAACTACTGTCTGCATAAATTTAGAGTGTCAGCATGTCTTCTTTATGTTTAAAATACATGATATATTGATACGTAACATAATTGCAATAGTTTTCATACCTCAGGCTGACTGGTATAGCACAATTATTTGACCGTATCAACCAACACTAACCATATTTGCACTTTGGTATGTAAATCTATATGGCTGCATTCTAAATCAGAAGGTTTTTTTTTCATGTCAGGATGGATTGTATAATACAAATGAAAGCATTCTTGGAACACAATGAATGCAAAAATCTTTTCAGCATCTATTTAGATTGTCAGCATTTCATCTCTGTATTCATAATATTGAACTGTCACTAAAGTTAGTAGTTACAAAACTATTTGAACGCACCAACAACACTGACATGTCTGATTTTATGTGTACTTTATAATGAAAAGTATAATAAGTTCTCTTCTGGAAATAGTATACTGTTAGTATGTTATGTCGGTTGATTGATTTTGTTTGTAGCTAAACGTCAGGTAACAACTATTCGATTGATGTTTACAAGAGTATATTTTTCGGACGTCCCATATATCATTTATAATCGGTAAAGACAAATCCGACGAAATTGACGAGATTGTTCATAATTATACAACACCTTATGTATCCGGACTCTGCACAATCTTTCGTTAGAATATTTTGTCGAAAACAGAGTCGTAAATCCAAGGCAAACAAGGCGAATAACGATGCAATATCCATGTAATGCATAAAGTTAAATTTAGGAAGAGACTACAAAAATGGGGAACGAAGCAACGTCGACAATGAAGTTGATATCCCATGATATAAAAATATTGTTTAATGTATATAAGAATATGAAATGAAAAACAAAGTTTTTTAATGTAATAATATCTATAGAGTGTAACGAGTACAGAAATTTGCTATAATGGGAACAAAGAACAGTGCGATTATTTGTATACATATTAAAAGCTCAGGACTGATCAAGTGTAAAACACGGTAATCTGTCATTAGCAGACCTGTCCTCAGGTCTGATCAAAAGCAGACTTGTCCACAGGTCTGGTCAGTAGCAGACCTGTCCCCAGGACTGGTCAAAAGCAGACTTGTCCACAGGTCTGGTCTGGAGCTGACCTGTCAATAAGTCTGCAGCAGTCATAAAGAAGCAGACCGTATGTCTGATCTACCAACGACGAAGTGAATTTGCTTGTCTGCTTAAAATTTCTCAAGTTAACTAGGGAAAGCAGTCAACAAGTCTGCTCCAAGTTAACTTTTCTACAGGTTAGGACCGCACCATTCTGTATTATATTTGAATCATGTATTTCATCATAACAATATTAGTGCAAATTATAAATTGTAGTATTCTTTTATATTGAAGATTATCAAGATATGATGTTAAAAAATTTAAACTAAGGTTAAAGGAACGTTATGTTTATATGGTTTTGCTAACGTAAAGTTATGTCTATTTGACGTTGGCTGTTGTTTAAAAAACACAAATTAAAAGTAATGACTTGACCTCTTTGATTCTTTTATGCACTGATTTTTCCTTATCTAATTGTTTTCTTATCTGTTTATAGACATAAGGCATATATATCTAGACAATAGATTTTTTCAATACTTAGGACAAATTGAAATCATCATTTTTTTTCATAATAATAATTAGACGTTAACGTTAAGCAATATGTATTCAATTGATGACCACACTGTTTACCATGTTCGCACTCAATTAACAGAATACGAATAGACTTTAAAGGGGCACTAGCTACGAGATACATAAAATATCTAAAGTATTCTTTTTTTTTTGGTTTAATCATTAATGAACATGAAATAGTAAAATAATAATTCGCTTTCAACAACCAGTATGGTTCAGTTAACGCTAAGAATCATTGATAATGAATTATTCACTTGCAAGTGAATAATTTGACCTCATTGATTCCGTATGCATGTGAACTTCAATTTAACCCATTAGCTAGAGATGGAAACCGCATGCATTGTGCTTGTTCGGTTATTAAAGGGAAAAGAAAGTCAACATTGAAAGTGAGGCAAAGGTAAATCATTTGATTGTTTATTTTGATCCATAAAATAATCATTCTTATACAGGTAAAAACTATGATAAACATATATTTTTAATTTAAAATATCAAATTAAACAGATACATAAAAATCCAAAATCTCGAGTTGGCTCTCTATCTATATCTGTATTTACGTTAATATAGCTTATGTGACCATCGAAGGTCTTCGGAGGCCAAGAATAAAATACACACGAAACGAACCTACATATTATCGAGCCCATGCCGTGTAAATTGTTTATTTCAGACTTTTTATAATTTGGATAAATGTTTTACATGGTAATAAATCAAATGTTGGAACTTGAGTCAACATGAATTTGACAGCCAGTGCCCTTTAACATAACTTAGAAAACTGCAGTTTGATTTTACTCATTCATTATTATAAATTATTGCCTTAATTACTTTCTTTGGTAATCATTATTATTTTTCCCTGCCAAATTTATTTCTAGCTTTTTTTGTTACTTTCGCAAGAATAGTACATTCCGTAATTAAATTTGAATTTGATACTGTCAGATACTTGAATATAGATGTGACCCTTGTGGATACACTCAACTCCGAGCATACAGTGTAAGAAAGACACACAATAAATGTCCTTGGTAGATCTGAATACACTGTCATTTGACCGGAAATGCGTTGAGTTGGGAAATGTATAAGACGCTTGGTGATTATCCTTTACGAATTTATTACTTTTAATACGTTTACCAAAAAAGAAACTGTGTCAAGCTAACTTTTTCTTTCATTATCCTTTTCCTTTGTTTTAGAAAACAACTATTCATACAAAATTTACTTTCAATTTAAAATATCAAGAACAGTAAATCTAACGTTCGAACATAATCGAGTTATATTTTTTATGATAAATGTTTAGATCATTATCACCGGGAATTAAAGTCAAATTATTTCTTTTCAAACTCATATGTGATATTTACATGTGTTAATGTAATCCAATATCCTTTTTGTAGTCATATATTTTGCTTATTTTTAAAAGTATAAATGTTACATTACTTTTTCCTGAAATATTGAAATAAAGTATGTATACTAACGTATATGTGAAATGCCAACATCGCGCATTTGCTAAAGTGTGACACAACAAGTTGATTGAGCAGAAAAAAACATTTGAAAAGGTACGTAAAACGACAAATCATGTCCTGAATAAAGATAGAAAAAGTTAGCGTTTTTTTTTTGTTACGATTTTACACATCTAGTTTAAAAAACCTATATTAAATGTGATCTTCCTTTGTTGAGAGAAATAATCATCGAAACATTTTTAAGCAATCAAAAGAAAGTATTTTAAGCACTGGTGCTATAACTGCATTAGATATAGTCACACAGGCATTACAAATTATGTTATTGAAGATTATTTATGTTTTTTCAATAGTACAATATTATAGCACATTATATTTAACAATATACTCTTAATGGGAGATAAAAAAAAAGTTTTCTTATAAATTCGCGTATGGCCATTCAGAAAGATATTAATATTTGAAAACATAAATTGTTCTTTTTAAATTAGAGAATAATAACGTCCCCCTTTGTAAGGGTAGAAACGGATTAGTCTATAGTCAATTCACATATATTTCTTCAATGACAGAAGACAAGTCTGATAAATATATCAATAGTTACGGTGGTCGATGTGAACTCAGATATCTAAAACGGTATAATTAGATTGATACTCTTATCAATCTCAAAGTTACGTTGTTTGGTTATCAAATTTTTTGACGATAATGTTCAGGTCATACGTAAGATGCAGACAAATAATTTATTAGATTAAAACCTACAATGTGTGAGACATGTAAGGCTGCTAGCCTCGTGAGGAATAAAGATGCAATTAATTTGAGTTTCATTTACTCCACATCTACGTAACATAATTCAAATAATTATTTCAAGAATAACCATGTACAACAAAAGTGATTTTTAAGAAATTTAGTGTTCCAGTAATGTATGTTCAATCGAAATATTGTTGTTGAATATGTTGTAATATAAATAATATATTGGCGGAAATATTATTAGCACTGTTGATAAAGCTACATTAATTTAGTGATACATAGATATTAAACATGCGTTACTCTACAGGATGTATAGATTTCATTATTCCAATATGATAGCAAATTATACATCACAACATTCTTTTAGGAACTTTTGGTCCTCAATTCTCTTCAACTTCGTATTTTATTTGGCCTTTTTAACTTTTTTAGATTCGAGCGTCACTGATGAGTCTTTTGTAGACGAAACGGGCGTCTGGCGTAAATATAAAATTTCAATCCTGGTATCTATGATGTGTTTATTGACAACCACTGTGTCGATGCCACTGCTTGTGGAGTTTTAATTCACCAAGGGTATCACTAGCCCAGAAGTCAGTACTTCTTTGTTGACTTGAGTTATCATAGATATGTTCTTTACTATAAATTAACTGTTAAATGTTATCTATGATGAGTTTATTTACAACCACTGGATCAATGCCACTACTGGTGGAGTTTTAATTCACCGAGGGTATCACTAGCCTAGTCGTCAGCACTTCTGTGTTGACTTGAGTTACAAATGTATCATTGATATGTTCATAGTTATAAATTAACTATTAACAAAACTTTGAATTTTTGAAATACTAAGAGTCTCAACCTCAGGAATAGACTACCTTAGCTGTATTTGGCAAAACTTTTAGGAATTTTTGGCCCTCAATGCTCTTCAACTTCGTAATTTATTTGGCTTTTTTAATATTTTTTTATTCGAGCGTCACTGATGAGTCTTTTGTAGACGAAACGCGCGTCTAGCAATATAAAATTTCAATCCTGGTATCTATGATGAGTTTATTTACAACCACTGGGTCGTTGCCACTGCTGGTGGAGTTTTAATACCCCGAGGGTATCACCAGACCATTAGTCAGCACTTCTGTGTTGACCTGAGTTATCATTGATATGTTCATAATTATAAATTAACTGTAATAAACATGATAAAAGCTTTGCATTTTTGAAATATTAAGGCTTTTCTACCTCAGGAATAGATTATCTTAGCTGTATTTTGCAAAACATTTAGGAATTTTTGGTCCTCAATGCTCTTCAACTTCGTACTTTATTTGGCCTTTTAACATTTTTTGATTTGAGTGTCACTGTTGAGTCTTTTGTAGACGAAACGCGCGTCTGACGTAAATACAAAATTTCAATCGTGGTATCTATGATGAGTTTTTTATATTGAGGATAAGGAAGATATCATTTTTTTTTAAAGCAAGTATTACAATCTAAACTTAGTAATTTTGTTGCCAAGATTGGTCTATATTGAATTAAAGCATATGTTCATAACTAATGACAGTAAATGAGTCGTTTAATTATACATGTATTACTACTTACATTAAAAAAATCATCCCTGGAATCATAAAAAGGGATAAAACATTATTTATAACGTTATTTGCATATAACAATACTATACACTGAACATTGTTGAATGAGTTACATTTTATATATAACTATAAACATAAGTGTAATTGCCTGAATGTAATTACTTTGTTGGTGATACCAACATGTTATTAGATACACTTAAATCATCCTAGAATATTATGACCTACAAATGTTATTTAATATAATAACACGACTTTTTGACTGTTCCAATTTATGTTTCATATACTGATAGTGTTTATTTTCTTCCCATTCATGAATTAATCTCACTGTTATATATTGTTTGATGAACACATTGTGTTAAGAAGTCTTGTTTTTTGTTTACAGGACAAACATAACACCATGACATGCTGGACTATATATGAATTGGGAAAGTACCACGATTCCATTCACACACCGTTACGTAAACGTTAAGATTTTTATTATTAGTAAATATTTTCATTTTCCGGTTATTTTCGACATGTGAGTTTGAATGTCAATTTGGTACTTAAGCCTTTCTATTGTCATAACATTAACTCATGCTAGCACATTTTCGTGACATTTAAAAATCTATTACGGACCTGGTATCATCGCGAAACTCCCACGTGAGTCCAAGACAGAAACCGAGTTTTAGCATATGTCAGAGGATGATATCATGAGATACAAAAGGACATGTTAACATAAGGTTTTCACAAACTATGGTTTTGACAAATGTCTAAAATTCCCATTAAAACAAAATTTCAATGGCAATAAGATAATATAAATATGTAGGACATTAGTACCAGAAATGATATCTAAATGAGAGATTTTCTAATTTCTTTGCCATATTTATATGTTTTCAAAACATTGCAATATTTATGGTCATGATAACTAAGATGCAGTATTTGTGAAAATATTAAATTTGCATCCGCCATTTTCTCATATACCGTAATACTCTATGCATGCAATCCTAAATACAAAAGCTCAAAATCGTCATTTGCTAAGATGCAGAAAAATGACTTATTAGATCAACATCTAAAATGTGTAAGTTAGGTAAATCTGCTAACCTTGTTAGGAATAAAGTACATAATTTGAAATCCATCAATTACACATTTACGTAACATAATTCATAAGATTATATCAAGTTTGAATATCCTCATTTTCAATAGATTAACTATGTACAACTTTTGCCATTATTGATCGTTCACGTTGCCCGAGGAAACAACTATTCATACTAAAATCGACTCTCAAATTTAATATCGGAAAAAGTAAATGTAACAGTCAAATGCAATCGAATGTTATTTTCTTAGAAAAGGCTAAGAATATTTTAATCGGTAGTTACAGTGAAATTGTTTTTTTCTAACCCATATTGCTACGCTCTGGCCATTGGCTACATGTCATAAACTTAAAATGTGTACATGTATTTTTCATTTTCTAGTTGTGGCCTCCGTTCCATGCAGGTGTCCCCGATTACGGCTCGTACGGTATTTTCATGAAAGGAGTGGTTAACCTAAACTTAAATCTATTAAATGATGCTATTTAATCGATGTATCATCTTCATTTACAGGTGCATTTGTCCAAATTTGTCTCTGTTCATCGTAACTTTCACTTTTCGGCGCCATTTTTATGTTTTGTTTTTCTTGCGTACTACGTCATGTGTGGGCGAATCCAAAAGTATAAATAGCAAGTTTGTGTGCACCGAGAAGGCTTTTCACCTCAATGCCGAACGTTTGCTGGTTTTAAATTGTAAAACATAATAATATTGCACCAAGCAAAATATTGTTTCTGCTGATATATGACACAAAATCATATTAGCTTCGGACAGAAATAGGTAAATGTCTATTCCAAAACTTTATCAACAGATTTTAATTCATTTATCAGAGACTACACTAAAAACTCCGTCGTCTGCCGTATTGCACCAAGCTGCGAAGTCGGTGTATACATTTTAGCTAGCACCAAGTGAAATTACTTGGTGAAAAAGTATTTTTATTTTGATAGAAAGCTTGTAAATATTTAATTATTAGTCTTTTATTTATCCTTATGAAATTCTAAGGTCAAATATATATAATCTGTACCAAGCAGGGTCTTAAATTATTTGCTGTGCACCAACTAGATTTCCTTGCACCAAGTACCAATAGGAACAATTATTTAGCGTTTAGGGACAAATGTACCAGTATTTATATTATGATATCTCTATTCATGTGTTTTATAAACCACTGTATTTGTTGTATTGCTTAAACAGAAATAAAAGTATTACTACAAATCACGAACTCCGATATGATTTTTATTAATACTTCCTTCACCACATAAGTAACGACGGTTATCCTTACAAGAAAACCCCGGAACGTTCCAATATGCGATATAAACATTTGTTCGACACATTTAGTTATATAAGTTGCTTAATGTTTAAAAATATACTAAGTATTTAAAAGGTATACTAGATATTTAAAAGTATACTAAATATTTAAAAGTATACATTTCACATTTCTTTCCCTCAATTATTGGAATAAAGTATCATACAAATGTATATACGAACAACCACCATCGCGCATTTTCTGAGGTGAGAAACAACAAGTCACTAGAGCAGCAATTGCATTTGAAAACTTGGGTGAAACGACAAGCCTTTTTCCGAATAAAGATGCAAATAATTAGTGTATCTATTAGTTACAGTTTTACATCTTTTGTTTAAAATCCTATCTCAAGAGTACATTTCTTTTGTTCAGTGAAATATTCATCGACAGTGTTTTTCAAGCAATAAAAAAAGAATGGTCAATTTCATAAATTAAGAAGGACAACGTCGTTTTTTTTTATCATGTGGTGAATAGAAAAAGTGTATATTCGGAAGTATTGTGAGCACTGTTGCTATAACTACATGAGTAATAGTGATTAATAGATAAAACATTATGTTATTAAAGATAACGTACGTTTTCAATAGGGCAATATTATAGCAAAATATATTTTACAATATTCTCTTGATGTAAGATAACAAAAAGTGCTCACTATAAATTCCCATATGGCTATTTAAATAAGGGTGAACAAACATAATATTTGTGAATATAAACTCTTCTTTGTCAATTAAAAAATAATAACGTATGTCTTTGTAAGGGTTTAGATAAGGGTTATCATTAGTAAATTCAAAGACTTTTAATCAATGTAAGAAGACAAATTTGATAAATATATCAATACTTACGAAAACGGCCTGAAATCATCAAAACAATATAATCAGATTAATAATGTTATCTATCTAAAAATTATGTTGTTTGGCTAGCTAATTTTGTGACGATATCGTTCAGGTCACACGTTACATCATGACATACCGGACTATATTTGAATGGAGAACCACCACAGTCCCATAAACGTACTACATTCTGATTATCAGTTGTAAGTAAATATTCTTATTCTCAGTTTATTTTCGACTGATGAGTTTGGATGTCCATTTGGTACTTAGGCCTTCTTTTAAAATTATATTGAACTCATTCCGCCACATTATCATAAAATCTGAAAATTCCATTACAGACCTGGCACATGTATCCTCCTGAAACTCCCACGTGAGTCCAAGGCAGAAACTGTGTTTTAAAATTGGTCGTAGGATGATTCAATTTGATACAAAAAACATGTTAACATATAGCTTTCACAAACTATATCTTTGACAAATGTCTAAAATTCTCAATAAAACTAACCTTTCAAGGCAATACGATGATATAAATATGTATGACATTAGTACCAGGAATGAAAACTCAATGATAGATTTTCTATATTATTTGACATATTTATTTGTTTTCAAAACATTGCAATATTTATCATTTCATGGCTGTAATAACTTAGATCAAAATCTGTTAAAATATCAAAGTTGCAACCTTTATTTCCTCAAATATCGAAATACTCTTTACATACAAACATACAAAAACTCAAAATCGTTCGTTTGATAAGTTGCAAAATAAAAACTTACAAGATCAACACCCACATTTTATAAGGTGTGTGAATGTGTTTGATCAATAATACATTGACGCAAAAACAAAATCAAAACTTGTATACACTTTGAATATTCTCATTTGTCTTAAGTGTAATAATAAATATATGATTAAATATTTCAGTGATGTATGATCCATCGAGATTTTATAGTGTGTTATATTGATAAATAAACATAATTTATTGACGATTGTATTATACATTATTATATGCACTGCTGCTTTAACTGTATCAGTGATACATAGATACTAAGAAAGAGGTATTCTATATGAATTGTCTATTTCGTCATACGAATATTATAGTAAATTATATTCTCTTAAATTGAATATAATAAAGATATCCTATGATTATAAATCCTAGTATTATAATTTAAACTAGGGTTGCAGGATATAATTGCAGGAAGGTAATTTTGGAATAAATTCTCTGTTAATGTGTTCCAAAAAGTGTTTTTTTTTTATTGTAATTTTTAAGAGAAGATTGGTCCATACATAAATTGAGTTACAGATGCATAACCAAGGACAGTAAATGAATCGTATCATTGACCAGGTTGACTGTTCCGATTTATATCTTATATAGTGTTAATTTTCTTTCAATTTCTGAATAAACCTCACTGTTTTAGGTTGTTTGGTGAACTTGTGTAAATAAATCATTTTTACATTTTTCAGGACGTTTAGATTAGGAACTTTCCGTTTTGAATTTTCCTCGGAGTTCGGTATTTTTATTGATTTTTTTATAGCTTATCAGTAACATGTCAAAACTCTCATTGACAGGGTTTTTTTTCGACTTCTGAGTTTGGTACTTACGCCTTTCTTTTAAAATTACATCAAGTGATGCAGGCACATTATCATAAAAAAAAATAAATTCTATTACGGACTTGAGACTCCAATATAAGTCCAAGGTAGACACCGAGTGTTAACATTGGTCGGATGTTGATATAATGAGAAAAAAGGACATATTCACCCGAGGGTATCGCCAGACCAATAGTCAGCACTTCGGTGTCGACATGAATATCAATTATATGGTCATTTTTATAATTTTACTGTTTGCAAAAGTATGGATTATTCGAAATACGAAGGATTGTCTTATCCAAGGCATAGATAACCTCAGCCGTTTTTGGCACAACTTTTTGCAATTTAGGGTCATCAAAGGTCTTCAACTTCGTACTTGTTTTGGCTTTCTAATTATTGTGATCTGAGCGTAACTGATGAGTCTTATGTAGACGAAACGCGCGTCTGGCGTATCAAATTATAAGACTGGTACATGTACCTTTGATAACTATTTACATATAGCTTTCACAAACTGTATTTTTGACAAATATCTAAAATTCTCAATAAAACTAAACGTTCAACGCAATACGATAATATAAATATGTAGAACAGTATCACTAGTAATGATATATTTATAATAGATTGTCTAAATGCTTTGCCATAATTATTTGTTTTCAAAACATTGCAGTATTATTGGTCATAATAACTTTGATGCAATTTTTGGTGAAAATATTTAAGTTGCAACCTGCATAGCCTCGTATAAAGACGCATATAATTTGGTTTTCATCAATTGCACTTTTACGTAACATAATTCATAAAATTATATCAAGTTTGAATAATCTCATTTTCAATATAATAACCATGTACATCGAAAGTGGTATATAAGATATTAAATGTTCCAGTTATGTATGATCAATCAAAAGTTGTAATTGGATATTGTTGTAATATAAATGATATATTGACAGAAATATCATTAGCATGCACTGTTAATTTAACTACAGTAGTGATACATAGATATTAAATATTTATGGATTTCATTATCACAATATTATAGCAAATATAATATATAATATTCAATTACTGCAATCTAAACTAAGGTTGAAGGAACGTAATTATCTAAAACAGATACTTCTTTCTCTGTAATTGTGTTGCCAAAATTAGTTTGTATTGAATTATAGGTCCTTAATCAATGAAACCAAATGAATCGTACTTTTATATCAATACTTACCGTGTGGATCCACTGAAATAATAAAAAAAAATATATAACATTTTCAATATCGTTATTGTTTTAACTGTCAAGAGTAGATACATATCGTAATGCACGAAATTTTATGGTGAAATCTGTTTCTCTAATGATTTTTAGACGATATGCAGACAATCATAATCATTCTTTTTGAATGATCTGCAAAACGATGCGTTGTTTTTATGTGACGTCATCAGGCATGGTCGCCTTTTTCATGGCGTCACTATTGGAATTTCAGAGGAAAGCAAGAAAATAAGACGACATAATCGAATGTTGACCAATGGCAAACTGCGATCAATCGAACCACACGTTGATTAAATAAAAATAATCAACAGGTCAGGAAAAGTATAAATCGAGTTAGATAAATAATTAAAGCAAGTTATATATTGTAATATTCAGATTATAACCCTAATATATTTTTTTGAAATTTCAAAATTGCGATTTAGACTAAGGTTGAAGGAACGTAATGATTTCAAACAGTCACTCATCTCCTTGTAGTTTTGTTGCCAATATTGTTATATATTGAATTGAATTATAGGTCTATAATCAATGACAGCAAATGAATCCTATTATTATATCACTACTATTCATTAAATGAGTTACATGATTACCTATAACTATGTACAGAAGTGTGATTTCTTTGACGTAATTATATAAACTAAATCAATTCCTAAAATATTATTTCCAATCCATGTTGGCGTTCAATACAATAACAACACTATGAATTAATTATAGATGATTATCTTTTGTATCTCAGACTGTCAATCGTCAATCATGGCTTTTAGGTTCTCATGATATCCTTGACTATGTATTCTTTCTTAACAAAACCTGTATATTATCTGACTTGTTAACATGTAGTAAATGCAATGGGTAATTCATTTTTCATGACAATTTGATTGCAAAATTTTGAAAACGCTTAAATTTGAATCTTTCATTATCTTATATATCAAAAAGATACTAGGCTTGCAAATTAAAGTTGAAGAAGCCGATACCTCTTATTTGCTAAGGTGTGAAATGATAACTTTCTTGATCAACACATAAATTTTAAAAAAATGGGTAAAAATGCAAGCCTTGTTGAGTCTAAAGATGGAAATGATTTGCATCTATATCAATGAAAAGTTTACGTCAAACATGTCCAAATAAAATTGAGAATGGAAATCAGGAATGTGTCAAAAAAACAACAACCCGACCGAAGAACAGACAATATCCGAAGACCACCAATGGCTCTTCAATGCAGCGAGAAACTCCCGCTCCCGGAGGCGTACTTCACCTGGCCCCCAAACAAAAATGTATACTAGTCCAGTGACAACGGACGCCATACCAAACTCCGAAATATACACAAGAAACTAAGATTAAAAATCATACAAGACTAAGAGGCTACTGACTTGGGACAGGCGCAAAAATACGGCGAGGTAAAACATGTTATATCCAAGAGTATATCCAAATGTATATTTAGTGTGAATCGTCCTTCAGGTTTGTACTCCATCAGGCAAATTTGACTTTAGATGGAGTTGACTATTTTTTATGTTCTTTTTGGTAATATATGTTCTCATACTTCGTTGGCTTTCCAATATTCGGCTTTGACCGTTCCTGAAGAGGGTAAATCTAGGAAAGCCTTTCGAACTCATGGAATTTTTAACGTATTGTTTTTTTTTCTCAGTAATATATCAATGAAAAGTTTACGTCAAATATGTCCAAACGTATTCCTTCGGTAACATAATCATGTACATCGACAGATTTATTAAACTGTCTTATATTTATTTTGATCAATCGAGTCAGACGTAATTGTTATTTGTTATAATGATGAACTAGACATCGTTGAGACGGGAGCAATTTCTGTGTGTCCCGCTGTGAATAACGTGTGGTAAAAAATTTGTATCTTTACAATAAGACATGGGGTTGTCAATTGAATCCAACGTTTTTGACCCTGAACTTTGACCTAGGAAGTTGTACATACATCATGACACACCCTCTGGTGTTGGTTAATATATATGTCAAGTATAAACTTTGAAACCATAACGGTTCTTTAGATATAAATATATATATCAAGTTGTTACGAAGGGAAGGTCAACCTATCAGGTGCAGGAAAACGATCAAAGACGGGCAAAAAATTGTATAGTTGTATAACCACTTACTCCTCCAATCTCATAACCTGACATCATCAAACAAATATTTGCTTGGATATGATGATGTGACGGTAGACGAAAAAAAATAAACTGAGTTAATTATGATTTGTTATAGTAACTATCTATGTGATGTAATTCGTTGGATATATCAAGGTGTAATACCACCATTGAATTCCCCTATCAGTCTTTGTTAAATTTGCACTTTTCAAAAAATTGTGCAGAATTTATCTTTGTTTCAACTAAAGAAATACTTGGCATGACTAAAGTTTCATCCTGTTCAGTACTACAGAAAAAAACACTTTCACATAACATTCCATTGCATATAAGAAAATAACCATCACTGGAAGTTTACCAATCAAATGTTCATCTCATTTCCCTTTTCATGAATATGACTTACCGAATAAGACTATTTACCGGGTTTGTAATAACATGAGCAACACGACGGGTGCCACATGTGGAGCAGGATCTGCTTACCCTTCCGGAGCACCTCATATCACCCCCAGTTTTTGGTGGGGTTCCTGTTGCTTAGTCTTTAGTTTTCTATGTTGTGTCATGTGCACTATTATTTGTCTGTTTGTCTTTCTCGTTTTTAGCCATGGCGTTGTCACAGTTTATTTTCGATCTATGAGTTTGACTGTCCCTCTGGTATCTTTCGCCCCTCTTTTTTTACCTGTGTGCGAGTTTTAGTAACCATGTTCAAATGACGTAACCTCAGGTTTACAAAATAGTATATAGAAACCTCAAATAAAAAAAATAATGGTGCTTTGAAATACCCAAGATATATGTTTATGACTTAGAAATGTTTTACTGATATGAAATGTAGGATTAATTACCTAAAACTGTCAAATTCAAGGGAATATTTGTTTCGACCTATTTTTGTATGCAACCGGAAGTGACGTACTATGATTTGTGGTATTACACCTCAACACAAAATTCTTGATCTACTTTTTCGATATGATGTGAATAATAATTGGAAAACACGAGTTTACTTTAGCAGATATAACCATTAGGAGATGGTTTGCCATTTCTTTTATAAACTTTCAATCAATTAATGCCGATTTAAATGTAAGAAAAATACTAAAACAAAGGTAACCGAATCTAAAATTAAGCATGTGACATTTTGCTAAATGAGGCAATTATTCATTAGGTACCATATGTCTTAGATTTGAGTAAACATATATCATCGTACAGCCTTCAGTAATGAACTAAAATTAAACAATACTATAAGCTATAAAATTCCTTGACAGGACAAAACGTCAAATTTCTCAAAGATTTACGACACATATTTCATTATGATAAACGCGCATGTCGTCCATATAAAATTCAACAGTAAGACAGCCAAAGCATGTACATTGTATGTTCCAATGTGTAGTCAACCACTTTCACCATATTCTATAAGTGTTTAAAATGTAGAATTCTAAAGATTACTTACATTATTGTTAAATTGACATGTCGAAGAAAACATGCAAGACATACCAATCAAACTATATATCAAAATGCATGTTAAAAAAACAAATAACAAAGCGATTACCTAAAAATTAAAAAAAGAAGAAAAATTGTACATGATACTAAGCAGAACATAGCAAACTAAAGAACAAACAACACCTACCCCACTTAACTTGAGGGTGATCTCGGTTCTACGACTATAATGACATCCGTGAAACATTAACACTGAATAGAAAGAACTCGCACTTGGAAAGCTGATAATTTCTCTATTTCTTACAGATTAGATATAAACCGACCAGCATTGTCATCTAGAAGATGTAAGTTCAGATATTAGAAAGCTATAATTGTATCCGTTGAATTATTTAAATTGATATCAAAGGGATACGCGCTTTCAAGATAATAAACAAAAAAAATTAAAAATAGTATTGATATCACAACATCTTTAAAACGAAACTTTTAATTTTCCAGAGAAACTAATGTATTATATCTCCCTCATATTAATAAAACTATCAACGTATACTAATTTATTAACTTGTTGTAATGTTTTTTTCTATCAAAAACATCAAAGCCTTGTCCGATTCAGAAAGATTATCTGCATGTTCCTGTTCACGTTAAACACTTTGCGGGACAAATTCTCCAATCACATTTTCTTCATAAGTTTTATTTCAATTTTTTCAATTGAATGTTTAAGACTCACGATATTTAGGCTGTTTGACTAACATATTTTGTATTGAAGTATTGTTAACTATATTCTTTTCACAGGGCATAGTTTGACTTGCCGCACTATTTGTGAATCGGGAAATAGCAGAGCTCCATTTTAATTCTGTTTTGGTTGTCGTGAAGCTATCAATTACTAGCGAATATTTTTATTTCTATCCGCATCGACTACTGTTTAAGCTATGCCGATTTCGCTGTGTTAAAAATTGCAATTGAAATAAAAAACTACGGGACCTTTATTCTTATTCTAAGGCATAACAAAAAGAATTAATGCATTAGAGCTCGGCTCGTAAAAAGTACAAAATCAAAATAAAATAAAATTCCGCGAAAGTCATTAATCACGGTTTTTTTGGTGCATTAGAGTCATTTTAAAAAATGACGTCATACGAATGAAAACGCCAAAGCCTGAAGTTTTTTCCGTTACGTCAACCCTCAAAATTCGGATAATATTGCATTGAAATGGAGTTTTAAGGTTGGTGTTGTTTTACTTTCTACTCTGTTGCATTATTCGCACATTAACTGATTTAAGCAAGACAAAATGGCGGCTCCTTAGTAACGAAATGTCAACTGTGGATTTGACGGTAGCTTACCAGAAACAAAATGTAAATTAAAAATGTCAAACGTTGGGGTTGAGATTTAAAAGAGTTTACACATTTTTCTAACGGTTATTTACGAAAAATTCATGCACGCTATAGATTTATTGGAGATTTTTAGCTTTTACTTACATGAGGTAAAATAGAACAGACACACACAGGGCATTATCCAACCTTGCTTCAGTTTTTTAATGATCGTATTTGTCCTATTATAATCGAAATAATTCATGAAAGCCATATATTTGTGTTAAATTTACACATGGCCTGGGATGTGATATTCGTTAGTTTTATCCCTCGCTAACGCTCAGGATAAAATTCGAATATCACGGCCCATGTCATGTGTAAATTTCCAACAAATCTATGGCTTCCATGAATTATTTCTTAAATAACGCATTTTCTAGGTATGTTTTATTTCATTTCATAGATTAAAAAATGTAAACAATCGTTCTCTCTGTATTAAGAGATTTATTTTATGACAAAATCAGTCAAAAAAGGTCTTCCTTCTGGCTGCCTTTTTTCACTGCTGACATTCTTGTCTGATAACTTTAAGACTTGTTTTCGAAATGTTTTTCAATGTTTAAGTGTTTTCAATACATTTGCAAAGCAATATTTAATTTTAAAATAACTATGGTTCAAAACTTTGAATATTATAAGTGGGTGATCTTTCATTTCAGCGTATATCGAAAAATACTATTCATACAAACTAAGAAATTAAAACCCTATATAATGTATTGCCAAGGTGTGAAATAATAACTCATTACGTCACAACATTTATTTGAAAAGGTTGGTAAAACGAATTAAGATGCAAGATAAAACATTTACATCAAATTTGTCAAGTATGAATCATCTCTTGTAAGTAAAAAATACTTGTCAATCGAAAAAGTGAAAGACTTGTCAATCGAAAAAGTGAAAGGCTTGTCAATCGAAAACATGAAGCACTTGATTAACGTTTCAATAATTAAAATAAAACAGTGTCTGACAAATCGAGACAGTTGAAGTTGTTAGTTGATACATGCATTATAATGATTAAAAATACTGCATTGAAAGCAGTATTATCAGCACTGCAGCTCTAACTTCTTTTTAATTCTATTTTTAGACATGTTTTGTCTAAAGTTACAGATCTAAACTCAATGACAGAATTATTATTATGATTATATAACTATTTTCTCCTACCATCTAAAACATTTTAAACGATTAATAATGCTTTTTTGATCATGTTGATATAATAATAGTCTTCATAAAATAAGTTAATATATCTTAACATATAGCTATGTACAAAATTGTGCCTTATATTACATTAATATGTTCAGATATGAGATTCAAAAAACTAAACGACTATCTATTTGATCAATCCCATAATTAATTCACTAATTACTGTCTCTTGAAATTTCTAAAAAGACATTACAATATTAATACTTTACTCATTATACACGTGTACATAAGTGTGATTCCCGTTATTCAACGTTATTTCTTACATTATTATGAAACCATATACAATAAGTAAATTGTGTCAATCCAAATATGTGTAAGGCACTCTTTTTGTGCTCTTTGTCACGATGTTGGTGGATAAGAAAAACATAGTGTATTAACGATTTTTATAGGTCTGTTTTATTTCATGTCATTGAGTTAATAAGGTATGTTAACCATCGTTCTGTCTGTATTTAGAGGTTTGTTGATGACAAAATCAATCAACACAAAGGTTTTCCCAGGAGCTGCCTTTTTTACTGTTGACATTCTGTTCTTTTCAATTACAAAAGATACTCAGCTTATCCCCGTTAAGGTTTCATTTGAAGTTCTCATGAATACAGATTCAAATGAGATGAATTATTGACTGCAAATCAATGATAAATCATTGTTGGTTTAAAGCTTTGTTTTGACAAAATTGACTGCTCATAACGCAATTGTATTTCATAATTCGGCATTTATATATGTTTGAAACAAACAAAATCATATTTTAATTTTTCTTTTTTTCAATTTCGAAGTTAATGCCTTTTAAAAGATATCTACACTAAATTCAGTTATCCCTGGTTGTTCGATATCATGTGTATTTCAAGTCAGGAATATGACAGTTGTTTTCCATTCGTTTGATGAGTTTAGGCTTTTGATGCTGGCATTCGGTGAGGGACTTTCAGATTTGAATTTTCCTACATAAATAATAAAAGTAACACACGAGTTGAGTTTCATAGTTATAAAGCAGAATTATACGTTTTGTCACATATCCTTTATGGACGTTCATTCAAATCATGTTGAACTTAAAAGTTTTTAGGAGTGTAATTTTTGAAAACTTGATCTGTTTTTTTTTTGTATCTCAGACGCTTTTGTTTTATATTGAAGTCAATAACAGAATCATAATCAATGTCATCAAATAAAGCTTAAAGTTTATATATCACTACTCACTTTCTAACATGTCTAAGTGTGATCTCCCTGAAAGTCATAAAAAGAATATTCAACGATTAATAAATCATATATGTTTTCTTGATTTACAGTATGATTCATAATATGATTTACACGTTAACATGCTACTAATTACAGACATGTTATTCCCTGAATATTATAACTCTAATGATGTTAAGAATTATAAATAGATGAGATTTAGTTCATCCTTCTATGATATATCACGTGCAATTGTATATTTTAATATGACGTGCTTCTTTCGCTTTGTGAACCATATCGTGATAAAATTCTCGATATATCTATGCTTAGCGCTGACTCAGAGATGTACATAATAATGGCTGTTATAATTTACCTTCCCCGTAAATCCACATGTATCGTAACCTATGTGCAAACACTATGCCGATTTCGCTGTGTTAAAAATTGCAATTGAAAAAAAAAACTACGGGACCTTTATTCTTATTCTAAGGCATAAAAAAAAAAGAATTTATGCATTAGAGCTCGGCTCGTAAAAAGTACAAAATCAAAATCAAATAAAATTTCGCGAAAGTCTATTTATCACGGTTTTTTGGTGCATGAGAGTCATTTTAAAACATGACGTCATACGAATGAAAACGCCAAAGCCTGAAGTTTTTTCCGTTACGTCAACCCTCAAAATTCGGATAATATTGCATTGAAATGGAGTTTTAAGGTTGGTGTTGTTTTACTTTCTACTCTGTTGCATTATTCGCACATTAACTGATTTAAGCATGTCAAAATGGCAGCTCCTTAGTAACGAAATGTCAACTGTGAATTTGACGGTAGCTTACCAGATAAAAAATGTAAATTAAAAATGTCAAACGTTGGGGTTGAGATTTAAAAGAGTTAAAACATATTTCTAACGGTTATTTACGAAATAATTCGTGCACGCTATAGATTTATTGGAGATTTTTAGCTTTTACTAACAGGAGGTAAAATAGAACAGCCACACACAGGGCATTACCCAACCTTGCTTCAGTTTTTTAATGATCGTATGTGTCCTATTATAATCGAAGTAATTCATGAAAGCCATATATTTGTGTTAAATTTACACATGGCCTGGGCTGTGATATTCGTTAATTTTATCCCTCGCTAACGCTCAGGATAAAATTCGAATATCACGGCCATGTCATGTGTAAATTTCCAACAAATCTATGGCTTCCATGAAAAAGAACAAATGACACAGAAATTAACAGCTTAAAGTCACCGTACCGCTTTCAACAATGAGCAAAGCCAATATCGCATAGTCAGCTATAAAAGAACCTGAAATCAAAAATGTAAAATAATTCAAACGAGAAAACTAACGGCATACTTAATGTACAAAAATACCGTTTTAAAGATATCTAGATACAATAAGATGTGGTATGAGTGTCAATGAGACAACTCTCCATCCAAATCACAATTTGTAAAAGTAAACCATTATAGGTCAAATTATGGTTTTCAACACGGAGCCTTGGCTCACATCGAACAGCAACTCAGTTATCCCTATTTGTTTGATATCAGGTGGATTCCTATATAAATAATAAGGAAATAGAAGAGTTGAGTTTCATAGTTATAAAGCATAATCATATGTTTTGCCACACATCCTTCATGCACGTCCAATCAAAATATGCTAAACTTTAAAGAGAGTACATACTTGATATATGATATCATTATAAAACAGTGAAGATGTGGCTTGCTTGTAAATGATATATTTATACACCAGGGACCAACTGAACTTGAAGTGGTAACTATAAATCACCGTTCGGGCTTTTAGAATTGAACAAAACCCTAACCATATAGTAAAACATACTTTTGCATACGTTCTAATTTGAAGTGGGTTAGTAATTAGTCTGGCACCTCAATGGCCAAACAATTTAATCAGAGTCTTTTGTTGTGCATTTTTTCTTAAACTTTAATCACTGTGTTGTAAATTAAATCATTTCTCATCGAAGCAACTTATATAAGCAAAATTCCAAGCTCAATTCAAACTGAATGGAATAAATGACTTTAAAAGAAAATGCTTGACTTAAATGTCTGTCTTCAAAACCGTAAACTTTTAATATCAAGATCAATTTCAGAGGTCATCTTCTCCTGTCATTATTAAATAAAGAAAAAAGTAGTATGTCCACATTGAAAAAGTAATTTGTCGGGAAAAAATAATGTAAATAGTTCACAACTTAAAAATGACTTCTATTTTAATTCAGAATTTTGTGTAAATAAAGATAATGCTATGATTACATAATTAACGTGGGATGTAAACATTGTGAATGTGAATTGAGACTTGTTGGGTATATACTCATTAATATATTTTTACATCAAGGATAGACTCTATTGAAATAAAAAAAAATAATGCATCTAATTACTGGTTTCAAGTCAGAAGTTGTGCAAGTAAAGGCAAATCTAAACACTACTTAAACTGAGGTGGAAAAACTTAGACAAGATCATGTCGAGCTTGAGAGAGGTATAGGGCATATAGAGTCACAACGTAATACTCTAGGAATGGACAAAATTAAAATCTCTGAAAAAAAGCATCGTCGATAAACTATTTGCATGGAAAGACTCTTATATAGTGAAATATGAGCGTAAATACAAAATTCTCATTTACGGTATAAAACAAAAAGAATGTGAGGTCATAAGGGAAGTCTTAGACAATTTTTGTGTAAAGGAGCTGGGGGAGGAAAGTTTTAAGCAGACAGTTTCACCATTGCAAATGCTCATAAGATTCCCTCAAGAGCCCAAGTTTTTGCCCAAAAAGGCCAGATGTATAATTGTGAGATTTAAGAATTATTCTGATAAACAATCAGTTATGGAAAATGAACGTTTTATTAAATTGCGAATAAAAAAAGAAGAGTAGTTGTTGAACTAGTTATAATGAAAGAGGCACGAAATGATCTAGCAAAAATTGCATATGAGAACATTGAGAACTGATGAGAAATTACAAACCAGGATAAAAGTAATGGGCATAGTCCTGGTCCTAGAAACAAGCTGTTACTCAAATGATGTGTGGAATATGCGCAAAATATTTAATTGTGTCCGATGATACAAGTGCATATCTAACGGTGACACAAATTGTAAATACAGGCTGAGATGATATCATTCGGTTTTTTTGCTATGCCTGAAACACTTATTATACAACTTGAATATATAAAAATGTTCAATCTTTTTTAGAACTTGCTTGTCAGTAAGTATACTGCTTTTGTTAATTTTATTTTATATTTTTTGTTTGCTTGTGCTTTGTTTTTTTTTTTAATGCTTTTGATGTAGTTGCAATCCTATAGACTGCACGTTTGTTTTTAGTTTAATTATTTTATCATTATTTTTCTTTAGTTTTGGCCAAAACAAAAAGTATATTCATCATCATTCATTGTGACATATAGGAAATAAAGGCAGCAGTAGTACAGTCCCTGTAACGTAAAAGTTAACACTTTTTTCGTTCGGGAATCGTACGTACAGCGTTCGGGACTCGTTCGTATAGCGTTCGGTCATCGTTCGTACATCATTCGTATAGCGTTCGTACAACGTTCGGTCAGCGTACGTTCATCGTTCGTTCATCGTATGGTAAATGCCATCGTTTAGGGTTTTGTATATCGTGTGATTCATGGTATCGTAAAGCGTTTTATTTGTCGTATGTAACATGGTATGGTTTAGCGTTTAACGTTTCGTTTATCGTATGGTTTAGCGTTTCGTTTATCGTATGGTTTAGCGTTTCATCTATCGTATGGTATATCGTTTTTAGGGTTTTATTTCAGAAAATTATTTCGTTTATTATTTTGAGTTGAAATAATTTAATAAAAAAAAAAGCGAGATAAAAAAAATACAAGATTGGATTGATTAATAGTTGGTTGCGTACTTGTACATCGGAAGTAACAACCAAACGGATATCCCACTTTGGGAATTTCTTTTTTACTGTCAGCCGAAAGACGACCTGTAGTGACTATATTTCTATCACCTTGTCACCCTTTGTACTATATTAGATTGGAAAGATTGGATTGGAAACATTTCACTTGTTAATTAAAGCAAGTTATATTAATTAGTATATTTTTTATTTAATACTAATTGCGTAATTAATAACATTTCAAATTTGATCTTATAAAATGTTAAAAAAAAACTTACCTAAACAATACCCTTAACTAGTTCAATGGAACGTGAATTATCTTTATAGCTTTATAGCAAAGGCTCCGTGTTGAAGGCCGTACCTTGGCCTATAATGGTTTACTTTTATAAATTGTTATTTGGATGGAGAGTTGTCTCATTGTCACTCATACAACAGCTTCCTATATCTATCTATTTTACATAAAACTTATGTAGTCGTAAAAAATAGTATTGGTTGTAACGTTTTATCTTGATTGAGAAACGTTTAGCAATGCAATAAACTTACTTTAAATGTATAATAACTTAATGTAGATTTCGAACAGTATACCATTTCTTACCGATAGAAAAAAAATTGCAACTAATATCATTACACTATGGAATAGCCTGCTGTATTAAACGAAGGGGAAACATTTCCTTCAATCAGATTTTGACAGTAGTACATTTGTTGTAACATGAGACAAATACGGCGAAATATATTAGTCTCTCTCTCTCCTCCTCTTCCACCAAATATTTCTTTAATCCAAATATTTCCTTGACACAATAAACTATGTATAACTTTCTATAAATGAGGCTTTATATGAGATACACGTACTATATCTAAATGTATTAAAAAAAGACAAGTTATCAATGGTATTTGTTCCCCTCAATGTCAGAGTCTAATTTAAATCGGAGATTGCCAGGGATATATAAAAAAAATCGTGAAGACTTCTTTTAAAACCAGCGTCGCTTGAAGTTGCTGCTGTTGGTGTTAAAACTGTTATTTTGACTGTACAAAGTGTTTAAGTCCATTTATGAGTAAAATACAGAATGAAAAAAATAACTTTACCTTTTTTTCATACTTTTATTTATTTTAGAGGTAAGCTTCTGTCCAAGTTTCATAAGTTTTAACGCAAATCATTTAGATCGAATCACCTTAAATAACCAATCAATTGTATATTAAAAGTTATTGATTAGTTCTTTACATACGAATCAATGAAATATTTGTCACTGGACGTTATGCATGCAATCAATGATCAATTACAAATCTACAGTATTTATAAACATACTGCAATTGTATATATGAAAGAGACTAAATAATATAAATATTAATTCTTTCACACATATTTGAAGGATCGAAACAATCAGTTCTACAACTGGTTGTTATTTAAAGACTTAATGCAAATTTTACAAATATTACATTCCTCTGTGAACTCTCACATTGGCGCACCAAACTATTTCCTTTTATCGTGCATAGCTCATTTTCCGATTCACTTAATGTTTTTACCGATCTTCTTAATTGTTTATTAAATTCTGAAATTAAAATCCTACACAAATTGCCAAAACTTTTATTCTCAGTCTAGACAGCGTAAAAGATGAATGCACCTTTGTACAAACGGTGTTTTGAAGACCGATATCCATTTGCGCTGAAAAAAAATAATTTGCCACAACTTAATTACGCTAATTCTTCTTTTGCAGCATTCATTTGCGCCAAAAAATGTAAAATGTAGAAATACCGCAAAGGACCGATTAGTGCACGAAGAACAAAGTTTTGCACTTATTTTGAAATCAATGATAGTATTGACTCAAAGAACATGGCATATAGAAGGAGACTTTCTAAAAGTACATAATTTCAAATTTGAAAATCATATCTTTAGTAATTATAAATTGATTTAATGTTTTATCGACACGCACCACCCTCCGTTGATTGTCACTTGTGTAATCGATAGAAATTCGTTTTTGTTCAACCTTGACCCGTTTTGGATCCACTTGTATACTGATTAAACATATTTATGGTATTTCAATTTTTTCTGATCTTTTTCGTTTGTTTATTACTGCCGTATTTATTTTGTTTTTCTGTCTGTTATATTTCTTAGTTCTATGTAATAGTGTATTTTCTACTATTTTTTTTATTTGTGTTCCTTTTCTTTTGCTTGTTTGTTAAGCTTACTCTTTTATAGTTCTCTAGTATTTTTTTATAAAAATATTTTAGAATGTATATATATATTCTTATTTACCAGCACATGAGATACACATGTTCAAAGTATAAAAGTTTATTACATTTTTGTCGAGCCTGCGACTTTTGTCGCAAAAGTGAGACATAGCGATCCTACATTCCGTCATCGGCGTCACCGTCGGCTAGCGACATCCACAAATATTCACTGTAAAATTAAAGTTTTTGATATTTTAATTCCTTTCGTAAACTATCCTGGATTTCTACCAAACTTGGACAGAAGCTTGTTTATGATCATAAGATAGTATCCAGGAGGAAATTTTGTAAAAAAAAATTATGTTTATCCGTATTTTACTTATAAATGGGCTTAGTTTTTTCTGTCAGTTAACATTACATTCACTCTGTCGTTAAAGTTTTAAAAATTTTAATTACTTTCTTGAAATATCCCGGATTTCTACCAAACTTGGACAGAAGCTTAGAATTCTATTTATCCGTACTTTATCTATAAATAGACTTAGATTTTTCTGCCAGTTAACATTACATACACCCTGTGGTTAAAGTTTTTAAAATTTTAAAAACTTTCTTAAACTATCCTGGATTTGTACCAGTGACACGCGCTGATTAAAAAGTCAATAAGTTTACAAATACGTACCTATGTGCATTTAATAAAGCAACACTTGAGCTTATAAATATCATTTTTTTTAGTGTAATTTTATTTTTATTTATATTAAATGTTACCCGATAAAATTCACTTGAATGAGTATTTCTACTGTAAATATCACACGTACTATCTACAATATACGGAAATGACACGGCTGCGTATTGTAAAGTTACTGAAGGAAGATAAATGTCAAATTCATATCCCAGGGCGACGAAATTACCGGTTTGTCAAAGAATATAGAGAAAATGGAGAAATATAATGCGCGCTGTTAAATCGTGCTTTGCAAGGAGATTTACAGATGACTTCTTTTTTGGTCTTCAATTACTTAATTTTTTCTAATGGACTTCTTCATAAATCAAAAACACGCACAAATTTTAGACCGACAAACAATCACATGGCATTGAATGATTTTCCAACTCAAAACTAGTTATAATTGCCTCTTAAATTTTTCCTCGTTGGGTTGCTTGTCCATTGACGTTTACGCCATATCTTTTTTTTTTTCGGTATTTGTAAAAAGCTGCTCATCGATCAATTTCACAAGGGTCTTAGAAATCTAATGAGAAAAATACTCGTAAGTCATGAACATTTAGTATAACTTGCTATCACTAGATGTCCTTATGTGTTTTTTGTTGTTTGATTGCTGTCTTATTGTCGTTACCCAAGGTGTTCTCTACTGTTTAAATCAGTTTAAAACAATTCATATTTGAAATAATTTTGCTCAGATGAAGAGTAATAAATTGAAGAGGTTTATATATAAATTCTTTGTGCAAAGTAATTTAAAACATTAAAAACAAATTATTTTTTTTCAATTTTTAACTTCCCAAAATTTTAAACTGTATTGATTTTGAAGATGTGTCTCATCTAAACGAAGTATGAATGGTCTCCAACTTACCAGTTTAGTGTTACCCTGTTTGGCACATACCTACATATAAACCTCATCACATTTGATCCCAAAATTGTCAATAAAATTGAATTTGTCGTAGTAAATTCCATTGAGCACAAAACAAACCCAAACCTGATTTGAATTATATGGATATTCAATTTTTTTTAAAGAAATATGAAGAAAAATGATAATTATTATATCTTGTTTGACTTTGAAACACGGATTTAATTCTTTAAATTGCATTTTGCACAAAAAACACCTCAAATCTTCCTTGGAATGAGAACTCTTTCTTCATAGAAATGTATGAAATAGTTTACACTGGACATTAAACAACCAACAATCAAACAACTAAAATATATCCAAGGGATTATTATTATGCATGTACATGTACATAAATGCCAAATACCATATAAATATATTGAATAATCAACAAAATATAATGCTGCCAAAAAGAAACATTATCATAAGGATATCAAAATAATTCACAGGTTTTTTTTCAAAATGAATTGCAAACAATCCTCTTTCAGAAGCATTTTCCAATATCCGTGCTATCTCTCCGTATCGGTCAATTATTTTTAGCATAAAGTTTTTAAATCGATGAAACACATTATAATATAAAGAAGTCACAGTAAACATTAAACTTATGCATGGCGGAAAAGAAACATAAAACAATTGGTGCAATGTGCATGCAGCCTCGCAAATAATATTAAAAATTAATATAATTTAATTTATTTTTGATGGAATGATGAAGTTTCCAGAACATAGAAAATACACCAGAAAATCTATTAGACTAAAGTACACTATCAAAATGTGCTTGGTGTCCATTTTACAATATATCGTGTAAGAATTTAGTGTATTCTTATTCATTCCGACATCTGTGTCCCTGGATCTGAACAAGAAATTGCGAGGACGTTATGCTCAGTTTACCTTTAACATGATTTTTTTTAACAGATTTGAATGTTATAAATATAAAAAATTTTTAGAAAAAATCTTCGCGAAAACAAGCTGGCCCTAAAGCTAAATGTCATCGTCAGATGTATAATGGAAGGCGATAAACACTTTAGAATATATACCACCTGCTGGTTCTTTTTACATTGACACTTATTTTATTACGTAACAAGTACGAATGTAAAATTATCGATATGGTATATTCCAGTCGAATATACACGGTATCTCTGGACTGGGGTATTTAAGATATTTTGAGCTGACACTCTATGTAAAGTAATTTGTGCTTTATGTAAAAAAAAAAATGCATATAACCATCGTATTTTAACAAAATCTTTAAAATGTGTTGACTTTGAGCATATATATATATGTATTTAAAACTGGAGACAAATCACTGATTTCCAATTATAGACCAATCTCATTATTATCAGCAGTGAGCAAAGTATTTGAAAAAAGTGTATTTAAAAATGTATTTAATCACTTATTTAGTTATATTTCAAATAGACAAGAAAGCGTTTTTGTTTCAAGTTCATATTCGCCTTTTGGGAATACTAATGCAGGAGTTCCGCAAGGCTCTGTATTAGGTCCCCTATTATTTATGTATATTACATAGCTGGTAATTTGATCAGTCTACCTCGATTGAGTACTGATTAAACATCCCTTTCTAATTTAAGTAATAGTCCTTACACAATAAAGGATGTCTTAAATAGCGATATAGAATAAATAGTCTAAAGATTGGCTTATTGATTTTAATCCTAACAAGACAAATGCAAGATATGCTATTCTCCTTTAATTTTTCCCCAGATGACATTAGAAATCAAGTAGTAGAATTGTCTTCTGTCATTAACACTTTGGGATTACTTTTGATCCCAATGGTAATTTTTATACACATATAGAATACGTTTTAAGTTGTGCAGGCACAACATTAAATTTAAAAAAAAAATGAAATATGTACTGACTAGATAATCTTACTGGTGTGTTCTCATTTTGCCTTAGCTGTGAATTCCAGGTAAAAAAGGTAACAAATATGGTACTAAGGCGAGGTAAACGGACAGAAAGTCACAGGACATAAAGTCACACATTTGATAGGACAAAAAGTCACAGGACAAAAAGTCACAAATAATTTGTTGACAATTGTTTGAATATATAAGAGAAAGATCTTGAAATATTTTCTTTTTATTACATATATTAATTTTTAAGTTTAGGAAATTGTTCATTAAGCCTTGATAAATGAAAATTTATTAAATTTGAATCATGCAAAGGATATATTTCTTGGCACAATGAAGCCATTTAAGTACCAAGCCATTTTGACATTTTGTTTTCATAACAATTATTTGATCATTATTGATATTTCTTGAATAAATTTTAATTACAAAGTTGCTTCATATATAATAGTTCAAGAAAAACAAAAAAAATGTTTTTTAAATTAGTATTTTCTTGTTTAAAGAAAAATTAGTCTCAAAACTGAATTGTGACTTTTTGTCCTGTGACTTTTTGTCCGTGACTTTTTGTCTGTGACGTTTTGTCCTGTGACTTTCTGTCCTACATTCTAAGACGAGATGGGAATTGAACTAAGGCGAAATGTGAATTTAGATAAACAAATTAAATAAACAAATTAAACCTCTGTGTTCTTATAGCAATTTAAACAACATGTGATTAGGGAATTGCTGTCATGAATTTAGAACATGACGTTAAGTTTGAAGCAGAGTGATAAGTCACTGGGTCGCCCGTGTTTGCTAGTCGGGAAGTTATATATTTTCAGAGACACAGGGTGACATTTGCTAGTGGACAGAAGAAAGTCCAGAAAGCTCAATATGTTTTATTCTTCACATAATGGGACTGCCTCTACGATTTTGACTCTTTTTGGTCAAATATCTAAATTATTATAATTTGCGAAACAGTAATAATTATGTGATACTCAGCATGCAGTTATAGATAGATATAACTATCGAATGAAATAGTCTAAACCCCGACATATGTACGTCCAGAAATATAAATATATTTATCTAAATTGATACTATTGGATTCAGATACATGATTGCACGCCAATCTTTGTTATAAATAAACTCATCATAGATACCAGGATTACAATTTTATATTTACGCCAGACGCGCGTTTCGTCTACAAAAGACTCATCAGTGACGCTCGAATCAAAACAAATGTTTAAAAGGCAAAAAAAAGTACGAAGTTGAAGTTAAAGGACAGTTGATTGGATAAAAGTGATGGATTGCCACGCCTATATTAAAACTGAGGTCCTATGAACCGACTGCAGATAGCTCCCAGTATTCGAATTTGATATAAAATTCAAAGTTATTCAACAAGAAATGCAAAAAAAAAAAAAAAATCAGCTGGTTTTGAAATTTTTTAAGAGTTTGCAAATATTTAACAATTAAGAATTATGATATAGAATATTTTTTTTCCTCAACAGTGTTTACTGAAGCAATTTTTCCTCCGAATCCCGAAAAGTTAATCATATATTCCAGAGTTTAATACTTGCAAATCCCGAATTCACACAAATAACAAAGTCCCAGCCCGACGTTCGTGAAAGGTCTGTTCTAGAGTTTAGTTTAATTTTCAGAAATTAAAATCAAACAAAGTGTTTTATACAAATTCGCGTTCAGACAAGTAAATTAATATAGGTTACTGTAGGTGGCCTGGATTGTAATAGAAAATATCCAATTAAATGCATAAAATTTTCTAATGTTATAGGTCACGCATGGACTGTATTACTTTATAGAGATGCCCATGTGGCAAATCGAAGATAAGATTGATTTACCCATTGTACTTTAGAATTGAAACAAATCTTAAATTCACTTGAATACATTGACCTGTTATCTTGTCGACTTGAAAGCCAGCCAGACAGAGGGCTTATATCCTAAGAAGAGACCTTGATGAAATGTTTAACAATGTTTAAGTTAAACCAATCTTAATTTTCACGGCAACGAATATTTTGTAAAAACGTTGTAGTGATCACATCATCAATGACGTAATAAAAAAAAAAAAGATGCGAAGGTCGAAAATAGTTCTAGCTCATAATGAAGAAAATATCAACCGTCTTATACGTAGCAAGAAAGTCTCCTCACGTACCCGAAGCTTGTGGACATATGTTGCTGGTGGGTATAGTCACACCGACTTATACTTGACTTTTTCTCTGCGGTTACAAAGCTCGTGGTCGAAATCAACTAGGAAGCTACCGTTAGATTTTTACGAGGGGGGGGGGGGGGGGGGGGGGGACTATGATGAAAAATTTTGTCCTGCATTTTTCTTTAAATGTATATAATCTTAATGTAAATGTAGTCCTGCCTTTTTATTTTACTCTTTGTGTCTCTATGTAGCCTCGAGATATGGGACTACGTATTTTCACGTCAGACAAACTTCTTCGTGCATGAGACTTTATATTCGATTAAGTAATTTCAAAAGGGAATGGAATACCCATCGATTGATAAAGGGAAACCGTAGAAAAAAATTAGTCCATTCGATCATTCTTAACCTCATGTATAAACGTATATGTTTATTTATTATTGTGCACTGTTTAATATGGTCAACAGGAAATGTCACTTGCTGAAAGTCACAAATGATAGCTAAAACATACCATGAAACAATTACCACGATTATGATATTTCATTTGACTTCTTGGGTTAGTTGACCATGAAATAATGCATTATAGTTTTAACAAAGAAGTAATTCGGAATAAGAAATGTCTAAATTGATAAGTTATACAATGCATTTAAAAAATCCATTGCAAGAATATTGTATACTTAGAAATCATCGCCCGCTGCTGTAAGTTCAGTTTTGCCATTTTTGGTGTTTGTCATGAGACGATATTTCAGGGGTTTCGATTGTTAAACTCATCAAATCAAATAACGAACATATTCCATCTCAACACGAGAAAGAGTGGCTCATTTACATCTATCAATGTTTATCGTTTATAAGATGTTGTACTTTCAATGCTATTTATAAATGCAGAGTAAAATTTTAAATGTTTGGTATACAAAATTTAAATTTTTTATCTTAAAAAAAATCAGAAGATAATGGGAAATATCCAAAGAATCATGATATAAATTTAAAGAAAAGAAGAAAACCCAAAACATATTTTTTTTATATTGAAATTGAAAATCCAACTGATCAAAAGTCGTATTGACGTCTAAAATTCTATACACATTAGACTAGTACTTATAGTATCTCAAAATGTCCAAACAGAGCCGGTTTTATAAACGCACACTGGACATAATTGTTATATTTCTATTTAGACTTTCCACATTTTATCAACCGTTTGTGAACTATTTTTGAAGATTACGAATCCGTGGCTTCATTGCACATTTTGTTTTGTTTAGAAAATAAAATACACAATTACTTGTATGTAAAATTATTTTAATTGAAGCTTTCTGATGGTACTTGATAGGATGTACGCCAATTGATGAGGGCGTGACACATTTTCACGAATGTCCAATCAGCTTTTTTTCTGTTGTACAAAGTTTGACGACGTGCGGTGATGTTTGAACAGTGTAAATGACATTGTCATAGTATTATGACTTTGTAGTGACCGTGCAAGGGCTGTATAGCCAGTCAAGGTCGTTAAAAACTTCCATTTGTTGTATGACAATGTATTTTAACATGAAAGGCTATTTACTGTATACTATTGTGACTGTGTAACCTGATTCAAAACTTAATTAATTTAGGAAAAGTACTTTGCAATCGCTGAGAAGACGCTGAGTGTAATTTACATTTGTCCTTTCGGATCCTTGTATATCTTACCATGCTGTATGGAGTTTGCTCATTGTTGAAGGCCGTACAGTGACCTTTAATTGGTCATTTCTACGTTATTCAGTCTATGGTTAAATTCTCTCATTTGACATTATCCCATCATAGATGATCAGGTGTAATATAAAAAAGGAAACTACATTATCGTATCTCGAATACATATCTATTTAATATAATAAAGAAAACTTTAGTAAGATTGAGTACAACAGAAGCTTTGCCTTATTAAATCCTCGATGCTGTCTCCTTCAGACTGTCAAATACCGTCACCTTAACTGTTAACATGGTATTATATGTGATAAATTGCTGTAAACAATACTAAACTGAGTATTTATTCACAGTACGCACTTCCTATTTTAGTTGTGGTGATAGAAATCTTAATATCATTGATACACGTTTGAGAAATATGTGAAGTTCTTCAAATGCATATTTAAACCTTGTTAATATGAAACACAATCCCCCATGCAGCTTTGGCCATCCTGTTGAGGATAGTATTCACCTATTTTTTTTTTTGGTGCCCGTTTCACATTGAAGCAAGAGAAATATAATTTTCAAAATTTGAAAGATCAACTATATCCTTTTTGCTACTATTGGCTGGTGACCTTTCATTTCAGCACAGCAAAAACAAAGAAATTGTTGAGTCTGTACAATCTTATATAAAAAATACACAAAGATTTAGAACATTCCATTAAAATTCAGAATTCCTACTTTTAAACTCTTCACTCTAGTCCAATTTTATATATTACTCTGTATTATATTGTATTTTTTTTTGTTTTTAAGACAAGGCCATATTTTGTCAAATGAGAAGCACAATTACTCCAAGGCGAATTACGAGAAGTGGTTTTGTATTTCGTTATAGAAAACAACCTAGTAGTTTATGTAAAGTAACGACTCTCGTACGGTGTCGCATTATTATCTTTTTGATAAATTGGTGCAATTAGATGCAAACAATACTGACCATAAAATGTCAAGTTTGCTAGATCAGACAGTAACCCAACAACTAAACAATTGAAAATCTAGGGATCAATATTTAACAATTGCCAGCAATAAGCTATTTTCATAAATAAAACATGATTTAGTCGAATAATTTGCGAGTAAAGAAAAAGAGACTACCATAGATTTGTTATTAATCCTAAATGCTTGATGGGTACAGATCAGTATTCAGGAGTTACCTTTTTTGCATTAAACCACATTACAATAGAAATTGGAAAATAGGGCCTGAGTGGTTTTGTTTACAATTATTTCCCATTATGTCGGCAGTGAAAATCTGCAATTGTTTCATCATATTGTTTGATTTACACATTATAACAAAACTAAGAATATGACGGATGCATTTATAGTTAGCTGTTTAACGTCCAGTGGCAACTATTAGATGTATTATTAGGAGGACATTTAAAATGTCATGAATATAAACAAGGACATCCTTTGTTATGCAAACATGTGTATCATGGCACAAGCGATGACATATAGACCCTGTGTAGCATATGTATATTTAGGGTGGGGTTACTCCGAATAAAGGAGGTATATAGATACAGGAAAATAAAGAAAAAAATATAAAATAAGAATAGAGTATAACGGGCAAAATGAAGAATAGAGGAAAATGGTCTTAGATTATTAAAGAAAAGAGGGAAATGGTCTAGATTTTTGTTGTTGTTACAAAATAAAAAAATGAAAACGCTAAATTATAATTTCACTTACAGTTCTTATATTTTTCATTTGCCGGACACGCTCTTTTTTGATGATTGTTAAAAGTCAAGTGCATTAGTAGTAAAAATAATACACAATCGTTTGTACATTGGTAGTAATTTATGTTTGGGGTTGATGAGGCACATAACAGAATATTGTTTCTATTTGAAATTTCTTGAATATTTGTTTTTTTCGACTGATTTGATAGATGATTACAAATATATATATAATCTAAAAACTGTTGACTAAACACCCTGCAGACTGCAGTTTACTTGCACATTCACCTTTTCCACGGCTAACAAAATTCATAATCGTATCTTTTAGTTTGTTTAAATCTATTTCAGTGTTTATTTTTCAAATTTTTTATGTAAATAGTTTTGGATCAACATCGAGACAGAATAAATTATAATTTATTTAATGAATGATTAAAAACTGAATTATGCATCCAATCTAAATTTTTAAGCCTATTATCACCTATATAAAAATATTTAACAGAACACAATTCTAGTTTTATACTTAAAAAAAATATGTACGCTAAACGAAACTATGCACGCTAAGAAACGATGTACGCTTAACCATACGATATACGCTAAACGAAACGATGTACGCTAAACGATACGGTATACGCTAAACGAAACGAAGTACGCTAAACCATACGATGTACGCTAAACCATACGATGTACGATAAAAGGGCGCTTATGTTATCGTTTAGGGTATGGTTTATGGTACATGGTTTCGTTCGTACATCATTCGTTCAGCGTCCGTGCAACGTTCGGTCAGCGTTTCGTTTGCATTCGTACAACGTTCGGGTAGCGTACGTACATCGTTCGGGCATCGTCCGTACATGATTCGGGCATCGTTCGTTTTGTTAACTTTTACGTTACACGGACTGTATATAGCTGTTCGTTAGTCATAAATCGATTGAGAGAATTGAAAGAAAACAAATCCGGGTTACAAGTTAATACTGAGGGAAACACATCTACTATAAGAGGAAAACAACGAAACAACAGAAACACTGAAGTGCAACAAAAAACCTAACGACAATGCAACACACACAGAAAAACCTTATATCATAAAAAGAAAAATGATAGATATTTGACACCACATGTTGTTTTTACTAATCAGGTTTAGATTTAAATATAAACTGCTTTGTAGAGAAAGCAAGTGCGATAACGTCTTCGCAGACAGTGTGGTGTCACTGATAATTTCTCCACAGACATAATGATATCACTGTTGCATATAATACCGTCTAAAAGCATCAATGAATTATGTAGCGACTAGGCAGGCTGGTGTATGCGAATGGAAGGGCGTAAAGCTGATAGAAAAGTTGCGTTACTTTAAACAAATCATATATTTCAATTGCACAATATTCATTTAGATTAAATTTAACAATATTTTCTAGGATTGAAGATTACAAAGATAGCTCTATCAATATATTATTGAAAAGTCGTGTTAACTAAGTTTGGAGGAGTGTAATGTGTGGAAAATTTGACTGGTTTTGTATTACAGACACGATTGGTGTTTATTAAAGTCAATTACATAATCATTATTAATGTCATCAAAAAAAGTCTAAAGTTAATAATCACTACTCATTTTTCATCTCTTTTCGGCGTTTAATCACAAAAATGATATTTCACGATTAATAAATTATATAATATGATATCTTGATTTACAGTATGATTCATTATAGAAGTTACACATGTTACTAAAAACAGACATGTTAAAAATAATAAATAGATGAGATAAAGTTAATATTTCTTTGATATATGACGTACAATTATATAATCACGATTTTTTAGGTATGTTTGATTTCATATTATAGATTTGAATAATTATCGGTTTTAAGAAATTTGTTTTATTACAAAATCAGTCAAAACAAATGTCGTCCTTGTGGCTGCATTTTTTCACTGTTGACATTCTTGACATGCTTAGCCCATCCCCATTAAGGTTGCAATTAAAGTTCGTTTGAATACAGATTCAAATTATTTGAATTATTGATTATATAAACAATAAAAGATCATGGATGTATTTAAGCTTATTTTGACAAAATTAAACCAAAACTGACTTCAAATAGCGAAATCTAATTTCATAATTAGGCTTTTATGTACAATGTATTAAACAAACAAAATCTTATTTTTTCACTTTGTAGGTAATGCCTTTTTTAAAGGTATCTACACTTAATTCATTTATCCCTGGCTGTACAAATATACGTGGATTCATATATAAATGACAAAAAAAAAACACAAGAGTTGAGTTTCATAGTTATAAAACATAATTATGTGTGTTGCCACACATCCATTATGCACGTCCAATCAAATTATGCTGAACCTTAAAGAGAGTGCGTACTATATATATGATATCATTATAAAACAGCGAAAATGTGGTATGCTTGCTAATGTGATATTTATACATCAAGGACCAACTTACCTAGAAGAGAACAACTATAAATCATCGTACGGCCTTTAAATAACCAAAACCTAACAATATATTTAAATATTCTTTTACTTACATGTACGTTCTAAATCGTAGTTGTTGAATTGGTGGTCTGCCAACTCAAGGGACAAAATAATTTAATCAGAAGTCTTTTTTGTTTTTTCCTTTTTTTTCTGAAAGCTTGTTCACAAAATAAACATTTTATAATACTTGAAACCCTGTAAGTACCAACCATGTTTCTCCATCTACATGTTAAAACATACTGTTAGAATGTAAAATTTTAACAGGATTTTTGAAACGCTATTCATTGCTCTAACATACGTAAATATTTTGGTTTTTTTTTTTGCTGTTGATTAGCTTTTATTTCAACTGTTATTGCTTTTTTAATCTCATGTATAATGTGTTTTTGTAAAGTGCCAAAACTATGCTAGTTTGTTAATCTTTATTATTAATAATCAATTTAAGATTAAAATATATACTGCTTTGTGGAGAAATAATTCCCTCTTGAATACTGAATCGTATCATTGAAATATAGCATAAATGTGTCCCTGATTATTTGTCTTAAGCAGAATCACTATAAGTTATAAAAAAAAACAAAAAAACTATGAAACCTGAATAAAAATAAAGCTGGGTAAAAATATTGAGATCTGTGTACATATACATGATTTATGTACAGCTGATTTAGAAATTCAAAAATATATAAATGTTATCATTAAAGAATATTAAAAAGAATATACAACTTTAACCGAATGTCACACCTAAATGAATGACTTAACTAATTGTCAGTTCAATCATTGACTCTCAGAGGCAAACACTTATATAAATTAATGATAAAAGGGCGATAACCGTCTTTAGGTTTTTTTTATAATTATAGAGAAACCACACATAGAACAAACCTTTTATCTACTTGAAAAAAAAAATAGAATAGCAGTGGAAATATTACTTTTTTTAGGACAACATAATTTGTTTTTAATTGTTGCATTTTTGCTTAGTCTTTTTTGTTTACATTAGGATCTCATCTTTTCTTCTTTTTATTCAATCAATTGACATATCGTTATTGTTATTACTGTCGAGAGTGGATAAATATCGTTATGCAGGAAATTTTGTGGTGAAATCTGTTTCTCTAATGATTTTTAGACGATATGCAGACAATCATAATCATTCTTTTCGAATGATCTGCAAAACGATGCGTTGTTTTAATGTGACGTCATCAGGCATGGTCGGCTTTTTCGTGGCGTCACTATTGGAATTTCAGAGGAAAGCAGGGAAAAAAGACTTAAGAAAATCATACGGAGAAAAGCATTTTCCACAAAACAAACAAGGGTAGATTTCTTGTTATATCCCAGGACTTAAATATTTTCATTCGTATGACGTCATACTTTGCCTTGACGTAATTAACAACTCGCTAAACCATTCATGAAATTTTGCGGACTATTATTTAAAATTTAATCTTATACATATCCGAAGAGGTAATACATTATTTATTTTTTGTTTTACATGAATTAGAATAGAAAAAAACTGTTATATATTTGTTTTTTAATCTCAATTTGCAGAAAATCCCGGGATCCCTGCATGCATGTGTATCGTGCGTGAATATATCACAGTTAAAATTACGAAAATAGTTTCGGAAACGTAATTTATCGAAGTGTAAACCAAGGGAAAAATGCTAATTGACCAATCCAATTCAAGTATTTATAGACATGCAAATCATGTTATAATCATTGGTTATTTCAAGAATTACTGAATTATAATCAGTTCAATATTTTGAGAAAAATCTAGAATAATTTAAGACGACATCATTCTACAGCGATTCAAACAAAATTTCTTCGAAAAAAACAAAATCAAGCCGCATCATGATAGGATAAAGTGTGGACCAATAAAATATCAAATATTCATCTTATCTGCCTAAAAACTGTTGAATATATTACAAAATATGACTCTATGATGATAAATACCACTAATGGACCTGTTTGTCTTCATTATAAGGTCACTTTTGGTCCATTATTCCTCTCATTAGTACTTATGCATTTCACATACTGAGACGCTAACATTGCGTCATCATTGATTCTATTCTAAGGTTAGTTTTATTCTTTTTCTACTTAATTTTTTAGACCAATAATTAAGAAAAATTGTGGTAACTTTCACTCATTAATGAAAACAATTTGATTATAAATGAGTAATTGAAGTATTCAAGCTGAATGAACCATTCATATAAAAGTTAACTGGCTCCATGGAGGTTTATATAAGTCTTTTCGTCAAACATAAATTTACGCCGCGTTTCACAGAAGGACATAAAACGCTTCCCTTATAGTCAATAATTTTTTGTAAATGCTTTCAAAATGATTTCATTTACTTTTAACTGTATATTTATTTGAATATTACTTAGGAACTTATATTTGTTTTTATTATAACAAAATATAAGAAATAAGGAGAAAAAGTCAGAAAAAGCTCCCTAATGTGGCTTGGGATGTCTATTAATATTCATGGTACTGTCTATTTCAAAGCAATTTTCTCATAAAATGTGTTTATGAGACTCTATCCATTCAGAATATTTCATTTTTGTAACATTTTACTTAAATAGCATGAACATTTTTATAAATGAGAGTACACACCAGGTCAGAGGTGAATGTGCAGCTTCCCATCTTAGTTGTAATAACCATCACTGGACGTTAACAAATCAAAAGTTCACCTCTTTGTGTATCTGTGTACAAGCTTTAGTAACCATGTAACATTAAGGCTCCAAAATATTCTATAGAAACATTATATAAAAAAATAATGGTGCTTATAAACACCCAAGATATATGTCTATGACACAGATTTTTTTTTTCAAATATGACACATACTGCTGTCCAGAGACACTTTGGAGCGAAATGATCTGCTTCAGGATCTTTTGCCCCACAGTTTGGGAATAGGATTGTGCTAGTTTTAAATAATAAAGAGTCCGTCTTGCTCCTATACGCATTGTGACTTAAACGTTTTAAACTACATTTCGAAACAAAAATTGTTAACCAAATGCTTCAATATCGTGACTATAAATTCATAAATAAGAAGAAGAAGAACATTCTAAAATACTAATGGAGTGTCGTATTTAGCCTTGTAAACAGATAAACGTGAAAAAGAATATGCAGGTACACTTTCCGATTTGATTAAGGTTCCGAATGCGTTGAAACACATTATGATTGAAAATAGAATTGGTCGTTCAACACTTGTGCGTTGTATAAATACGAGGAAGACGTTAAGCAGGTAGAATGAAAAGACGCTTGCATTATTAACAAATGTCCGAAATAATCACTCTTTCATTATGTTGAAAGTTTACAAATCAAACATCGTTCGCGTACGTCATTTATGTTAAGAATTCTGGTGCTGTCATAAAGGACGGGAAGCAAAACCAAATATATGTAACTGACAGAACTATAAATAAGGCAAAATATACCAAATATTATGTTTTTGTTCTGCATTAATTGCATTTATTGCATAAACAGCTGCAATTTAAACGTCATTAGATGCGTAGTTCTACTTACTGTTATTCTACACTGAATCCCCAGGGATTTACTAATTCGTGTGATGTGTGATTTATTTTATGTTCCAAGCAACGGTATTCTTTAGATAGCAAATAATTCATTCTAACCCTATGGATTGTGAAGTCTCCGTCGTTACACTTGAATGCGTTTCATAGACTATTTTCAGTCTGTAGCGGTCAGGTAGTGTTTCAATGAATTGAAGTAAGTTTATTCCGAAATCTCCATATGTTCGATCGGGCATTCTTGAACTCCATATTTGGAGGGCGATGACATTTGATCCTTCACAAACTACTAATTGTTCACATCTGGACGAATCTAAATCAAAGACACCTATCTGGCGATACAATGCTTACCTTTCGTAACGACTTTCTTTTTTTAATATAACAGTCACAGAAAACTGTTTAATATACCATACAAGAATGTGATTGAAAAAAGCTGGAGGAAGAAACTCAAACTCTAAACATAACCAGCTAGTCTTATGAATAAATTGACTGTCACCAACTAACTGTTTCTTGACGTCTTCAAAAGAGCATGACTTCATCATGCATGGCATGTATAAAACAGAAGAATTTTTTAAGTTTACAATGATATCAAACTTTTTCATAACTTCAAGTAAATGTATTTTGTTCTTTAAAAAGTTCATTTTTTGTTCCTTCTTAAACAGGTGGTATATAAGTGAATCCGTCAATTTTCCATATTCATTTAATTTATGCCAATCATCGGCTAGGCTGCTGTCAAATTCCATTTTATCTGATACTAGACATCTAAATGCATCGATCAACCATTTAGGTTCCAAAATAACATGATCATTCAAAGTTTTCTCATCAAAGTAGACAACTGTTCCATTGTCATGGCAGTATTGAAGGCATGATTTGAATTCTTCTTCGGTTGTTATGCCAATATCCTCGTGCATTGAAATTGTTAACAATTTGGCAGTTGTAGAAATTGGCACACCGTTATCCTTCAGCTTTCCTAACACTTGTTGAAACAAAAGCCATTTCAACGGACAGTCTCTACCCCAATGCAGCATACCTATAGCTTGACTTGATATGTCTTTTCTAATCGTTTCAAAAACATCATCAGCATCATCCGTATTAGAAACAAAATACACTTTTCTCAAATGATCTTTCTTGTCTTGTTTAAACAGCACTTCACACAAATATTCTATAAAACGTCTCTGTTGTTTTTGTCGTTCTGATTTATCCTGCAATAAATGCATTATATCTAGAGATATGGAATATTTTGAGAGAAACATAGATTTGCATAAACATCATGCATGACAATTAGAAGGAATGTATTAATGTCATCGAATCAACAGTTGTGTCAGTTTATTCTCACTCCTGTTTGGTAATACTTAATTATCCTTGGCTACTGCATATAAGATTCCTTTTTGTTGAACTCTTATACAACGATAAACGGGTTCCTACGGGATAAGTCAAGCTTATAATGTTTATTTCGGGAGACTATGAAAATGGTTTCACACCGTTATTTTGTAGGTCTTGTAATAGAAGCCGGTCGGGCATTTGAACTGCCACAGAAAACTGAGGATAAATGGAATAGGTTCATATATTTGCTTTAAAATAGGCCACGGAACTATTTTTATCTAAAGTAGTCTCATTAATACTTTCCCCGTATTCATTCCTAATTCTAATAACTAAGTTAACACAGTTATTATTGTTTTAATGTACAGAAAAGGAATGATTAGCAATTGACAGTGTACGTCTTTATTCGCTTGGATACAATCTGTGACAGAAATTCAGTCCAGAAATGCATCGGAGCATTTTATTATAAAACTGTTTTAATATAATTCAAATATCATGAATATAGTGCATTGTTGTCTGAGTTTAATGTTGTATTTCAGTAAATGCGATATTATAACAGGTATAATCTACACGAAGGAATGACGACTCGCAAATCAGAACTGTATTTTAATAATTCACGGTGCTCATTTTACTTCCAACTGGACGTTCTTACCTTACAAGCCAGTCTAAGCGATTAAAGTAATGTCTCATTGTCATTCAATATCCTTTAGAAAATAAACATAGGTGAACACTTTGAAGAAAGTGCACGTTAAAATTTCCAACGGGCAAGTATGAAGATGAACAATGATATATAACTCTCTATTTAAAAAATAAATAGAGAGTTTGAACATGTGTATCATATATGGTCAGTTGTTATAATTTGATCATTGTAATGATTCTAGACCGTTATTCGTCCTCTTATTTTTCAATGGGTGCAGCTGCCCAGAAATGAGGTGCATAACGTGAAGTTGAGCATTATTATATAAGTACATTTTACTTAGTACGTAGTCTAACAATGCATGACATTTGTAATCAGAAGGAGCGTCAGACATAATGACAAACGTGAAGCAGTCCTCGTTTTCATTTTGGGAAAGGAATTGTTGCTCGAAAAATTGCGATAACCATTTGCCAGTGTCACTTGGTTTGTCTCTATACTCTGTGCTTAACGTAACAGACTGGATTTCCCTCCACCAGTTCTGAACCAGATGAAAACGTCAAAAATCTACTTGCAGGGGACAGCAGTTATATACGTGTTATAATTGACCATTCATAACATATGTACAACTGGCGAACGGAAGAGATTTATAATGATAAATAAAAATAAAATTCATCTTTGGTTTACCTGTACTAAATCGGCGCAAATGAAAAAATCAAATCGGCGCAAATGAAAGATCGAAAATTTAAAATTGGCGCAAATGTCATACGCCCTTTTTTTAATAAGTAACGATATGAATTTATTAGGAACAATAAGTTAGGATTATGTGCAGAACACCAGTTTTAGGTAGAAAAAAGTCGTCTTCATAAGTGGTAATCAATTTAAAAAACCATTCAAGAGAATTGCAACTCTTTAAATGAGTAAAGGATGTAGCCAGGTGAAATTGCAGGAAAAAGGTGACTCAGAATTATACCTTTTTTAGCATTAGCATTTCTTCGCTCTTAATTCGCACAAAAAAATTTAGAAGCAGTTTTAAATTTCGGTAATGACCTTTTTATGAGCTTTTAAAGTAATTTATGAGAAGAAAAGACCCAGGAAGCCCGAATATCCGACGAAAAATCATAAACCTGACCTGTTTTCATCCTCAAGATAAAATTGTTATCATTAACTGTACCGATCTATCAATTTGAATAAAATATGGGATTTTCACATTTTGTATTATTTGGAAAACCTTCATATTAATAAAGTTAAGGGAAAATGGAGTTACGAAAAATGAGTAAATCTTTAATGTTCTTAAAAAAAAAGGAAGCGTGTCTGGCGTATAAAGTTATAAGCTTAGTTTCATAGCTGGTTTTTTTTACAACCATTTGGTCGATGCCACGGCTGTTGGATATTTCCGCCATTGGAATATTACCATCCAACAGCACTTCTGTGTTGACATGAATTACCAATGAATGCTTTTACAATTTATTATTATATTTGAAAAAAAAAATTTCTCAAAATTTTGAATTGTTAACAAAATATTTTTCACTAAAAATTCAAGCTGCTATATATTTTTCATGTAATATTTACATGATATATCAACTGACATTACTAGTCAGTTAACATTACAACCTTACACAACAATAAGTATTATTTTGTTTTTTTCCATTGAAAATTGTTTATATCTATGAATATTCTAGCTGTACTTGCATGAGGTTCTTCTTGGAATTTTTCACAATTAAAAAAGTAATGCTTCTAGTAAGTTAGTGAAGATGAATTAGACTTTTGACTTTTCTTAAATAGTTACTTATATGTTATATAAGTTATGTTTATACAAAGTTTGATTTCCATTACACTCAGTAGTCATTATTTTAGGATTTTCCCAGGATTTTTTGTTTTCTTTATTATTGAGAAGAAACAGATTCATTATCATATCTTAATCAGCTACATGTGAGTTTATCAGATGTTCTTAGCAGGGGGTTTATTTACATCAGTTCCATTACAAATATACATGTTTTGTTAATTAGTGACCACTTGTGGCATCTGGCTTTCCTTTATCCTTTGTTTGTTTGCACATAAACTTGGGTGTAGTTTAGCTCCTCCCATTTAGGAATATCCCATTAAATAGTTGTATATTGAAAACCAGTACATGCTGCCTTTAGTGTCCAGTTTTTTCAATGCAGATTAAGCAGATAAAAGAATCATTTTTGCTCAAAAAGTGGCTTAGCTTAAACCTTCTTAATGTTTCAGTGATTCGGATTAATACTTTACCAAAGCAGGTTATACAGATTTTTGAACTATTTAATTTTGATTCAGACTCTATACACATTTATTTTGGAACAACTGATATCAAAATGTCTGCCAAATGGAAAGGTGTGTGTAGGAGGAGTAATAAGGATTTCTCCTTATGAGAACCATTGGACTATAGTAATCCATTAAACTGGAATATTACAAGCTGAAAGACAAAAAAGGAATTAGGACATCTTATCAAATGTCAAAACTAGTGTTAAAGCAATTTTATATAGGATAATTATGAAGCAGTAACATATTTTGTATATATTACTTCTAAACTTTTTAACTTTTGGATTATGAAATACCCCTACAAAGCTGAGTATTTAATGCTGGCGATTTTTGTGTTGTGCATAATTTTACATTTTTAATGTTATCTGAATTTTGGACGACCAATATAAACTGCGACTTTATTAGAGAGTGAATTATATTTGATATAGCCGATTTTAACAGCATCAGATACATATGTTTGTTGTGACCATGCAGAGATATTTCCATCCATGTTGATGAACTGGATTTACCTACAAATGTTCTAGGCAAGTATCTTTTTACTACATGTACAATTGGGTGAGCAACCAAAACAGACATAATAGGTTAATGTGACAATCATTAGGATCCAGCAGTAAAACTGTGTAAACATACATCACCAACATACAAATCTGACTAAAAACTCAAATATTTACATACAAATAAATCTACATAGTAGCCAACAAGATCTTTTTTTTGTAGTTGTTAGTAAATTTGACAAAGACAGCAACAAAAAGTTTTTGTAGTTGATAGTACATACAGCATATAGTTTGCATTTTCTCAATAAAGTACACATCAAGTAAAATATAAAGACAACAGTAACAAGCGAAAACAACACTTTAAACACCTTTTGCATCATAATTGCACCTCTTGACCCACCTGCAACAGGAACCGCTAAAAACCTAAATAGCTGATGAAAAAATACTGAGTCACGTCATGAGTCATACAACCAAAGGAACATAATAGCACAAAGACTGATAAAGGAAAAACTGTAAAGTAATTAAAAGAAACACAACTTCAGTACCTATGGAAGCTATAACTCAAGACCATCTTGTATTATTTGTGAAGTAGACACTGAATATTTATGCACTGGTATTCAAATAAGCTAACTTGGTTATTGACAATAGCATATATATGTCAGATATTCCATTCATTTCTTCATCTGAATGTGATAATTTTGATTTATTTCTTTAGTATAATATCTATATTTTATAACAGATACTCCACTTACCGCCAAATTAATTTCATGATCTATTTACCATATATTTCCTTGCATTATGTACAAAGAGAAACGATTATGTTGTTACAGTTATATGGCATCTCCATAATTGAAGTCAATCGAAATTGTGTTTTTTTGGTAAACACAATTGGTAAATGGAGTATTTAGATTGATTGATTGATTTGTGGTTGCTTTACGCCGCCTCAGCACATAAAGGTGATATCACGGCGATAAATGAATTAAGAACAAATAACTTGGGAACATATAAGTATAAACATTTTATCTAAATGTTAATAATTCTAGAATACTGTGATATGGGTTAAATCGTTACTATGCTAGCTTTACAGATAGATACTTATATAACAAACAATTTTATATTTTATAACAGCATTTGATATATTGTGAAAACTGGCGCCTTTCTTCATTTCTTTTATTTGCATATTTATACACTGAGGGAAACAAGACATTGCACCTCCTGTATGCACATTGAGAACATCAGATGGACAATCACAAGCATTGGACTCTACCAGTTTGACATGCTTCTTTTTCTGCATAGCTGTGGCAACAGCTCGACTAAATTATTTAATGCTAGTTGGATCAACACCTTCACCGACTTAATTGTTAAGCTTTATATTTATCATTGCTGCTCAGTCATATATACATTATACACTTGAACATTGATGGTATTCATATCATGTAATAAACTGTTCAATACTATTGAATAATGACAGATAATTCAGTACCAAGCAGTTCAGATCTCCATGGTACATACCCAAGGGACTTTAATGTTAAATCTAAGTGCTCTAGATGTTTTACTGTTTTTAATGGGATGTTTTAAACCTGGACTAATTAAACTAGATTAACTAAATTTGGAACAAAGGAACTAATACTTATAGTTGTGGATTCAACTTCATCTGTAGTAAATGCATAATGTTCAGCAACTAGTCATATGAATTCATGTTCCTATGTTTTAAACAGGATACATTATCCATATTCAACCATACAAACATTAGATACTAGAGCCTCCTCATTTCAACATGCACCTCTGGATAGACAGATCTCACAAACCAGACCCAGTGCAGCACAACTTTCAATGAAGTGCCCATGCAGCTCAGATTTAATGTGGTCCTAAATCAGCAGTTGGTGATCTTTGGAACAGTAACATGCTAATACTACAGGAAATGTTTATGAGACTGGGTTCAGAAGTTTGAGACCTTTATGTTATTGAATGGATTATAATTACTAGTTTACCTGCTGTTTCTGAGGATTTTATAATATTGCTTTAAATTCTGAGTTGACTATACTCTACCATTAAATTGTATTTATGTAGAATAAGGTAAAGGTATCTGCAAGGTAATAAAAATTATCCTTTGCTGTCAGAAAGTAATACACCGTAAATAGGCTTGAACATGTTTTACATTCTGTAAATATACTGCAAAAATCAAGAGATATCAGATTACAATAAAAATTGATGTAGAGAAAATGGTATTGTCTGCAAAAAGGTATTTTTTCAAGTTTACTAACTGCATGCTTTGTAGCTTTTATGGATTTTTTTTTTTTTTTTTTTTTTTATGTAGATATGGCAAGTTTACATTTTCAAGGCCTCATATACATTTGATCCAGCTGTAAATCTATGCATTATAGATGGTGCATTTTACTCCGACTTAGTAGTTTTTAAATTACAAAAATATTAAAAACTGTTCTGTTTAGAAAGGGCATAAGCATTCAGGTACATAAATTATGGCTTAATTAAATTAATACTTATCTGCCCATATAAGATTTCATTAGAATTTATACAGTAAAGTAGGAATTTACTCCTATTCATCCAACTGACCCACTTTTCTTAACCATTGATAAGAAATTTTAGAAAGACAATATTTACTTATATGTTACTCAGATCATAGCTTTAGAATAGGGACAGCTTCTAGAGCTGGAAAGACAAATAGAAGATCAAGCTGGTCTTCAGATATTTACAGTAGATGTATTTATTAACACTAGTATCTGTAAAATATTTTCAAAGTAGGTTAGGTAGCTTTAAGAAAAAGTTATTTCTCAAGTTCTTCCTATATATAAAAATAAGAAGAAATATGCATGAATGTTTTCAAAGTAGTTTCAGTATTGTTCTGTGACAAAAGTTTATTTTTTATGTGTTATCATTATGTGATTATTCTTAGCTTTTCTTTTATGTTTTGTGTGTATTTTAATTAATTTTTTTCTCATGGCTTTATTGAAAGTATCCCCTCCCTTACATCACAATCCTTGGGGACACTCAGCTGTTACCATTTGTGTTATGGACATTTATGAAATTTTATCACTGGTTATTTCAAAAATTTCACTCATCCCCCAAGAATTTCTGGGGATAAACTGTCAAATTTCATACAAATTCATTCCAACACCAATTCAACATCAACACTACTTGGCTTCCTTATAGCCACAGACTAGGCTTCCTCATAGCATCATAATAGGCTTCCTCATAGCCTCATAGTCTTCCTCATAGCCTCATAGGCTTCCTCAGAAATAGCCTCATAGGCTTTCTGATAGCCTCATATGCTTCCTGATAGCCTCACGCATTTATTTGGAACCATAGTTCCAATTGGAATGGTGTGATGTCAAGCCAGGGGTCTTTTCTTTGCTACTTTTCAGTACGCACATAGGCTCTTTGCTTAGGCATGGAGCAAACATTTTAATTTTAGATGAGTAGATTCCCCAAGGGCCAAAATTAAGTGATAAATATAAAATTATAAAAGTTATAGTTCATTTATGATTTATGTTTCAGTCAAACCTGGATATAATTGGCACTGCTACGCAATACATGTATTAACACAGAAGTTTATTTATAAACTTATAGAGCAGGATTTTGAATTATGTTGATTATATTGTTTATATGAGTACTAAATGCTTAATTTTACATATCAAGAGTTCAAAAGGAGAGTTCTGAAGCAAATCAGGATAACTGAAATGTTCCTTAAATTAATTGTCTTAAGAACTCATTATGTGTGACTTTGAGGATTTTGTTCATTGGGTACATATTTCAGCAAGTTAGACTTACTCAGCCAGGTTTTAAATGTCAGGTCAAAAGATTTTTGCAAGGAGGTAACTGTTTTTCTGGATGTTTACTCAGACGTTATATACTTTTCATTATTACAAAAAACACATCCACTGACCAAAGGAGAAATAAGTACAGTATAAACAACAGACACTTAAATATTAAGTACAACTTTACAACAGATTATGAATGGACCTTTAGTATATCTACAATCCAGAATCAGTACTCTAGTCAAACATGGAACAAATTACAGATAAAAATAATCAGGACCATTTCTGAGGACTTTGTATAAACGTCATTATAAAAGCTATCAGTATATGGTTTTTTTCCTAATTTTGGTATTGTTTGTGCATACTGTTTCTACACTTGCCAGAAATAAAGGCAACAGTAGTGTACCGCTGTTCAAAAGTCATCAATCAATTGAGAGAAAACACATCCGAGTTACAAACTACAACCGATCGAAACACATCAACTTTAAGAGGTAAACTACGACACAACAGAAACGCTGAATTGCAACAAAAACAAACGCCAACATACATATAAACGGATTTTTTTATAACAGCTGTAATGTTCTTGAATTGGTTTATAACATTTTAAGAGAACATGGTGGTATGAACCTGGTTTTATTAAATAGTCAAACCTCCCGCTGTGGTAATGTTAAAAAATTTCACTAAAATGACAGCACTACGTGACAGGAATACATAGCATTGGGACAATTTTTATTCAGTATTCACTCATGCTATTGGGTTCAAAAGATGAAGATTAAAGACATGCAATTAATTCTGTGTGTAATTGAATAGATAAATAGGTAGCACGAGACATCTACCATTGAGATATGTTTTAGTGCTTCACTTCAGATTCGACTAAAAATTCGTTGCACACTTGTTGTCACAAGTTGAATACTAACTGCTGTCTTTTCCGAAACACCTGTAGGTTGCACTTTGTAAATACAGCTGTTTCTCAAACCACGCCTCTTTTGGGGAGATATATACTATTCGTAGATATGTTAATTTGTTAACGTACTGGTTCCCATTTATGATCTCTGTGTTTCATTTCATTGAGACATCACTTGGGAATGTAACCAGTATAGAAAAACATGGTAGCGCCTAAGTTTTAATTCTTAGGAGGTCCAAAAATGGAGGTAAGGGTAGTATAGAATTTTAGTATAAGTTTAAACTCTTAGAAGTTCAGGGCACATAAATGTTGAAAATATGCCGCACAGCCCTATATTTCGACCTTTGAATAAAATAGTAGTGCATATAAACTTTCCTTTCTAGGATATTATTTTTCACGAAACTTCATAGTAAAAGTGTCACAGTTTTAGCCGCAAAGGGAGTTCCTATGGGAAATTGCATTGTCTATATTTACTGAATTGCATCCTATATAGGGTTAAAAATTAGAACATACAGAATTTCACAAAATCTTGTTTATCTCAGAGATTTTTAAGGATTTAACTCAAATATGAAGTTTTATAAATATTTCATGAAGATTGAAAAAATCCTGGGCCTTTACTATGATGAGTCAGCATAAATTCACAGTTTACAGTATGCATTGTTTACTTAAAGCCCTGAATAAAAAATAAATTCATGATATATGCCTATTTGTAATTTAAATTGTTTAGAAGTGCTTATATTTACTCTTCGCAGTCATTGCAACTCATTGATCCTTCTTAAATATTTTTGGTGGGGTGTTTTTGTCCTGTCGATAACCCAAAAGTAAGCCGTAACACCTAAATGTGCTTTTTTGTGACTGCGGCATAAAATACAAGCTAGAATTACAAAAAGACCTCAATAAAACTTACAATAGTGTGTTCTATCCTAATATGTACCAATTATTCCCATTGCTAGAAACAGGGGAAAAAATTAGGAAATGTGAGGCCCCAGGGGCAAAAAACAGAGAAAAATGCCTCCCCCTGGGTCATAAAACAGATAAGTTAACTTCTAAATGCTATGCTTTTATTATTTTAAAGGTCTTTTGTAAGGAAAACAATTACTGTGCTAGGAAGTTATGCAAAAATCAGATGTAAGCAGTCATTTCTATCAAACTTTTAGTGAATTTATGTACCAGACTGATATCTTCATAAATACAACGTTTGCAAATATGGCTTTGTTTAAACACTTGTAGTTCATATATTAACTAACTTATGTTAGATATATGGTTAGGGATGATACTGTTGTAACATGAATTCTAAACTGACCATTTGAGGCAGAAATTGTGAACTTTCATTGACAAATAGGCATACAGTAAGATGTGGACTGGAGACACAGGCAGGATTGGATACTTTGTATAATATTGAATGTTGGAATGATTAACTACTAAACATTACATTTATAGTATTTTAAAATGCTTTGAATTTGTTATCAGAATAGTTTCAAACAGGTTTTAGACAGTTAATGTCAGAAAACATGCACATAGGGTAAACTGGCAATTATTAAAGTCTTGTTTTCAAATTCTTTAAAAAATTGAAACAGGGGTAGGGGTATAAAATGTACTGTAAAAGGAAACTTAGAGTATATGCAGTGATTTCTTTAAGGCTATAATTCTGATAAATAAGTATTGTTTTGAGAAAAAGTGTTTTTAGAGAGTTTTCTATTTGAATAAATGTTTGTATAGGTTGCACTTTGTAAATACAGCTGTTTCTCAAACCACGCCTCTTTTGGGGAGATATATAATATTCATAGATATGTTAATTTGTTAACGTACTGGTTCCCATTTATGATCTCTGTGTTTCATTTCATAGAGACATCACTTGGGAATGTAACCAGTATAGAAAAACATGGTAGCGCCTAAATTTTAATTCTTAGGAGGTCCAAAAATGGAGGTAAGGGTAGTATAGAATTTTAGTATAAGTTTAAACTCTTAGAAGTTCAGGGCATATAAATGTTGAAAATATGCCGCACAGCCCTATATTTTGACCTTTGAATAAAATAGTAGTGCATATAAACTTTCCTTTCTAGGATATTATTTTTCACGAAACTTCATAGTAAAAGTGTCACAGTTTTAACCGCAAAGGGAGTTCCTATGGGAAATTGCATTGTCTATATTTACATAATTGCAACCTGTATTTATAGCATCATACTTTGTTGGAATTTTTGTTTCAATTTTTACTTTTCTGGGTGTAGTCGTTTTTGTGTTTGCAAAGTTGGTGTCTGTCATTTCGCATCGTATGGTTTTAGTCCCACTTATGCTTTTGCTCAAGTTTGTTATATGCTTGAATGCATGTTTACCTTATATTTATCTGTATTTGTACATACAACTATAATTGGAGGGTCTAATCGGCCTTCTGTTTCTCTACTTGACCAGTAACAATGAATGACATCAATCCAGAATCTTACATACGCTATAAAAAAACAATATTCGAAGGTAAAACTAGCATCTAATAAATGCATCAAAATAGAGGCACTATTTTCCAATTAGAAGTCAAATAGTCACTTTGTTAAAAATAATGAACAAATATAAAACGAGATCAACGTGAAGCTATTTCATAAAATATGTCTGAAAGAATGTTAGATGATAAGTTGGAAAATCAAAAGCTAATTGTAATGCCCAACGTGGTATAGAAAACATTTAGATTGTCAATTTTCCTCCACAGGTCGGTTATTCTCTCAGGCTTCCACCTTCAAATAAACTTATCAGCGGGTAATATCCAATAGTGCTAAACGTGGTGTTAATCACAACTCATTCAATATAAAATGATATCAATAAAATAAAGACAAAAACATTGTTTATGTAACACAACATAATAGAAAATTACTATGATGTCATCTTACAATAAGATACATAGATTAAGGAAAAAAGAAGCAAGACAAACATGCCACACATAGTTTGAGGAAAATGGTGCTATTCCAAAACTTACAGGCTGATTCTTTGAAACCTTTCCATGTTGTTTCACCAGTGATACACTCTAAACTATCTGTTACTAGTACAAAAACTGCAACACTTGAGAGAAACACTTGATGTGTAGCATAAAACTCCTTTTGACCGGCAAAATCCAATAACCAGCAAGAGGCCAACATATCCTGCATTTTAGATTCCTTTTGGTAAATAAATGGTTGAATTATGGCAGAAGTCATTTCTTCTATGTTCTCTTCATTTGTAGAGCCATGGTCATGTTCATTTTCATTTATCTTGTGTATTTCACAGTCAATTGAATATGTATTAGGATGTTCAAATATAATGTTATCTAGTTGTATTTGATTTGCCGGATTTACTGTTGCATTTGTGGTTTCAGTTTTTGATTTCTCTTCCTAGTCAGAACTTTCGTTGTTTGTTTCCTCATAAATTGTTTCTTTAAGATCTATATCATTATTTTCATCATGACTTGGTAGACTACTCACTTCTGCTATTTGAGTTATAGAAGGAATTATTTCCTGTTGTTCACAATCTAATTCTAATTCATTTTGAGACTTTTCTGTGTAACTGCTGGAATGTTCTCCGTCAACGACATTTTCTCTAATGTGTTGTCCAGTTACGCTTTCTACTTTCCTATTCTTCCTCGCATACATTTGGCTGATTAATTTGTCAAGATCATCGTGTATCTCTGTAGACAAAACAAAACGAATCTTTTTGAGAAAATATGCGAATCATGTGTTTATAATGTTTAATGTGAGTCATTTTATTCCCTCGTTCCTTCTCTGTATTATGAGGTAATTCCAAATGTGCATGAATTGACTGTTCTTGTATAATAATATTTGAATGGTTTTGCATGGAATATTATGATTCTACGTAGAAAAATAAACACTGTAATATTTATTCAATTATTAATGTGTTTCCTGCATAAAAAATACCAGTTTATGGTGTATTATCGCTCTTATTACTTTATCAATACTGCTACAAACTCCACTATATTAATCGTTTTATCTCAAATTTGTTACAAAAATATTGGATTTTGCATATGCAATAACCGCAAATTTGTCCTGGTCATTTTCCTGTCGGGAGCAAATAACTAGTTAGTATGCCCTTTTATGACGTCATAAGCACTTAAGTGACAAACCGGTGTAATAAATTGTTAGGTATTATAATAATTAAGAATAATAAGGCACAACAGGGATTAAAACATAAAATTACAGGTAAAATCTAGATAAATGGATTTAAAAAAAAATGTTTAAGAAGTGTTTGTAAAATAAACAGTCGAGAAAAAACATGACCTTATGCAATGCAAAAATATAGGTATCGACTGTAGTATTGCAAATGTACAAATGTGTAATATTTAGTATGGTTTAAATTTACTTGTAGCAAAACCAATATTTATACCAATAAAAACAATATTCAAAGATTTAATGACAGTGTTGAATTGGTACTCTGTTATACTAAGTTAATTTAAATGATTGATTAGTTTACCCGGATCGTATCTAAATTTCTAGTCTCGATTAACAACCGCAAAATTTAGGATGTGCTTATCCGTTTGAAATAAGTTTTCTACAGGTACAGCCAAACTTAAAATCAAAATATTTGTATCTATCGAAAAAATCAGTAAAGGTTTAAGTAATTTGTGGTAACGAAATCCCTGACTTTATAATTTACTAGTAATGCATAGATTAGAAACACAAAACGTCACTACAGACACGAGCATAGCGAACAAGTTGGGATATATAAAAACTGTAAGATGGTGCCAAAGGAACATCACAGTCTAAAAGGGGAAAATTATCAAAAAGGAAAGAAAAACCATCCCTTTTGTCGTATTTTTTGTGTATACTTCCTGATGTTATACTTTAATACTGTTATATCTAGAGAATTCTTGATTATTTAACAAAAAATATCATCAACATAACGGTTAGTGTTGTTGAATTTATCAATTTTAAAAATGGACTTTGCAAACTTGAACCTCACTTAAAACTGGGGTGATCTCAGGTTCTACGGAAAGGTAAGCAGATCCTGCTCCATATCATTAATCAAATGGAATTTAGACGGTTCTTTACTGAGTTTGGTCATAAACTGTAATTCGTAACAGTATAGAAACAAGTCTGTTACTAAATGTACAATTAGTGCCCATAGGAATACCTGCATTCTGTCGATAAACTTTATTCCGAAACGTACATTAATTTTGTCAAGAAGAAAATAGTCTACCAGTATGACGCTATGTGTTTTGTTCCGGCATCAAACTTAAAAATCAGACATTTCAAACAAATTTGCACGCTTCAGAATGTAATAAAAATTGACAAAGAAAAGATTTTCAGATGAAAATTGTGAGTGTTTTGTATGTTATTGAAGAAATCCGTTGCCATAGGCAAAATTATCTTCTTCTTAACCTTTAAAATGCATAAATGACCTAAATAATAGCCAATGGAAATGTCTCCTGATGCGGAATAAACCAATCAAATTTAAATATTTTTTTCGTATCACACTCTTAGTAGTGTGATAAGAGAAATATATCTCCGTGCGAGAAATAGATAATAGGCCGCAACATAATCTTCTGTACCTTAGATAGTATTTAATGGCCAAACAAATCCTGATGGCGTCCTGAATACGTTCGAATGTTTCCATTTTGGGACCTATAATTAATTGTTTTCCAAGCAGCTTCCATGTATCATGGAAACGCAATCATTAGAATATCGTATGCATTGCGTAGTGCAAGTCGATATCAGAAATAAATGTCTGAAAAGCCTTGTCTCAGCTAAGTTCATTTTCATCTTTTTGCAGCCGTCTTGAAATTGACCGCCATTTTGAAAAAAAAAATTAAAAGTCTTATATAACGACATGACTTTCTAGAAACGTTGGATTACATTTGATTTGCTTTTAAAAGATTTTGATGTGAAACTTGAAATGATTGGAAGTCATCTTGAAAATGGCCATCATATTGGATTGTCGGAATCATAGTTTATATTGATAATCAAATATGTATCTACAATTGTGCAAAGTTTCATACTTTTATCATCAAATCCACTATAATAAATTCTAGAAATATGCACGAATCATCTGGGCTACAATTATTCGGAATGCTTGACCAAAGAACATTGAACTTACGGCATATCCAAGAATACCATGTGTACACCTACAGCATTTATAAAAGATGTGATATTAGAAAAAATACAAATCCATCATTACTAAATATGAGCTTGATATGAACAGGAGCATGGATGATGAAAATCTTCCTACGTTAAATGGACACCAAAACTTTTAAATCTTAAAATAGAACGATTTATAAGCAAATCGTCAGACTGCTTGACTAAACATCATTCTGAAGTTCTAACTACTATTCTTTTCTACAGTAAATATTGCATTTAGAAATAATTTGATTAGGTATAGTTTAAGTTAAAGATTTGACAGTGAATAGTTTTGTCCTACAAATGCGGAACATAAATTTGACGTCGATCTTTAATAGATAAAAACGTTACCACAACTTGAAAAACAACTTGAAAAACTAATATCTAAGACATATACAAACATGTATAAACTTTCCAATAAAATAAGATTTGATATTCATTCAGAGTACTATGTTTCAATGCATATGTCTTAAGATTAACATAACACTTTATAAAAGACAAAGTACAGTATGGCTTTAAAACTGATGTAAAAGACATTGTATTAATAACGTACACACATGATTTATTCCTTAAAATAATTTGAAACATATTAGATTTAAGGTTGATTTGTCACCAAATCGTACCTTTTCCTGTGGTATTCTAACATGCTTCCTGCATTATTATTTGATTTACACGGAATTTACACATAATTTTAACCAAATGTAAGCCAAGGATGTATTAATACTTGAAAAGATGAAGATCTATTTTACCAAAACGTGCGTTTTCTCGTTGGATTCGTTTTACATTTGTTTTTTTTTTGGGCCTTTCATAGCTGACTTTACGGCATTGGTTATGCTCATTGTTGAAGGCCGTAATGTGACCTATATACCACATCTTCTTATTATATATAACTATATGACTGAATAGTTTGACTTGAGAATGACGTAAGCTTAATTTTACGTTCCTGGTAAAGCAAATTATTCTTACTACAGTAAGTGAAATGAAATATTGTTCAAGATAAAATTGCAACATAATACCTTTCAACTGTTTTAACTGTAGAAAAGAGAAAGGTGGTGACACATATTTATTTTATTGATAAGCTTGATAAGTTTGAGATCAACGTTAAGTTGAATTGTGTTACTTATCATGAATGAATTTTAAAAAGAAGAACAATGTTTCTTACTTTCACATGGCCTCCACTTCCCAGTTTTAACATTGATATTACATTTCTCAATTTCAATACCATCCGTACTGTCCGGAGCAAAAGTCACTTCTTTCCTTTTCTGTCTCAGTAATCTACGCATTAAACTTGTTTTTCCAACTCCCTCCTTTCCAATAAAAGCAACTCTAGCAAAATATTTTCCACATTAATTTTTAGAGAAAAGTTCATATATATTCTTTTGTTTTTCTTCATCACTTAAAGTTGTTGTCTGTGAAAGTATCTTCGACAAAACTGAAACATAGATCCTGAATGGCTTGTATTGCAATCATAAACTAGACTTAGGTAAAAGACGTATTACAACGCCAATGGTAACATGGAAAAAACCAATACAATATGGGAATTGAGTTCATTAGTATTTCCGGATAACAACATGGAATTTCGTACTAATGCATTCTCATGTAGTCTACAATTTGTACATTTATCTCGTTGTTAATCCTTGGTTCGATTAATTTACAAAGCCCTCTTATATTAAACGTATCTCTGTTGTACACTATTATTGTGTAAACAATATCAGATGACGCTATTAGGTCGTTGTTTGACATGGCAACACATAGATAACTTAGTTTCTATGTCTACATGTACATTTGTGAGATTTAATAATCGTTTCCTATATAAAATCAGGTACATGTATGGCAATAGTTTATATCATTGTCAATGTACAAATGTATTGTTACGGTGAATGAAAACTGCAAGAAACTTTGGCAGGTGATCTATACTAAAAACGTTATAAAACTATGTGCTAAGTAGTTGAATCGTATAATTCAATACCGATTTAGACTTAATACCGGGTGTGTACTAACATGAGCAACACGACGTATGCCACATGTGGAGCAGGTTCCGGTTATATATAATTATCCTTCCGGAGCACCTGATAAAAGAGGGACGAAATATACCAGAGGGACAGTCAAACTCATAGATCGAAAACAAACTGACAACGCCATGGCCAAAAATAAAAAGACAAACAGACAAATAATAGTACAGATGACACAACATAGAAAACCAAAGACTAAGCAACACGAACCCCACCAAAAACTGGGGGTGATCTCAGGTGCTCCGGAAGGGTAAGCAGATCCTGCTCCACATGTGGCACCCGTCGTGTTGCTTATATTATTACAAACCCGGTAAATAGTCTAATTCGGTAAGTCACATTCGTGAAAAGGGAGGGCATTGTAGTTACGACATAAGGAACATATCCGATATCATCTGTGAAACGGTTATTCGTTAAATTTACGAAGGGATGACTTCAACTTCACCATTTGGAACTCTTGGTTTAATAGCTTCCTTGTGAGCAGCAATCCTCTATCAAGGAAATCATGATAGGAAACACAAGCCCGGGAATATCGTATCAATTGGGAGATATATTCTCCATATGCAGGCGCTGCTGGAATATTGCTATATAGAAATGGAAAGTCCACAATTGGGAAGCTGAAATCATCTCTCTTGTCGTAAAGTTTTGTTTTCAACCGACCTTCATTGTCAATTTTTAGATGTAAGTCAAGATATGAGGCAGACTTAACTGTATCTGTAGTATCCTTTATCTCTAGTTCGATGGGATAGATTCGTTCAACATAGTCACCAAATTTTGTATTATTTAGTGAGAGAACATCTATATAGCGGAACGATAACATACTCAGTTTTTAGTGGGGTTCGTGTAGCTTAGTCTTTAATTTCTATTTTGGATTTTGTGTACTGTTGTTTGTCTGGTGGTTTTTTTCATTTGAGTCATGGCATTGTCATTTTTTTTTTTTTTATATTATGAGTTTTAATTTCACTTTGGTATCTTTTGCGCTTAAAGTTATGTACAAAACTCGTGGCTGTCCTGCTAACCAGTGGAAGCCATTGGGCTGATTTCTCTTTGTTTGTTCAATAATAATTACCAAAAACTGTTGTCACTGCTATGACTGTGTAAACTGAAAAGAAAGTGTAGTTATCCTGTAAGATTCAAATTAAATTATACGTTTAGTTCAATGTTCCACATTTTGTAAATGTTAATGTGTTATTTCGGTTTTTAACATTTAAATATAAAAGCAATTCAGCACATACTTCAAAGTTTTGATTAACACAGGATGAATAATATTGTTTAAGTACATTTGTAAATAATTATACTTGTTTCTGAAGTTTAATACTTGTAGATAACGTGTATTTCATTACAATATAAATTCAAACATGTCAGAGAATACAGTTACAGTTGTAGCACCAGTACATAAGAATATTGTTATGGTTACGTGTTTTCTCTACTCACCTGCTGTTAATGATGATAAAGGAAACTTGACGTTCATATCCTAAAATTACAATTTCAAAGATCATTAATCGTGTCAACCTATACAATACTTCAATTGTCAAATTTACAAACCATTTTTGTTACAAGAAGATTTTTCAAAACTTCTTGATAATTTATATTTAGGCGTTAGTTATATTTTATGTCATGAGTGAAAAGAAATATGTCAATCTGATTAAAATTAAGATATGTTGTCCTCCACGTTTTGCATGAAAAGAGAAATCTTGAGACTCATGCAAAATATTTCCAAGTGAAATCCAATATACGTCATATAGCTAAAGATACACATTGAAAAAATCAATTTAAGGATGTACACCTCTGAGGAGCCAAACATTTCTAGAATAAAACTTTTTTCGTAACCTGATTTTTGGGTTTATATGACTGTAAAAAATTAATTGGTCATGAGAAAATCATATTGTAGTGCACTTCTTATTTTTGCTACGGCCATTTGAAAGTACCTAATTTTGAAGATTTACCCTTTTGTCATTAATGTTTTCCCATTTTTAGACTGTTATCATGAAAACAATCACGGTTTCACAATTAAACTGTTTTTCATACTTTCACAAAAGATGAAATGGACCAATCCGAAAAAAGTTAAGTTTAAAAAAATATAGTTGGTGTTAATATAAGAAAGTTATATAAAATTATGTTGCTTTTTCTTGTTAAATTTTTCAAGCTGTCAATTTTGTAAAATTGAGATTTTTCTCCTTTTTTTTTTAGAACAAAAAGCATATTATTTCAACTTCTTTGTTATGAATAATTGAAACAAATACATATCTTAGAAATTTGAAAGAAAAAAAATGATATGGGATGTACATGTTACTGGTAAAATCATTTTTTGTACCCTCACCCATTTTCTTTAGATTGGTTATGAAATTTGAAAATGTAATTACTCAAAATCTACTTTTTGTAAATACACAATTTTTTCACAGAGTGAAGTTTGATTATAATATTTTTGTAAATTTACTGATATTTTCCATCTGTATCACCTGTTTTGGAAATCATTCCATAACAAGATTTGAACGATACTGTAACTTTAGAAGAATACATCCTTAAAAGTTGATTTGTTATAAAATTTTTGGGACATTTTAATAAATATAATCTACGTTTATCATTGGTTGATAATTTGTATTTATATATTTCTATTGATAATTCATATTTTCTATATATAATGTTCACTTCTTTTTGGAATTAATTGAATTAGCAATCTTTTTTAATACATAATCGTTTTTTGTTTCACGTCTTGACGATATCCTGTACATATATTGCGGCATTGCAACAGGTCATCTTTTTACTAAACTGTTTCATGACGTCTTATACGTAATAAGTTGAATATGTGCTGATTGATATCTTAATCTTGGAAAAATTATTTTTTTAGTATGTGTTGTTGGTTTTCAACCAGCTTTAAGTAACGGTCAGTCCTTCGACATCGGATTTTTATTTGTGTTTTGTTTATTTATTAGTTGATTTTTATTTTGTAATTCTGGCACGTTTAGTATTTGAAACCATTTCCCACAGATGTTTTAGTTGTTCATATGTTGTACTGTGTCACCATTATCCTAGGAGAGGGTTGGTCGTTCATAAAAAAATGTACCCCGTCACATGATATATGCGTCTGTCCAAAGTCAGGATCCTGTAGTTCAGCGGTTGTCTTTAGTCGATGTATTCCATATTTGGTTTTGATTAATTGTTTATCATAAAACAATATATATGAAACACTAACAATTTGCAATTATCCATTTGTAGTGCTTTCCGTGTTTTATATTCATCTATCTTTGATATTAGTATCGAAAGTGATGCATGATGTGTCTTTGTCCAAACTAACTAAGGACATTTTTACCACGTGTTAGATTGTGGTTTGTCATTACATCGTCTGATCTTTTAATTACCGAACGTGACTTATTCCCGATTGTGACTGTTTTGCTGAGTGTGAGACCGCATTGCTATAAGACGTGTCACGGTACTTTTCTATCCCAAATTCGTGTATTTAGTTTTGATGTTAAATTTGTTATTCTCGTCGGATTTTGTCAAATGTCGTAACGTCTTTTCTGTTATATTCGTGTGTTATGGTAAAGATTATTAATCACCCCCTTCATTTATTAGATTTTAGTTTGGTTCAACGAAATTTATACGATATATTTGGTTTACAGTTTGATTCAGAAGAAACACCGACATAGCTACATAATACAATTAATTATCTAATTACTACCACAATTTGATATTAATAAGTATTGTAATTTTCATTGTTATTAATAAATGTAATGTCAGTATTACAAATCTAATCTTGAATCAATCCTAATCCTATCTTATTTTGGGGAAATATTTTTACAAATTCAAATGTGACGCCACTTTGTGTGCTTTTTTAGAATTTCAATTGTGACGTCACTTTGTGCGTTGAGGCTTTGGCTAACTCAGCTGTGTATATTTATGTATTGGATTAAGTTGTTTTATGTAATGTACCCGTTTTTATTCTGTAGTTAGTCCCCACTTCGGTTTTATCATGTATATCTATTATATAGTCATTTTATAAAATTTGCTGTTTGTAAAATTATAAATTATTCTAAATAATAAGGATGTTCTTGTCCCAGGCAGAAAACCCTGGCCGTGTTGGGCGCAACTTTTTGGAAGTTTTGGTCCTCGGTGCTCTTCAGCTTTGTACTTGTTTTGGCTTTCAAACTTTTTTCATCTGAGCGTCACTGGTTGGTCTTGTGTGGACGAGACGCACGTCTGGCGTATTGAATTTTAAGCCTAGTACCTTTTGTTAGCTATTATTCGTGTGTTTCCTTGTCCTATATGTTCTCCCATTTATTTGTAGTGTGGTCCTGTCATGTGATGTTGTCGTTTTGGTGTTGTGTTTGACGTTGCCATAAAAGCGGGAGGTTTGGCATGCCACAAAACCAGGTTCAACCCACCATTTTTTTCTTAAAATGTCCTGTACCAAGTCAGGAAAATGGCCATTGTTATATTATAGTTCGTTTCTGTGTGTGTTACATTTTAATGTTGTGTTTTTGTTGTGTCGTTGTTCTCCTCTTATATTTGATGCGTTTCTCTCAGTTTTCGTTTGTAGCCCGGATTTTTTTTTATCTCTATCGATTTATGAGTTTCGAACAGCGGTATACTACTGTTGCCTTTAGTTACGTCAGAAATCTTATTCATCTACCCAAAACAGACATACAGTCTTTCATGCCTAAAAGTTGATGTAATATACGAATCCTCAACAGTAAAATGAGTTTTCGTTTATTTATCTGTACAAGTATGATTTCGTTAACAACCGATGTGCATGTATACAAAAATAGTAGTAAACGTACTTTTTTTATTACTTTCAATACTTTCGAAGAACTGAACAGTTCGATTATGTTTATTGTGTGATCTAAAAATAGAACTAACTTATATATTCTACAATGTAATGAAAACCATACTTCATTGAAAATAAGATATAATGCTCAAAATAAGTAATGTATGTTATTATTAGCCTCTTTTTTACAGCGTCCAAGAGTTTGTCTTCTAAGCAGTATGAAAAGTAAGAAAAATGAATAATAATGTTTTTTTTTTACTGCAATTGTGACCCTTCGACATAATTGTTTATTATGATGAATATATGAATTGTTTGCACCTGTCCTAAGTCAGGAATCTGATGTTCAGTAGTCGTTTGTTGATGTGGTTCATAAGAGTTTCTCGTTTCTCGTTTTTTATATAGGTTAGACCGTTGGTTTTCCCGTTTGAATGGTTTTACACTAGTAATTTTTGGAGCCCTTTATAGCTTGCTGTGCGGTGTGAGCCAAGGCTCCGTGTTGAAGACCGTACTTTGACCTATAATGATTTACTTTTATAAATTGTGACTTGGATGGAGAGTTGTCTCATTGGCACTCATACCACATCTTCTTATATCTATTTGAAATTAATAAAAACCTGTTGCAATCATATCAAAAATCGTAAACTACCAAAATGAATTGGTAAAGGAGTCTAGAATGATAGATCTTCAGACAATGAAGACCAATCAACTGGTGTAGTAAAGGAACTTCAATTGATTGAATGCATTATCATAGTTCTATATGCCTTGTAAAACATTATATTCTCATTTAAATACACTATGTGTTTCTTAATGCCCAAACACACTACTTTAAAATCGAGTTCAAAGACCAGGTGGTTGAAAATGTTTAAGTGTCATTACGAAATGTTTACGTTTGAAAATCAATGTTTGCTACAAATTTTAATCGTGCATTTCAATATCATCAACATCTTCATCCAATACAATTTTACCAAATCTAGAACCCAACATCAATATTGACACTGACCTCATTATACATTATAAAAAGCGTGAATTTGACAATAACTGATTGATTGTCGGTTGCTAAATGTCAAGTGGCTAATATTTCATAATTTTTCAGGACAGGAACAAATTAACAATAAATACAATAGGTAGGTTCTATAATAGAGGAAGGTCTGGAGATCTGTGATGCCACTGGAATTGCGTTTTAACGTGCAGAAAAAGTGGCAATCTCACTACATGAGGCATTAGATTTAATGTTCCCATTCTGACTGCAAGTGTCTGCGTATTTGTACATTACGAACAGCAAAAACGGACACCCCACTTCAGCAAGGGTTTACTGCCGGTCTTAAGAAGACCAAGAGTGACCATAAGAGAGTATCAGCAGTCATAATTTCAGCACTTGTCAGAACTGTTCAATTTGATCATTGTCTGTACATAAAATTTTCATTGAATGTTTAAATAATTCAAACAACTTGGGTTAACTACCTAAGGCATCTTTTTTCGGTAATTATTTTCTTTAATTGGTTTTGTCCTCAAACTATTAATTTAAAGTGCCGTTTTGCATAGACTAGAAATACCTGGTGGATAACTTTGTTGTCAAATACTCAAACATTCATTTAACACAAACAAGATTTTGGACATGTCAATGATTCACGTTATATTTCATTCTAAAGGACTTGAGAAAATGTGTCATAATGTGTAAAATTCAAGAAAACAGGTAAAAAGTAAAATCACAAAAATACTGAACTCCGTGGAAAATTCAAAAACGAAAGTCCCTAATCAAATGGTAAAATCAAAAGCTCAAACACATCAAACGAATTGATAACAACTGTCATATTCCTGACTTGGCACAGGCATTTTTTTATGTAGAAAATGGTGGATTAAACCTGGTTTCATAGCTAGCTATACCTCTCACTTCTATGACAGTCGCATACAATTCCATTATATTGACAACGATGTGCGAACAAAACAAACAGACACAATAGGTAAAAAATGTCAATAATAGGGGTACAGCAGTCAACATTGTGCTATCATCTTAATCACTCTAACAAACAAATATATTAACAAACATTAACCATGGCAAAATGACACAATGACGGGATGTATAAGTACAAAGCCACGTCATATATAAGAAAGAAACACAAAAAGGCTTATAGACAAAGCATATAATTAGCAAAAATGAAAGACAAGAATACAGAAATTATAATAGAACAATACCAAAATGACGGGATGTATAAGTACAGAGCCACGTCATATGTAACAAAGAATCACAAAAAGGCATATAGACAAAGCATATTAGCAAAAACGAATGACAAGAATACAAAAATTATCATAGAACAATAACACAATAACGGGATGTATAAGTACAGAGCCACGTCAAATGGATACCACCAAAAGCAGACTTATGAAAGTTCAAAAGTCCAGAAAGAGAAAACTAATGCCAACAGAAAATGGTTTTAAATGAACAGTTATTATGAAAATTTATTTATTCTGATATACTTTTGATCTCAAAGAGATCCATACGCATAAAACAATCATTCAGTATCCCAGTAGATTCCTTATCAATGCAACATCATGAGCAAACTGGACAGACAAAAATATATTGCATTAAAAATTGGAAATTCAGATCCAGATCTTTAAACACGATATCATTTGTAAAGATATGTTATTTTAAGGAACAATGTTTTTGGAGAATTAAAAAAAAACATTTGCATTTTATATATCTTGAGAACTGACTAATCGTGATCACGGCATCGATCTAGCGTTGATTAAAATACGTTTTCGTGTTGATATAAGCATCCGAATAGCAAAGCTGTAAACAGTGATTTGAAATCTTATTCAGAAAATTTCCCCAATCTTTTTGTTTTTCTATTTTTCGAAAATCATAGGTTCACCTTTACAGTTCACATAATGGATACATTGAAAAATATGTTAGTGTGTTTTCTTATCTCATACTTATGGACTTTTTATTATTGAACACAAAGACATGCTTTATGTTACCATAAATATCCTGTTTTAATTTGTAGCCGCCTTTTTTCGAATGAAGAACACTAGGAGACCTGTGTTCTTGTCATAGTTTCTCTTTTAAATTATAAAAAAAACTGCAATCTTTTATAGATGACATGTAAAGGCATAGGCTATAAGCTTCGTATTTCCACTCCATTTGACTAGAAAATCATCAATGATACCGGACATTCGTCAGATGCCATTTCGTCTACACAAAACTTACTAGTCGCGCTCAAGTTATAAGAGTTTGAAGGCATTATCGGTTCAGAATCTGAAGGCAACATACAGACAAATATGTACATATGTTCCAGTTAAGGCCATGGTAATCTATTCATGCAGTAATTAAAGCTTAGCCCTTCGGTGAGTTAACTTAACTAGTGAATTTACATATACAATGTCAAGGTCGTTTGATCGTTTGACATGTATACATTCAAAAGACAAATTAACTCAGTGTTCTTGGCAGATATAACGTTTTGGTTCAAATAAAGACTTATTTTAAGGAGATTATTTAATGATTGTGCCGGCCATCATCATGATTATGTTCATTTTTAAATTGTAACTCGAAAAAAATATTTATAGATTTTTCTATACAAATTCATTAGTTTTTTAGCGTTCTAATCCAGTCCGAAAATATTTGTCAATCTTTTGGGTCCAATATAATTTTTTATAAAGTTGCCAGGTCCCTTCTTTTAACGTTCTGACCAGATTATAAACTAGTGTAAAGTCTAATCATGACATTCACTTGTAGCGCTTGAATCAAACAATGTAGTTAACATAATGGGTTTTAGAAGCTGGAGAGCACTGCAAACCAAAAATACTCAAATGTTGTACCAGATATGGGTCAGTCAATAATTCCCTTAAGTAGTAGTGAAACAAAACTAAAAGATGGTCGCCAGAAAAGAACTGTCGTTTGAACTTTCCGTTCAAGGCATATTTAATATAAAATAAAAAGGTGCAAATAACGTTGATCAAAACCTCATATAAAACATGTTCATGGTAGAACGAATAATAATTTCCCGTATATTTCCTACTTACATATGCGAATATATTTCCTGACATGTTACATTTGCTTTTGTGTCTTCTTCATTGATACATTGATAATCTGCGGATAAAGTTCATATATTTACCTAGTAATGTTAGTTGATTTATCTAATGAGACGATTGCAATTATTACCATGTAGATAAAAACAAAAATTGCACAAGTGATTAAAACATGATTATTTTATGATTTGAACTGAATTGCCTCTTTTGCTTGTTAACTATAAGCTTCAGATTTAACGGGTGACAGCAACTTAAAAAGTATGTATCATTATTGCAGAAACAATCAGCAATCGAGTAACTTATAATAAATGTATCTTAACTGATGATTAAGAAGAAATACGAGGAAACAATTCATAGCAAAACGTGTTTTGTCTTCCAATATATGTATTTGTACTTTCCATTGGTACCAAATACTTACCTGGAGATAATATGTTGCAGTTATCTCTGAAACAAGAACAATCTTCCTCAGATGGGTTACAGAAACAACTGTTCTTTGGCTTTGCAACAAACGCATATCCCTGTGTGTAGTCACAGCGACAAGCAGTATCAATGCTATAAGACCCATTGCTGTATACAACTTGTCCCTCCTCATCACACTTTGATTTTCTAAGGATACATTCACTGTTTCCATGGGTGGTAAATACAACAAGTTGATATCTTCCGGCATTACATTCTGCTAGATTAAACAACGGTTGGAACACTAGCTTACTTCCTTAAAGTCGAAAACCTACTTTATTTATTATGGATTATGTACTGTCGAAGACTTCTGTGCAATTATCAATTCACTGTTACAGTTTTGATTATTAAGTTTGATTTTGTAATCAAATGATACAAAAAAAAAAGAACATTAGTTGACCGTTGTTCAAACCAAGCTCATGTTAAAGGAAGAAAACATGAAATGCTGATGCTTTAACTCATGCTTTTAGTAACACCATATTATATATCACATTCAACACAACTATCTATGTCACAATATTGTTATTGTCTGTTATTGTATTGCTATGCTTATTTTTTGTGGCAAACAAAACCAAAACATTTGATAGGATAACTAGAGTATTGTTTTAGTCAAGATTTGTTTCCCAAGTTTCAGATTCGAAATCATTTGGAAATACCTTGTTACATTTTTTTATATTTGTCTATTTAAATAACATAGCTAACTTATAAGTCGAAAAAGCACATATTTAATGGAGACAGAATAGCAATTATAACAAAATATTATGGCGACAATTTGTTGTCCGTAGACAAGTTCCAAATATAGGGCCAATTTGATACACACGTTAAGAAATCAGAGAATATGGTGAAACCAAAGTAATTGTCAGTTACTTATACATGTTATATAAGTATGATAACGTTGCTATCTTAACAATTATACCTAATTCGTATTTGAAGCCTACAGAAATTCTTAGCAATGAATGAATATGTTTAATAGGAAATATACTAACAAACCCTATTTATATACAAATATAAATCGTGTAATGTTAATATCTGTAAAACTGAACGTTTGCGATCAGCAAACACAATGAAAAGCATTCAAAAACGGAATCATATATTACGGAATTCAAATAGTCTATGGGCTATTACAACAACTGTATTTATCGTTGTTGCCACTCAATTTAAAAATATTAGGAGCAATACAGAAAATAACTGAACTATATTAACTAAATCGAAAATTTAAAGAAACGTTTTTCAACTAATTTTACCTATACTACTTTGAACTGAACCTAAACAACTCTCCTCGTATTTTCCTTCCAGTAAATGGAACAAACAAACGTATTTGGATTCCGAATAACACGAAACGTTTGCTCTCAATCTCCATTCTGCCTTGGCTAGACATTTAAGGTCATATCCAGTTACTGTTCCAATTATCTAAAAAATATATCAATTAACGATTTACTTCACTTCAAGCCATGTAAGCAAAAAGGTTTTTCTAGCTGTCTTTTTTCACAATTATTTGAATCATAATTTATAACGGAGCAGTTACATTATAGGAAAAACAGTATGATCTTGAAGGAAGAAAGAAAAGAAGTTAGCAATATCCTTTAACTTTACATTCCGCTACATGTATATAGATGATGTTCTCTCACTAAATAGTTCAAAATTTGGTGACTATGTTGAATGCATCTATCCCTTCGAACTAGAGATAAAGGATACAACAGATACAGTTAAGTCTGCCTCATATCTTGACTAACATCTAGAAATTGACAATGAGGGTCGGTTGAAAACAAACCTTTACGACAAAAAAGATGATTTCAGCTTCCCAATTATGAACTTTTCATTTCTATGTAGCAACATTCAAGCATCGTCGTCATACGGAGTATATATCTCCCAATTGATACGAAATTCCCAGGCTTATATTTCCTATCATGATTTCCTTGATAGACGGTTGCTGCTCACAAGGAAGCTATTAAACCAAGAGTTCCAAATGGTGAAGTTGAAATCATCCCTTCGTAAATTTTATGGAAACCATCACGAGTTGGTTGACCGTTATGGAATATCCGTTCGACATATGATATCGGATATGTTCCTTACGTCGTAACTACAATCCCGTTCCCTTTTCACGAATGTAACCTACCGAATTAGACTATTTACCGGGTTTGTAATAACATGGGCAACATAACAGGTACCGAATGTGAAGAAGGATCTGCTTACCCTTCCAGAGCACCTGAGATCACCCCCAGTTTTTAGTGGGGTTCGTGTTGATTAGTCTTTAGTGTCTTGTGTACTTTTATTTGTCTGTTTGTCTTTTTCTTTTTTAGCCATGGCGTTGTCAGTTTGTTTATTTTTGATTAATGAGTTTAAATGTTCCTCTGGTTTTTTTTTTTTTTTGCCTCTCTTTTAAACGATGTGAAATGCTGATAAGTAGAACAACAAGCCTGGTATACTATTTTTGTTTTGTTAAAGCTATTTTTTGTATGATTTAGCACTTATTAAATATTTTAATGCAGTATATTTAGATGCTAGTTGTGTTATTCAATGTTTAATTTAAGGTCTGTTCGTAGAGGTATATAATGTATACTGAATTCACTGTAAACTGTACTTATCTGGCATTTATTTATCTAGGATGGAATGTTTCTACAAAAGGTCATTAGTTTACCTATATAGTTCCTAAATTATATATATAGACTATTATATTCACACTGCCAGAATTGACGCATGCTGTGTTTGAATATTGGGTTGTACAAAATGCATGTGTTATAGCATAACCTTCGAACACTCAAATGAATTATGTAAGTTAAAGTATTCAATGTACTTGTAACATGTACCTGAATATTGTATTCTGACTAGACTACCGCTGACTATGACTAAATCTTCAATTTCCGACTAGAGAATCAGGTATATATTATTAAGTAATATTACTATTGAAGACAAAGATTAAAGCGGATAATATGAGTTCATATATATATTTGAATTTTCATAGAATCAATACATTGCAACGCCAAAAAGTTAAATTGTTGATATCTTTAGTAGAATAATTTTGATCAAACATTTACCAAGAGCAGCAGAATAACCATTTTGCCTCATCATATGTCAATGTACCAGTATTTGACTGTTGTCTGTCAAATCTGAACATCTGTATGGAATAAAAACTGAGTTATTATACATTATATAAATCCTTTAACAAATACGACTGTCATACAAGTGAGAGTGTAATCCACCATTCTTTACATACGAAAATGCCTGTACCAAGTCAGGAATATGACAGCTGGTATCCATTCGTGTTATGTGTTTGAACATTTGATTTTGCCATTTGACTACGGACTTTCCGTTTTGCATTTCCCTCGGAGTTCGGTATTTTTGTAATTTTTCTTTTTAAATAAAACTTAAATATGTTGTATCGCAAATCTGTGTTCTGTTACAGTTTAGTTCAAAGTCACAACAGAATATTAATCAGTGAAGCACTGTAGAAAATGCAGATTGACAGTCGGTTATTTTTCTATGAAAGTTTTCTTAAACATTTTTTGGCCACACGTAAATTTCAAAAAAGCATGCTCAATCTGAATTGACACTTCTATTTTGACGTTTTATATCATTGTCATACTCATAACACACCTGTTTACAATCATATTTTTATCTGTATTTTGGAACACCTTTCAGAATAACTCTAAATAATCTTTATCTTTGTACTGTTTTTGCCCTTAAATTTTCTAAAATGAAACGTCACGGATAAGGATGTCATAGACAAATCGTGTGACTGGCGTACAACAGTAAAGCAAACTATCCTAAATGAGTTTTTTTTAAAGATATGTTTGAATTTCTCTCATCATATCCCGCACCATAAAACTGATTTTTTTTAAGGATAGAATAATCCTGGTTTTGTTTCTTTCCGAGCAGCAGACCTTCAAAAAACTGACAAACTAGGATTAATGTTTTCTTTTTTAGCACTTTAGTATAGTTAATTTAGAGAATAAAGTTAGATTAATCACAATTTTCAACAGTGGCAAATAATGCCCAATGGTAAATGATTTCTGCTATATATGTTTTAAAACAGTTGAAATTACTAATTTCTATTAAAGTGCATGTTTGTACTTGCTCAAACATAAAATTAAACCAAAATAGCCATTATGAATGTAAGATATAAAGTCAAGACGTTCGTTGTCAATGAAACAGCCACATAATTTGATTTCAGAATATAAATTGTAAGTAATTTTATATCAACAGCTGTAGTCGAGTAGTATCATGCATGGACCAAAGAATATCGTGATTATTGAATAAAATTCCAGCATGGACGAACCCCGAATGTGTTGTACGTTTTTAGAGGCAAAAGGTTTATGGGCTTATAGTTAGAATATAAGTTAATGTTAGTTGAAAATGGGTTCTTGAAAAATAATAGTTAGAACAATAGATCTACTCTGCCATCACCTATAAATTACCCCCTCGAAAATTTCGATTCTACAAAATATTTAGGCCTATCTTTTGAATCAAACTTAAAATAGGTTGAAAATATCGATTACAGGTCATCAAAAGCAAATACTGCTGAACCATTTGGGATCCACATAAGATAAATAAAAAAGGACTGCGAAGAGCAGCTTGCTTCACATGCAACTGCTTCCACAGCACTAGTTCAGTTACAGATACGATAACAGATTTAAACTTTTACCCACTCTTAAAATTAGACGATTAAGATACAAATTTGTTTTCTTTTACCTTATTAAGCATGAAATTATTGCAGTTCTACATTTAACCTTTTGAATCCATTCGACATAATAACAAGACATACCAATCCACAACCATTTAGGCAAATACAAACAATTTAAGACAGATATAAACATTCATTTTATCCGCGTACAGCTGTATATTTGAATCGAAAGCCACAACGATGTGTTTCATTTAGTACAGTACAGGGTTTTAAGAGTGCGATACCAAAATCTGGTGTATACCTATTTTCTACCCTTAATTTTTATGGTTATCATATGTATATAGTTTTATCTAGTTTAATATATCAAATGTGCATACCTATTTTTTTATTAGAATTTTTTTTATATTTAGTTAATCAAATTGTATAGTGGAAGCCCGGCGAATAATCTCAATTACTTAAAATTAAAAAAGATAAAATGTTGCTATAAACTGAAAGAAGAAGAAATTGGTTAAACACTATTATCCCATTACCTATCTTGAAAAAGTCTATTAGATGTAATTGAAGAAAATGTTGGTTTTATTTTTTATTTATTCTTAAGGCGTAGTTACATCATCTTCTTATTGACCTATCGGTGTGTGTTTCTTTATCATGTGGCTGATGCTTAATTCATATAAAAAGATGCATATCCTAACGACAAAACTGATATAATTTTGTTTAAGGTTAGCTATTGATTTCACTGAACTGTTTGTTTGTTTGAAATATAAATTTAAAAATAGCATTATGTTTTTGTATTTCACAACTATTGTTACCAATACCTCAAACTTTAATTTTCCTTGTTTAACAACAAAATTATTTATTTGTAAAATATATTTCCGTACTCCCTAACTGTATACCTTACAACAAAATTATTTTTATTCACCTGTGTACGTTATTTTATTTGAAGGCTTTTTGTCCAAGGTTATGTTTGTCTTTCTGATATTATTTAACATCTCAACCCTTATGTTGTTGATTTTGTATTTACAGTGTGTCAAAGATCAAATTTATTCGTTCAGTGCATGTTCACTTGTTTTTGTTAATATGTCTTTTGATTGAGTTAAGCCATGCCATTGATATATATAGTGTGTCTTTCTATGTTGTGATGTTACACTATTGTTTCAGGTAAGGGTGAAGGTTGGTACTTATTATAACGTTTAAACCCACTGCATTTGTTTGCACCTGTCCTTAAGTCAGAAATCTTATGTTCAGTGGTTGTCGTTTGTTGATGTGGTTTCTCGGATCTCGTTTTTTTTTTTATATAGATTGGACCGTTGGTTTTCCTGTTTGGATAATTTTTACACTTAATCATCTTTATAGCTTGCTGTTCGGTGTGAGTCAAGGCTCCATGTGGACACATATTTGTAAACTGTAGTCGGACCGTCTGTTTGAAGACTTATGTGATACGGATGGTTGCCTTTACAATCATAATGACTGACTTTTAATTACCAATTGTAGTCTTTAAACAATATGCGCAAATATAAAAGAAATTAAGTGTAAGATATAGGGCATCAAAGAGTTTAATATTCATAACATGTATATGAAGATCATTCGTTTCAACGAATACTTCTTTCCAAAATAAAATATTTAGCTTTTAATAAAGTCCAAGGATTCATTTTTCCAAGGAAAATCTAATTTTTGGAACAGATGAACAGTTTTGATTTAGTTCTAATAATTCTTCTTATCCAGGTTGATTTATATAGTTTTCAATTTTCATTATTATTAAACTCCCAAATAAAGGAAAATATTTTGTATGTAAACTTAGTATAAAAAAAGAAGATATGGTATAATTGAAAATCAGAAATTTGTCCACCAAAGACCACCTATCATAGAAGTTAACATCTATATGTCAGCATATGACCTTCAACAATGACTAAAACCCATACCGCATAATCAGCTATAAATGGCCTCGCAATGACAAATATTGAACAATGCAAACGAAATAACTAACGGCCTGATTTATTTTTAAAAACATGAACGAAATACAAATTTGATATACACCAACAAACGACAACCACTGCATTACAAGTTCCTAACTTAGGACACGCACATACAAATGTGGCTGGGTTAAACATGTTACCGGGCGCCCAATTTTCGGAATTTTTTTTCATTACCGTATAGAAAAAAGACATTTTTTTTTAATAAGTCTTTGAAAAGTGTTAAAAATAGTCATTTTGCTCGAAAAAAATGTGAAACAGCGAGAAATAGGGTCAAGTGTACTTTTCATCAACGTGAATTCAAGCTATAGTCTGTTTCCTATTTGTGTTGATTTCCATATCTAAATTTAGGGTGGGCTCGAATGTCGACAAAGTATGAAGAGAATAGAACGGTTTTGTGATATCTACTGTTTTTATGGGGAAAAGCATGTGTATATCTTGAATTTGAAGATTCATTTTGGTTTTTAACCATAATGATCGTGACTCATTTGCTATTCTAGCAAAAAGCTAATTTGGTGAAAATTGACCAAAAGGGTTCATAAGCAAACACCAACGATTTAGTTAAATTGCAAAGTAGAAAAAATAATCATGGCATTGAATATTGTAGTTCAAGAATAGTTTCTCTTGCCAAAGTAGTAATATTATCATATTTTCAAAATTTGGAAAAACTATAGTCTGTTTCAAAAACGTGTTTTTTTTTCAAGAAATGGTTTCATTTAAAGCCATTCTTCAAAATTCGATGTAGCTTTTCCATATCAGAACGGTTTTGTCGACAATATGATCAGTGCTGGATGACCTTTGAAAAATAAGGCCAGTAAATAAACTTTATCTTCATGTCTTTTTGAACAGTACCGTATTTGGTGAAAAAATCAGTTCAAATTTTTGGCCCGATCGGCGGGCAAAAATTAATTCTCAAAATTCAGACAGTGATCAGATAATGTTTTGAAGACGTGATTTTATCTAGATAGACGCTAGCGCTTCATTTAGCGCGGGCGCTTAATTTTCGGAATTTTTTTTCATTACCGTATAGGTTACAAGAGCGCAATTATTTGTTTACATTTTACCGGCAAGTTTTTTACCCCAAGATGGTACTCAGAATAGAATCCTATACGGCTTCTGATTGGACGATACAGGATTGGAATTACATTTAATCGAAAGCTTATCCAATAAGGTTTAACAATTGCAGGAAATCATATTCACATTTTACGAAGTATAGAAAATATCCTCCATTTCTGCACGTCGGAGCCATTAAAAATATGCCTTTTTCATTTAGCGAAAAAAATAGACGATCTTTTTCAAATGCATTTTAGGTCAATTTCTGCCGCATGACCCTATATATTTTTTTGGTTGTAATGCAACACTGGCATTTCTAGTAACAGGAACTGAAATCCGTTTTTCCCTAATTTGTGTAGTCTTGGAGAAAAAAAATACGGAACACCAGTGGTACCATATGGACAATGCATTACGAATAATTGCGCTCTTGTAACCTATAGAAAAAAGACATTTTTTTTTAAGAAGGCTTTGAAAAGTGTTAAAAATAGTCATTTTGCTCGAAAAAAATGTGAAACAGGGAGAAATGGGGTCAAGTGTACTTTTCATCAACGTGATTTCAAGCTATAGTCTGTTTTCTATTTCTGTTGATTTCCATATCTAAATCTGGGGTGGGCTCGAATGTCGACAAAGTATGAAGAGAATTGAACGGTTTTGTGATATCTACTGTTTTTAAAGCCATTCTTCAAAATTCGATGTAGCTTTTCCATATCAGAACGGTTTTGTCGACAATATGATCAGTGCTGGATGACCTTTGAAAAATAAGGCCAGTAAATAAACTTTATCTTCATGTCTTTTTGAACAGTACCGTATTTGGTGAAAAAATCAGTTCAAATTTTTGGCCCGATTGGCGGGCAAAAACTAATTCTCAAAATTCTCAAAATTCAGAGAGTGATCAGATAATGTTTTGAAGACGTGATTTTATCTAGATAGACGCTAGCGCTTCATTTAGCGCGGGCGCTTAATTTTCGGAATTTGTTTTCATTATCGTATAGGTTACAAGAGCGCAATTATTTGTTTACATTTTACCGGCAAGTTTTTTACCCCAAGATGGTACTCAGAATAGAATCCTATACGGCTTCAGATTGGATGATACAGGATTGGAATTACATTTAATCGAATGCTTATCCAATTAGATTTAAAAATTGCAGGAAATCATATTCACATTTTACGAAGTATAGAAAATATCCTCTATTTCTGCACGTCGGAGCCATTAAAAATATGCCTTTTTCATTAAGCGAAAAAAATAGACGATCTTTTTCAAATGCATTTTAAGTCAATTTCTGCCGCATGACCCTATATATTTTTTTAGTTGTAATGCAACACTGGCATTTCTAGTAACAGGAACTGCAATCCGTTTGTCCCTAATTTGTGTAGTCTTCGAGAAAAAAAATACGGAACACCAGTGGTACCCTATGGACAATGCATTACGAATAATTGCGCTCTTGTAACCTATAGAAAAAAGACATTTTTTTTAATAAGGCTTTGAAAAGTGTTAAAAATAGTCATTTTGCTCGAAAAAAATGTGAAACAGCGAGAAATGGGGTCAAGTGTACTTTTCATCAACGTGAATTCAAGCTATAGTCTGTTTTCTATTTGTGTTGATTTCCATATCTAAATCTAGGGTGGGCTCGAATGTCGACAAAGTATGAAGAGAATTGAACGGTTTTGTGATATCTACTGTTTTTAAAGCCATTCTTCAAAATTCGATGTAGCTTTTCCATATCAGAACGGTTTTGTCGACAATATGATCAGTGCTGGATGACCTTTGAAAAATAAGGCCAGTAAATAAACTTTATCTTCATGTCTTTTTGAACAGTACCGTATTTGGTGAAAAAATCAGTTCAAATTTTTGGCCCGATCGGTGGGCAAAAACTAATTCTCAAAATTCAGACAGTGATCAGATAATGTTTTGAAGACGTGATTTTATCTAGACAGACGCTAGCGCTTCATTTAGCGCGGGCGCTTAATTTTCGGATTTGTTTTCATTACCGTATAGGTTACAAGAGCGCAATTATTTGTTTACATTTTACCGGCAAGTTTTTTACCCCAAGATGGTACTCAGAATAGAATCCTATACGGCTTCTGATTGGATGATACAGGATTGGAATTACATTTAATCGAAAGCTTATCCAATTAGGTTTAAAAATTGCAGGAAATCATATTCACATTTTACGAAGTATAGAAAATATCCTCCATTTCTGCACGTCGGAGCCATTAAAAATATGCCTTTTTCATTAAGCGAAAAAAATAGACGATCTTTTTCAAATGCATTTTAAGTCAATTTCTGCCGCATGACCCTATATATATTTTTTTGGTTGTAATGCAACACTGGCATTTCTAGTAACAGGAACTGCAATCCGTTTTTCCCTAATATGTGTAGTCTTCGAGAAAAAAATACGGAACACCAGTGGTATCCTATGGAAAATGCATGACGAATAATTGCGCTCTTGTATCCTGCAGAAGGATGAAAAATAATGGCTGAGGATGTAAAGAAATGTATTTTTGATGAATATTGTGTAGCCAAAAACTTATTTTTATTGAAAGAATGTAACAAAGAAAACATAAATCATGTGGCACAGACATTCTCATTCGGGAATCATTGATCAGTGTGAGTCTAGACACGAGGCTAGACTCTAGGTCTCAGACTCACATTTTACTAAATGCATATCCTGCAAACATAGACAGGAGTTTGGATTGCAGTAGACAAGAAGAAAAAGGAGTTGCTGCCATCCCCTTCATGACCCTTCGAAATCTGCAAGATTGGCAAAGGGAATTCCAAAGCAGAGAACTTGAATCTTTCAGTTGGTTCTGGTAAGTTTGTTAATTTTTTTTAAATAAATAGAAAAATTAATTTGACACCATAAAATAGGCTTAGAAACATGACATTAATTCATATATATAAAAACAAATAGCACTGACCATTTTTTCGTGGAAAAGGGGGGATGGTATTTTCTTGAAGCAAACACTGTTTTCAACCTTAAAAAAAACCACTGATTTGTTTTTCCATTGATATACAATGATTTGAAATTCTTCTGAAACTCAATGCTTTATTTGTTTGCTTCATAAATTTTAATAGAAACACTTTTTTCTCTCTTTTTTCTCTCTCAGGAAATCTAGAATAATCATGATAAATTGATAATACAATATTCAAATGTATTCGATTACCACGCCCTCCCAACAGATGAAAATTATGAGACTACTTTTTTTCTGGATTGTTTGGTTTGAATAAAAACAGTCATATTTTAGTTTTATTATACATGTACTCGCATGAACTTGTATTTAAGTATACACTCAGTATAGACTAAGAGCACTTTTTTTTTTTACCTCATTCATGTATATTGATAAAATAAAACAGCAAGGAGGTTGCTTCTAAATTAATAAAATAGTTAATAGAATTCATTGCCATTAATATTCATCGCAATTTGTACTAATTTCGACTGCATACGTTTTTTTACCATGAACAGGACGCAATACTAAAAAGATTTTGGACAATGACTTCACATCACAATGCAGCTTAATGACACGTTTAATTTCCATCTGTGTCAATTAAACGATGAATGCACATGATGCATGCAGCATCTTTCACAACATACAACTGACTCCATCTGCTGGTCCTAGTAGCTGGCTCTCTTGATATTTTTGCTGATAAATTAAAAAATGTCATAATGTTCAATTTAAATTACATATTTATTTTTCAACAAATCAAATGTTTTGCATTATTACAATATGTAGTATAGAGCCATTATTTTTCTATTTTTTCATCCTAGCTGCCCAACAAACCAAACAAATGATCAAGTGTTTGCTTTAAACTCCTGTTTACAAATGTAACCCATTGACTTTAAAAAAAAAGTTCTAGATACGTATATGACATATTTTTTCGAGTGGATATCTTGAGAGACAATATTTTAGTTAATATTTTATGTACTTTATTAATATTTATTATGATTAAAAATGTTTGAGGTAAATTTAAGAACATGCTGGTGCAAGCCCCTTGAATCCTCTTTATATCTCCTGTTGTACATGTCACAACTTCAAATATAAACACTTAAAATAAGATCCATGTACATGTACATATATACGCTGTTCTTACATTATGATTTTGTACATGTACAACAACACCTGAAATATGATATTTATACATCATGACAGTCATTTTACTATGACCAGAAGTCAGTGATTCATGTACATGGTATTGTGAATTTGATAAATTCCTGAGATGTGAATTTCCTGTTTTATCAACACATTTACTACATGAACAATGTAGCTAGATTGATTCAATATTGTTCTCAAACTTTCAAACATGTTTTAAAGAGTCTGAGCTGTTTTTTTTTTCTCTCTATAAATTGGTTACTGTAACAATTTTTGTTTTACATTTCCTTAGTGCAGGTCATGTATCACAGTTATAAACATGAAAAGAAAAATTGTATTTACTTCTATATATAGATCAGTTAATAGAATAGAATAGAATATACTTATTCCAAATTAAAGGGCCCACAAGGGGCAACATGATATTATAACATTACACATATAAAACAAATTCAAAAGAACAATATTGAGGGAAAGAATTACTTGATTGATATCATTTAATGACATTAACAAAAAATAATGATCAGATCTACAAAACTTATTTTTATCAATGAACATGATGAATATATCATGAATATATCATGAATCAATCCATTATGTATAGCCAACTCAAGATACATGTACATGTAACTCACTGTACCGATCATGCAAAATACACAAATGTACAATATGTCTATTTTTATCAACAGGTTAATGTTGGAGATGGATTAAAAAGCACAAAAAATATGTTCACATGGCTACAGATTTGAAAAAAGAGCGTAGAGGTAAATATATGATATTAATAAAAAAAAAAACAATGAATCGAACAAGCTTAAAGTCATAACAAGAGCTAAATAGACAGCATATAAGACCTGTGTCATTGCATTATTTGTAAAATAGTAATTGGAAATTTACCAGTTTCACTTGTTATTGTAATAACATGATAGATAATCAATAAATTAGATTTACCTTTTAAAAGTTTAATCATGTAAAAAAACAACATTTATAAGACTACTTTATTATCAAATGAATGTTACTTCATGTGTGTACTTATTGTAAATAGTTGTCTCATTGTTAATAGTTGTCTGACTATTCTTTAAAAAAACCAGCTATGATCAACATGATGGTGATGTAAATAAGATTGTACATGCTGAAATGTCACATCTGCTTTACCTACAAGTACATATAGGAGTATAATTGAATTTTTGATGAAATTCTGTAATATGAATTCAAAGGTTTTACTAGTCTACATGTACAAGTATCACATAAACTTTACATTATTAATAATCCATTAAAATGAAGTCAGGTCAAATTAACCATCCTAGACAGATAATGTAAACCTAACAGTCATTCCATACCCAAAATTTAGTGGTTTATAGTATCTGAGAAAAAGACCAAACGTCCAAACCATGAAAAATTCATATTGTCTAATGAACTAAGAAAATGAGTTCATGGTCAAAAGAAACCGGCCAATCAAACATGTACACCTTACAATCATTCCATATGCCAAAAATAGTGATCATATACATGTATCTTATAGCATCTAAGAAACATTGGAAAAAAGACCTTACCACAAAAACTAAACATTGTTCAATGAACCCATGACATTGAGGTCAATGTCTGATGAACCCTGCAAGTCAGACATATACACCATACAATTGTTTCATACATCAAATATACATGAAGTTGATCTACTTGGGTACTGCTTATATATATATATATATATATATAGTATCTGAGAAATAAACTTAAAACAATGTAACTAAAATAACTTTAATCACTTATCTATCCATTACATGAAGTCAAGGTCTGGTCAACCCAACCTGATAGACAAGTACAATGTAGACCTTGCAAGATACTCATATACAAAAAATGTATTCAATTACTCATATAACATGTATAAGAGAGCATTTGACTGTTAAAAAACCGATATTTGTTCATGCAGTCACTGAACCATGAAAATGAGGTCAAGTACAATGGACATATGAGTATCATGAGTATTTTTATGACAGACTGAAATTTCATAACATATCGTATCTGAATACTGTAAATTCATAAATTATTGCGAAGATTTAATTATTGCGAAAAAAATGCAACAGGGTTATAATCGCAATAATTTAAACTCACATTTTGAATTTTTTCATATGAATTAAACAGAATTTTTCTCAATATCGCAATAACTAAAATTGCATTTTAGTCTAAAATGCCAAAATCGCAATAATAACATGAATAAATGCACGCAATAATTTTTGAATTTACAGTACAAGATAAGGAGCATCTAGGTGACTGGTCTTTTAGCTTTTGATCCCCACAATATAGCCTTTTTGTGCTCATGCGGCGTAAAGCAAACATTAATCAATTAATCAATTTTAGCTTTTGAAATGTAAAGCTTTATAAAAATAGTTTACATCATCACCCCAACATTGTAATACCTATTTCTTGCAAACAACCATCTTTTGTAGCAGGCGAGACAATAAAATGATACTTTGAAGTACATGTGTTGTTTAATATGCTTGACCAGTATAAAATGCCAGTTTTAGTATAAACAGCAATTTAGACCATTATCAATTTACATGTATGTACATTCAGACTCGTATAAGTCATGTAAGTACAGCAAGCAATCATTTGACATTAACCAATGACCGTGTGAGGGCTGTATAGCCAGTCAAGGTCATTAAAAACTTCTATCATCATGACACTAACCAATAGTGACGAACCGTGACAGATCCTCATGGGTAGTCAAGGTCGTTTAACACCCTCTGGTGTTACATGTAGCTATTAACAATAGCAATGACAGCATTAACTTCAGATGTGATGTACTATAAATTTCACAGATACCAGAAAATCTGATTATCCGAATTCTAATTTATATGAATATATTATCCAAGGTATTCATGAATTCAGATCTGACATGTGCAACTGTATGATGCACATTTTTGTATTAATATTCACTGAAACTATGAATTTTTATTTCATATTCCAATTTGCTATTCTAAATGAACATGATGAATAACTATACAAGATAATCATGGAATTAAGATATGATGCACTATTAATTATTCCCCGAAAACTATGAATTCTCTTTATTCCAAATTGTTATTTCAAATGGATAATTATCAAAGGTATGCACTATCATCAAATAATGTAGTCCTTCTTACAAATTGTAAGTTTGCTATTTTTTCAATGCACAATTTCCTTCTTGTCCAATCTTATCCGAACATCCCATCAACATCATGGCGTAATGCTGTAAGCTATTTGTTATTTCCAAACACAATAAGTAACACAAAATTATGAATTAATCCACTGTTTCACAATTTACAGCTACAGGTATGAGAGTTACTTAGTAACACCTATATATATTTCTATATATATACATGATATATGCCGACTTCATAATCTGGCTGGGAATTATGCTCAAACCAATGTGAATTCTACAAAAAAAATATACATTAAGAATAAAGTACTGAAACTCATCTAATATTGTATAATTATATTTACTTGTATTTATCTAACTAAAAAACTAGCGATCCTAATTTGCTTGACAAAAAAGTTCTATGATGTATACAAATGAACATCTGACTTATACAATTGAATTTATAAGTCCCATATGAGAAGAAGAATAAAACCCTTTTTTGAGGTTCTATTTCTAAATAGATACATGTATGTTCTCTCTTTCTACATTTATGTTTTCTTAGGTGTGTACTTCATTGAAGGGTTACTGTCTAATTGAGACTAGCACTATAATTGTTTTGATCAATTCTTTTAAGTCAGACATAGCTATTTCTCTCTAAAATACAACAGGTGATTTTTTGGATCATTTTGATAGGAAATAAATTACTACAAGGATGAGTTTAAAGAATGAAAATATATTTAGTAGTAAACCTCAAGTTTAATTTGACATCTTTAATGTTACCCGGTATACTTTTTACTAATTACAGCTTGTATTAAATAATGCTTTGCAGTTTATTTACCCCAGACAACACATTTTCTTTATTTTATATAAGTTATTTACCCATTTTTATGTTGATAAATCAATACTTAGATAACTTTTAAACCCTGTATTTGATATATATATATATATATATATCCAAAATATCAGAATAAAATTATATCCTGTTGTTTCATATTTTTCATAATTTTCAATTAAATTAAATTATGAATTTATCCACACTTTGAAAAGGGCATTTAAAATTTGTGAACATCATAATAAAATCATCTTCAATTCCCATGACATTTTAATAATCATCCCTCAAGGCAATAAACTGTTGTGTCTTAATCTGTTTATTACATATAACATGTATTTAAGAAGTCTTGATGATTACCTTTTCAGTGTTTACATCCTGATTATTACATATTTTAATATCACATTTACAGGTTCGGTAAATATATTTTTATAATTATTTATTTTGAAGTATAATTATAGTATTTTTTAAACTAAATTTAGAGACATACCATGTAGTTAACTAAGTCCAATTTCTGACAACTTACCTGTAATACAATATCTATAAAACTCATTAAATTCTCAAGTTTAGACCATGTTTACATAAAAAAAATATGCTTGCCTTACAGATATATTTTTTGTATTTGTTTTCCCCACATACTGAATGTTAAACATAGTATATATATTTGTTTAGGGGCCAGCTGAAGGACGCCTCCGGGTGCGGGAATTTCTCGCTGCATTGAAGACCTGTTGGTGGCCTTCTGCTGTTGTCTGTTCTGTGGTCGGGTTGTTGTCTCTTTGACACATTCCCCATTTCCATTCTCAATTTTATATAAAAATAAATATAAATAAAATATTTTAACAATTTGGAAAAGGCATAAAAACTGCAGTCAGATGTTAATGAGCATGATGAAAGGAGATGTGGAATATATATCAATGATACATCAACCCAACAATAAAGTAACCAAAACACAATTTAACACATGTAGAAAAATATGACTGATGAATAGAAAGTCCTTTAATGGTGGAATAAATTAAAAGACACCTGAATTTTACAATTAGATAACATTTATGCACATGTATAAACATATTGGTTGATGTGGATGGCCATTCATGAAAATTCCAAAACATGTTTAATAGATGTTGGGTATATATGCGAAAGAGACAGCAGCCCCGAGACCAAAACAAGTAAAAGGCATAAATGAATTTTGACTAACCATGCTAACAGGGCAAAATTTATATAAAAACTGACAGAGTTCACATGAAAATAAATAGTTCAGGACACACTAATTTGATTAATAGTTCTTTGGATTGATAGTATAAGACGCAGTGTTCTCCATTTTTCACTAAGGTAAGGTGGGTGTTTTGAAAAAATCACTTGCAACCGGTTGGATTTTTTATTGTTTTAACATTTCCAACCGTTTTTTTTTTACTGTTTGTGGGGGGTCACAAAAAGAAGGATTAGTATTGTATTCACATTTAATAAAATTGAACTGTTCTTCTGCTATCACTATGATCACTGCTAGCCTTTCATTTGACAAATTGGTTTTCCAGATCTTGGATAGCAGATATGGCTTTTGCAGGACTCGATCCCTCCTTCTCAGCTGCATTTGCATGGCTTATCGACCAAAGTTTCTGTCGTGTTCCTTGATTTAATGCTGTATTTTTGGCACACAGAATAATAATATCCTCTTTCTGTGATGATTAGCCATTCAAAGTCCTGTTCATACTTATCAGTTTGGGAACCCCTCAAATGAAGGGCAACCTCAAAATGTAATGACTATCTCTTTTATGAGGGGTACATGTAACGAGATACAAATAAGCACATATTTTTTTTTATTTACAGAAACTTTTCCTGTACATCTATTTGGTATTATATGGTCAAAATATGTTCAAGAATTTTGTAATACTTCTTTATCATTAAAATTAATGGGACCTCATTTAGAAAAGTTGTTCCAAAATTATATAACGATCTTTTAATCCTTTTAAGTTCCAAAATCTAATTTTTTCTCATTTTTTTCTTCAACAGAATTTAAACAGTTCCTCATTTAAGGGATATCCCTCGTTTGGGGGATTGTTCCCAACCTGTTTATCTTCGCAATTGCTTGCGTGAGATGGCTTGCGTGCCTTTTCCGTTGTTTCGATACTTTTTTTCAATTTCAACAATTTCAATACAACTATCCGTTTTAGTTGACTTATTTGGCTTTGAGGTTTACTTATTACCATCGTCATCTGCCTTTTTCTCCCCCCGATTAATAAAAGCAAACTTTGAATTCGCTTGTGACAGAATGACAGAATCACATGATTTTTCAATCTGTGAATCCTCAATCCTTAATCTGTTGGCCTTATGGCACAACTGTTCTCATTGGTGCATATTACGCTCTATGTGAATCTTCCTCCATGTATTTTCCTCCATGTACTTTCATTTTGTTTTTGCTGTTACGGTTGAGGTTGCGGATGTTCTGGTAAGTCAAAACGTCCTGTTTTTGCAATAAAGACCGAAATGATGTCTAACTTCCGTTTATATTGTTCTGTGTTTTCTTGTTCTAATCTTCCTAGCAGGGTGCCTGTATTTATTTTTTTTCTTTGTAAATTGGTGGTACATTTCTTCTCTGTAACATTCATAGTTGGAGCACTCTTTGAGGTAGTGTTGCGGTGTTTCCCTAGTTCCACAGCTGCATAATTCGGTGGTGTTTTGCCCTGTGCATTGTTTATAGCAATTAAGGGTGGTATAGCCCATTCTTAGTTGTATAAAGATGCTGAAGAATTTTTTTGTTGGGTAGTCAAAGATTAGGATGTTTTTAACGTATGGTGTTATATCAAAAAGGTCTCTTCCAGTGTTGCTTAATTCCCATCGTCTTTGCCACTTCAGCATGACACTCATGTGTGCACCTTGTTTAACGTCTTGAAGGGTAATTATGTTGTTTTTTTGGCAAGAGTTGTGTTGCTTCTTCTGCTGCTTGCTTTGTCGATAAGTCCGCTTCATCGTTTCCTCGTATATTTCCGGGTCCGGGTGTCCATAGGATGCAAATTTCCATCCCTTTTGTTCTTAGGTCCTCGATGTGTTCTCTGATGTCTCGAATCACATCAATATATGATTTTGGTGCCCAATTTAGTGTTAGGAGTCCTACTGCACTTTGACTGTCAGAAAATATCTTAAGTGTGGTGATAGTGTTATTAGTCTTTCCAGTATACACAATTCCAGTACAATTACAATTGCTACCAGCTCTGCAGCAAGATCGATCCTCTTTGAGGGACAGGTCTATGTAGTCGTATGGCTGGTCTTGAGTCCTCTATGTAAATGATTGCACCAGCTACACATGGTCCCGGGTTTCCCATGCATGATCCATCAGTGAATGCAGTTGCTTGTTCGTTTGCTGTATTACCTATAAGTTCTGTCATGACTGCTATGCATAGTTGCTTTTGTTCTGATGTTCTTGATTTCGAGCTGCCGAGTCTGTTCCAGTATTTAGGTGTTGTCTTTGTCCTTGATGTTTCTCCTAATCTGTAAGTAAATTCAGGTTCTATTAAATTGATGTTAATGCCAGTTTCTTTTTTCATTTCAACTGATTGACATAGCGCTTTGTCCATTGGTGTTATATGGATGTCATCAAGGCACATAGTGAGCGCTTTCCTCTGTAACCTGTCAAGTCTTTGGAGGTATTTTTGTTCAGCAAGCTGCCATGCTGGGCAGTTATATTTCACAACAGATCTTATTAGACAAAAGTACAATTGTAACAGTTTCTGGGTCTTCATCTTACTGATTCGTCTTACTTCTCGTAGTATGGTCAGATTTTTACTTGCTCTTTTTTCTAGTGTTTATAGGTATTTTTCAAACGTCATTTTCTCGTCCAGTATAACTCCGAGTAACTTTGGGTTTTGGTTATAATTTAGGTATTTTCCATTTAATTTGATGGTTTTATCATCTTCACTGATTTTCTTTTATGTGAACAGGCACACTTCTGTCTTTTCAAGGCTGATGTTAACTCTCCATTCTCTGGTCCATTCTATTGCTTTTTCGATGTCTTGTGCCATTTCCTCTTTCAGTTCATCGATTTTCTCTGGCTTTCTGGACTGCCACATTGTACCATCATCTGCATATTTTGTGTTTTCACCATTGATGTCATTCAGAATCTCGTTTATATAGATATTGAAGAGAGTAGGAGCTAGCACAGAGTCCTGTGGTAGTCCTATATTTGTTTCAAATTCAGTTCCTATGAATCCATTAAATATGCATTTTGCCATTCTGTTGTTCAGAAAGTTTTTAATTCATTTCCATGTTTTTCCTCGGATTTCTAGTTTATGTAACTTTACCATTAGTCCTTCTCTCCAGATTGAGTCATATGTTTTTTTCCAGGTCAATTAAACATGCCAAAGTTATTTCACCCTTGTTGTATTTCTCTATGATGTTTTTGATAAATCTCAGTAGACAGTTGGAGGTAGAGTGGTTTTTCCTAAAGCCTTCTTGGTTTACATCAATAACCTGCACTCCTTCTATAAAGGCTACAAGTCGGTTTAGGATTATCCTCTCTGTTATTTTACACATGACACTAGTAAGGCTGATTGGTCTATAAGATGATGAAGAGTAGTAGTTGGTCTTTCCCTGTTTGCGAAGAAATTTGACATTGGCAGTTTCCCATTCTGTAGGAAGTTTTCCATTGTTCCACGATAGGTTGATCATTACTCTCATGGCTTCTATCAAATTTGGTTCGGAAAATTTCAATAATTCAGGGAAGTGGTCGTCTGCTCCTGGTGATTTGCCTATTTCAAGTACATAGATGGCATCTTCTACTTCATCAGATGTAATTTCATAATTTGTGTTTTGTTGCTATTATTTTGTCTTCCATATTGCATATGTTTTTATACTCTTCCATTGTTTCTTTATAGAATGTATCATCGTATTCATCTATCCTCAGGTGTCCGCCTTTAAAGAAAGTGTCTTGCAAAATAGCACATTTTTCCTTTTCTGAAAAGGCTGGCGTATTTCCTTCAGTAATCAGTGGGAGTATTGTGTTGCAGTCCTTCTTTTTTGTCATCTTTTTATAGGTTGTCTATATTTCTCTTGAATTTCTTGATGAGTTAAATCTTTCAATAAGCTTAGAGTTCCATTCCTCCATTGCCCTTTCTTTCCGGAGCTCAAATCTATCTTCTGCATTTTCGAGGACTACCTTATTTTGAGTGATGTTTCTTTTCTTGTACTGCTTTTGTCTATGGTTAAGATCCTTTTTCGCCTGACTGACTTCTATGTTCCACCAGGGCGGTATTGTATTTGTCTTTTTCATGACCTCCCTCTTTTTTATGACCTCTGTCATTGTTCTGTCGATTGTTTCTTTAAGTGATTGATATACTTCATCTACCTCATTGCTGGATGATGGGTTGTTGGTAAGCCATTCAAACATGTTTTTTTTCTGATTGCTCTTTCCAGTTGTTCCAATCAACCTTGTTCAACTGTCATACCTGCTTTTTTTCCTTTGTTCTTGTTTGTGTTTTACATACATCTAGTTCTAAAAGGACACAAATATGGTCTGATCTGACATCTTCATGTGCTAGTGTTGTACATTCCTTAACTTTGTTGTTTATAGCAGGAGTTATCAAAAATAAATCTTTAACGCTTTTTGTATTTCTTCTTGTTGGCTGTCCATCATTTCTACATAGCATACCAGTTTTTGTCATACAGTTTTCTAGAATCTCTCCTGCTTTGTTGGATTTATCATTGTTCCATTCTAGGCTTTTGGCATTTAAGTCTCCCATTACAACTAAATTTGGTTTTCTTGCTAAAGGTATAATTGTCTATGTTCCTACTCAGTTTTTCCATTTGTTCAAATTCCTCAGGTGAGATATATGGTGTGACTATGTTGAAACTATGGTTGCTGTCAGTTTGTATGTTGATTCCTACACTTTCATAGTCTTTGTCGTCCAGAACTGAGGTCCTGGTAGCTATAAAATTACTTTTGTGTGTGTTTATACATGTGGCTACTCCTCCTCCTTTTCTTCCTACTCAAGGTACATAATGTACTTGCCAGTTTAAAAAAAAAATTATTCTCACTCTGGTGTGTTTCATTTAAAAAAACAATATCTACATCATAGTTATTTACAATATTTACAAGTTGTTGATAAGTTGTACTAATCGCTTGTGCATTTAGTAGGGGGATCTTCATTCTCTGGCTTTAATATGTTATAAAGTCTCCTCCTGTTGGTAAACTCTATGTATTTTTTGCACTTCCCTGATGTTGACGGGTGAATTCCGCCAAAGTTTATACAACAAGGTGTGGCTTTACAGCTGCTGTGTGTACAGTTTTCTTTTCCACAATTTGCACACGTAGGTTGATTTAGGCACCACTTACTAATATGTCCAAATGTGTTGCAGTTATAGCACCTCACTATTTTGAATTTTCTGTCTGGTTGGAAGGTTGAGTATGTGTTCGTACCTGGGTGACTGAAACCTTTGGAGGCGAGTGCTGTTTTTGCCTGGTTATGGTTTTTGAAAACAACTCTTACTACTGGCATTGATTTACCTGTAACTCTGTATCTTTTTCTATTTACCACCATTATTTAATTTAGGTGTTTTAATTCCTGAAGTATGGACTCCTCTGTCATATGTGTTGGGATGTTATGCAGGTACGCTATATTTATACCATCAGCCACATATTTGGGTTTGTGTGTAACAGAATTGTCTCCAAATGTTGTTTTGTGCTTTTGCCAGTTCTGTATGATCTTGTCTCTGGTACTTTTGTCCTTGAGGTGGACAGCCACTCCCCCTTTAGGTAGGCTATAAGCTTCCTCTATGTTATCTGAGAAGTCCTGTATTTTTGCAAGCTCTTTCCTAACTGAAGTGCTGTCTCCGGCAATGCTTGTTTTATCAATGTTGTCTATAATGATTATTGTGTCTGGGTCTGTTTGGTCTGCTCTTTAGTTGTTTTTCTTTACCCCTGAGATCTTTTCTGTGTTGCTATATTCTAGGACACTCTCACCAAGGTTCTTTGTGATTTCTAAGAGTTTGTCTATTTTTATGTCTCTATCTGTTTCTTTCTGTACAATATTCTGTTTTACTTTGCAGTTGATATAAATCTGTTTTATTATACAGAGTGCGCAAGAACATTGTATTTGTTCACGGACAAATATTGCTGCTTCATCTGAGTTATATCCAGCACATACACAGTGCCACCACTGGCTACATAAGTCACAGGAAAGCCATGTTGCTGTTTTCTCTGTCAACGCTGTTTTTGGCGGGTCTTCCTGAGCACAACCAGCACAGATGACTTTTTTTGCTTTGAATTTTCTTATTTTTCTTTTTTACCAGTTTTCTTGGCTTGTTTGTTGTTTTTGATCAGTTTACTGGTCTCGTCTTGGTTGTCCTTTATACTGTTATTTCTGCTGTTAATTCTGGTGCTTCTCCTGGTATGTGGCATGAGTGTAGGTTAATAAGCAAGCAAAGCAAGCAAGCAATTAATTATAGGAATAAATGTTTCAACTTACATATGCTGTCTTTAAATAATCAGCACTGTTCTGTGGTGAGCTCAGAAGAGTCTTGAAGTTTACAATTGAGTCTGTAGGATGAATCTGTAAGTAGATTAGAGAATATAAGTTTCAATAATTATGTCTTACTTTGACAAAGGCTGATAAGATAACCTCACCTAAACCCTTTGTCGCAGTGTATACGGTAAGTATTGAATAATTCTCTAGACGTTTACAATGATCCCACTTACACTGGTGTTCAGTGTTGATATTAGAAAAAGTTAAGAAGCTCCTCCTCCTCTACATGTAACTGGATGATGTCTGACTGTTGTCGAATATGGTAGCACTCCAGGTATGTATCAATGAGTAAGTGTTTTGTTATAACAAGACTAAACAATGTCCCCCGTCTTTTTTATTTATTGTGCTACGCACTGATTTTCTCACTCCACTTTTTTTTTTACCTTTCTTCCTCTAAAGAAGTACTGGCTTAATTTGATAGTGTTTTTGCCAATATACCTGTTTAGTTCTGATATCTTAGAGTTAAGTAACTTTACTTGTCTTGTTACTGTAAATACAGAAATTTTTGCGAGGTTTTTTTTTAATGCGAATATTGCGACTGGTTGAGTATCGCAAAATAAGAACTCGCATTTTGATATCTGACGAACATATCCGTATGCAGATTTTCCTGAAATCGCAATAATTGATCTCGCATTTTTCTCCATTCTTCAATAATCGCAATAATAAATGAACGCATTAATTTCAGAATTTACAGTACTTGAAAGTCCTCAGATTTATATTTGGCAGAGTTTTGGTGGTTTCTACTTTTGTTCCACTTTACTATTGAGAAGATTGGACAGTCTGTAAATTTGATCTCTGCCCCTTTGTATTTTCTCACTATTTTTAGGGTTCTATTACACTGCTCTACTATGTTATTCACAGATTTATTACTGTTGTGTCTCAGGTTTATAAATTTACCCCTTTTCTCCGTAAGGTAGCAAGTTCCTGCCCATAGGTATATGATTACATATTGATGTCTTTTAAGAGCTTTTTCTATCCTGCTTTCAATGAGATTTACAAGTACCTCTGTTTTTGCGCCGGCCAGGCACCAGGATTCGAGGGGGATTTCGTATCTATTGCAGGCGTCTCTCAAAGTGAACCCCTTGCTGTCAGATACCAGAATTGGTGTTTTGTACCTGAATCCTTCTGGTTCCTGAGGTTGCTGCTCAATATATCTCTTTAATTTACTGCTCATTTCATCTTAATAAACGGAAGTTAGAACACGGAAGTAGTTTTGTTTTCAATGAAACAATGAAATTGACATCTTTTCCCGCTAACTGTCAATTTTATTAAGAACGATTTTTCAGTGTTTTTTGGGGGAAATTTTGTTGCAACTACTAAGGATGGTATTATCTAGGTGTATGTATGTAATTATTTGAACCCTAGGAGGGATATAAATGTAATTTCCAAATAATTTTCTTGAGCTGTCACAAAAGCCGCCTCAATCGTAACAGCGCCACCGGAAACTCCCTTGAAATTTGACAATCCGCCATTTTTGTCAATGAAAACAATCAGCGAGGAGTGATTAGTATTTAAACTTTTACGGTGCGGAACCGAAAAAAATCCGGAATTTTAAAAAAAGAAAGCCGACCACCTCCTTAAATTGAAAGGTGGTTGGCTTTCAAAAGAGGGTGGTCGGCACACCCGGCTTAAATGCCGAATGGAAAACACTGAAGACGTGCTTTAGAATTATAAAATGTATTCATATTTTATTATCCAAGACTCACATGACTCAGGAATTATTTAAAAAATATACTGAAAATGCATTCTAGCTTAATAAGTCAATAAAATTATTATTAAATTATAAAAAAATATTATGAAAATAATTAATAATTAATTATTTTCACAACATTTTATATATAAATATTTGCTTTGTAGTAATATATTTAACTTGATTCTTCTCAAATTCTATTAATAATATTAATAAGTGTACACCACCCACAAAAGGCACAAGGTAATTTAAGTAAAACAAGGGACATACTTATGAACCAGCGTTAGCAAGGTTATTATATGAGAATGTACATGTGAAGATTGGTTGTTTGTTGATTATAAAAAATCCAGTGACAAATATTTCATACAATTATAGGACAAGACAGTTATTGTATTATAGTGGCGGATCCAGAATTTTTTGTGAGGGGGGCCCGCTGACTGACCTAAGGGGGGCCAATCGAGTCACGCTTCAGTGATTTCCTATATAATCAACCAAATTTTTCCCATGAAAGGGGGGACCCGGGCCTCCAGTGCCCTCTGGATTCGCCTATGAATACATTAACCCTTTCCAGGCGAACAATGCCTTCAGGCATCGCCGCTCATGTGCCGAACGATGCCTTCAGGCATCGTGGATTCGTGAAAATGGCCATGTTCAGTTAACAAGCTTCGTTTTCCTCCACGTATTTTAGCAAAGTAATGCGATATATTCTGAAATCGGTAGGTTTTATAGTTTCTTTTGAGTTACTTTTTGATTCAAGAAAGTGGGAGATAACAAATAAACAGCTGAAAATCGAGTGAATTTTTGTTTTCAAAATCTGCCGCCATTTTCGTCAATGTGGGACAAACCATAACGAAACGTTTAAGTCGTATATGAAAGTATGTTGATGTTTGATCAACCTTTTTTGAAGAGGAAACAACATCGGTATTTAATTCTTACATGTCTCAAAGCTTGTAAAAGTATTTAATTTTCGCGAACAGGGGCTGCATTCCCGTCGTTGTGTTTGTTGACACTGACAAGGGGCGTGGTTTCAATACTTTCGTTTTTGTCGGCAAGAACTCAACTGAACATACGATTAAACCCGATCATACTTTTCACATTGTTTCGTGGGTCAAATTCCTTTGAGGGAAAGTCTAAATAAAGCTAACCAATCGTGTTCCTTCTTTGCAAAATTACGTCTAAGTTGTAGTAAAAATTGACCTATTTTTTTAGAAAATGGCGCTTGAAAAGTTGTGAAAAATCGAGAGTTCTGACGATGATTTTTTTTCAAGTTTTCTGTTATTAAAATATAAAAAGCAAGTGAACGGTATCGCATAATATTTTCTTGAAATGAAGCAGGTAACTATGTTGACTACCGTGACGTTGGAAGTGATCTTTTTGGAGGAAAAACATGATCCTTTCTGTCCACATGCCTTCAAAAATGTAAACAAAGCTGGTAATATGCAACAGATCACGATTTAGGAATTGTCTCGATGACAATAAAATGCGATTACTTTAATAGAGGACTCCCTATCCATATAATTATAGAACTACAGAATCATCAAGCTCCTGGAAAAGAACCTGATAGCGTTTCCAGCCCTTTCTAAGTAACAAAAACCGGGACTATATTATTATAGTAGTCCCAGACAAAACTGACAAGTTTTGCCAAACAAATTTATTCAGGATCACCTTAAACTTACCACTTCTCTTGACCATAACTTATCTGCTAGATGCTTGTTAGTAAAAGAATATGTTGAAGCCTTAAAGTTTTCTGTTTATGTTTTAACAGTTTTAATGTTGACAGGTGGAGACCATTTTACAAAACAGGTCTTCATGAATAACTATTTTAGTGTTAATATTTTTTTGTGAAGTTTGACATTAAGGAAAGAGTAAGCAACTTTCAGCAAACAATGAGACATTTATACATCTCTAGTCTTTATTGACATCAGAGACACATAGTACTGCTGACTTGTTTTGCCAACAGGATAATCAATCGTTAGGCCTAACAAAGTATGACAAATAACGAATGATCGAAAAAAATATTGAAATATTCTCTTACTCATGTAAGACCACACATAACAGAAATGTTCCTTTTTATATAAATATGTAACCATGCCATATATATTGAAGCTCCTGTCCAAAGTCAAGAACCTCAGCAGTAACTTTGAATTTTGTTATTTGGAGAATTCAGTGTTGATAGCAGAATTTTGATGGTCTCTGTTAATTCCATTCACAACTTATACAGATTCTGTCGATTTAGAGTTTTTATTGCCATAATTATACATCTGTACATGTGTTGTATAGAAACCTGTCTATTGTTGAAGCAAAGGCTGCATGTTGACTTCTAGATGTGTTTTTTTCGCTTGGAAATGTCATTGGATTGACGTGTCATTGAGGTATACAAGGTGATATCCAACATTTTTTCCCATATAAAGTATACCAATCATCTTCCTATTGAAATGCGATTGGACTTTTAAGAAGTATAATTATATACTTAACAGGATATTGAACTATGAGCTTTATTTGTATCATACATGGGGTGAATGTCATACATGTATTGTAATACCTGTATATATACATTAAAAATATACAGTACAAGGGTTACTGCTAGTTACTTAAAAAAAACAAATTGTCTCTCTAAGTGGCTATTTCAGTTCGATTTTCTACAGGGGTGTTGTGTTTATATTGATACATTTTTCAGCAAAAATGCTAAACAAGTGCAGAGGGAAGTTATTATCATTCAGTACAATGGAAAAGGAGAAGTGTCCCTGATGATGACAATAAAACGCTAAAGATACAACCTATGAGGGTAATCGGTTTTTTTTTAAGGGACAATATTTCTAGTATCTAGACATTAGAAGAGACAAAAAAAAAATGTTTGTGTGTTTGAATGTACATATCAATTCAGTATATTTGTACATATTTAAGGGCAGTCCATATGTCATACAAAACCTAATTGTATTGCATAAGACCTCACAGTAGTTCGAAAGGGTACACATACAATATATTACTGTGTGCAAAGAAATTGAAACTAAAAAAAATCCATGTATACTTTATTTTTTTCTGTGAAGATAGGTCTATATTGTTGCTGTTATAATATTTTTTATTCAAATTCAATAAAGAGGCTGGTTCTTGGGACTTATCTATATTCATAATTCTTTTTGAATTCTAAATTAAAACATATTATAATAACATGACCACTTTCATTGGAAACAAATAAGTCAAGAACAATTCAACATGATCTAAAAAAACATTGATTGTAACCTTATTGTTTAAGGAATTAATTCATAATTAGAAAATCATAAAAGTTGAAATCTGTTGTATGTCACTGTAAAAAAAAGGGTATGTTTTATTTGTAGAATTGGAACTCCTGTGGAAATAAAAATTACAATTCTCTTTTCAGTTTCTAAAATATAATATTTTTATTATAAGAAAAACATTATTTTTTTAATATTCAGATATACAATCTAAACTTCTAAAGTCCTGTCATCTTTTTATTAGTTGAATTTCATTGATTATTTTTGAAGCTCTGAATTATGAAAAGTACACTTTTTAACACACAAGCCATGAGTTACGAAAGACAACTCCAACTTCAGTTTATCAAGTGATTGCATTACAAGTGTAAAATGGCCGCCGCGGAATTTGACAGGATCATTTTCAGTCGTGTTTATTTCGACTTATAAGTTGTAAATTCGACTGTGGAATAATTATTTCCATACAACTTTGATTAAGGAACACTCGAAATTGTTGACTACCGTAATGTGAAATTAGCAGATGAAAGGCTATAATAAAAACCGGTCACAAAAAAATGATGTTTTCGCGTATCCAACGTCATTTTTCTCGCACAAAAGGTTTTAAAACACAAAAAAATGGTATTGTCATGTGTAATTAACCATTTAGCTACGATCCTTACACACTAAAATGTATCACCGTCGAGTGTGACACCGATTTGTAGAGAAACAACAAAGATACGAACGTATTTCCAAAAACGTCACTTTTTCTCCCTGCACATGGCAAATTAATTCAGGCCAAACAAACTGCGCGCGAAATTTGAACAGGCCACACAAAGTCGCGGAAAAAAACAAATCAGTGAGGAAAGTGTTAACATACAATATGTATAGGTCTTGTAACAGGACATCCCGCACAACCAAACCATTGTGAATGCCCACATGTTAGGGTTTAACAGTATGACGATGAACAGGGGTGGATCCAGCCATTTTTAAAAAGGGGGTCCCAACCCAGGATAAAGGGGGGTTCAAACTATATGTACCTTTTCAAACGCATTGATATTCCAATAAAAGGGGGTATCCAATCCCAGGAACAACTTTTTACAAGCCCAAATTCTAACTTTACCTTGGAACAGGCTACTATGCATGAGTGCAGTGATATAGACCGTCGATTCATACATGTAGGCACAAATGTAACAAATGTGCACATTTTTCCTTCAAAATCTTGGATCCATGATTATTCTGATGGACATGCTTTAAAATATTGTTCATTTCTACTCACCGATTGCCATTTCCAGCTCAGCTTATATTGTACTGTAGTTTCCCTTCTACCATGTCTACGATTTTGTGTAAAATGCAGTTTGCCGAACCGCTGTTCTGCCGACAATGCAACAAAAATAAAGAGGGTACAGTAACGTTAAATCGTTTACGGGTGAAGAATTGTTTTCCGTTTTTAATAAAACTTGACAGATTTGATTAATTATCATCGGAAAATGTCCCTAATGGATGTTGATTCAAATTAAACCAGCTTTATTATGCTGTATAATATATGTAACCTAGTCATATTTTTTAAATTTACTTCAGGTACACCGACGTAACATTTTCATGATAATTTATCAAAATTATTTCAAATATAAATTTGAATGAATTTTTAGCCATCTTCAGCAATTATATTTAAACTCTAATTTAAACGAATGCTTCTGGTATGTAAAACAAGTTATAAAAGTCTCTTGAGTAGACAGAAAACAAATAACGATGGAAAGTCAAACTCACAAGTCCGGCAAAAATCAATCAATGCAGACAATGCCATGACAATAAACGGAAAACGACAAAAGACATACAACGATCGCAAAATAACTAAATAAAAAACAACAACAATAGATGATAATAATATAAATTATGGGTGATTTCACAACTGTATCATCAATACATGACACTTTAATAAAATAAATTTATCCATTTATCCTGTATCAAATCTTGAGAAGGTGCACGCGTGAGACGTATAAACTGTTTTTTAACAGTCGCAACCGTCACGCTAAAATATTTGTATCAAACATTTACCGACTGTAACAACCTATGAATTGTTTATTTTAAACATTTAACGACTGTGGCAACCTTTTAAAAGTTGTAATACACATTTAATGACTGTAACAACCTTTAAAAAGTTGTAACAAACATTTTACGACTGTCACAACTGTAAAAACATTGTAACAAACACTTTTTGACTGCATCAACGTATGAAAAGTTGACACGAACAAATTTCAACTGTCCCAACTATTACAAGGTTGGGACAAACATTATGTACAATTGCCACAACTTTTGGAAAGACTGTAATACATAGTATTTGACTGTGACAACGCCGTAAACTACTGCAACAGTCCTAAAATGACTGTTGATAGCATTTAATGTTTTTCACAACCCATAAAAGTGTTAGGATGGACATAATTTAACTGTAACAACGAAATAACAACCATTACAACCATTACAGATGTTATCAGTTGATTTGACAGTCCTCTTCAGTCTTTCACAAACTAAAACAGTCGTACAATGACTGTTACTGGTAGGGACAGTTGTTTCTTCGTCCAGTAGTGTTTTTTTTCAGTGATTGGGCTATCATTTACATATACCTGTAAGAATCGGTTATGCTACCTTCAGCTGTCCAATATTTTTAAGAAAGAGGAGGGCTATTCTTAAAAATACTGGACAGTTAACAGTAACATAATGGTTTCTTGCAAGTAATTGATAGTCCAATCGCTGAAATAAAGAACGGGTACAACAATAGAATGACGTCACAACAATGTTTTAACATTGAAGACTAACTTTTATACTTGTATCTTTAGTTGCCTTGACTACAGCTGCCAGAGTACAATCTTTGTCAGCTTTAGGTTTACATTATATGTCTTTTATTCAAAGACAAGGCACTTTAGTTTTTCATATACAGGAGCTTTTGAAAACTACTAGATCTGGTATTAGTCACCTAATGTGGTGTTCAAGTGTTTTGATAAACTAGAACTTTGTGTTGTTAAGACAATGCTTTATTATGTTTTGCGTACAAAAGATGTGAGGAAGACATCTAAGTCTGTTTATTTCTTATGCAACTTTTCGTAAAGTTTCAACTTCTACCTTATCTAGATGGTTAAAGAGAGTTCTAATTTTAGCAAACATTTAAGGCTCACTCATTTAGAGGGGCCTCTTCATAAGCGCTTTTAGCTTCAGGATGTTCTTTTAAAGACATTAAGAAACAGCTTACTGGACATGTGCTAAATCTTTTTATATGTTATATAACAGGGAAGTGAATAATAGCAGTACTAAACACTTTTCTTCAGTTGTAATTACCGGATGATTTTGTGATTTTTCAAATGTGGCATTTGTGTAAAAGTTGTTTTTAGTTTGTGTCTACACTTTAAACAAGCTAATTCATAACCGAAGGCGAAATATGAATAAGAATATTCCTTCATTCAAGCATATCTTGGATGTGCAGAATGAAGGTCATTCGTAGAATATGAGCCTGATGCTCGAAAGTAACTAATTCCCACCCTAGGAATTATCAGACAAACCCACCCTTTTCCTATGGGTTTTATGGTCAACACAAACTTACTTTATGACAAGTTATTATGGAACAGGTGCTTATATACAAGGGTCAAGGTCACTGGCCATCCATGGTCTGGTGGTTATAGTTTGTTTCTTCAAACAGCGATATTACATGGAAGCTTCACCCCTCATAGAGAAGTTAAGCTAATTCATTACTTTCGAGCCTCAGGCTCATTTTCTAAGAATGACCTTCATCCTGCACATCCAATATATGCTTGCATGAAGGAACATTACATTATATTTTTCGAGTATCAAGTTTACAGCTAGTAAACCACACATGGTCAGCAGTTATCTTTTATATAAAAAGGGTCCAATTCAACAAGTAGCAGAAGACATCGAATTCCCGTGACACTGACATCAAACGCAAATGATGAAGACTTTTATCCTACTTCTCGCATTTGGCTATGCAGGTAACTATATACTTTAAGTATGAGCTTGTATAAGATTTATAGATAATTAAAACACTAGTATACCTGTAATGATCATTATTTATATACGCTTTTGAAAAAATATCAATGTTCTTTCGGTTTGAACAACAATACATTCTTTGCTAATGATACCAACTGTTTGAATGAATTTGAGATTTTGGCACTAGTAGCAATATTTAAGTCTGAAACGGTCATTTTGGTCTGATCAAGTCTTAATCGACTGGATTTACTGCTAGCGAAAAAAAGTCAAGACTTTTTCAGACTTTCAGACGCTGTCACGATATATTGTGTTAAGTCCATTCAGTCATATCAAGATAAACAAGACAGATTCCGCTTGCATCCGATTACGACTGATCAGATCATGTTCAGATCATATCAGACCAAAGGTAAAAATGCTGTTTAGATTTTGTAAGATCGTGTTCAGTCGTGTTAAGATTTTAGATAATCGCATGCAAAACGGGCGACACTTTCTTTGTGTTTATCAGGGGTTGTTCCCCCTTTATGAATAAAAATGGTAAATAATGGAGGGTATTCTTTTGTGGTCTTTTAATGTTATATTGTATGTCTATTAATTAAATAACGTTTGCAAACTTGCAATTCATTTTTTCCCGATGTTTTTTCAAGTCAACATTTAATTGGTTATATAAGAACAAAAATAATTGTTGTAACCGGAAAAATGTGTAAGTCATAACAACTTTGCAGTCGTGCTTTTTGGCGTTAAGTAAAAATTTATTCATTCCGTCTGTGAAGATATAAAGATTAGAAATCAATATCAAAAATGATCTTAACAAATTTTCGTCTGTGATTTGTAATAATTGTTCTTAGCCTTATAAGGTCCGAATACACAGTTATCGTCCTTTGATTTTCGTTGTCCACGAATAAAGTCCTTAGTGTGGACAGTGTGTTGCTTGCCAATTTTTTTAGTACCCCTTCCAAATGTATTCCTTCATGTTTTATGCCTCAAATAGCAAGTAGGGGGATGAAATTACACTGTAAAAAAATTTGGGTCATGAATTGTAAAGTAAAGTAGTGATTTGGTCCAGCTGAAAAAGGTTAAAAATTAGCACTTCGGAAGCTGTCAAAAGATTTCAAGACCCCCTTAACATAGAATTGTTCATATTTTGAGTTAGAGCCGATGAAGTTTTCTATAATTTTGATATAATTTGTCCCAAAAGTAGTACAACACACTGTAAAAATATTATTGAGAAAGCGCAGGTGGGATTTTTTTTATTTTCATTTATTGTCTAAAAGAAATGCACTACGAAATAACTGTGTACTCGGACCATAAAATTTGCATTGGAAAATATATTCTGAGTATCTTATTTACTTTATATTTTTCAAATTTTTGACAGATGACAGATGTTTGGTGAAGGTTATTTACATTTCAATATACGGATTATCTGAGCAGTCAACCGAAACGGGTTGTCAAACACTATCTTAATAATTATAAATGCAACGCTGTGGCTGTTTTATACATGGAAGTTAAGTGAACTATATTTCCATGTTTAATCATATATAAGGATACACAGGATAAAATGATTACATTTACAAATTATAAAACATTATTTCAAAATAAATGCAACAAGAATGCAAGCATATTTCAAAGATCTGGGTAACAGTTTATATTCAGTATAAGTACCTATACAACCCGATTTTGATACTTCTCCGACCATTTTTTTAGCATCAAGTCTTTTTTAAGCGAGAACTAATAAAAGAATGAACTATATTATAGTAAATAATATAAAATGGAATAAGTTAAGAAATGATTGGTAAAAAGAATATGTACATAATTATAAATCTAGTTTACAGTTTATATTTCTGTTTCGTAGCAGATTTGTTTTATATAACACCCGTGTTATTTCTCATTTAAAAAAAATGTCAAAGTGGCTTGGTACCTAAACGGCTTATGGTGCTTCAAAAAAATATCCTTTTAATAATCAAAATTTAATAAATCTTCGTTTATCAATGCTAATGAACAATTTCCCAAACTGTGATAAGAAAATGTGTAATAAAACGTAATTTTTTTAAAGATTTTTCTCTTATATATTCAATCAATTGTCAACAAATTATTTGTGACTTTTTGTCCTATAAAATTTGTAACTTTCTGTTCTGTGACTATTTGTCCACTGTCCGTTAGAAATGACCTCCCGCACTCAAGTAGAGAAAGATGCCAAGACTACTAATGCTAATTGTTAGACAGAATAATAAGTACATCAGTCATTTTCAATTATATTGATTGGTGCTTAAAAAACTTGTTTCAAATGTTTATTTTAAGGAATTCTCTGATTTCAAAACTTAAATCTTTCTCTTTTGCTTTCGATTGATATTATTTGCATACCATGTAATATTATTCGCTGAACATTCAACTATCTTAGCCAAGTATGTGCACTTCGGAATGCAATCTTTAGAAAAAAAAAATAAACCTGTTTTAAATTATGTACATTGTGCGAGTGTCGTGTTCGACTTATAATCTTTTAATCTTTGAAATAGTCATAAATTACTATGAATATAATTATTCTGTTGCATCAACGTAACTCTATATGCGTGTGTTTTACTTCAAAAGATGTGAATATATTTTAGTTTATTTCAACAAAATTTCCTTCTTCAATTTGCTACTCGTCTACAGAAAAAAAAAACACATTCATTGTTTAGTTTTTGCCATCGAAGTTCTTGATATATATGTTTTTTATGATCTATCTATCAGGTAAATACAAAAAATGAATCAAGAGTTTTGCAAGTACATGGACGGCTGTGAATGAAGGAATAGTTACTTTATGGAAAACTCATCTTACTGGATGGTAGTATTAACCTTAGTCATTTTTCCATCTTTTGCAAATTATAGACAAAGAATAAAATGAAAATTTGTTTTCGATTGCATTCAGTCAGAGAGAAACATATTTCTTGTTTTATTTCAAATAATTGCAGAAGATTTTTAGTACGGATATAAAACTATTCTTAATCTTTTCAAATTTGCAAATATAATTTTGTGGTATTTTTTTGCACGTGGTAGATGAAAATTGTATGATCTAACTTCTTTCAGAGGTCTGTCAAATCTTGAAAATATGACAATTCCGTGAATCACACGTTGCTACATGGAATTCTTGCAAAATTCAGAAACTTGCAGTATGGTTATATTTTATATTTCTCCGTTTAAAAAAAGCAAGTGTTAAAATAAGAAGGTGAAAACGGGAAAAGGGGGAGGGTTGTTACACGACACGTTCTTTGCAATTGAATGTTGAACAAATAGAAACTATCTTACTTTTTTTCAAATATCGAATACACAATCAAATTTCTAACTTGTCATTTTTTTGCAGTCATTATTTTATTGACAAGTTTCTGGAGGCATTTGATTTGACATCAGATAAATGAAGGCGTGGAAATGCATCACTTTTATCCAATCAGCTGTCTTATAAAACAAACTTGTGTGCGATGATGCTTGAATTGAACAGTGTCATTAACTGTAGGCATAGTTTTTTTTATAATGAATTCTACATTAAAAGGATGTTGTTGCTACTGTGGTTTTGTCATATAAAAATAGACAACATTTATTCCTATATTTATCTTCCACTGAGTATATTCATGGCTTGAGGGAATTTAACTCGATAACCCTTATGATTATTATTTAAAAGTTATCAAACGGAACTCAAACTGTTGGAGATGTGGGTTACACGTCAAAATGACAGCAATCGAAAAACAAAAACAACATAAGAACATATAAGAACCATACAGATTAAATGACATACATCGATTTGCTTGCTCAATAACTATAACCATGGAAGTATTATATTGACAGGAACTCAAACAGGCGCACATCAAACGTTCATAGTGCGATGCCGCAAAATCGTTAAGTATCTGTCAATTAACTCGACATGTCATATGGATGCATGGGTTCCGATCAATTTTTTGGAATCTCGTGATTGATCGTAATTATGGAACATACCGAATTAACCGGATGTGTACTTAATTGTCAAGGAAATAACATTTACCGACCATGTCACTAAATGACAAATATGTCAGTTTTTACGGGTTTTGCTCCGTAAAAACAAATGAAAAGAAAGAAACGAAATCCCCGCGACTGTTTTCACAAAAACAAAAAAACTGAAGAGTAAAATAACATTTCAGTTTAAGTTACAATCAATTTAGATAGTAAGATTTTGTATTCATGAGAGGGCCGTTGGCTAAACACGCATAACTGTCATATACATGCTAGGCTTGAAAATCATAAAATTATTATGATAAAGTGCTCCGCTGGGCGCAGCTTGATACGACCGCAGAGGTCGAACCCCGAACAGTTGGGGCAAGTATGGACACAACATTCAAGCTTGATACAGCTCTGAATTTGGACTGTGATTTAATATTTGACACAGCATAAGTTTCTGACACAGAATGAATGTGGTCTAAGAACTTAAAAAAATTTAATTTACCTATTATGGTCCAATATCCAAAATCTAAAAGGTGTACGTACGTACATATGTACATACAGACGGACAGGGGTAATACTTAATGCCCCCTTTGTTACGGGGGGGGGGGGGGGGGGGAGTATAAAAATAGAAGATGTGGAATGATTACCAATGAGACATTTTTTCACAAAAGCCTGAAATGGTACAGAAATTAACTTCTATAGGTCATTGACAGTCTTCATCAATGAGCAAAGCCCAAAGTGAAATCAGCAACATTTTATAGTAATATCTAAGAATAAAATTCCTTTGCAACCTTAACAGCCCATTTAAATACATCATAAAGGTATCAAAATAGAAAATGACATCATAGTCATGGCTAAAAAAAAACAAAAAACCTTAATCAGCAACAATTTACAGTAATATCTCAAAATAAAATTCCTTTGTAACTGTAAAAGTCCATTTAAATACATCATAAAGGTATTAAAAAAGAAAATGACATCATAGTCATGGCTAAAAATAAACAAAAAACCTTTATCAGGAACATTTTATTTTGGCAAATTTTCAATGGGGTTTATTATACTAAAGTTATTGGCAAATTTCCAATGAAATTTATTAATACTAAAGTTATTGGCAAATTTCCAATATACATAATTTAAAACCAGTGTAGCTGAGATATTCAAATGAGTTTAAATTACAACCCCAATAAATTTGCAACCATAAAAACCCATTTAAATACATCATAAAAGTATTAAAAAATTTAAATACATCATAAGGCTATTAAAAAAGAAAATGACATCATAGTCATGACTAAAAATTAAAAAAAAACCTTCATCAGCAACATTTTATATTGGCAAATTTCCAATGAAGTTTATTATACTATAGTTATTGGCAAATTTGCAACGGAATTTATTAACAATAAAGTTATTGTCAAATTTCCGATATACATAATTTAAAAGCAGTGTAGGTGAGCTATTCAAATGAGTTTGAATTACCAACCTTACACTGCTTTTGAATTGTGTTTTGTACTTAAGTAATTGTCCATTAACCTGGAAACCCTTGTTTTTTCCCCTTTTTTGCCCCTTATTCCTTAAAGGTTTGAGCCATAACCCACAAAAGCCAATTCTTACTTTCCGATGGAGTTTATCATACTAGAATTATTGGCAAATTTCCAAAGGAATTTATCAACAATAAAGTTTTTGGCAAATTTCCAATATACATAATTTAAAAGCAGTGTAGGTGAGATATTCAAATGAGTTTGAATTACCAACCTTACACTGCTTTTAAATTATGTTTTGTACTTAAGTAATTGTCTATTAACCTGGAAACCCTTGTTTTTCTCCCTTTTTTGCCCCTTATTCCTTAACGGTTTGAGCCATAACCCCCCAAAACCAATTCTTACCATCCCTTTGTGGGATGGAAACTTGTGGTATAATTTCAGAGAGATCCATACACCATTCCACAAGCTATTGTCTGAAAACTAGAAAAATGCTTATTTGGGCACATTCCTGTTGGGACCAAAACCTTCAGCATATAAAAAAAAAACCATAATTCACTTTTTAATGAAATCAAACAAACTTTAGTTTTGGACCCTTCGGACCTCAATGTGGATAAATCTAAAAACGAGGCCCTAAATCCAAAAATCTTAATACACTGTTAGATTCAGCATATCAAAGAACCCCATATATTCAATTTTTGTTGAAATCAAACAAAGTGTAATTTTGGACCCCGATTTGGACCAACTTGAAAACTGGGCCCATAATCAAAAATCGAAATACATGTTTAGATTCAGCATATCAAAGAACCCCAATAATTCAATTTTTGTTAAAATCAAAATAAGTTTAATTTTGGACCCTTTGGACCTTAATGTAGACCAATCTAAAAACAGGACCCAAAATCCAAAAAATTAATACACGGTTGGATTCAGCATATCAAAGAACCCCAAGAATTCAATATTTGTTAAAATCAAACTAAGTTTAATTTTGGACCCTTTGGACTTAAATGAAGACCAATTTGAAAACGGGACCAAAAATTAAGAATCTAAATACACGGTTAGATTCAACATATCAAAGAACCCCAATATTTCATTTTTTGATGAAATCAAAGCATATCCTATTATTTTCTTTTATATATAAATCAGAAATAACCAATTTAAGGTAGATGGGGTGTCTAAATTATAATCCATAGAATTTTTTAATAATTTGCCAAAATGTAGTTTATATCATGCTTATTTAAAAATAATAATAAAAAGAATGGGTCACGGGGCTTATTTTCACGCTACAGGTTGTGCAAAATTGACAGATTTTGTATAGATTATGCATGGAAAACCCAATTTTCTGACATAAAACGAAAACTACACCATAGAATTTTGAGATAAAATATGAGAAGATAGCTCTAATATTATGCTTTCAGATAAGAAAAAGAAAAAATGGGGTCACCGGGCCCGTTTTCTTGCTACATAATAAAATAGATAAATTCCTAACACATTCTATTGTAAAAGTAACTTTATCTGAATTATCTGCCCTTACATTTGAGTTGCCTCCCCTTATGTCGCAAAGTTGGAAAAAATTGAATCAAACAAAAGTATTCTGATTTTTGTAAAATACAACCATAGATATAATAAAACATGTCATTTTCTATATTAAAATGAAAATTCTTACACATGAATTACCCACTACTCTCAAAATTTGCACATTTTATTAAAGGTCTAGACCGATTATTTCCTGGTATTTCAAAATCCAAGAAGGAGGAAGACACCCTATCTACCTTAAAATGGAAAATTAAAAAAAAAAAAAAAAAAATAGGAAAAAAAGGGGAAAAAAAAGGAAAAAATTCCCCCCCCCAAATATTTTGAACCCCCTTATGATTCATCACCCCCAAAATCAATCCCAGCCTTCCCTTTGTGGTATGGTACCTTGCAGTACAATTTCATAAAGATCCATACACTTACACACAATTTATTGTCCTGAAACTAGAAAAATGCTTGTTTTTTGCCCTTTTTTGGTCCCTTATTCTTAAAATTTTGAGGCAATTACCCCCAAAATCAATCCCAGCCTTTCCTTTGTGCTATGGTACCTTGCAGTACAATTTCAGAGAGATCCATACACTTGAACACAAGTTATTGTCTGGAAACTAGAAAAATGCTTATTTTGGCCTCTTTTTGGCCCCTTATTCCGAAACGTTATGGGCAATTACCCCCAAACTCAATTAAAGCTTTCCCTTTGTGACATGGAACCTTCTAGTACAATTTCAGAAAGATCCATACACTTACACACAAGTTATTGTCCTGAAACTAGAAAAATGCTTGTTTTTTGCCCCTTCCTTTTTTGACCCCTAATTCTTAAAATTTTGAGGCAATTACCCCCAAAATCAATCCCAGCATTCCCTTTGTGATATGGAACCTTGTGGTACAATGTCAGAGAGATCCATACACTAACACACAAGTTATTGTCTGGAAATTACAAAAATGCTTATTTTTGGCCCCTTTTTGGCCCCTAATTCCCTAACTGTTGGTACCATAACCCCCAAAATCAATCCCAACCTTCCTTTTCTGGTATTGAACCTTATGGTAAAATTTCATAGAGATCCATTCACTTAAACTAAAGTTATTGTGCGAAAACCAATGTGTCTTCGGACGACGACGACGACGACAACGACGACGACGACGACGACGACGACGACGACGACGACGACGACGCCAACGTCATACCAATATACGACCGCAAAATTTGTTTGCGGTCGTATAAAAAGTAAACGGAAAAGTTTTTATAAGCAATTATTATCGCGTTTCCTGCTAACTTTGACAAATATTTTAATTAAGTGTTAACTGAAAGAATTTCCAACAAAAATTTAATTCAAAAGTTGGTTCATAGCGGCGGAGACCGAGGGAGGTTAAAGGGCTTTGATCGAAAAAAATATCAAATATTTTGATTAATTGTTTATTGAAAGTCCAATGGTAAATATTTCATGCAATCCAACACAACAAGAAATAAAAACATAAATTGCTTAACATACGGTGTAAGATGTTTCAGAACTGTTAAGCATTTACACACATAAATAAATTCAAATTTGGTTCCCATGATAAAATTTCAAGAATAACAAAATTATTATATTACTTAGGGCTCATCATGGTGATCGTTCTTTAAATGCATCCAAAAATATTTAAAGCCATTCGTAAAAAAATCTGTCAAACGTGCGTGTAATAATTAACCTCTTTCAATCTTTAAAACATATTTGATAAATACGTTAATAACATTTTTCTACATTGAGACGATAGAGAAAACCATAAATAGTCTTGTTACATTCGATTAAAATTTACAACCCTTTAACTTAAATTTGAGCTATCCTTCGCCATCTTACACACTACACGCGCATCACATTGTTTTCCGCAAACACCCGACTTTAGGTACATGCAATTTTTAATATCGGATATGTCCCAATTTCCAAGTTCCAATGATTAAAACATATTAAACAAAACCAAAAATAAGCTTGCCCTCTTTCCGAGTGCAGTTAATTTTCTTATGTCATTCTGTTAAAAATGGACCGATGTTTTAGATCTGTTCAGCTTTTGCCTTCATTGATTGAACGAAAACAGGTGTCGTTATTCATGTGGCAATTCACAAATAACCACGATAGTTTCCGTGTTTATTTCCTTTGTCAGGTAGATAAGACACTCGATACAAAATCACGTGATAAGACCAGCTTCAGTTGACAGAACAGGCGAAGGCGGCATCACAGATACCCCACAAAGGAGTTATCACGTACTTGACAAACTGAGTCGGAACATTTTGTTTTCTTAAAGAAATCAGTGGGATGGGAATGTGCTATGGGAATGTGCTAATTATTCGTTGGAGTTCCTGTCAATATAATACTTCCATGCTATAACATGTTAAACGTTGTCCTGCGAACAGAATATTGAGAATCGACACTTAAGGTGAAAATGCGTATTCCCATCCCCCCCCTCTCTCTCTCTCTCTCTCTCTCTCTCTCTCTCTCTCTCTCTCTCTCTCTCTCTCTCTCTCTCTCTCTCTCTCTCGTCAGTATTTTGTTTTGATATAACTGCATTTAATTTTTTTGAAATAGTTGAAAATAATCTTATAACTGAATTGTGACTGTTTGTCCGTGACATTTTGTTTGTGATGTTTTGTCCTGTGACTTTCTGTCCTTGTGTAATCATAATTACAAGTTAAATACAACTATTAGTGTATAACCATAATCACAAGTAGGAAACAAGCTATTTTGTATTTTAAACTAGAGTCACAATGGGCCAACCCACTATAACAGAAACTATATATAAACGTGTTAAACAAAAGTGCACTTGCTGAAATATGTGTCCTATTTTACTTATTATGACTAAATTCATCTGTACGTCTAAACACTGCTAAGGTCTCCATAGTGCACTAAGGACTTATAATATGCCACTAAGGACTAAAAGGGGTGCTGTTACATGTACATTGTTTTCATATTATGGTAGAGATTGATATTAAATACATAAATTCCAAATTTTATAGAAAAAGAACCACAAAAAAATGAGTTATTGAACAATATATAGTGGCACGTGCCGTTTTTTCTTTGATATGGCCGAAAATCAGTGAAACGATTGACACGAGCCAACTTATATAACAACTGTTAAAGAATCATAATCTTTTTTCATTTTAAATAATTAACAATTGTAAAGACTGGTGCTAAATATGTATAATTAAATATTTTATTCTTATGTACAAAGATTAAAATGACAAATCATTTTGTTTTTGTTTTATTTCTCTTCCGATAAAGTTATCTGCGTGCATGGTTTTTATGTGCATCAACTATTGAGTTAGAATGTGATCAGCTTTTAAAATGTTTATGTATGAAAGAGTTATCAAGACGAAAGGAATAAAAATGTCGACAATAAAAAAAATGATATTCTATGCTCAAAATAGATATAAGAAGTTGTGGTATGAGTGCTAATAAGTCAACTCTCCATCCAAGTCACAATTTGTGAAAAGTTAACCATTATCGGTCAAATTTCGGCCTTCAACACGGAGCATAAAACACTTATGAACCACTTCAACAAACGACAACAACTGAACAACAGGTTCCTAACTTAGGACAGATGCAAACAAATGCAGCGAGTTTATATGTTCAAAAGCCTTATTATACGAATAATTCCCGAGACTTACGTTACAATGTTCTCAATTTTTTCAGAATCGTATGTGTTAATTTAGAGCAAAAGATATAATTTTGACAGAAAAAAATATGATTCGTACAAATTTAAATAGCTTAGAAAACATCCTTTAACTAAATGATGAGAATTTTTTTTAATTTGTAATACTTATTACTTCATAATCTATCTCTGACACGACTTCTCGTCCAGAATATGCATGAAATGTTTGTCACTGGACGTTAAGCAGTCAACACTCAATCAATCAAAGTTTGCTCTTAAAAATGAAGTTAACAATATAAGCTACAATTGTATCCATCACTTGGTGTCTGTTGTCTGTGTGTACCGTAAACAAACTGAATTTGTTTTTGTCCAGAAATATATTCCTTAAACGAGTTTAGGTATGTAAATATATTCATAGGGTTATGTGATAGTTGAAATTATTCAGTGCAATCATTTTGTGTCCGTCGTCGTCTTGCATACATATCAAATGTTGTATCCACTGTTTGCTGTTCATGTGTTCGTCGTCTGTTTTTATGGCAGGCAGGCCTCGGTCTTTAAATTTTAGCCTCCACTTAAGTAATGACCAATCATAGAGGTGTGCTTTTTTTCTCTCGGGACAAACATTTTTTCTTTGCTAAAAAAAAAAACTAAACAATTTTCTATATTTTATCATAAATTAACCGATGTATACTAAGGATTTTCTTATCCCAGGCGTATAACCTTAGCCGTATTTGGCACAAATTTTTGGAACTTTTAGTCCTCAATGCTCTTCAAATTTGTATTGTTTTGGCTTTCGAACTTTTTTGATCTGAGCGTCACTGATGGGTCTTATGTAGACGAAACGCGCGTCTGGCGTATTAAATTATAAGTCTGGTACCTTTTGATAGCTATTATTTTTTTGTGTCTCTGTCCTGTATGTTCTCTCATTTATTTGTATTGTAGTACTGTCATGTAATCTTGTCATTTTAATGATATATTTAACATTTCCATAAAAGCGGGAGGTTTGGCTAGCCACAAAACCAGGTTCAACCAACCATTTTTTCTGAATATGTCCTGTACCAAGTCAGGAAAATGGCCATTGTTATATATAGTTCGTTTCTGTGTGTGTTGCATTTTAGTGTTGACTGTCTGTTGTGTCGTTGTTCTCCTCTTATATTTGATGTGTTTCCCTCAGTTTTAGTTTGTAACCCGGATTTGTTTTTTTTCTCAATCGATTTATGAATTTCGAATAGCGGTATACTACTGTTGCCTTTATGTATACTTTAGATTTCAAACTATACAAGATAAATTAAAAAAAAAAAGATTTAAAAACAATGATTTATCCCTAAGTATGTTTACGGTAAACAAATCTAATGTCTGGGTTATTTTTTTATGCAAATCATTAAATTTTTATTTTATTTAAGATAATAGTGTAACCAGTTATGTAATGTGACACGTGTCTTACGGTTCACGGATTTTCGGAAAAATAAAAAAAAAACCGGTACGTGCTTAAACATTGTTCAATTATTCATTTATTTGGTGTCTTCAACCAACAACAAACAGGGGCGGATCCAGACCTTGATGTCTGGGGGGCACCATGAGACCAAAATCAAATATGTATTTAAAGATGTATATATGCGAGTGTGGGTGGTAATGGTTTGGGTTGTCATATCATCGTTTTTATAGTTCTATATCTTTATTTTTTTTATTGTTTATTCTTCTGCCAATTGATCTGTATTACAATTGTCATAAACATTCATGTAATATTTGCCACTGGACGTTAAACATCCAACAATCCCCTCTTTATTCTGTAATTTATATTTATTTATATTTACTGGTCCCATTATTCTCTTTTCTGTAAACCCCATCAGTGACCCCATTCATATCCTCATAAATGGTGACCCATTCCTAGCCTCATACATGTATTTACGTGGTAATTGAAACAGGAAAAATTTACTGTCATAAACAATGACACTCATTTTTTTATGGAAAGAGGAAGGGGGGGGGGGGCAGTTTTTTGAAAACTAATTGTTGGTTTTCTTTGAAAATAAGGAGTGAAAAGAAAATACGACGTTCAGTTTTAAAAAATCTTGTTTGAAAAAAAAGTTTGTTGTTGAATAAAGTCACTAAAAAGACAGTTTTTAAGAAAGAAAAATCACAAAAATGGTAATGAGAGAATTTTGTTATGAAGACATATCCCATATATCGATACTCACATTCTTGACACTAAACATTTATTTGTACATATTTGTTTAAAACACAGATTTTGGTTAGTAATTTCTTTCCTGATCAGAAGATTTTACCTGTTAATCGATCTTAATCTGTGATATTGTATCAAAAACCAATAAAAATATTCGTACTTTTCCAATCAACATGTACCTGTATATAGTTTACATCTAATCTTTTGAAAAGAGACATTACACACAGCTGTCAATATTTATAAAAAGTTAAGGATTTATTTTTCATATGTTTTTGTATAAATTTAGTGCTTTTTAATGTTCATACAAACAAATAAAGACTTCTGTAATATATATTTATCAATATATGAAGTATATGTGGTATGATCGCCAAATTATGTTCAAAACAATAAACGAAAAACAAATTACAGGTAAAAAAAAACTCAGATAAGCTACAAGTAAATTCGCGCAAACATAATACCATTTCTCTGCGCAATTGTAATGTTTGTCATTTTCAAATTCCCGCAAATGTAGGTCGCCGATGGGTATTATATCTATGTGTGAACATCACCTAGACACTCAAAATGTGTTGTTTGAAATTATAAACATGGGCAGTAATACACAGTTGTAATTATTATACAATATTCCTACATGATAAACGAATTTGGTAATTGTCATTTTTTGCGGGGAATATAATAATTTGTCCCGTTATTTAACTGCTAAATCCGGTGGACTTACCGATATTTCGTACGACATGTAGTGTACATCATGTACATCAATCCAAACGAATACTAGTTTTTTTATTCTTTGAATTAAGTTTTAGTTTTTAATCGGGACAAATTTTATTTGATACGAAATTTATTTATCAGTACAAAAAAAAAAACACACAAAAAACGTTTTATCGGCTTACTATGCAGCAACAAATATAACCTTAATGAGACCTGTTATGTTCAAAGTTGTATGAACAAAATATTCTTTTACTAGTATAAATTGCAATGATTTTTACATGCAAACTAAAGAAATATTAGCAAAAATAAGTGCCTTGTATTTTAACAAAGATCGAACACAAATTCCCGTCACTATGGAACATTAATATAATTTTTCAAAAAGTAGTAAAAAAATATTAAATATCTTATGTGATAGTTATTTTCGATCTTCAATATATCTTTCTATGAGCAAACTCGCTATAGTTATAATGAATGCAATAGAGTACATTTGATGTTAAAAAAAATATGCACAAATCGATCTTGTTCATTATTTAAAATTGCCAAACGCGGGAGCTGAAATCGTACTACGTGATCTGAAAAGTTTGCACGCCTGACCTAGGCTGTCTTCCTTCCTCTAATACCAACTATACAAATACAAGAAATACCATATCTTCGACTGTTCGTATTTATATTTTCTCTTATTACTCTCATTTTATATTTTATGCATGAGTGCAATATTGGGAATGGTTTATTCCCCAACAAGCTAACTAAATAAATTAATCAACCCTCTAGCTGATCAGACTTTGATACAACTTCTATCAGTCAATACGGAGTGAAGCATCTTTATTTTTTCACATAGGCTTTTTGGGGATTATTGTACGTCCAGTGACATATATTACATGCATGTCAGAACATGAAAATAGACAATAGGTACTGTTAGAACCATGTTCACATTATTATACATTATAGCCAACAGTTGTGATGATGACGAATTTCTTAAACTGTTCGAGAACAATCTAATTGAAATATAAACGCAAGTTAGATATCGACCTGTATTTAAATCAGATTGGTTCTTGATGTTTCTCTCTTATATTCAATATACATGTATATTTGAAATTGCGACTATCTATATAAATTTGTTATCATATTGATAGATGTCACACTGTATAGCAAGTGATATTGTTCGCTGAACGTTAAACGAGTCACAGCAGTCATAATTAGATTAACTGTGTTGGAAACGTCGCGAATGGGAATTTAAAAATGAAAACAAAATAAGAATAATTTTAGGGAAATCTTTCCGTATTATATATATGAGCGGCCTCGGTGGCCAAGTACATTTAATCCAAGTAGTCGGACTATTGTGTCACTAGCCTGTCGAATTCTGCACTTGGCAGGAGCCCTCGACTCCAAACTTAATTGATTAGTTTGATTAGATTGATTGTCAGTTTTCCTACCGAAGGTCTGCGGTTCTAACCGGGCATTCCGGCTTCCTCCCCCAATAAAAAAACCGTCACGATATGGCACAATAGTTCTGAAAAAGGCGTTAAACGCCAACAATTAATCAATCAATCAATCAGTATTATCTCACCAATGTATCGTGATTGTTTTGTAACAAACGAAAAGTTTTCTGTTTTTATTAACACCGCTGGTTTCCACTTGAAATTTTCACGGGAATTTATGGTCTTTACTTAAGTCTTGTGTTATGTCATCCATATCAATAAAATTGCAAATTTGAAGTGAGATTTAAAAACGTCTTGGATAAGTGAGAGCTGTATCTATGCCAGAACAGTAGTATCGAATATACCATATTAATATTGCACACGTATACGTATTTTTACATCGCGATGACCGTGAGGGCATTCCGATGTATTGCTATCGCCTAGATTTCCATTACGTAACTTTCGTTTTGGGTTTGTAACCGATCTATAAACATGATAAATACGTGGATATTAACGAGTGCAAAATAACATTCCTTATCGTTTGTTATAAATACATCTCTTCAATGAATACTGATAACAATATTTTTGTTTAAAACATATATTAATAATATGAAAATGTTTTGTCATTGCATACAAAAAAAAAAAGAAAAAAGGATTTCCCAAATACACGCAATTACCGTCTATTTCAAATCTGTTTTGATATGGTAAATTCTGAGGGTAACTTTTATAAACCTTAATAAATATACATGTATAAATTTTGTATCTTTAAATACCGGTTTCAGCAAATAATAGTAAACTTTTTGTCGCCGATATACAATTAATAAATAATTAAAATAAACTAACATTAATTTGAAAAATAAAACCAACGACATTTATAGACAAAGAATTTTTTAAGTCCTCAACAAAACAACAGAAATAAATAATCAACAGATGATACTCTTTATTTATTTTTATTCGAAAGTTACGCTTTTAATTCTAGCAAATATTTCTCAATTTTAAATGTATCATCAATCAGAAGGGGCGTAACTCGTAGTATCATACTAGAAAACTGAACGGATCTAAAAACGGTCTGACAAATTTAAAAGGATTTTTTTAGGTTTGGTCTGATTTCGTCTGAAACCGTCTTAACAGACTGAAATGGACGCAAGCATAATCTGTCTTGTTTATCTTGACATGACTGAACGGACTTAACACGGTATATTTTGACAGCGTCTGAAAGTCTGAAAAAGTCTTGACGTTTTTCTCTAGCGGTAAATCCAGTCGATCAGACCAAAATGACCGTTTCAGACTTAAATATTGCTACTAGTGTGGTATGTTTAACATGTTTTCAGCTTTTCGTTGATCATCATAAAATATGTTACAACAAGCTTGAAAAAAAAAATAAGAGTTACACTTCTTTGATGAAAATTCAATTTGAAAATATTTTATGAATAACACTATTCTGCAGTAAAAACATCTTGTAGAGTTTGAGTTAAATATGTTAAGTAAGGCTTTTTTTTCAATTTAAGTTTATTGCAAGGTTCAATGCAAGCAATACATTTGTTGCTTAGGCTTTAATTTCATAGAAGTGTTTTGCATACTGATTGTCTTTTTGTAGTTTTTTAGTTTTAATAGAGTGTTGTCAGGTTGTCAACGATATCCCTTTGGTATATCCCATCTAAATTTAATCGAATTCACATTTTACGAATTCAGCATACATTTAACCTTCGATATCTCCATTAACCTGTATTTAAAAATTATGCATTGTACTTATCATTATGAATGAATTGAATGTGACGGTTTTATACTGAAAGATTTTTATTCAGAAATAGTTCATCATGTTTATATTTTTCCTACATCATGTACATTGCTTCTTTTGTAGTCTGCTCACAAAAAATATCACAACCTGGAAAGGAACTCACATTCGGTAAGCTGTATAAAATTTAATATATCTCTTTTTATATGTTTTTAATAAGTATTGTGCCTATGTAATCATGTTGTAATTTCAAAGACATAATATATTCTGATGTTTTAGTATCGGCACCAACTTTTGTGATTCGTAACTATTTGCCTCTAAGTTTAAAATTGTCATTTGAAAAATAAACCTATTTAAAAGGGATACCAGACTTATAATTTAATACCCCGGACACGTTTACTCCTCATAACACTCACAAGAATTGATTGTTCTACTCAATTCAATGAACGCACAAATCAATGACAAAGTTGAAGATCAAACGATCTATTACTTTTTACTTTTACTTCAAATTAGACATCAGCTTGATTACATTTGAATAAAGATCGTGTAACTTATAGTGATAGTCTGTACAATCATATCTACTTGTATGGAAATCAGGTTCAAAGATTTGTAAAGGATACTTATATAACCTATATAGATAAAACGAGATATAGTGTATATTTCAGTGAGACAGAAACCAAACGACAACTACAACACACAAAATATCTCAGTTGTCTGAGGTGTCTAAGGGTCTGTGTCCTACTCATCTTAGATTTTAATTTTAGAGTGAAGTAAAAAATATAGATGGACTTACCAGTAAAATCGTTGGAGGTAATAATGCTGACATAAGTGAGTACCCTTGGCAGGTTTCTTTACAGTTGAGAAGTGGTGGGAGTTGGTATCATATTTGTGGAGGTTCTATCATCAACAACAACTGGGTTGTCACAGCTGCTCACTGTATTGATGGAAGTTCGTAAGTTTTCTTTTTCAATTCATGAGTTTATTTGGGAGCTAATTTTGAGTTTAGACGGAAGGTTAAAACACATTCTGTAATCCAATATTTAGAACTCGTCATGTTAACTACAAATTAGAATTAAATATTAGAGGCAGAATAAAGAAAACAATTGTAACAAAAATACTGAACTCCAATGGAAATTTAAAAAGGTGGGAAGTCCATAAAACTGACCAAAAGAAAAACGCCATCAATCAACGGAACAAATAAACAAACAAATGTCATATTCCTGACTTGGTACATACATTTTTCGAAGAAAATCTTGAGTTATAGCCGACTATACAGTATGAGTTTTTCTGATTGATGAAGGCCATACGGTTGCCTGTAATTGCTTACATTCACTTTATTTGAACTTATGAATAGTTGTCGTTTTTTTTTAAATTAATTAGATATAGGAAGATGTGTTATGAGTGCCAATGAGACAACTCTCCATCCAAGTAACAATTTATAAAGGTAAACCATTATAGGTCAAGGTATGGCCTTCAACACGGAGCTTTAGCTCACACCGAACAGCAAGCTATAAAGGGCCCCGTTTTATAGCTGGCTAATCCTCCTGTTCTTTGAAGACTTTCACTTTCAATAATTATTTTGTCATTGATTCTAGTTGTTATAAATTGTCCATCTGGATTATGACATGTTGATATGTTTCCAGTCTTAATAGTTAACAGTTGGTGCTCTTGATAAAGGACATTCTAATCTTCCCTCCCTGAAGTCCCACTCCAAAAAATACAAACTGAACCATATTACATGTAATATACCGATTACATTTTAATGTATTTGTTTCTAGTCTGTAGTTGTCTATGTATGAATCATTTAATGTGCTTTAAGAAATCTTATCATTTATTTGATAGTCTCTGAAAATAATGACCTTCTGGTCTAGACTCAGATGAATTTAGTGGTTTTACAAGCTGTATATGCATATTCTATTAGTTGAGATAGTACGCTAACCTGAGGTTGATTTTCGTTAACCTTTTTTGTTTGCTTGTTTTTTGCGTATGAATTAGTAGTTTCTACATTTCTATGAACGATACGATATCATGCATACACGAACCTTCAAATGAAAATGTTAATATCTTGATTTCATCTTATTTTGTATTATTGTGGTATGCTATTACGAGTTAACACTTTCAGTTACTTCATAAGTGCTGTGTTTTTTATTTTCGTGTTCTTGTTTATCTTGTTTATAGAACGAATACCCTTCGGATTGCCGCTGGGATGACAGGATTGTCAGATATTCAAGAACAGTAAGAGCCTTAAACCGGGTTATTATGGTAAGTTTTTATGTAACTATTATTACGGACTTTTATACCTTAAAAGTCAACAAGATAAAATCTAATTGCCAGAAGCGTGTTTTGTTAAACAAGTAAGACACAGCAGTGACGATAAAAACAACTCAGTTTGAATGCAAGATCAAATATAAAGTTGAAAAAGCACTAAAACACTAAAAACAATTAAGAGTTACCGAGGAAACTTTGGCGTGGACTATCTATGCTTTCGGACGAATAAATTATATTTTGATGCAATTTCAACATTTGGCAAACAGAAGAGAATTCTCAAGACAGAAGACAAAACAAAAGTTTGAAAAACAATGGTAGCATCAAAAATATAAAGAACATTATTCTAAGAAAAAGGTGCTTAATACTGAACTCCAATGGAAATTTAAAAAGGTGGGAAGTCCATAAAACTGACAAAAAAAAACGCCATCAATCAACGGAACAAATAAAAAAACAAATGTCATATTCCTGACTTGGTACATACATTTTTCGAAGAAAATCTTGAGTTGTAGCCGACTATACAGTATGAGTTTTTTCTGATTGATGAAGGCCGTACGGTTGCCTATAATTGCTTACATTCACTTTATTTGAACTTATGAATAGTTGTCGTATTTGTAAATTAATTAGATATAAAAGATTAGAAAAAACACTGATCAGACGCATAACCAAAATATCAAAAAGTAAAGTTCAACAGAAAGATTACTTCAAAAGCATCTTAACAATTTTGCACACTTTGAAAACGAGCGGACACTGGGTTAATTGTCTGATAGACACCAGTCAATGTGTTTATTGTGTAAAAAACAAATCATTTTGGCTGAATTTCAGCGTGCAATATTGGAACTGTTTCCCTACAGGACGGACTATGTATTCCATGCAAAGTGAACAAGTACGGCTACAAATGCTTGGATGATTGCAAGTGCAATCACTCAGAGAGGTAATAGTTATTAAAGAAAAACCTTTTGTATTTTTACACAAGTGACATTAAGAACGCTTTCATATGTCAATGATATAATAAAGGTATCATGGTTAACTTAAACGAGTTGTGTTTTATACGATAACATCATTGAAACTTCACATAAAGGACCTAAAAACAAAGAGGTCAATTATGAGTTACAAGGTGTACAAGAAGTTATTGATTCGATGAACATTCGTCTCCTCTTTAGGGTAGGAAGAAAATTGTTAATCATGACAAGTTAGAAATGAATGGATAAGGTTAAGTCAAGGGTTTCTTTAATGAGCAAAACATAGCGCATTAGTTAATATTTCATGATGAAATAATCGAAACAACTACTTGGATTGCATTTCATTTATTTTCTTTCATATAGTTTACCACTACTTATAATTACTTAAAAAAAACATACATGTAGAGTTTATCATCTCTGAGTAGATACAGTAGATACAGCCGAGGAATTCAGCACTCAAATTTTTTTCTCATTTTTTTAATAACACTAATGCATACCATTTCATATATTTTTAACTCATGCTATACACGTAGCTATCATGATTAAGCTATTTTATGGTGAGAAAAGTAGATTTCACAAATATTTAATACATTTAAGGTAGATCATAAGTATATGTTTCCCGAGATAGAATTTTCTTATACTTTGCCATAATGAAAACTTTACAATGTTTGGTAATTGTTTAAATATTTTGATTAATGCAACACATCATCAAATTGTCTTCATATAAATTAACAGTCTAACCAATAAAATTGCACATCTGTCTACAAATTTGCAGGTATGGGCAAATAACTAGACTGATTGTGTACTGCGAAAGTACATTCCAAGATGGCGGTATACCATGAATCTACCTTAAAATTGTGGTTCTTTGCTACCGTATGTGGTCAAATCGACATCTTATTAGTTGAAAATGCTCATTAACAACCTGGTCATGTATTTGTTCTTAATTTACCGACTAAACATTTATCATAAAACTTCTGACAGTGGCATATTGCAGCGTCTCATCCCTATCACTCATTACATAGTACACCCGATAATTGTTAAATATCCTTTGAATTAAGATAGATAAATGAAAGCTTATCGATCATTACTAGTAGATTACAGTTTGAACATTGTGTTATGATCTTTAAATATTTTCATAGGTACTAACATTGATTATGTTAACTTTAACGTTTCTTTATCCTGAGATATATCTATTTTGGCATTGAACAAGGTCATTTTTTTCCTAGACCGGAAGTACTGTAAGATTGGTACTTTCATTTAGTTTTTGTGTTGTGTTTTATATCGTGTAGTCTTATTAAAGATCTGTTCAACTAAATCTATTGGGTGCGTAGTAAATGAATATTTGTCTTGGATACACGATTTTTTATTAATTACTTGTTGTTGGCTTTGAATTATTAACAGTTATTACTATTTCATCGGTACTCCAGGTAATTTTTGTTTTATTATGTGATTTATGCTTTGTATAAATCTGATGAGTCAAGCCCTTTTCCAACAATTCTAAAGCAAGTTCTTATGTTGTAATGTTGTCCCGGGTAAAAATCATTCAAATGTCAAAAGTGTTGTATCAAAACTGTCTTAGACTATCAGTTTCAGGAGTAAGAAAACAAAACGTTTTATGAATGAAATAAATATTTTATATAAATTTATTTATGGCAAATAACCGCATTTGTAAAAATCCCTGTAAGCACATAAGTACGTACGCCTGGCTAGTGGTAGCCTCAGGGACCGAACGTCCATCGTCATTGTCGTCGAAGCAGTGGTAGTACATTTCATTTTATGTAGTCACAACCTGTTGTCCCTTTATATCATATCAACTCTTCAAAGTTGGAATTACGCTTTTGAATTTTGAAAATTCTGACTTCAAGCATCAAGCATCAACGGAAAGAAATGTATTGTCGTAATGCGTATTTTGAGCATCTTGAGCATAACAATTGGAACCGTTTATTATTCCGACTGCGACTGGGTACATGCCTCTTCTAGCTGTTGCACTGTAAGCCCATGATAATACCTAGCAAAGTAAAAGGTGTGAGGTAAGTACGCAGAATTGAAGCTAGTTGATTTTAGGTGTATCAGGAATACATTTTATTATTTTTCTATTTTGATCGTTTAAATTTAAAGATGCCTACCATTAAAGATTGCGATTCTCATTTTTTTTTAAGGTGCGATGCAAAAAAAGGATGTATTAGAATGACAGTAACAACAATAGATGCCGGAAATAAAGGTATTTACTTTTAAATTTAGCGGAACGTACTTATTTGAAACTATGTATATGAAATCCAACAAAATTAAAGTATCAAATATCTTATGTGCCAAAAAAAGACAATTAGGCATAACGCATCTACGAATGAAAGATATTATATAAAAGGACACTAGCTACGATAAAGACAACAAATAGAAATGATTTTTATCTTTTTTCAAACATAACTAAATGCATTATACTGAATAAATAACTTGCTATTAGCAGCAAGGTAGATTAATTTTGCTGTAGCCAAAAACGAATCACTTGATATAGATACTTTATTATCATTTTATGCTCTGTGTATTTTTTCCTATATTATACTTTTGTAATTCTTTTAGATATTAAAGTAAGTTATAAACAAATTAAACATTTGAGTTAATATAGATGTAATGAATTTGGCAGCTAATAAAACATAAGGAGATGTGGCATGAATACCAATGAGACAATTATCTACCAGTGTTCAAATGAAGTGGATGTAAGCAATTATTGGAAACCATACGGCCGGCACAATGAGTAAAAATGATGACATATAGTCGGCTATAAAAGGCCCCATCATAAGAAATGTGAATCAATTCAAACGACAAAACTTATTTACAACAAAATAATTTACGAAAATCAATATGACTGACATAAACCAATGACAACCACTGAACTACGGGCTCTTTGATACAGTTTACAAGGAGTTATAACGTTAAAATTATGAGTAGATTTCTTGTTAATTGTACTATAGTATTAGGTAATCAATTGGGCTACAAATATTTAGACAACACCTGGCAGCAAACAACAAAAATACGATTGAAAGGAAAGTGAAAGATCATTGGTATAAAAATAAGTTGATGTATGAATGCCGACCGTGCGAGGGCAGTATAACCAGTCAAGTTCGTTAAAAACTCCCATCATCATTGCCAATGAGACAACTCTCCTCAAGAGATCAAATGACACATAGATTAACTACTATATGTCACCGTACGGCTTTCAACAATGAGCAAAGTCAATACTGTATAGTCAGCTTATGTTATGCTTATCTATTTCATTGAGAAATCGAAAATGAAAATAAAACAAATCTAGTTTGTTCGGTATTGGTAATTTACTCTCAGAGGATTGTCAATTTTGAAGTATTCAAAATTATTGTAATACAAGTAGTACGTTGGGCAGGACAAGACCTTTCAAACCATTGATGATATTTCTTTGAAACATACGATATCCTCCATTTGTTATGCAAACACGTTCTGATCAATAAATAGCATTGGTATGAATCTTAACAATGTTAACCGAAAGTCAATAAATTGTGTAAGGATATGTTTTGACATAAGATTGTTTTCTTGCATGTCTTAGTAGAATATAGTTTCACATCACAGAATGTTACTACTATTTATCTGTTCCGAGACAAAGTTTCAAACAGAGAAGGTAAGTAAATATATACATGTAGTTGTATACAACATTTAATTATGCAATTTCCTTTTTACTTTGCACCGTAATTTTATTTCTTTTGTGAAGCTCGGAAATATGGAAAATTGTTTTCAGTAAAGAGAAACGCACTCAAATATAGTTTGTTGATTGAGTAGTCGTTGTAAATCGTCGGAAATCAATGTATTTATATCTACACATATGTAAATATTCGTTGGATGTACGTTACTAAAAACTTTAAACCAACTACATAAGTGAAGGGAAAAAACCCAAAAAAAACGGTTATCATTATTCTGCATAAAATGTAGACCCTTGTTAATCTATCTATCAAGCTGCATGACTGAGGGGAAGTATGCATATTCAACCGTGTAAACCAATGGTTTGCCACTTAGACAGTCTTTGATCCACAAACTTCTATAGTTATTACGCAAGACAATTAAGCAGGGATCATGTGATTATTTTGACACATTGAATCATTTTCATTTGATATTAGCTAACACAAGTCCAGTGAAATCTAAAGTGAATTTATTTTCTTCAAAAGTTTAACATACTCAGACACAAAAGCCACAGGTAAAAAGTACAAATGAACTTTGGAATAGAGCCGACCTATAATCAAGGACGTGTACACAGTAGATCAGGTTCATTTTCTGTAAACATATAAAAACAACTCCGGATCCTTTTGAGCTTGACCTCTCTTAGTATTTCATTAAATTATGCAAAATTCTTTTCTGTCTAAAGAAAAGTTTTGATAGTCTTATTCATACGTGCGAGAACGTAAAACATACATGACATAATGCAACATTCCCAACAAGCAATTTCAGTTTAATGTTACTTTTTCTTATGATTTTTTCAAACTCAGCTTTAGAACTATATCGATCACATTGAAGAAAAGTAAAACTTGAAATCAACTCGAAGTATTCTTATAATTACAGATTTGAAATGCGTTCTTCTGGGGGAGGTTTTTGAATAACACATAAGACTGTGTGTTTTATTTGGATTTAAAACTAAAAATGACAAGAATAAACACGATACTTAAGTTTTTTTGATAAACCAACTAAAGTCAGTTCTGAATAGAAGTGATCGGAAACAAAGCAAAACAACGCATGATACAAAATATCAAGTATTCACCGAAGATCTCTTTAATGTATTTGAAAAATGAAAAACCAATTGATGATGAATAAACATTGATAGTCATACAGATATAAATAAAACGTGAACAGACACATTTTAAGTGACGTCAGCGCAGTTTTGGTTCTTCCCCTGTATATTTTATTGCAGTGTCAATTATATAGCGCCACTTTACTTTGACTTTACTCTTCTGAAGTTCTGTTATTTTATTCTATCGCTTTATTTCATCGAACTTATAGGGCCAACATCCATGGAATTGATTATCTACACTCTCTGCGTTATTGGATTTCTGATAATTATTGGATTAAGCCATTTTGTTCGTTCATACCGAAAACGAGCTTCAATTAACATACCAAGGGAAAATGGAGGAGAAGGTATAGAAATGAGACAAGAAATAGCTGAACCAGCATACATTGAAATAAACGATGAAATTGACGAGCATTTAATTGGAGAGGACAACAGTGACACCGCAGTAACACAACCATTAAGAAATTTAAATGCAACTGTATCAAAGGCGCATACTGATAACACATTATGTAGTCACGATGATACATCGAGTTATCTTGATCCATGTTTTACAGTAAAAGAAACCGAAAATAAAAGTTCATCTAAGGAATCCAGTTCAAGTCATTCCTCGAACTTTGACCTTGTCATTTCAGATCATACAGGATATCTCAATCCCTACCAACCTTTTCGTGAAAGGCAACTGATATCAGATGGCTATGAAGTTACGGTTCATGTTCATAAAAATTCCGATAGTTCGTCTGGATCCGAGTCGTCGGAAGAAATGAGTTCTAGTTATAAATATTCTCGCGTTTATCAACAACTGCAAAAAGATCAAGGTACACAGAATCACGAATACGAGAAAGCAACAAAAACGTCGAATGAAATGAATATTAATTTGAGTGAGAAAAATGAGATACAGGACTGTAGAAATAAAGTCAGTAAGGACATAGAATCTAACGATTTGCCAAATAGGAAGGAAACAGATGGAATAGATAATGTAAAAGGACAACTTAATGCACATTTATTCTTTGGAGAAACAATAGGGGATGCTTGTCATGGAGTTTCAGAGAAATCCCTAAATGAAGACAACGATTACATTGACTCCACTGATAAATCACTAAACACAGATACAAATGAGATGTTGTATGACGGGGAGTGTGACGTACACCATGCACACGTTCAACGTTTTGATATTTTGACGGATTACTTAGATATGCACAATCCTATAAATACAGAAGACATATAACAAACAGTCGGATCAAACATCTAGACAACTAAAAACTATTTTTATCTAACTTGCAGTAACGTTGTTTCGCTCACAGTAAACGGTATCATACCTTCTGTTACATCAACTATTATGAAGGGCATTTAATTTTGTTTATTAGAGATTTAAAGGTAATATAATGTGCGTTTTTGTATACACTTACATTGTAAATATCCATTTAAATGATTGATCAGTTGTGCCTTTGTATATCTGATATGTATGTTACGTCAGACTGCCATATCATTTAAGCATGGCATTGCGTTTGAATAGATTTGCCGAACAAACATAGCTGATTACAAACTCTGAGAAAAGTGAAATCAGATTATATAGTTAAGCAAACATTATACAATGCGTAACACCATCAGATTAGTACTAACGTGTGTAACCTAGTATTGCTTTCCTAGGACATATACACACAAAAAGATGATATATACTGGTAAGATATCAATGAATTGAAAAAAACAGATTGGATTCCAAAATGATTTTCTGATAGGCATTTTTAACTTTAATTGCTTGGATAAAAAGCTATGTGGTTCTTTATTTAATAGTCCATAACACCCGTGGGCTTCATGTTTAAAAAAAAAACCACCCCGTTGCAATTAATTATATGCCGCATATATTTAAAAAAATAATGCGTTCTGAACGTTATTCTGATTTAAAAGATCCTTTTTATTTAAAGAATGTATACATGAAGAGTAAACCACAACTTAACTATGAAATGGAACTGAACAGTCAGACATAGTGTATACATGAAATACCAATAAAGGTATATTTACATATGTGTAGATATAAATACATTTGTCAAGCTGTTTATAAAACAAGCCTAGCTATAAACAAGTGGGTACTTTTTCACCTCGTCGCAAAAGACACTGACTGAACTACAGGTTTCTGACTTAGGACAGGCACATAAAGAATGTTACAGGTTTAAACATGTTTGTAAGAGCTCAACCCTCCTTTTAACCAGGGACAGTGGTGTAACAGTACAACATAAGATCAAAATATAAATATCAGTTGGAAAAGTAGTAAATCATCAGACGAATACAAATATAGATATATCTAACAAAATCAAAGAATGGAACCGGACGGGTACTTCAACATCCCAACAACAAAAAAACATGCAGTTGCCTTCATGTTCTAGATGTTCATATGCTAATATCACACATAACAATGGAACGTGAACTAGTTTTATGTGGACGCTAGCTACATTTTTGTGTATCACCTTCGTCTTTCTAGACTGTCACTAAAAGTAAAAAAAAATATATTCATAATAAACATGATAAAGGGACGTAACCTATGTAGTCATGTGACATACATGGAAGTTCACGTTAAAAAAACCCATGCATGAAATTCTAACAAATCATACATATTTTGAGTTAGAGAGGTATCAAGGAGTTTGGGAGATGTTTTATTAGGGAAATCTTATAGTAAGTACTTAGAATTTTTGTCAATGACGTGTATTCAATTGTTGTTGTACTTTCGTTTTTAAATGCATGTAAAGTACATGAACAAAGATGCATACGATATAATAAATTTTGCAAAATTTATTATGATTTCTGGACTATTCTGGTAAATTATCAGTACAGTTTCACATTTTTAATCTCTGTAATATTTGAATTCAAATATACATTTCAACGAGGTCTGGATTCGGGTTTACAGAATGTAACACAATGAACCAAATATACAGCAAAATGGATACGCAGAAAAAAAAAGAATAGAGAACAGAAGGCTAAAACACACAGGATAGACGATTATAGGTTATAAAGATATACAAAAAATGGACAAACAAAAATAAAGATTATACAAAAATGACCTTTAACATTAAAAAAATCAGAATTAAAAGACGCCTATCCAGACCCCCTTTCATTGTTTAAAATAAAAATGGAAGACAAAAAGTAAAATAACAAAACTACCGAACTCCAAGTAAAAAAGTCCCTTAACAGATGGAAAACCAACTCTGCAAATACTTTAAAATTACGTTGACCTCAATTGATATATATCAATCAAAACAAATCCAAAATTAGATTGCTTAAAGTGTATAATATTTACACTTTGGCTAAGCAAATGACAGGTAAAATGGGTTTTAATGTATTCGAGATAAGATCCTTGACATGGGCATATCGATTTATTTGTAGTATTAATAAAACGTTATTTGTTACGAAGAACATGTTCTATTTTATTTACGAATCTGATACAAATATATGTAACAAACGAATAGGAGCAAAAGATCTTATACTTATTGCTTGATTTATTTCAGGCTACTGGGCGATACTTTATTGGTTTGCTAATTATAGATTATCCTTCATGAGACATGTGTTTTTTTTTATAAACTCATCAACAAAATGTTAAATATAATCCAAATAATTCAAAGCTTCCTTACTAAACAAACAAACTATTTTCTTTGATATGGATTAACAAACCAGATCAAATTAAAAGAGACACTATATCTCAACAACCATGTACAGGAATATCAAAAAATGATCAAAATAAAAAGCTTTATAAAAGATGTAAAATTAAACGGGATAAGAAGAATGTATGAACAAAATATTCAAATGTTGTGTTCTTCTTTGCAGGAAATTTTATGTATTTTGGCAATGCAATTTCTTGGACCTTGTAAAAAGGTGATCAATCTATTTTTAGAAAGAAGTCTTTGATGCATCGATAGATCTTCAAAATATAGCATGTATAAACGATACACCTTAATTTAACAAATGCAATTTATGCACTGATATGGGAGAATAAGGAAATACAGATTGCATTCAATCAGTTTTACATAAGAATAAACTAAAAAAAGGTTTGGCTGATTAGATGAACGTGGGAATGTCATTGACGTTTGATGAATAAAAAAATGTATACAATATCATAACTATTTTCCTTATATATCTAGGTTTAATTCCTGCAATGACACAAGCATTTATAAGAATATAATATATCTCTCAATATTTAAGAGAAAGAAGATGGTCAAGTTTTGCGTTCATTTATAACAACAATCTCTAGACTTGAACTGAAACCTAAGATAGTAAGGCAACCACCCTAATCACAAAAGTCTTAATAAAGGAAATTAACAAGGTGAATTCCGCCCGATCAATTAACGACTATTTGACAATATGTAAGTGAAATTTATCCATACTATATGTACCCATACTGCATTTATGATTTTAGACATCAATGCCCACCTTAATGATTAGCAAGGTCTGCCTTCTCATACATTCATATACGTCAAGTATTTTGAAGAAAAAATCAACTGGAACCATATGAGTAGAAATTAATGAATACAGTTATACATAGCAAAAAAAGTTTGAGGTATCGATACCAATAGTTGTGCAATACAAAAACATAATGCTTTTGTTTAATCTATAGTTTAAACGAAAAGATAAACAGCTCCGTAAATGCAATAGCGACCTTAAACCGAATAATATCGGGTTTTTCATTTTTGCAATGAATTACCAGTCATTGGTTCAAAAAATTACACCGAGATGTTAGTTGGAATGTGTGGTTTTACATCCAAAGAAAGAGAAACGTATTAGAAGAAAATTTACTATAAGCTATGCTCATCAGTTTAACTCATTGCTGAAAGTCGTGTGGTAGGTACCCTTTAGTTGTTACATCCACGTCAATTGATCCAGACGGATTGTCGTTTTGGCAAACATTCCACATTTCCTTATTTTTATATTCATGTATTGCCTTAAAATAGTTTGCAATAAATAATCGATTTTGCTTCTGAATCCGGTTCAATTTGAAAGAAACATACATGTTTCTAGATACGGTGCAAATATTCACTGCAACATGAACTTCTAGTTATTCTATGAAACACCGTTGATACAATGGTACACATACATGCTCATTACTCACAATATTAAAAATATATAAAACAACATGATAGAATAAATGCATAGAATATAAAGGGTGTTTTATTAAAGATTTTTGATGATGATGTTTATGAGAGATACAGTTACTTTAATTAGGATTGTTTAACTTTTACCATGACTTCTTTAAATTTATTGCAATTGGTAATAAATTTGCTGTTGGTTTATATGTTTCTTTCTGCTTCATAACAATTTTATTCTATTATCTAATGAATTTCATAAGTTATAGATTTTTCTATAACTCAAAAACACAATCTCTATTTCAGCCTCAGCAGGAAGTAGGCGAGTGACATTTTCGGAAAAGACGTTTAGATTTTGACTTTAACATGTTTAATGCATCCACCAAACACACAGCTGATTTTTATTTACACGTGATAGATGAATATCTAAACTTTACTTTTTACCCGGTCGTAAAAAAATCGTACGGTGCAATTTTTGTAAAAATTGAATTAAAAAGGAGAAATATTTTCAAAATAAACATTTACCACCTGTGTTTCAACGTAAATTAATATCTTTTTACTTCCTCATCTTTCAATACAATGTATTGATTTAGGCGTATTGCAGATTTTAGTATAACCAAAAAATAAAAAAAAAATAATATTGTCATTTTTGTCACAATTTTGTAATTTTTTCAAAAACCTACCCCTTCTTTTCAATTTCTTTTAGTTGTTTTGCTTATTTGATTTCGTTTCAAAACAAAAACATCTATTCATCATTCAAAGTTTCTACCTAATTTAATACATATTGTTTTAACTTTATAAGGTGTCAGACCACCAATTCACTCCCTCCAATTTAGAACGTAAAAGTAGCCCTTTTCTGACACAAAATAGTGCTTTTGATGTCATTGTTCACTAAAATTAGCCAAAATATTTGCATGAGATTGGCAATATTGAGAATGGAACATATGTTCCTCAAGGTATGTGTTCATCTCCTGGTGTTTCATGTTCAGTCTTTGTTTCATACCAATGAAGCTGGGAATGCATTGAGGATCAGGCGTAAACAATTGCGTTCCCTTCCAGTGACAAAGGCTACATCTACTCTTATCAGATGTCTACAATACGAATAACCAAAAGAACGCATGGAAATTCTAAGTCACGAAGATATCCCAATGAAAAAATCACCAGTTGTGATGCCCGAAGTGCGGAAACATCAGACATGGCTTGGGTATTTTTAAGGCTTCGCTCAAGACATATTGTTGAATTTCTAATTGAGAACCATTTGACTACTGGAGGTGAAAAAAATATTTCTTTTTGGATCTATCAACGTTAAGCATCTGTGTACTATAGATCTCTTCAGCATAGTATCATATGAATCTGTCATCGTTGACTCCGAACCAAGCGATATGGCTACTGTTTATACTACCATGCAAAGGTGTGTTGACATGAGCAGTATTTAGTTCAGACCTTTGACCAATAGGTATATGCCATTGCACAGCAGATCAAATAGTCCAGGACTTTTGAATCCCAGAGTCATATCATTCGTTTGGGATGGTTCCACACCGTAGTATGCTTTAGTGTTTCTATTGGAAAAGTCTGGGGTGATGGGGGTCTGGCAGATTAACTAGTTGATTTGTAAGTATACGCAGCATGTACCGTTGACCAAATTCTTTCTGGAAAACAATTCAACACAGCAGTTCGAGCTCTTACTCTTATATATGAAGCAATGATGTCTCTATGGAAATCCTCTTATTTTGATTGGTGTAGGGTCACAGATCATCTAATCAACATACCAGATATTACTAGTATTTCGGACGCCCTTCTGATGTGCTATGATACATTTTCTTGTGAATTCAGAATTCAGAATTCAAAATTTGGGACATGTTTCTGAATTCTGTGAGTAGCTTGCTACAAAACATTCGAGTAGAGAGAAATTGTATACAGCCACTTCATTTGACTTCAGTTCGCGCTATGCTTCCATAATGTTTTGTCACAAACAGGAATAATTATTCTAGATGGACTCCTGTATACCTTCTTGATATGCTCAATCTCTCCGCAGAGGTTGAAGCACGCTTAAATAATGGGTTCTTTGCTATACGTCAGAAATCTGGTTTATTCAATGGAGTGTGTCGGTCCCAAGCAGCTGAAGGACGCAAGGTATATCATGTAAATGAAGGAAGCAGTATCTCAGACTGGAAAAAAAATCCTGGCGAACAATAGGAAAAAAACAGGCTTTGATCTGCTTCATCTGGGAATTTATTTCGAAATTGAGTTGTGCCAGTTATCCAATGCCTGTCGGACAAACATTATATATAGCTGACTTTCCAAAACCTGGAAAAGTTAAAAAATAAAAAAAAATACGATCAATTAACTGATTGCTCAAGCTTGTTCAGCACACAATAGGAAGCCGACAGAAGATTCGTTGTACATACTCTTCATTCAGACGAACAATTAAAAAAGTGTAATGTAAGAGGGAGAACGATTATCAAATGTTCTGACACTGATGTTTTAGTTCTCTTTGGTCATTACTTTTCTCTAATGCTTAACACAGATCAGTTTTGGCTATTCATGGCTTCTGTCACTGGTGGTAATGTTGTTAGACGATACATCCCCGTACATGAGTTGTGTAGCTCAACTACAAACATGACACGTAAAATTCATCTTGCAGTTCGTGCTCTTACTGGTTGTGACACCACATCAAGTCTCTTTGACTTTGGTAAAAATTTGTTTTTAAGGTGTTGAAGTATTCATCTGCAGAACTGGCGTGTCTATCACAACTTAGTTACTCAGATATTTACACCTATATCTGTGTTGCGAGCAAATCCTGCCTATTGTTCGCATTTCACCGAACGAATCGTCATTCAAAGAACACGTTCTATGAGTCAACACACAAAAAAACATAAAGATGCCATCACATCAAGCAAAGCTGCCAACCTTATAAAAACGGTTTGGAAAAAAAGTTACAATGATCCAACCCCAGTTCTGTTCACTGGACTTATGTCATCAAACTTTATTTGGGATTTGATTTGTTCTTGCAAACGAAAACAGATTTGTAGTAGAGAATGTGTTTGTGTTGAATAAAATCTTTGTTACACCGAATTATGTCCTAGTCAGGGTAGCGATCTCTATTCTAACATATTGACAAGTCAAAAGGGCCTTGAAGATTACGATGAAGAGGAAGCTCTTCAGACTTCATTTCAATTTTTAAAATATGAAATATTTTGTTTCAGTGTTAATAAATCACAAGATGAAATGTCGCATTGTGTGTTTAGTTTCATAACATTGCGTTCCATTAGACAAACAATGGACATGAAAAAAATGTATTCAAATAATAAAAACCCCTTTGGTGTACCCTTAAAATTATCTTACAAAAGAGTATGTATATAAAAATATAAAATATAAAAAAAATATATAAACCGCCAGACAATCTTCGACGTTGACGTGGTAGGTAGTCTTTACACAAACAGGAGGCCACTTTATTGTTCTTGCGACAAAATCGTCTACTTGTGACACCCTTTTATTTCGATATTTATCTCACTATTATACTTGAATCTCTAAAACAAATCTTTTATAAATGCATGCTAGAACCAAAGTTGCCATATAAAATAGTACGTTTTAGTCAAATTCATTCGTATTCAGTCATATCCTGCCAAAAGTATTGTTGTACTCATATCAGTGTAAAAACGTCAAAATGACGTTAATTACCGCTTTTGCATGTAGCGAATGTAGTTTACAATCGGAGAAACAATATTTTTGTATTGAATAAAGTAAACAAAAACCGATTTCATAACTCCACAGCTTCAAATTAGTTCATAATGGTAAAAGGTGTGTACTCTGACAATTATCTCTTCCGACCTTTGACCCGAATTTAAAATAAAATGCACTATATTTCACTTTTACGACCGGGCAAAATGAAATCAACACATTTTTCCCTTTCCAAAGATATATAATGTAGCCGTGTGTTTGATAGGTGCATTAAAAATATATGTTAGGTCTGAATGTCACTCGCCTAATATATGATATATGATATATGAGTACTTATCTTCAATATTACTCTGTAAAATGATATCATTGATTCATTTAAGAAGACTTTTAAATAGATGTTCTTTTCTTGTCATCTTTGAGACGCATATATCTAAAAGCTAGAGTTTCGAGTATCATAAGAGCAAGCGATTGAAAAAAGGAAACAAGCTGTGCTCCAACGGAGAACCTGTTTGTTGGAATAGGAATTCACTAAGTCCTCTAATTGTGCAGACATTTTAATAAACCAGCTTTATTATTAAAATTGATTTAATATATATTTTTGAATAATTGACGCTGTTTACTACTTCCTTGAAAATAGCAACGAGAAAAACCAAACAAGTTTCACTGGTATAGAGGAATGTTGATGTCAATATGAAGACCCACACATTCTTACACAAACAGATCTGTTCTTATAGTTCAGAAATATTTAAATAAATCGATTTAGTTTAGATTCCAAGATTCTAATAACATGTTTTAATCATTTATTTATCGATCGCAATTAAATTGTTATATACGATAGAAACAATTATGACAATTAAGTTTCCCTCATAATTACAATATATTACCTCAACCTCGTGTAATCTATGAACACAATCCTAAGGCTGATGAGTCGAGATCGATTTGAAATATATTGTGTTGAAATGTATACTTTTGTCTATTCTTTTTTATAGATGATGAATCTTCAGGTTTGCCAATTTGAAAAAGTAAACGTCTGAACATCCACAAACGAGAGAAGCAAAATGATCATCCTAATGATATTGGTAAATGTATAAAGAAATTCTGTAAAAAGACTTATCAACAGTAGTCTTTTGTTATACTGGTTTTGTGTTTATAATTAATCAAACATACATGTTGTCTCAGTTGCCGCTCTAACGTATGACGCTCAAACTAGTTTTACTTTATTCAATATATAGATAAAAGAAGATGTCTGTGAAGTTGTGAATTGAAGATTTAGTCAAAGTTGTCGCTAGTCAAAACGAATGTCAAAGTACTGGCTACGAGTACCATCGGTAGTTAAAATACACTTTATTAATATGTCTATCGTGTTTGAAAGTAATGATATACATTTTTTACAACCCAATGTTCAAACACATCATACGACTGTGGAAATCAACAATGTACCGTAATAGTACAGCCAATACAAACCTATGACAATTAACAAATAGTTGTTTAAAGAATTAGTTAGTCGATGGAAATTATTATCATTTCATTCTAATTATATAGGTACAGCAGTATCTGCTGTTAATACACACCAAATGTGATCTATAAATGTCAGTTCAGTATGCGTTTAACTGTGGTCAGTAGACAACACAGTGTATATGTTGCATTTTGTAAACACGGCTGTTTTTACAAGCCACGCCTCTTTTGTGGAGAACTCAAATACTAACAGATAATTTGATTGTTTATCAATTTTTAGGTAGAAATCTAATAATCACAGATATTTTGATTGATTGCCAATGGGCTCCCAGATATAATATATATGATTCATCTCTTAGAGACACAACTAAAAGAATGTTACCATTATAACACACACAAATATATATAACAGCCAAATGGAAATCTGAGGAAGACTCAAAGTGAAAGGAGGGGGCAGTACAGTTTTTTAGCGGAAGTCTAATTTTTATGAAGTTCGAGGCAAAAAAATGTTGAAAATATGCCGCGTAACCCTATACTTTGACCTTTGAGTAATTGTAGGGTATATTAACTTTCCATTCTAGGATGTAATTTTTTGACACAGTTTGAGTAATAATAGAAGTTCATATGGGACATTTCATTGTATATATTTACAGAAGTCCAACCTATATTAAATGAAAAAGTGAAAACGTAGAATTTTAATCTTCTGAACAACTTTAGACGAAATGTCTTACCAGTGATAAAAAATAAATCACACATTTTACCTGAAACAGTTTTGATACCATATTGTGTTAGATCAAACTGTATTTCTTTTAGAAGTGTATATCTGTAAATCTAACGGTCCAGTACAGTCTGATTCGATACACACGACTAAAAGTATGGCCCAATAAGTAAAACCATTTTGTTATCTCTTTTAGATTGTTGGAACGGTTACTGGGTATCACTTACAATGCCCAGCCAAATCAGAATGGCGATTGAGAGCAAACGTTTCGTGCTATTCGGAAAACAAATATGTGTGTTTGCTCCAATTACTGAAAAATGAATACGAGGAGAATTGTTTAGGTTACGATTTAAGTAGTATAGGTAAAAATGGTTCCCAAAACAATTATCATGTTTATGATTTCAATATTGTATCAGTTAATTTCTGCGATAACATACTTCTTTAATTCATTTTTTAATTGTTGGTCATGGTAGCAAATATTTTATAATGGACTAAAGTTTCAGTAAATCAAATAAAGTTCTAATAAATAGAATTAAAGACAAACAGTTCCAAAAGATCAACAAATGTAAATGCAAAAAACCCCAAACAAACAACATTATAGACTATTTAGATCCAAAATATGATTCAGTCATTGAATGTTTTGCAGCGTGTACAGATATTTTGCGATTGTAAACAGTAGCGATAATAATATTACTCGAAAAACAAATAAGTTCATGTTGCTAAAGCTTTCTGATCTCATTTAACATGGTAATAGTATGCAGATAAAGAAAGACATACATGACGATATAAGAAAAAGTAAAATCACAAAAATACTGAACTCCGAGGAAAATTGAAAACGAAAAGTCCCTAATCAAATGACAAAATCAAAAGATCAAACAAATCAAACGAATGAACAACTACTGTCATATTCCTAACTTGGTACAGGCATTTCATTATGTAGAAAATGGTGGATTAAACTAGTTTTATAGCTAGCTATTCCTCTCACTTGTATGACAGTCGTATAAAATTCCGTTATATTGACAACGATGTGTGAACAAATAGTACTATTATGTGAATAGTATTCAAATACGGAATAATCATAAGTGTTAAGGTAGCAGAACAAAGAACTTTAACATTCGTTAATTTAACAATCTCCGATTATCCACTGGTACCAATGTAAGCATCTTTATTTAAATACAGTAGTAAAACAGTGCTCACTTTTAATCTGTACTTCATACCACTAAATCTTAATATAAAAACAAATAACAACAACTGTAACGTTTATTAACAATAATGGACAAAAACCCATAACCCCTATTTCCTAATATATCCCATGTTTTGTTCGCTTTTAGGAAATAAGCTAGTGTTCCAACCGTTGTTCAATCTAGCAGAATGTAATATTGATAGATTCCAACCTATTGTATTCACTACTCATGGAAACAGTGAATGTATCTTCTTAAAATCAAAATGTGACGAGGAGGGACAGGTTTTTAACAGCAATGGTTCTACTAGAAACGATTCTGCATGCCGCTGTGACTACACAAAGGGGTATGCGTTTATAACAAGACCAAAGAACAGTTGTTTCTGTAAACCATCAGAGGAAGATTGCTCGTGTTATAGAACTACATGTACAAAATTATCACCAAGTGAGTATTGTTTAAATAAGAGATCTTTTGAAAAGAAAAAAAACCTATTAATTTAGTTGTTTTCATTGATATTTACTTTTTATAAATAAATTCCAAAACACAAAAATTGAAAAGATCTGTGATAAATAATTGTTGATTTTTTTATCAAATTTGTTTTAACCATTTTGCTGTAGCCCAAAAGTTGTGAACATGATGAAGCGAATAGATATTTAAAAAATCAAGCATCTGACATCAACATTATCAAGCAACATACAAGCTACTCGAGACAAAGAATTATATAAATCCAAAACCTTTTACATCGAAAGGTGACAAAACAAAAATGGCCAAATTATGGTCGTAGTGTTCACTTACTATCTTAAATATATTTCGTATCAACTATAAAATGAAGTACCATGAACATGGGTAAGTAAAGTTATATGTTTTCTCTGTTTGTAGATTATCAATGCATCACTAGTGGGGCGATAATGGGGAATACAAAGTGTCGGGAAATTCATTCACATATGTAAGTGAAATCGTACCAGTGACATATATGATTATTTAGATAAACATGTATCTACTTTTCATTTTAAAAGTCGCATTCTAAGGTAGAATCCTATTAAGGTATCTGGCCCATAATTAGCAAATATACAACAAGCAAAATAATTTACATTTTTATCAAAGGTTGTAAATACGGGGTTCTAAGAGTTCTTTCTATGAAATAAAAATCCGCAAAATATTTGAGGTTAACAACAGAGCTGGGTTACAGTGCCCCCCTTTTTTGTCCTCAAATGTGGTAAGTAGAGTTTTAAATAGTATGTAATTTTAAGAAACCTGTACAGTATAATTAACTAATCTATCTTTCAAAAGGAACCTTACATTTAATCTTGTCAAATTACACACAAAAAAATAAATTGTAATTTGCTATTTTATTTTTAGAAATGGGTTATGGTTACTAAAAATAGAAAAAGAAAAAAAGTCAAAAAATTGTTCAATCTTATATCTTCACAAGTTCCATGTTAAATATTTTAGCAGAGCATTCAAAATTTACATTTAAATTAACTTTACATATTCCTCAATCCTAAAAAAAAAATTTGAAACTTTTACCGTACTGATTTCCAGACATTTTTATTTATAACGACAAGGTCATAGTTACTAAATGGAGACTTGATATCATAGTTCTGTTGTTTTTTGGTATAGTTCATGTAAATCTGTATCAAAATTCACCATACTTCTTTTAAACTTATAATTAGAAAAAACTCTGATATCCATGGCATGTAAAGTTCAAAAGGTGAAAGGTCAAGGTCATTCTTGGAGCTAAAATAAGTCAATAATCTCCGTTTTTGCTAAATTTTCAAAAGTATATCTACCTAAAGGTCCCATAATCTTCATTACCTTTGTTAATAATGACCATTTGATAATATTCAAAAGATGAAGGATTAGTTTCAACCTTTAGAGGTCAACAGGTTAAAGGTCAAGTAATTTTAGGAGCTAGAATTAGACAGTGGCCTCTTTTTTCGCTAAATTTTCAAAAGTAAATTTACCTTTAAAGGTACCATAATCTTTCATTACATTTGTAAATTATGATAATTTTATGATATGCAATAGATAAAGGATTAGTTTCAACCTTGAGATCAAAAGGTCAAAGGTCAAGGTAATTTTAGGACCTGAAATAAGACAATACTCTCCGTTTTGTTCATTTTTTCAAAGGTAGGTAATTGAAACATTTCAAAGGAGAAAACTAACTGCCTGATTAATATACAAAATAATGAATGAAAAACATATATAATATACAACAATAAAATACAACTACTGAATTACTGGTTCCTGACTTGGGACAGGCACATACATAATGTGGCAGGGTTACACTAGATTGATTTTAAGTAGAAATTGACTCATTATCAAACTTATAATTCCTATTGCTTAAAATTGCTGAGTGTATTTTGGTGTGTACATATTTGTAAAACTCATTTCCTCTTATAGACATTAGCCTGTGAGACATAGATGCGAGGGGTACCAATCGCTCTATCACCCTCATACAGATGAATTTTATTTAAAAGTATTTTCTATGACGTCACGTACACAACAACGTTACGGGTATTATGAAAATCAACTTAAGTGAAGCAAGATGTTTTATCTTTTTATTTTGACGGTCAAATAATAGAATCTGAGCCAAAATGTAGAAATTGAGCATTGTCTTTAAGAACTGGGTGTAAATTCAATTCATTGTCCTTTAAATTATTGATTTTTGATTGGTCTAGACGAGAGGGTGACATTAAAAAAAAATGTCACCCGCTCAGCAATGTGATAGAGTAAATTATCACCCTCGTATTAGCCAATCAAAATATGGCATTTTAACGTGAAGTATATTAACAGGCTTTATTGAATGTAGAGAATGCCTATTCTTTTATTTCATACCAGCATTAACTAGAGCTCACTAAAGGATAGCATATCATTCCTGTCCCACATTGAACTCAGTTAGATCAATTATCTCCCTTGAAATATTTTGTGATCGGGTTTATACTCCGTAATGCACATAATAAATACTAGAAATCTTCTATAATGATATTCAATAAACTCAATCATATTTCAATATTTATTCAGCACATTATCATTTTTTTAAAAGAAAGTATAATCATGGTCATGATGTTTCAGAGAATACAAATAAATATGATCATATTTATAAAGCCAATATAAAGACTTTTTTCATAAAATATGTCAGTTAAGCAAAATTTAATTGAGTTACAGATACATTTTCAGTTTACAAAAAAAGGAAAGCTTACAAGAGAGGACACACAGAAATGTCATACCTTCTTCAATGTTCATCATTGACTTATGTTGAAATTAAAAAAGAATAATATTACAATAAAATTATTACATTAAATTAGCATACCAATGATCAATGTATAATTTGAGATCAAGGTGAGATAGATACAAGTAGGCTGAACAATCATTTCATACAACAAATTTGGTTTAGAACAAACCGCATCAAGAAAACTGAACTTTGACCAATGAACCACACAATGAGGTCAAGGTGAGATAACACTTGCCAGACAGACATGTACACCTAACGATAATTGACAAAAATATGATTGACTTATCACTAATATTATCTGAGAAACTAGCCAAACTTTAAAAAAATAACAAGGATAAATAATCCGTGAAAATCAGGTCAAGATCAGAATACACCTGCCAAATGGACATACACACTTTACCACAATTATTACATACACCAAAAAGGTTCACATGTCCTTACAGTATCTGAAAAACAGACCAAATAGAGAAAACTAACATTGAACAATGAACCGTGAAAATACACCTTACAAACATTTTATAAACAAAATATAGTTTACCTATTACTAACTAGTAATTGAAAAAAGACCAAACAAGAAAAAATTAACATTGATCAATAAACCATGAAAATGAGATCAGGATCAATCGTACAATACACCAAATAGAGCAAACCTATTGCTTTTTGTATCTGATATATGGACTTGACCATGAATACTTAACTTTGTTCACTGACCCATGAAATGTGGTCAATGTCAAGTGAAAACTGTTTTACAGATATGAGGAACTTGCAAGGCATGATCATACCAAATACAGATATCCTTCTATTCATAAAATAGAGAGAATTAACATTAAAAAACATTAAAAAAAAATTGATGAGAGCTTTAAATATCTGTAATGCAGCGACAACTGTTTCCATTAGTCTAAGGTTGTTCCCATCTACACAATTCCTGTTATGTCTTCAGCTCCTGATGATATTGGAGCTTTTAGTACCACATAACAAGAAAACTGGCTGCCAGTTTCATGTTCTACAGCGGCTATCTGTTTGATATGAGAGATAACATTTTGCCTAACTGGAAGTAAAAAAAGAAAATTCATTGAAATTAATTAAAGCTTTTAAATTTAGCATTCTAAGAAGAAAAAATATCATTATAGTATATGGTTGTGGATAGCAGATTTCTAAGACTCATGCATTAAGAAAATAATTGTGATATGATATATATGTCAGTGTTGCAGTTAAATAATAATGGAATTGCTATCTTGTGTGCAGTTTTCCCACATTTCTGTTTTTATTATCCATAAAGCAACGACTACCAAATGTTTTATGTGTTACGACACTAAGGGCTGTTCCAAAAATAAATGTATGGGGGGGGGGGAGGCACTTTTTATTTGACCCCACCATGCATAAATTTTTAGTTAGACATTTCCTTTAAATGTCCAAGGAATATAACCACCACCCATAAAAATTTTAATAAAGTGCCTTCCTCCCCCCCCCCCCCCCCCACACCCCATTCAATTAATTCTGGAAAAGCCCTAACACAGATTTTCTCAACTTGTTTAAATGGTATTAGGCTATTAGTTTTCTCTTTTCAATTATTTGACATTTGTCATTTCAGTGCCTTTAATAGCTGAGTATGCGGTATGGGCTTTGCTCATTGTTAAAGGCCATACAGTGACCTAAAGTTGCTATAGTTGTTAATTTCTGTGTCAATTGGTCTCTTGTGGAGAGTTGTCTCATTGGCAATCCTATCACATCTTCTTTTTTATATTAGGGGTTTTAAAAATGAAATTGTAAAGTTCTAGAATTTTTTTTTTTTTTTTTAATATATTAAGCCATTGATTTTCAAATATAGCACTGTTCAAACACAATTGATTATATGTCAGCTAACATACTCAAATCAGTTGTTTCTAAGTCCATTACAATGAAGGATGTAGAAGTATTCATAAGTCCCTCAACTTTTGAAAATGTCGGCTTTGGTGTGGCATTTGGTATCTGCTGGATAACTGCGTCTTGATCTCACAGGCTAATTTCTACAAGAGGAAATGAGTTTTACAAATATGTACACAGAAAACACTCAGCAATAGGGATTATAAGTTTGATAATGAGTCAATTTCTACTAAAATTCAAATTAGTGTAACCCTGCCACATTATGTATGTGCCTGTTCCAAGTCAGGAACCAGTAATTCAGTAGTTGTATTTTATTGTTGTATATTATATTTGTTTTTCATTCATTATTTTGTATATTAATCAGGCAGTTAGTTTTCTCCTTTGAATTGTTTAAAATTTGTCATTTCATGGCCTTTTATAGCTGAGTATTTGGTATGGGTTTGTCTCATTGTTGAAGGCTGTATGGTGACTTAAAGTGGTTCATTTCTATGTCATTTGATGTATTGCGGAGAGTTGTCTTATTGGCACCAAAAAGCCATTTGCCAATGCAATAAAAAGAATAATTAATGAAAGAATTTACATACTTTTAGTACTATTTGTAGAATAACTAATCGAAGAATTCAAATACAGAAAAATATTCAACTTGTGACCTAACAACACTGATAATTAACTCAGGCACTACGCACCTTCGTGAATTAATGTGTTGTTCGGTCAGTCTTTGAATATTTTTCTGTATTTGAATTCTTCGATTAGTTATTCTACAGATAGTATTAAAAGTATGGATATCAGATTAAAATGGAAAATACATGTAAAGTATCAACTTTTTTTAACATTCATAAAAATTAAACAGAAAAAACTCTCATAGATATGAACGGTCATTCGCTCTTCATTTATGTTTCTTTGTATCCTACATGAGCATTCGACTTTTATTCAAATACTGATTAAATTATTAGATGATTTTTAGATTTATATTAACAAAGTATATACTATAGTATATATCAATTTATTAATGTTGTGGCAGTGTCCGTGTCCATGTGACAAGTTTGATAGCCATTGTTGGTTTATCCTACCATGCCAATTCAACTGTTGGACATGTTGGAGGGCAGCCCTGTATCCCTCAACTGTCTTATAGCATGCGATGTTTTCTTCCTGATAGTTCCACTGCACTTTTGTTTTATGCTTTCTTGCAAATGTTTTTAAGCTGTTTGTGTTTGACTAAAGTTTTTTGTCTTGACTTGGTGTTTGTTTCTGAATTATTATAAACGTGAGCGACCTAGATTAAAAATAATCTTTTCATATCATGATATCATCATCATGTACATTAGTCATTACAGGTCTATATTATATTAGAAGGGGTGCAGGTCGTTTCGTAACTAGTCGATTCGTAACTAACAATTTTGTTTTGTAACTGAGACGTTACGTAACTTTATAACACTATATACAATAATATAATAATATGAGTTCTAGCCTAGTAATGGTCTTCTGATTATATATATATCATTTACAGGTTTGGCCAATGTGTACATGATGTATATGACAATGTCGTCCAATTTAAGTTTTAAAATGTTTAGATTTGTAAATGCAAATTAACTGCTCAAAGTTTTTCACTGAAGCTTGGCATCCCTTTGACCTTTGGTTTACTAGGGCCTCTATGTTAAGAACTCTAAGGAACTCGGTTCAATTCCATACAAGAGCTACACTGAACATATAAATACCCCGACACACCGCACTTCCTTTCTCCTTTTACTAATTCGTTGATTAAAAGAAATGGACCCATATTGCACTGTCTGCAGAACTTTAAATTGTCTAAAAGAACAGCCCATTCAACGCATCGTCTCACAGAGGACCAAGACAAGTGCGTGATGTGTTGACTTTCCTACTTTTAACTAATCTTTCTATGCCGGGGAAACAAATTTCACAACCAGTTGCATCCAAATTGCACACATGATTTCCACATAGCGAAAAAACGAAGAGACGTCAATTGGCGTACTTTGTTTGGTAAAACGCTCTCGTCTGTCTCGGCAGCCGATCGAGTCGTCCAAATTTGATTACCTTAACTTCTATTTCCGGATTGACACAATTTGGACAATTTTTTAGAAATAATGAGCGTTTACTCTATAGTTAATGTAAATATACTTTAAGTAAGCCTTTCTGATATTTTAGGAATCATTTTAAAAATAATAGTTATACTTTCGCTTACATGGCGTAAAATACCGAGGTGTTGAGAAAATTGAGATCTCTGTAAACTCCGGAAATCTTTTTTATGGGTCGGATACCTGAAACGCTACTTGATTACAAAAATAATGACCCTTCCCTTTTTTGCTTCTTTATTTTGTAAAATATAAGCATGTAAGTGTGATGAGTCTTATGTAGACGAAACGCGCGTCTGGTGTTTTAATTATAATCCTGGTACCTTTGATAACTATTTACACCACTGGGTCGATGCAACTGCTGGTGGACGTTTCATCCCCAAAGGGTATCACCAGCCCAGTAGTCAGCACTTCGGTGTTGACATGAATATCAATTATATGGTCATTTTTATAAATTTCCTGTTTACAAATCTTTAATTTTTTCGAAAAACTAAGGATTTTCTTATCCCAGGCATAAATTACCTTAGCCGTATTTGGCACAACTTTTTGGAATATTGGGTCTTCAATGCTCTTCAACTTTGTACTTGTTTGGCTTTATAACTATTTTGATCTGAGCGTCACTGATGAGTCTTATGTAGACGAAACGCGCGTCTGGCGTATTAAATTATAATCCTGGTACCTTTGATAACTATTTTCACCACTGGGTCGACGCCACTGCTGGTGGACGTTTCGTCCCCAAGGGTATGACTAGCCCAGTAGTCAGCACTTCGGTGTTGACTGGTGACATGAATATCAATTATATAGTCATTTGTATAAATTTCCTGTTTACAAAACTTTGAATTTCGAAAAACTAAGGATTTTCTTATCCCTGGCATAGATTACCTTAGCCGTATTTGGCACACACTTTTTGGAATTTAGGGTCCTCAATGCTCTTCAACTTTGTACTTGTTTGGCTTTATAACTATTTTGATCTGAGCGTCACCGATGAGTCTTATGTAGACGAAACGCGCGTCTGGCGTATTAAAATATAAACCTGGTTGGTACCTTTGATAACTATTAATTTTGCTAAAATGTTTTAAGCTGAAAAGAATACTTTGAACTTCGGATGTTTTAAAAATTCTTAACTTTAAATTTATTATTCGGATATTTCTGTTCAACTTGTTCAAGGTTAATACATTATCCATGTTATCAGTTTAGGACCAATTATGTAGTTTTCAGAAATTATCGTGTTTTTAGTTTCCAAACCTGAAAATTTTGATATTAATCAAAACGTTATAAATGAACTTCTAACTAACTCATGTACAGCTGTATCACATAGTCCCAGCTAAAGTAGTCTGACTATATATCATAGGGAACAGAAGTAAGCTGACCAATGGAAGTAATTATTCAATCCAAACATATCAACAAAAAGAACACAAGACTGGGGGAATCTCGTGAACTCAACATTATAAAAGATTAGTGTGTCAAAGATCATGAATTGCGTGCTATAACTATAAGACATACCCAAACCGTATTGTAATATATTAGAGGCCCCATTATGATGAACTGTATAAACAATTCAAAATGAAAACAGACGTCTTTATTATACAACAACAATAAACCGAAAGCAAATTGGAGAAATGGAATTTACAACAATCGCATTTCAAGTTCCTGGCTATGGACAAACACATACAGAATGTGGCGGATTTATGAGGATTTTGATATCGCAACCCTCTAGATCTGCTACATGTACTGTTGAAGAGATGTGTTATAACACAAAATATGTACAAAATCAGCTGGAAAAGGCTTACAGTGAAGGTTAACGGATTTTGTGTAAACATATCTTACAATGTTAGCATATATTGTGTTATAATTACATGAATACAACGTTTGAACACTTAAAAACTTAAACAAAAATTTCATTTAATAAGTTATATTCAATATATTAAAAGCTTATATTTCGATCACAATTCGTCACATCCTTTCACAACATCTGCTCAACTGACATCATCCCAAATTTATCAGTTCTATAGAATTTGGAGATGCATTCCCGACAAAAACAGTTAGTTGCGATTGGCAAATATGGATTTTTTTTCGCAAAACGTGATGGAACGTATGTCATATGTACAATTTGTATTTGTTTTTTTTTAATTCATTTCATAAGTTTGCATTTGTTAAATTTTTTGAATATCATAATTGTTAGGCGTTTGCGCATATCAAGATTTCAACACATATACAACTTCGTACATTATCAAGTATAGTGGGGTATACAAAATCCAGTCAATATATTTTGGTTTGTAAGACATGTTGACCTTAAATATCCTTTTCTTAAAACTTTATTATAAGGCTAATCCTTTCAAGTACAAAAAATGTATAATGCAGATTCTACCAGATGACCAACATAAATTTAATTCAAAAGCATACAATGATAAAAAATGAGGTTCCAACTCCCTAAATCGAAGTTGACCTTATATACGCATTGATCTTCTAACTCTTCACATGTATAGTTCTTTTACATCTCTTGATTTACCAAAAAGCTAGGGTTAAGAGTTCCTGATATAGGTAAATCCTGAATATGGCTTTTCATTTATCACCACTTCAATCAACCAGAATGAGGAACGTTCATTAATTCTAAATAGGAGGATTCTAATTAAATATTATTACATGTATGATTTTAACACTTCTATTATTTTTAGCTTCCCACCCTGTTTGCAATAATATTGGATACTTTGCTTCATTTCTTTACACATTTATTGATTAGATTTCGAATAGCAATAGGTTACAAAACTAACTAGTTAACGTGGGATAAATAGAAGAAAAAAAAACAATGCAACATCTCTACTATACTTGGTGAACTTATTTTTCAAATGGCAGTGAAATTTTTGAAGTCTGTGAACCTCATTCACTATATATTATCTTTAGTAGGAGACAACGGTTAAACTTAACTGACAATTGATGAAAATGACACGCGAAGTGCGCACTAAACGTAGTACAAGGCGTATATTTTAATCAGAAAAACATATCTTATTGCTACCTTACTACTACTAACGTCTCATAAAATGTTTTAATCGTATACTCTTACGTGTATTTGAGTAAATTGTAAAATCTTTAATAAACTCAACCTATATATGTACTTTCAGATCAAACGACGCACATAATAGTACAGTTCCTTTGATTGAAAGTAATAGAATAAGTAAGTGATTATAGGATATTGTTTGATATAACAAAAAAAGAGCCGGTCCGATTTTTTCAAGTAATGGAAATAAAAATGTTCCAAAGTTCTTATTTACAATTACATTGATCATTCTATCTAGTTATTTCTGCATCATCGACCCCTATTTGGTAATATGTTGACTCGCGTATGCATATGTTAAGTTTCAGTGTAACAGTTCACAATGCAGAATATTCTCATATATTCAGAAATGAATATTCTATAAATTGTTTACCCGTTGTTGGAATTGGCCAAATTTCAATATCACGAATCTGAGATTCATACAATATGTAACAAAAAAGCTTTACTCTACAGTCCTAATGAAGTCTAAAGATCTATGGCTTTCAATACAAATACAATGTGAAAAAATGAAGGGAAAATATATCAAAATAAAACAATTCTTACAATTTTAGGTTACTCAAATGCACGCATAGTTGCAACTCTAATCAGTGTTAGTATTGCTGGTGAGTACATTATATCATACCATTTGTAATGATTTTGTGTGGACTAAAAATACAGTTGTAACAATTTAGCTAACCGACTTTCAAAATTGTTTTAAGGGCATACAATACAGTAGATATCCTCGTTGATTTTGTCCTAAAATTTTGGTAGAAGGTCAATTTCAATGTGTACTTTTGATATGTGCAAATAAAAACATACCTTCATGACTTACTTTTTGAGATAATTTTGTTCGAAATGTGCATATTTAAAGGAAAAACCTGGAAATTGCATGAATAGGGACTTGTGAGGAAAGTATCAATACTTTTGAACGAACAGTCGTAATTTAACTAGGTGTTTTTTTGCAAAATGTTCCCTTGATCCATGGCATCAACATGCTGTAATTAGTTCAAGGTTAAAGGTTTTACATCTATTCAGAAGTGCAGAAAAGTTTGATCGTTGATATTTTTCATAGAATTTTGGCGGAGCGTTCCTGAAACATTCGTTGATGGATCGAAAAAGAAAAAAAATGGGGGTTGTTTTTTCAATAAAGCAACAAACCTTGATTATTAATGGCAAACGACACGTTTGCTTATACGGCGCTAAACTACATTTGAATAAGTTTTAATCGCAACAACATTGTGAAATCTTTACCGCCGTGCACGACTACGCGGTCAAGTTCAGTGGTATAGCAAAGTTGTTTTCTTCGAAAGCAATGATATTAATCATCAAAAATCATAAAGCTGGTTACTCGTAAAACAGCATAAATAAAGGCAACAGTAGTATACCGCTGTTCGGAAGTCATAAATCGATTGAGACAAAAACAAATCCGGGTTACAAACTCAAATTGAGGGAAACACATCAACTATAAGAGGAAAACAACAAAACAACAGAAACACTGAATTGAACAAAAAACAAACTACAATGCAACACACACACAGAAACGAACTATGAGATAAATACTGCCATTTTCCTGACTTGGTACAGGACATTTTAAGAAAAAATGGTGGGTTGAACCTGGTGTTGTGGCTAGCCAAATCTTGCACTTTAATGGCAATGTTAAATATAACACTAAAATGACACCATTACATGACAGGAATACAGTACAAAGAAATGCATAAAATATTTGTCAAACCTTTATGAATTGTTACGAAACTTGGATGGAAAAGGTATTTTAGTAAATTACTTTTAGAAAAGAAATGTTCGGAAACATAAAAGATAAATCTAATAAAAAAATTATTTGCATCTCTGTCCGACATTAGTCCTACAATTCATGTAGACAACACAGCTTCAGCATAGTTTTAATTATTCAAAAGGCCTTGACACGACAAAATGAGAAACAATTATAAAGTACAAAAGCAAATTAAAGTGGGATAATATGAAAATAAGGGTATTTGGTATGATTGCCGATGAGACAACTATCAACCATAGTTCAAATGACGAAGATAAACGCAATCAAAGGTCTTCGACACTTAAAAACCCACACCGTATAGTCAGCTTGAAAAAGCCCCGAATTGAAAATGTGAAACCATTAAAAAAAAAAAAAAAAAAACTAACGGCCTACTCTATAGACATTATACATGAACACAAAACAATACCTACATGTACATGATTAACTCGGGTCAGCTTAGAAACTACTATTAACATGTTGATAACAGTGAATATTTAGAGCTATTTTGAGAAAATTATTAGAGCATAACATCGTATGATTCTGTTTCGATAGATAAGTAATCTTAGCTTGTCTTCAGGGTATTGTTATTACGGTGCATATAACTATTGACCTATACCCCGTTCACACTTTGCCTTTTTAAACCGGGTTCGACCCGAACTAGTAAATACGGGTTAAATTTATGTAGTGTGAACGCCTTAAACCGGGCCGAACTGGGATTAAAATACCCCTTATTTTAGGTTGAGTTAATGTGGGGCGAACCCGGGTTAATTACCTAGCATTAGTTGTGTAGTTAATGCGATGGTGTTGTTATGGTTGCACATGTAGTTCAGCATAAATCTGTTTTCAGTGTAACGTAATTATTTGATGACGTCACATATTCAATGACGTTATATTTTGACATCTGACGTCACAGACGTCAAGCTCCCGCATTTCCTAGTACACGAAATATAACTGATTCATATCAAATTAGCGGCAGCAAGAGGGATTAAGCTATGTTGAAAGACCTGAATAATGACAAATGAGAATACGAATTGTTCAAAACCTTTAAGATTTCCGTCGCTTCTTTGGTAAAAAAATAGGAGCTTTTCGGAAAAAAATGACGTTCTTTGAACACACGGATAGTGGTTGGTGTGTCCGAGGCAGTCGATTAGAAGTACGGTGAAGAATTTCAGACTTTGAAATAATGCATTAAAAAGAATGTCAATATATACAGTGGGCAGATGCGGGTTACAAGTTTGGCGCTTACATTTCTATTTTGGTTGAGAGGGAAAATCCCAAACTGCGTAAAATATTCTTTAAGTGTGAACTGGGGTCATTAATTTGGATTAATAATCCCGGGTTCGACCCGGAGCAGATTTCATAGTGTGTCTGTATTATACCTCCAATCTAGGAGTGGGTGCAACACCATTTCTTGTCCGTCCGTCGCGCGGTAGTCCAAGAAATTTTTGATTCTTATCTGAGAAACTGCCGTACAGAAAAACTTCGTTTTTGGTCAGCAGCTTAACGTCAATGAGTTGCAACTTGTGAATACTTTTCTAGTCTGTCACATACCTAATTCCGATGTGCCGATACTTTGATTTTTTTTCTCTCAATATGTACATAGGGGATAAGCTTAGCACACCAACGGGTAATTTCTTATTTTGGTCTATAAGACGGGGCTTATAATTGTGTTTTCTTAACTGTAAGTTCTACTTCATATACATATACATTCCTCTGGGTTAAAAAAGCCGATAAACTTTTTAATATAATATTTCAAAGTCAGGAACAGTATGAGACGTTGTCTTTATTTATTATGTTTTTTTTTGTCATTTTGCTAATAGTCTCTGTTAAATTTGTCCGTACAATTCTCCATACTACTTACAGTTTGCCAACATTAATGGTGTAGATACTACATTTTGAACAGGACAATACGTTGATATTTAAATTAATTATTGGGCTTTTTGTGTAGTTGGGTTTCTGTGTCATCGCCGTTTCATAATTTACACATCTTTTATTCATTTTTTATATGAAATAAACACATACAAAACTATGAATTTGATTTTTTTTTTTAGATTTTAATTTAATATTGTTGACTTCATTATTAATGAATAAATATTACAATTTTCGTGATATGACCGATTTTCTTACCTTTTTTCAAATTCGTGCAATCGGATTTATGTCGTCATTGGATTTTCCGCAAATGTGACGTCGCAAAATGTAATCATTCTAATTAGAAACATCGCGATATAATAACGTTCTGATTTACAACGTCGCAAAAACAACACGGAAAGTTTTGAGAACGTTATTATCTCCCTTGCTACTGTATCGTATTCCCTTAAACCTGCGTGGTATCTTAAACCTGCATTTTTTCTTTAAAACAAAATAAGTTTACATGTATTGAAGAAGTATTCTTACTAGCGAATTGTTCGAGATTAGAAATCGTCAAGGCCATAGACATCGATTAGAACTATACCGCCATTCAAAAAGGGATGTACTGGTGTATTAAAAATTTTCTGCGCAATGTAATAAAACTTCAATTGTGTTCAACTTGTTTGACTATACGATATATTAACCGTTTGAATAATTTGTTAGTTTATTATTCTTTAATTAAATGTATTTAGTTTATAACGATTAATTATCAGTCGGGAGTAATCATCTGTGTACCTGATTTGTCATTATGTATAATTTTTCATATCTGATGTTTTGTATGACAGAAGATTCATATCTTTGTAAAATAGCATATTCAATATAATTGTGTGCCTTAAAGAACAAAGCAGATTTCTTTCCTGTGCATTCTTATGAAGAAAAAAAACCCCACTCAATTGTGCATGTTTGTATAGAAGAACTTTCGCATTTATTTTTGAAACCGGTTTTGGTATTGATCCTAAAACTAATTATACAGTCCTGAGTCATTCCTATTAAGCAAAAGTAAAATCAGATTAAATTCCGAGCAAGAAAATTAAAAAAAATAAAAAATTATTAATTTCACTGTTTGTCTTCATTTCAGGTTATATTGCTTTAGCAGTGTTAGCAGTTTTCGTCTTTTGTAAGAATTCTCTTTTCATTATTACAAATATATTCAATCATCAACTGATAGAAGAAAAGAGTGTCCATTACTTACTTTTACTTAAAAAATCTTATAGATATATACATGGTTAAAGTTGTGGGTTTTATTCAAATTTTCAATTGTGTCATGCTTATACTAGTTATCTTCTTATTCGATTTTAAGTGTATTACAATGTATTACTAGACAAGAAGAGAAACATATATTGTGAATAATTCATTTCCCATTGTTGACCAAATCATCGGTTTGTTCGGAGTAAACATTTCATTAGACAAGAAAAAATATATATATCATAAGGTTGATAAATATAGATTATACTACTGTATCGATTGTGATACGATATTTGTCAATTCGAGACAGTAAAATTTTCAAATGTAAAACGCGAGGCTCGCCGAGCGTTTTGAATATTTGAAATTAAATTGTCGAGGATTGATAAATATCGTTTTGCACAAGATTTGGTGGTGGAATCTTTTTCTCTAATGATTTGTAAACGATATGCAGACAAATCCAATCCTTCCTTTTTGAATAATCTGCAAACAAGACGTGTATATATACCTCACAATAATGAAATTACACATTTACATTTTTTGCAGATTATTCCAACTAACGAATTCATAATTAAAAAAAATTCGACGATATTATTGGCCTTCGGCTGTTGTCTGCTCTTTGGTCGGGTTGTTGTCTCTTTGACATATTCCCATTTCCATTCTCAATTTTAATTGTTATCTGCTACATCAAAATCCAAGATTGAGGAAGACAACCGAGCCACCTTAAGTACGGTGTAGAGGTATAAATTATGCGCATGAATAAAACCAGAAAGTTTTAAATGGATTGGAAATGAATCAGATAATCATATGTGGTCGTCTTTAATTTAAACGATTGCTGCAAGACATATTTGCTCTGATTTTAACAATAATTTCAATATAGAAATAAACTCATCATACATACCAGGCTTATGCTCCCTTTTCAGTACCACCAGTAATACTTTCACTAGAAACCATTGAACGTGATGGGAGAAATATTGGACTGAAATGCTGCATTAGGTCGTATTTACCACTTACATCTATTATATGGTGTAAAGAACCTGGATATGTTGATATGGATACAAGGTCTTCTAATGATGACTGTTGTAATGGAATAAGAACATTGACCTATATAACATCTGAGGAAAACGACCTAGCAACTTACAAATTCATAGCTAGTAACATGATTGGAACCACGGAAAGCGACCCTGTACAACTTAACGGTAACAACTCATATTGATAGTGCTACAAATAGGTATTGAAATGATCATATCAAAGTGTGAGAAAAAGATACTTTAATTCCGTGTCTAAATTTTATCCGATTTTTTTATTTGCATCTGTTGTGAAAGTCATGTAACCATATTATATGCAGTGAAGAGCAGTCAGATTAAAACAGGAACGCACACAGTATATTATACACATGATAATAACAAAAATATACTAATTTATTTGAAATGAAAAATTACATTTGTTTACGCTAATTTGTATAAAGGTTAAAGCAAACATATCATAATAACAACACAGCCTATTCCTATTTCTAAAATTATTAAATTCAAAATGAACTTTGATAATATTACCAAATCAGAATAGAAGTATAACTGTTGGTTTATTTTAAGTACTCTTAATTAGCAATCATTATATATGATATGAGGCAAATCTAATTCAGCTTAATGTTATTTTAATAAAAACAATTTGTTTATAATAAATGCTTTTACGCTACTCATGCAAATATATGTGCGTTTGACTATAAAATTAGGTCCGATTCAAATTCAAATTAACAGCACTTTGAAAAACAAATGACATGACTTCTTTTGTTTCTTAATAAAACACATTTTCATTTTATATTATAATTAGACGACAAAAGGCAAACGTTTATTCATGAAATAATGTTGAAAGGTGAATGTGAAAAAGTTCATTTTGCGAGACTTGTTTTTATTGGAAAAAATGGAAGCGGAAAAACCAGTTTAATGCGTAGATTACTGGGGCAGAATAAGGAAGATGTCAATTCTACACAAAATACTGACGGAATAGACGTTGGAAACTGCAATATCAATATTAAAGATGGGAAATGGAGCCAATGTGATGGTAAGAAGTTTACATTTATTCAATGGTAGGTTTTATTATAGAAGGCAATGCAATTACAAGAACAAATCTTTTAGTTGTTTGTTTAAAACATAACACATCAAACTTTCTATCCTTTTAATAAAGTTTTGGTACAGTGCTGGTGTATAGAATGACATCTCAAGAATTTAACGAATTAGATCTAATGGTCTGACTGCAAATGGTGATATCAAAGATACATTATCCCTATTATCATGATTATGAATACATGCAAACTTATTTTACATCGATGTCCTTTAAAAAAGAAAGTACAAAGCGAATTATAATTTGTATATGAATAGTATACTCCACTTTTGTACCTAAATTTAAGTCTCTAAATAGCCAAGGCTATTCTAACTATGTGTCTATACCTAAATCATATTAAGGGTTCTTTTCGCTAATTCTTTCTGACAGAAGTGATCTTCTGTATAGGCACTTATTATTAAATTTTCAAATAAAATGTCAAAAAATAGTTGTCGAATCCGAGAGTAAATATTTCAACCTTAGCAACAAATACCATGTATTGCGTATTTTAAAGATAGATGTTTATTTTTTTAAATTACATGTATCATTTGGGTATTAGTAGTGGGGGAAGTGGGGGTTCTGGGCCATTTTGTCTCATGTTAACCCTAAGGGGAAAAGGTAGCCTCCTGAGAGGTAGCCTCCCGATGTGAGGCTAATCTCTATGACGTCATTTTTATGTATTATTTCTGCACTTCAGATTATTAGGTATTATGACATTAATTAATTGGTTTTATTGAACAATGTACATATGTTTATCATTTTTCGAGTATGTATGCGTGTGTGTGTGATGGTGTGTGTGTGTGTGTGTGTGTATAGATTCAAGGTTTTGATCATGCAAATATGAGCAAGGAATTATCCAATACGGTTCTCCTTTTGTGTGATTGTATTCCTTATTTTTCTAAGTTCCTGCTTCTCGAGACCACACTAGTAATAATAACAACAATAGTATGTATAATATTTAATGTCCCCGTCAATTCAGGCAAACATGGGTCGGAGAGCCATCCACATGGTGCCTTTACAATACTGTACATTCAAAAATTGTTGCGAGGTTTTTATTCATGCGAATATTGCGAATGGTTGAGTATCGCAATAATAAGAACTCGCATTTTGATTTCTGAAACATATATCTGTATGAATATTTTCCGAAAATCGCAATAATTAGTCTCGCATTTTTGTCCATTTTTTTAAAATCGCAATAATAAATGCACGCAATAATTTCTGAATTTACAGTATAACAAAATTATATATAACTATTTTATACATCGAAATAAAAGGATTAGAGAATCGTCTACCACTCAACAGTATCTCTAACCTCACGAAAGGGCCTACAGTATGCTATCTTTCGTGCAGGGGTGTAAACTGTCGAGACTTGAAGTTAGTCTTTCCGGGATAGTTAACTCTCTCAAATATCAGATAAATCGCGAGCTTTAATCCAAGAGTTGAATTTCTTTGGACAGTGTAACCATTTCACATAATATTGCTTGTTGGGTCCTTTGCCTTTCGTTTTCAGGATGATTTCATCTTTCCACATATCGTCTTCCCGAACATCCACTTTCTGCACTTCTGATTGGTAGAAGGTTTCTGAAAATGTTTTGTCTTGAAAATCAATAAGTCGATAAACTGGAAGCCCACCACGTAATATTCTTTGAGATATTCTAAATATTTCTCCGCTCCATTTCTCATCGTATTCCCTGGAAAAATGATTTCTTATGTATGTAATCCGAACTTTATCACCGATTTTGAAACGGAAAGGTTTTCGTAGTTTCTCTGTCTTAGGTTGTAATTTTTTTGGCCAATACATTTTCCACCACAGGTTTGTCTCTTTAGATAGGGTGACTTTATCTGGTGCCATGCCAATCGTTCTATGGAAGGCCTTGTTGTTGCTGTTAGCAAAATTCTGTAAGTTATCCACATAGTCATATGACTGCTTAGTGGTGATAAATCTCATGATTTTTTATTTAATAGTCTTGATAACTCTTTCAACATAATTAGCTTTAATTTCTGTATTTTGTGCAAATAAATGTTGAATATTTCTCTGTTTTAGGAGAGATTCTACTAATCTTGATCTGAATTCTTGTCCTTTATCTGTTCTTATTCTGTTTGGTGATCTTCCTTGTGATAAAACATGTTTCAAGGCATTCACCACGGAATCGCCTTTCTTTTTCTTTAGAGGTCTTAGCCATACATATTTGGAGAATATGTCAATCAACACCAATATGAAATTAAATCCACTGTTAAATTTCGAAAATTTAGACATGTCCATCAAATCGACATCCCATTGGTCGTCTATTCCAATAACGATAACTCTGTTCCGCTTAAAAGACCTTTTTAAGGGTCTTTGTAAACTGTATGGTTCCTGTCGTTGTAGCCATTTGCGTATTTTATATTTACTGAGAACGAATTTTCCATCTGTTCGAACAAATCTGTAAAGTTTATCAGGCCCTGCAAAACTCGCTGGTTAGCTGGATTGTAATAAATATTTCTCAAGTACTTTTCCCAAGAGGCCATCTTTACACATGGAATGATGACTATAGAATGACATACAGAGTAAAACGTTCTCATATTTATATAGTTGAGCTTTCATCGACTTCATCCGCCTCATCCTCCTCTTCCTCTTCATCGTCATCAATACTATTTTCACTTTCAGAACCATCATCATTTGGTTCGTTATCAATAGCTTCATCTAGATAGCTTCCCAACATAGGTTTATATGTTCTGATGGCTACTTTAATGGCTTTCTCGTAGTTCTTGCCATCGTTATCTAATTCTGTAATCATTTTCATGACTTTGCCATGCAGTTTACCATTTTGTAACTGTAGTAAATACTCAACCAAACTGCTATATCTGGACAAAAACTGATCCATATCCTCGACTTTTAGTTTGCGATTGGCCTTACTTATTGCGTGGTCTTCAACTCTTTCTTTCCATATATCTTCAGTTGCCTCTCTGGCAATTTCAGCTAATTTTATAAAAGCCATATCTTCTCCACCTTCTATATCAATTTCGTTTACACGAGGCTTCTTTGAGGGTATGTCTTCATCCTCAATTTCCCTTTTTCATTTTAAATCATTATTTTCCGGGCACCACTTATTCAATTCTCTAGCTAGATCAGGAACGCTTTCAAAGACTACACCGCAATCATCACATGAAGGCATGATTTCTTTCTCGTCTGGTAATTACGTCTGCTCACTTTGAAATGATTCTTCAAACTGAGATGGTTCTAGTTCTTTTCTGCTAAAAGAGGGACGAAAGATACCAGAGGGACAGTCAAACTCATAGATCGAAAACAAACTGACAACGCCATGGCCAAAAATAAAAAGACAAACAGACAATTAATAGTACAGATGACACAACATAGAAAACTAAAGACTAAGCAACACGAACCCCACAAAAAACTGGGGGTGATCTCAGGTGCTCCGGAAGGGTAAGCAGATCCTGCTCCACTTGTGGCACCCGTCGTGTTGCTTATGTTATTACGAATCCGGTAAAAAGTCTAATACGGTAAGTCACATTCGTGAAAAGGGAAGGGTATTGTGATTACGACATAAGGAACATATCCGATATCATCTGTGAAACGGTTATTCCTTAACGGTCAACCAACTCGTGATGGCGTCCGTAAAATTTACGAAGGATGATTTCAACTTCACCATTTGGAATAATATACTCTTCAGAAACACCCCCACCAATCATAGTCTTGTTTTCAAATATATTAAGTTTTAGCCTGTCGTCTTCCGGTGTATTCTGTTTCAGATCAATGAATAGACTCCCATATGGTCGTTGTGTCCCCTCTTTGTACTTATTCATGAATTTCTTCGGATTATTAGGATACATCTGTCTAGCAAATATGGCTGGCCCAACTTGATCACGTGGGTTTTTGAATAGGACTATATACTGGCTATTGATGCTCATGGTTCGACTCTCCTTTCCCTTCGAGAACGCATTTTGCAGTATACAAGCTACACTTAGGTTTCTGTCCTCCACAAAGAGTTCACAAACATCCTTACTATTGGTAGCGTCTCTCATTAAATCGTCTGGGATGATTAAACTTGGATATCTAGAGTCAATGAATGAGTCATCATTCAAATTTTCAGGTAAACCTTGAACAAATAAAATGTTTTTAATGGTTTGTTCACTTTACTAAATAATGGCTGCCACCGTTTATAACACCATATAATTCTCTCAGGTGATGGTTTTATCATAGTCTGTGCTGGCTTCAATAATGTTTTCATTCAAAACGTCTTACCTGAACAAGTAGGTCCAGCCAACATCATAGTGAATGGATGATGTAGTATCACATTTTGTGGCGGCGGCGGCAGCGGTGGTGGTGGCGGAGGCGGTGGTGGCAGCGGTGGATATGCATCATTGCTCTGCGGATATGGTTGACTAATTCTGTTTTTGTTTCTTTGGTGACGTATCATAAGGTCTTTTCTCGAAAATTCTGTACCACAATCTGGACAAGTAGTAGACATCTTTGAGAGTTCTTAAAACACGTCCACTTCCTTCGAATGACAGCGTTAAGTGATTAAAATATTGACATACATCATAATTATATTCTCCAATGTCCATAGGCTAAACTTTGTATCCCATCAACTAGTAAGTATCTTTTGTCATCATAAGGGGATAAGCCAAGTTTTTTTTATGAATATATTATACACTAGTAACCAGAATTTAGCTTAAACGGCCAAATAGGTATTAACCATCTTTAAAAAAGATAACTGGAATATTGAATCAGACTTACAAAAATTAAAAACGGTTTTCTATCTTATTCAATCCATTTTAAACTATTTTAATACCAGTAAAATAGATTCCCTTGCGGTCATACAAATTATTTTAAGACCCGGTTAACCTCCGTCAAACAAAAAAACCACGCTCCCGTTAAACTAATTCAAACTGATGTTAAGTCCTTTTAAACTTTAATGTGTCCGCCTCCTTGTAAGGTAAATCACTCAAGCAGAAAGGCAATCCCCATAGATATATATTTATCTGCAATCCATTCCATACGTTATCGATTTTCTTTACCAATATTCACAATTAAAATGACTTAATGACAAATACATAAGAAAATAAGTAACTTAAAGTTATTGATCCAAGATATATATTTTCAAAATGCAGCAAGAAAAATGAACCAGTTGAAAATAGAAATTTCCGGTAAATAATATGATTTTAATGTGTCCACATGCAGTAGCTCTTTATCTGAAAGAGTGTTGATAACTGATATGAAAACTCGAGTTATCTCAGTATTTGTGGTCTCTAAACAATAATTTAAAAAAAAATTAAAACGAGAAACGGAATCAAGGATTGTGAAAGACAATAAAAATATCAAATAGAAATAAAGTAAATACAATAAATTTGTCAGTCTGTTACTCTGTATGGTGATGACTATTATTTATATTTCTGTTAATTTGTCGTATTCCCGTATATTTACGTTTTCTCTTCGTCTGTATTCCTATCGTCTATTCCTTACGGATAATCAATAAAGAGACACATGTAAAAAGAACAGACAATAGTCATTGTTTACATAATTAAAATCGATAAAATTATTAATCCTTTAGGTTAGTAAAAATCTTTTACAATTACCGACAAATAAAACAATATGTATTAAAAGTTTTATTAGAATTAATGAAACCTTTGATTGTGAAAATGTTGATATTGTTGACTTTTTTCCGTAAACAGTATAGTCTTGTTGAAATAAATTAACAAATGTATCTACTCTTAACTCTGTATTAAAGTTGTAATACTTGTCACTGGTGCAAAAAAAAGAAACATTCACAGCAGAAAAGGCTGAAAAAATCAAAATGAAACTTAAAAAACAATAAAGCACGGTAATACGATTGTGTTTAGTAAATATCGTGCAATTCAGTCCTCCTCAAACCCTCTCTTATAAGTACCGCACATCGCTGTAACCCGCATATAACTCAATTTACCGAAATTAAATATACATGAAACGGTAATTCTGGGACTATTGCATTTTGCCTCAACAATAGAAAATTTGTCAAGCTGTAAATTGTCCACCCCATAAAAAAGTTATGTATGCATTGAACATTGGTTTTAACGAAAGAGCAACTTAAAACGGAGCGTAGAAATGATTACTAGTATACACATGAGGGGGTGGGGTTCTACACGATCTTCCGAGTGTGATAAATGGAATAGTTTTTTTCATCGATAAATCCTTTGAAGGGGTTTTAAACATTACGATCCAAAAAAATAAGTCATTGCAAAGCAAATAAGAAATTATACATTGAATATACAATGTACATACAAAATTAAAAGTATGATGAACTTAAAAATGTTAAACTTAAATTTATTCTAGGTTCGTAGAATGATAGTTTGGTATGCTTGCCATTTGAAATACTTCCTTACATTCTTTAATATGTTTTTTTATCTGTTCGTACTTAATGATGTTCCTTTCTTTCCAAATTAAAAATTCCCCTCTTAATTAAACCGTATTGACAATTACATCCTATATGTATGATTCATTTGCAATACACAGAAAAATAGATTCCTCCAATTTGTTTTTTTAAGTTTTGCTTTGATTGTTTTTTTTTTTATCTATATATCTATATATAATGAATTTATCTTGTTAAAAACAACTTCTATACATCATTTATTATATATCCAATACGCGAGAATATGCACTTGATTTTCTTAACCATTCCTACGAAAGTAACAAATCCCATTGAATTGTTGGATTTATTTCTTATCTCTTCTTCAGTATATACAATATAATGAAATTTGTTCCATTGAAATTGGCAATCTTATCTAGTTGCAACATTATTTTGTTGATTTTTACTTATATCACAATTTTTTTTTAATTGATGATGTATAATCAAATTTACTTCACACGAGGGCCACACATCGTTAAAGAACATCATGTTCTTTTTAATTCCTTTCGATGGATTGCCCGAAATAATACAGCAATCCATCAACAATTTAAAGGTAAGGATGGAAACTATATTCTACATGAAACCGTTACTTTAAATATTTGCATCTTATATGTTTTCTAGAATGTGCGTATGATAAAATCCTCTTAATTTTGGGAAAAAATAATTTTTTGTTTTCGTTTAGTTTTTCGTCGACTGGATACCAGATAATCATGTTTTTTAAGTATAATATAAATATCGTTAATCAATATTTTTAACTCCAAATATTTTAATAGACGTGTGTTTACAACACAATATTAATCTGGCTTAAAGAAGTTGCAACCATTCTAACGTCCAGGAATTATTATCAAATACTTTTGAAAATGAGTGCGCAAAAATTGAGGGCACGTGATAACAGTAAAATCTATTTAACAAAATCGTCATAACTAGTGATGAAAAGTTTTGTGATCAAGACAAAATAGAGACGAATACACCTTATGAATAAAATGAGATGTGATAGATACGTCAAGGAGACATCAATAACTCAACAACACAAATAACTAAAATCCGTCAACAATTAACTGTCTACAAAATACGTCAAACTTGAACAATGGTCATACAGTTGTATTTAGCACAAATACTTTGACTGTTTGGGAAGTGTGTACAGGGTACGGCTGTGATTTAGAACAGGGTAAAACTGATTAAGGATGAATTACACAACATCGGACTAGGTGAATTGTGGCTACGCCAGTGTGAACTGACATTTGAAAGCGCCTTTTCACTTATAAAACAGCGACTACTAGATATAAAAACACAAGAACTATATTTTTTGTTGGAAAACAGAACAGTAGCAATTAGTAGTGTGCCATTTACAAAAATATAATCACAAACTTAGATTTTCAATATTACTTGCCTAAATATAACCCTACTCTATACCGAAAGCCCGGAAAGGCTATTACAAAAATAAGACTAAATCATTAAATATTGAGACTGGTCGTTTTCTGAATGTTCCCGTAATGATATCGTTTATGCAAAGTATGTAGTCAATGTATTGAGCACTTTATTCTTATGTGTCCGGGATATAGAGACTTGCGTGCAAAGTTTATATAACAATACTACTGGTATAGACCGAGCGTATATAAACGGACACAGTTGTTAACTCTACAAAATGTTAAGCAGTTGACTTTTTTTGGGAAAATTTATTATCCTGGCTTTTAAAACGAAAAAGGACAGTATTTTACAAAATAATTAACATTCTCTATCTACATGTTTTATTTCAATTATAATTTATTATTTCTTGTTAACACCGATGAGCTGTAAAGCTTTATAGTAATAAAGTATATATTATATTGTATTTTTAGAAGACCTACTTTATAACCGTCCTATAATACAGTTATGTGTGTGAGTGTGTATTTTTCTTGTTTCAATTAGCATGTAAGAGGGTATGAATGGGTTACCACCATGAATGAGGGTATACGTATGGATGAGGTTTACAGATTAGAAAATAATGGTCAAAAAGAAAAGGTTAAAGGATTAGAAGAAAGAAATGGACCCAAAAGTATAGAAAACAAATTAAAAGTGTGACGAAATATAAAGAATAAAGAATAATTGGCAGAAAATCAAAGAGAAGAAATGGTCCACAAATGCAAATCTACCCCCCTCTTTTCCACCACCAAATCACCACAACCACAACACACTTTCACATATTTACATATCTATACAAATATTCAATTTTGATTTCATGGTGCCCCCAGACATCGGGGTTCTGGATCCGCTCCTGTTATATTTACATGTAGTCTGTGATACTTCTAAAAAATTGTCAAAAAGGTGAATTCTAGATCCAAAAGGCCGGGTGTAACGTTGACTATACAAACCACCTTGTACTATAGTGTCATATCTATTTTATACATGTTCAAAAGTTAATATTTCTAACAAATAACTTACTTACTTTCTAGCAAACCAGACTATGACATTGTCTCTGAGCAAACCAACTTCAGAAAAAACGTCCTTTTTGTTGCTCTTATCATAACTGAAAATTGACTTCTTAAAAAAAAAAAGAAGTTTTACTTTATTCTAATTGATACAAAATAAAATAATGGCACCGTTTATAAAGTTTTTTTTCAAGTATTCTTTTATCGAACTACTATCAACCAAGGATAGTAAATCTATACAAATCGTTGTATCAACTAATCAATTGTTTATTGCATAAGGTTAATTGAACAAGATGCTTGGGAATTTTTACTTATTCGTGTGTCACGTGCCGTTCGTCACGTGCGGGGTGGCACGCGCTGATTAAAAGTCGTTTTATTTCAAGAATCATAATATCAGTCTATTGAATCAGATTCAAAATTTTATATTCATGCTTTACATGCTTATATCTTCTTGTATCGATGTTTTCGTACTCCTAAAACACACTGTAGTGTCCTTAATACAAAAAACTTTATTCTTGGTACACCCAGAGACATGTGTGTCTTTGGGTGCACTAAGAAGTCCTTTGGAGTATTTTTATACATGCACTACTGGCAATTCTCACTTGAGGTATAAATTCAAATTTGCAATAAATAAATAAAAAAAAACAATAAAAAAAGACACGACTTTATTAGTTCTAAAAAGGTCCTTTATCAAAACTCTAAATTCATGATACGGGCTCCAAAGTCAACACATATTAGTGATTGTGAAAATATGATGGTTTTGTGAATTGTTTGGACACAAAAACACGAATAACTCTAAAAAATAAACAAATCTATTCTTGCTGTCAGATCAAAACCCAGATATGCCGTGTATATTCCACTGAATTTATCATATCGATAATTTTACATTTGTACTTATTACGTAATAAGATGTGTGTCCAGGTACAAAGGTGATGATGGGAGTTTTTAACTACCTTGACTGGCTATACAGCCCTTGCACGGTCGGTAATCCAGGTAAGGTTTGACAGCGGGTGGCATATATACTTAAGTGTGTGTCATCTTCAATTATACATCTGACGATGACATTCTGACTTAGGGCAATTCAGTGTATATAGAGAAGAATGTATTTTAGAGTATATAACATTCCGTCATAAAATAATTCAGAAGGTACACGTTATTAAGGTCGTTCGCGAAATTGATGAAAATACGGTGACGGATCCAGAACTTTTCATAAGGGGGCCCCGCTGACTGACATAAAAAGGGGGGGCGCTTCAGTGATTCCCTATATAATCAAACAAATTTTTCCCACGAAAGGGGGGCCTCGGCCCCCAGGGCCCCCTGGATCCGCCTATGAAATATTAACAGACGTATCAAATTTCATGCCATTCAATTCTAATATTTAAAGTTGAACAAAGAAGAGTTTAATGTCTTGCATAAATTTTAGCGAATGGGTTTTGTCTGCAAATATATGTACGTTAGTCAAAAACTTGACACCTTCTGGACACTCATTATTTCGTTATACTCACTGTACTAATACGACAAATACTTCTTATATATTAATTCCCCGCAATTTTTCCATTCCCAATTAAAAACTAATTTATTAAGTCTTAAACGATAACTCTAACCATGGAAGTATTATAGATTCAATATTTTATTATACAGTATAATACTTCCTTGCTCGATATTACTGTACACCCGATTTGTCTGTTTGACAGTTTCACACATATTAATTTTGAATGTTTGAAAATAAGTCAAAGAAAAATGTAGATAATAAGAGTTCCGTCTGAGATTCTGTGTTTCTTAAAAATGAGGAATAGCTAATATACTAGCAATAATTTCATAGAAGTTTTCGATCGTTGCACACTTAAATACACAGTTCCATGTAACTGTATAGATTTCTCACTTGAAATGTTTTACATATTATATTACATTTGGGTCTATTATAACTGACTATGCTAAACGTAATATGGGTTTATATGTAAAACTTAAAATATTTACACGCCATTTTTTCTTCATAATATCCAGCTTTCAAAGAATTTTTCGAATTAGCGGCATGTATATGTATAACATTGTAATTAGATTTTCTATTCAAAAATCATTCTGTATGACAAATCATGACAGAGCGTTAGCAAATACTTTCTTCTCAGTCAAGTATTAATAGTTTACAACGCGTCAATGTTTTTCGAGTATCAGATTCAGCAAACGACGGCAACTCCACTAAATATATGCCTCTACAAAGATAACTGCAGAAGTTATTGTTTTTTAGCGTGGCTATACCATACGGATAGTTCCCTACCCCTCCCCTGCAAAAAAATGCCTTCGGAATAAAAGGAAGATCAAAAGTATACCAAATCATTATAGAATAGCGACATTCGAGGTTTAGCAACTGCCGTCGTCAAAGTTTTACTTTAATATCAATAATTTGCAAAATGTGAAAATACAAATCATTGAAATGGCTAAACTGTTTTAATATCTAAATATTCAGTTATAGAATAATAAATCTCTTTATTCTGTTTGTTCTTACGAATATTTGGTATGTTTTTCTCATTGTTGCAGACCGCGGAAGGTGACCGACATAACATTTGGTGATCGTTATCTCACTGGCAATCATTCCGCATCTCCTTATATTTTCGTATAGAGTAAAAGAATGTCTCAATCCATTTCATTAAAATAATCTATGTTTTAATATTTAACTTTCATATATAACATGACTGCGGACACCCCCTCCCCCCCCCCCCCTCGAAACAAAAAAAGAAAAAGAAAATGGCTAACACTATTTAATACAGGCTGCTTGTGAAGAAGATACATATTCGGCTTTTGAAAGTTCATGAAATTAACTGCAACACAAGTGATAAGCTTACATTCGAAAAAAAAATCATATAGTAAAAGTTTTATAAGAACTTATTGTTTCATAGTAAAGGGTTATGATATTTATCTTGGTGTTTGTTTTATGTTCCTGAAATGAGATTCGTATTAGTTCTACAAGACTGTTTAAACATGTTAAAATTATGACGTTCTAGTATAAATCTATCATCACATATTCATCGAATACAGTATCATATTGTGTAACTCAGCAATACTTTTTTTCTAGATAAACATTTTTTTTCATTTTTGCGTTCATTATTTACTAAAATCAGACTATTAAATGTTTTATATTTGTCAGTTCGGGCCGTTAATAGCTGACTATGTGGTATGGGTTTTGCGCATTGTTGAAGGCCGTACGATGACCTATAGTTGTTAACCTCTTACTATGTCATGTGGTCTCTGGTGGGGAGTTGTCTCATTGGCGATTACACTGCATCTTCCTATTTTTACATTGTCACTGGCAATTAATTAGTTTCAGACGTTTAGAATATGTTAAGATTTAACAACACCAGTACGTATACAGTGCACGTGATAGATATATTAGATTTCAATTACAACAAACTCAGAATAGTTAGTGCTTTGATGGTTGTGTAGAATTGGAAATCACTTTCTTCTTGCTTTTGAAACGAAAATAACGAATAAACTATAAAATTCTCTATACTATACGATACAATTGTAAAGGGCTCTGGTTTCCTTTTCTATTTTCTTGATAGAGGCTTGCTACTTGCAAGGACGCTGTGTTACCGAGCGGTACGTCTAAAACCGCTCAGGACCTCATGAGTGCACTCAGGACACACAAAGTGCATTCAGGACATGTAATAGATGTTTTAGTGAGCGTTGAGGGTATGCATTCGATAGATAATTTATTTTTTGATCTGTTATAGTTTTTGTCCGGATAAAAAACTATTCAATATTTAAGAAGTAATTGAGGTTTTAAAAGGCACGCGCCGTTTCCTGTAATATGTCATGCATGACCTATGATTATATATACTGAATACAAATTATCATGTTGATTAGGTCCTTTGATCTTTAATACTTAGAAGTGACTAGTGATGGCAATAACCACATAAAAGTAAGCTTTGCAAACAAACAAACAAAAATTTTTCTTGGGAAAACAAAAATAATAAAGATTTTTATTGTTATAGCTTAAATGTTTAATACATTTTTTCGTTTTGTTTGTAATAGTTGAAGCCCGTTGAAAATTTAAGAAATCTTCAAACACGTCTTGTCTTGTCTATAGTCTGGAAATTTTCCATTCAATTAATTTCGTTTGAAAACGTTAAAATTGATCTTTTTCATTGCAAACCGTGGCTTCCTTTGGAATAAAAACCCTGTTTCAACTATACGATGAAAGTCCTATAATATAAAACTTCGTAGGTATAGTTCAGCATTGATAGTAAAAAAAACAAACACCGGATAATGCATCAATAGAGCGCCTAATACATAAAAGAAAAATACCGAAATATATGTATATAAATATCGTTTTATTATGTGCGTGTTTTGTTCTAACTTCTTGTGATGAAGATCCATTTAAATAGATAACGTGATTTTTTTTCTAAGCTTTTATCTTTATTGCGTAAAAAAACGTACGATACGTGTATAGTTTCAAACTTTATTGAATAAGATGTATTCCCCCCATTTACACTCGTTCTTTTCCAGTAATAAATTCCTCAAACGAATTTGAATAGGGCCTGAACGAATTTCAAAATGAAAATAAATTCTAAAAATGAATTTGTCTCCGTTTTACTGTTAGTTTTCTGTCCCGATCAAGACCCCCTTTCACAAACGGGTTAAAATATTGCTAGTGTACACTGAAATCCCGTCATTTATCATATTTGGGTATTTGTTCTTTACAAGTAGTTAGATTTGAGTTTTACATAGAGCTCATGGGAAATTATTAACTTTATGGTCTTACAGAAAACATGTTATTTCACATCAATGTTGGTTTTTGCAAGCCTCAAGAACAGCGAAAAAGACTATTTCGAAGACTGTTAAATGTTACTCAGTCCGTTCTTACAACAATTAAGACCTCGTGCACAGATTTTGAATAAAAAAAACCTAGAAACTTGCCCATTAGCCAAACCAAAGAAAGCACGTACTCTGCCAAGATATAAGACTTAGCAAAAAAAAAAAAACAAAAAAAAACAACAACACGTGTTTGCCTTTGTATGTTTAACTTTATATAAGATAAAATCTGATATTCGTTTATTCATTTGATGTCATTGAAAAACAAAAACGAACTTGTAATAGGCAAACTATATAACAATATCAATTGTTATTTCTTTTACTTGAGAACTGCAGAACGTACAATAACAATATTAATTTAGCCGTCCTCATGACACATAAACTACATATTAAAATACATTGAATGGGACTTTTGATTTTTTCTCCATTATATTAAAATTCACTACACATAAATCAATTCCAAAGCAACTATTAAATATTGCATAATTAAATGTATTTTACACTGTTCTAATAACATGATATTCATAAGCAATGAGGATAATCCATCAATTTTGTTGATTGCATTTTTCACGGCTGAGTAGTTGTGTAGTCAGTGACTAGTGCCCTCATAATTTTGTAAAAATTATAAATCTGTATTTAAGTTCGTTTCAAATTGTAAAGTTGGATGTTACCCTATGAAGGTTTAACGGAACCTTCGTTTTTTTAATGGATTCGTGTTCTTAACAAACTTTATTAAATAGATTTCGGTAGTATATTAAAGTATAAAGTGCGATTTTTTTTTTTTTTGGCTTTCGTAAACGCGGAGAATCATGATAGCTGAATGTAGGATTTTGGGGTTTTGAATGATCCTCCTCGGCTTTCGTTTAAAAGATGTCAAGACAGTACGTTTCAAAGTTGATACGAAAAACATGAACCTGGAAACCGGAACAATTGAAAAAAAAATACGTTTTTAATTGCCGCCTGCATGGACAATAAATTCAATAATAAATATAATTGGAGGACACACGATAATCAATACATGAATTAAAATTTAAGTTTTTTATGTGGCAGTTTGTTTGTTTGAGAATCTTTAAATGTGTTGATATAGTTCGAAGTTTTATCGTGTGATGACTTTTTAGATTGCTAATTAAATAGACTCGTACCATTTCCTATGTATTAGAACAGGTCATCCAAATACGTATTCACAATTGTCGGTTTGAGGAATTGATACGATTTAATCTGTTGCGCGTTCACATGTAAATGTCTTGATGAATAAATTAAAACGATATGATTTGGCTTTACTGTGTTAGATATTCATGCGAAATAATTAGTTTATATTTGGCAACATGAATAATAATATTGTGAAAAGCTATACAGATTTTGTCTTTATAAATTAAAAAAAAAAATCAAAACGAAATTCTAAAAGTTAGAAACTGATTATTTTTTAAACTAGTTCATTGCAATTACATGGGAGATCCTGTTTTAGTAAAGCTTCCTTTGAATTTATCTATGTTAATGTAACGTCAAGTGGCAATTATATATATTTATCAAGCATATTCAGATCGTATAAAAATCAAGTCTAACGTTTGATTCATAAGTCACGTAAGTGATGTTGGTGGTTCGACCGAAATGAAAGTAACTGACACGTACAGAGAGAAATTCTGACTCGTTTGGAAAACACTGAGAATATTCAGTTATAAGTTACTTAATATACTTTAACTACATGTGGACAAATTTAAATTATATTATTTAGATATTAAGGTTTTATTCTACAAATTTTCTTTTTTGCAGCATTTTAAAAGAAGTCTTGCATCAACAACTAAAATTTACTTAATTTATTGATATGCATTTTTGAAGGGGAATATTTGATAGAGATATATTATCTAACGAAAATCAATAACGTTTGGAATGGACATACGATTATAGATATATCTATCGGGGTTTCTTTTCTGCTTGAGTGATTTACCTTACAAGGAGGCGGACGCTTTAAAGTGTAAAAGGACTTAACATCAGTTTGAACTAGTTTAACGGGGGCGTGGCTTATTAGTTTGACGGAGGTTTACCGGGTCTTGAAATAACGTGAATGACCGCAAGGGAATCTATTTGACTGGTATTAGAATAGTTTAAAATGCATTGAATAAGATAAAAAACCGTTTTTAATTTTTGTTAATCTGATTCAATATTCCAGTAATCTTTTTTAAAGAGGGTTAATACCTATTTGGCCGTTTAAGCTAAATTCTGGTTACTAGTGATATAACTTGTGGTCGTATAAACGGATCTGTGTCATGGTAGACATGTGGATCTCTTTATTGAACAAACATTGTTTATAATGTTCGTGTCTTGTATCATGTTTGATCAAACCTTTATTTATATCCTTCGCTGTCTTCTTTTCGCAGTGTTTCATTCTCCTCATATATCAATGAGAAAAATTGAGAATGGAAATGGGGAATATGTCAAAGAGACAACAACCCGACCAAAGAGTAGACAACAGCCGAAGGCCACCAATGGGTCTTTAACGCAGCGAGACAATCTCGCACCCGGAGGTGGTCCTCAGCTGGCCCCTAATTAAAATTGTGTACAAGTTCAGTTAAAATGGACGTCATACTAAACTCCAAAACATATAAATGAACTAAAATTAAAAAACATACAAGACTTACAAAGGCCAGAGGCTCCTGACTTGGGACAGGCGCAAAAATGCGGCGGGGTTAAACATGTTTGTGAGATCTCAACCCTCCCGTTATACCTCTAGCCAATGTAGAATAAAGAAACACATAGCAATACGTAAAACTCAGTTTAAAAGAAGTCCAAGTCCGATGTCAGAATAGGTAACAAAAGAAACTTAGCAAAATGACAATGGTACATAAATGAACAAAGGACTACTAGCAGTTATTGACATGCCAGCTCCAGACCTCAATTAAACTGATTGAAAGATCATGTCTTCATCATATGAAAATCAAGTACAATCACTCCCGTTAGGGGTTTGGTTTATACCATCATAAAATATATGAGAAGAACATAACTCGTATCATGCCAACAACTGGTTTTAGAATAAATGTGTTTATTTCCGATGCATAGACCCTATGAGTGAATCAATATTAATTCCAAAATATGCAATCCTGAATGACTTGACAACAGTATCGTAACTATATCCTTTCCGAATAAGTCTGTTTAAAGGTTTGGTTAGCTTTTGAGGTGAATGCCGATATTGTTGTGCTTTGTAAAGAATATTACCATAAAATATTGGATGTGAAATACCTGAACGTATAAGATGTCTTCATGTTAATTTATATTTACGAATGATGTCCTTGTACCGATGATAAAATTAAGTAAATGTTTTGAATAGTTTGTGATATCGAAAACCCTGGTGTAATAATTTTTCAGTAATACAGAGATTTCTTTTGTTGAAATCAAATACGTTGTTACATACACGAGCGAATCGAACAAGTTGAGATATATAAACACCATAAGATGGCGACAAGTGGAGGGTCACTATCTAAAAATGGATTATTAACAATAGGAAATGAAAAATCATCTTTTTTATTATAAATTTTGGTATTAAGCTTCCCGTTAAAGATAAAGATATCAAGATCCAGGAAAGGGCAGTGTTCATTGTTTGTATTAGCTTTAATTCAAGTCAGTTCGGCAGGATAAATCTCTTTACTGAAGTCGTCATTATTGAGAGCCAATATATCAGTACATTTTTGACTTAAGACCAACAAATTCTTGTATGGGAATACCATGTGTTTTGTCTTTCATCTTTCCTAACACCTTTTTATTTAATGTGCTATAAAGCCGATGTTCAGGGCTATATTCTGACGTATCAAACAAGTGTTTGTCGATCATCATATCTTGATATATATATTATCAGTGTTGATGTTGAAGCATAGTGAGTCTGTGTCCGTAAACAAGAGTGTTGCTCTAGACCAATATTTATCCTTCATGTAATTATAATGGAAATCGTACATAAGTGTCTTTGACAAATCGAGTATAGTGAATCTAACGTAGATAGGTCTGTTTAAGTATAATCGTTGTTTCAGCATGTGAACAGCCACCAAGTCGTTGTTGAATATTTTGAAGGCATGAAATGTTGGTTTGCTGATTAATTTTCTGGCCTTTGATTGATCATTCAAAAGTTTTATATCTGTTCTCTTCCTTAAATTTTCCATTGTTTTTCCAAAGACTGCATTATTCATGAGTTTAAAAAAATCCTTCTCGAACTAATTTTTTGCAAGCTTTCTCTTCTCTGTGTTGAAATCAATATATGTCTTTAACCAGGGTCGTTGTTCAAATGTCATGACTCTATGGACCTTTGTCATTCCAAGTTATAAGTAGAGTTTTAAATTTCTGTAATGTACCACGTATGTTTCCTTTGGATATAAACTTGGTATCATTTTTTCTGTCGATGTTCTTTTTAAGTTTAAATCGTCCAATAGCTTTTCTGCATAGGGCATTGACATATCATTTGTAAACTTCAATTTTTCTGGAGTGAGTGGATATTCGTTGTGGTCGTCGTGTAGTTTCCTAGGATATTCTAAGTCAATTTCTAATATATAACCATTTTTACTATCATCTGCAACGTCACTTATGTTTAGCTTCTCAATTTCACAATCGTTGAGCCATCTGAAACCTTCAACTGGAAGTGCCTGTGACATAGCCCATCCGTATAAGTTGTTGGCATCTAGGTACATCACGTGAATAATGGGTTGATTTGGATCGTAGTTTGGTACATGTTTATTTTTAGCTTTGGCATGACGATGGGATATCATTGATATTCCACCTCTTAAACCTTTCTCTAGAAACAAATGCATGTCTACATCAGTTAGTAATTCCAGCTTGACACCTGTCATTTTCAATGCAGCCTGCCAGACTAAACCAGGCGATGTATGAAAATGTGCAGCATCCAGTCTATAGAAGTTGAGACAGATCTCTCTGAAATTTTCAAAGACGTCGGCTAATGCAAGAACATCTGATAGAACGTATAGATCGTGGTACTGTCCTAGATTCTGTATGTTAAACAATTGCCATACGTGTTGTGCATACGCATAGTCCAGTGTGGTTATACCTTCTCCCGATAGTGTACTGTAAAATTCTTCAATCGGTGATAGTTTAGATTCTAAAAATGTTTACTCAGAATCAAAATACTCGTAAGGGTATACTTGTTTTCGCAGAAGCAGGCTTATCTGTTCTTCTCCAAAGTGGCTCGTCATGTGTCTAAATTTACTCGAAACTTCTTTGGTAAGGTTTTCCACGAGTTTTTGTAATGAGGAAGACATAAATTGGAGCGAGTCTATAAAATCAATACATCCAAATGAAAAAGAAATATATTTTTCCATATTATTAGCGATACAATTTAGCTGCTTTCCTTCACCTTTTTTAATAGCTTGCATAATCAAATGACTATCATATCCCCTAAGGTTATGAAATACCACTGGAATTCGACCTGTAAACCTGTATTAATAGTACAGTCGTTATGAGCCGCCCCTTGAAATTTTCCGATCACGTGACAATGATCTCGAACTCTATTGTCTGCTAGTTCTTTTTTACATATGTGACAAAGAGTTGCCTTCTTAAACGATTGTCAATCACTCCAACTAATGATCATGGGCTCGCAATGTTTAAATCTCTGTTCTATTTCTTCCTGTTCCTTTATCATACACTCCTCAAATTTATCGGCAGCATCTGCACTCCGATATACTACTGGTTCAGGAATAACATTGGATATAATTTATCTAATCCTTTTGCATCAATAGTATGTGTTTCAACGGTTCCATTGAGCGCTTTTAAGTTGCATGGATCCGCCTTTTTCATGTGTTTCTGTACTACTCATGGTAACACCACCACCATTTTGGACTGGTTGTTTATCATGGTTTCGCTCATGACGTTGGAAATTGTCTTTTCTTGAAAATACCACATCGCAGGTGGCGCAATGTCATTTTGTAGCTGTGTTGAAAACCGATTTGTGGCCTTAAGCTGTTATTTGCTTGTTGGTCGGGTTGATGACTTTTTTACACATTCCCCATTCCCATTCTCAATTCTATGTTTTAGATACTGAGTTTTTGTTACATTTGACTGTCAAAGAAGTAGGAAAATCGCTCTAACGCGTGGTTTTATAATTTCAGAGATTGTACACATTACAGAGTAGGTTTTTGCACATATGTTCGTGTTTTATTTATCGTGCAATATAATAAATACACACCGAACAAGACATACTATATCTGAACCAATATAAAAAGTAATTATAGGCAAAGTGTCTGAAATATCCTACTTTACAGTGTTGAAAATCCGCAAGGGGGGGGGGGGGGGTGGGGAATTAACCGTTTTATATCGTTCGATACGAGCTTGTGTCAAAAGTGCATAAAGCGCCAAAACTACTTTTACATTAGCAGAATAATCTAATTAACTACTCCATTGATTATTTATTTTAGTTGATATCCCTAGATTTAAACATGAATGACAAACAATAGATTGATACGAAGAAAGACCGCGTCAACCGTGTATTTTGCTTTATGTAACTTAGCCCCGCTTGTTTTGAAGACGCATCTTCATGCCTTTAAATGAACAATGCTCTTCAATAGCATACATTTTTAGATCATTTAAAAGAAACAATCAACAAGGGTTCAACGGTGTTCCTATGTCCTTAAGCTTTCATTTCGAAACAAAATAGTTTAAACATTTTGAAAGTTACATCTATGTGTAGGCATTATCTTGTTTTAAATATATACTACTACAGGGCCCGAATGAGTGTTTATATACATGATACATAAAGAATTCTTAAAATGAAATAAAATAATTCTCAAAAGCTTTAAAACAATATTAGTATAAAATAACTAATTCAAACATTCAGTTTATCAATCAACTCACGTCCCATCTCTTCGTGATATTATTTTGAATAAAACTTTAGAAAAAAATTATATAATGGAAAAATCTCAAAAAGTTTGAAAAAAAACTTAGATCATATTTGAATTACTATATCTTAAAAATTCACGCGTGTTTCACATGAGATTCACGTAACATCCATCTGAATCGCTTTCACGTGAGTTTCACGTATAAGCTCGTTTAATGTAATATGCAAATGAATTTCACATGAGATTCACATGAATTTGAATTCAGGTGAAATTGATGTGAGTGAAATTTCCCTGTATAATGTTACATTTCACGTATATTGCGCGCTTGTTTGTCTATTTATTAATGCCTGGGGTATGGAGAACAAACAGATTACCTACAGACGAACGTGTCATATCTCAAATTCCAATAGATGGGTACATTTATGTTTGTTGAGATGCTTATACAATTCATTAATCAATATAATTAAAATATAAACAACTGTTTTACAAGTGGAAGGAATAGCTAGCTATACAACCATTTTAAACATAACTGAACAATCATTTCATTCAGAAAATGCCTTTACCTAGTCATTGATGTGATAGTTGTTTTACCATTCGTTCCGTTGGTTGATAAAGTCTAGCGTTTGATTTTGTTATTCATTGTTACATTTGTATTTTCATAGACTGTCCCCTTTTTGAATTTACATTTATTTGGAGTTTGGTATTTTTTATCATACTTTTGTACATATACATGTGAAGTCGCATGTTTACTTATCACCAGTTTTGTTTTAATATCTTTTAACAGAGATAAGCGATGATCTAACGAGATTAATTCAGGAAGTGTATAGAGAGAATGTTATAGCTGTAGAAAGATCAGCAAGTTCCAAAAATATGCATCAGGATCATTTGTGTTCAAACACAGATGAAATAAGAACTGTATCAGACGACACAGAATATTCCCATAGTTCTGGTGTAAGTTATAACATAGAAACCTTTAATGAAGTAGCAATAGTTTCGAAATTGACGATACCATGCCGATAGAAAATTGTAAATATAACAAAGACGATGTGGTATGATTGTCTACGAAACAACTTCTCACAAGAGACCAAATGACACAGAAATTAAGAAATATAGGTCACCATACGGTCGGCCTTAAACAATAAGCAAAGCCCATACCGCATAGTCAGCTATAAAAGGCCCCGAAATGACAAATGAAAAACAATTCAAACGAGAAAACTAACGGCCTTCTTTATTTACCAAATAATGAACGAAAAACAAATATGTAACACAGCAACAAACGACAACCACTGAATTGCAGGCTCCTGACTTGGGACAGGCACATACAGAATGTGGCATGGTTAAACATGTTAGCGTGCGTCCAACCCTCCCTTTAACCTGTGACAGTGTTTTAACAGTACAACATAAAAACACACTTTAAAAATCAGTTGGAAAAGGCTTAACTTATCAGATGGATACAAATAGAAATACATCTAACAAAAAAAAAGGGTACACGTGGCCGGGTACTTGAACATCCCAACAACAAAGTGACAATAAGTACAGATCTGAGAGTACTCGCATTTACTGACAGCTAGTTCAAAGACAAAAAGAACATTAGCGACCGAAAATATAATAAGCAATACGGAAGTAGTACTGACAGATATACATCAAATACAACCGGAAACCATTATATTTCAAAATGTGAATGACATTACAATAAACAGCAACGATCAAGAATCGGATTAGAGTATAAACCAGTTGACGTTTACAATTATGAAATCACATTTTCAGCAAAAGGAACAAGCGTTCTGCTGGTTATGGGAATTTGCTGGCCAGAAGGATTTTTATGCCATTCACCAAGTTTTCTTGTCAAATTGTGCAGTGTTTTTGCTGGTAATCGATAGCTTAAAATTTACCACATCTGATAATATAGGGACTGATATTGAAGACTTGGGACGTAAGTTTTGAATTTATGGAGAAACTGTTTCTAAAAATGTCTTTAGCATTTTGTTTTATTTTAAAAGATATTTGAAGGTTTCCATAATCATCTGATAAACAAGAATGTTACGTGTATAGAAAAATGCTGTCCAGTGTACAGGTGTAGTCGCCTATTTTCAATCACAACATTTATCTATAATTATTTTGCTTTTATATAAAAGATATACATGTACATGCACACAATAGTCAAGTATAACAAACAAATATTGATACCTCACGTTATTTGATATTGTACATTATATAAAACTTACTAAAACTCGAAGTTGCAGATTATTGAAGACCCATAAGCTTGACATTTGCACCAAATAAAGCTAATATAACCCATTCAATTGCATTTTCTATAAACATTCAATTCATTAATATGACTTTATTTATGAAACATCAGAATGGCATTGTAGACAATACAACCAATGTTTGCGTACGACAAAAGACAGATTTTCAACATATACATTTTGTATATCGAAATATGTTAGTTGTGATATTTTTTATAGTTAATGATGTTACATTGGTCATTCGTTTATTATACATTTTTATACATACTGATTTAAATAATCTTATTCTAATACACGTTTGAATAAGTTTGCTGATTTCAGGTCTAGTATTTGTTTTTTGCTACATTTAAGTATCTGCTAACAACGTGTTAAATAAAGAAATATCGTAGGTTAAAGTTTACTTACTGTTTTATATCTTCGAATACACGTTTTCGTTACAGAGTATGTGAGTTTTTGGTTTGATGCCATTCATTGCTACCGTTCGACTTCTACATATTATAATTATCAATTGGACCCTCCAATTATTGTTGTATGTACAAAAGAAGATAAATTTAAGGTATCTGTGATTATTTCTGCAAACATTGGGTTCATGGTATTTGATTGCACAAAAATGTTAGACGATGCAATTGCTTTACACTAGTAATATTTGGGCCCTTTATAGCTAACTGTTCGGTGTAATTTAAAGCTCAATGTTGAAGGCCGTACTTTGACCTGTAATTGTTTACTTTTTACGCATTGTGAACTGGATGGAGAGTTGTCTCATTGGCGCTCATGCCAAATCTTATTATTTATATGAATAAACAATATGAATTGAATTAAAACAGTCAAGAATAGGATAAGGATGAATTTTAAAAAGACGAGCATAAAACATGTGCCTATTTTCATCGGAAATCATTACACTCTCAGTCTATAAAATTGAGAATGGAAATAGGGAATATGTCAAAGAGACAACAACCCGACCAAAGAGCAGAAAACAGCCAATGGGTCTCCAACGCAGGGAGAAAATCCCGCACCAAGAGGTGGTCCTCAGCTGGCATGATACATAGATCACTATTGCTGACATAAATCATCATTAAAATTATAAACTGTACCTTGACTGTAAGTGTTGCTCTAAGTCTCTTGCAGTGAATTCAAATTTCAGATTAAAGGACAAGATGTAGATTGTGACTTGACTGTAAGTGTTGCTCTCCGCCTATTGTAGTTTATTAAAAATTCTGATCAAATAGCAATCTGTTTTATCAAACCAAACTGTTCAACTGGTCAGAAATTTAAAAAAACCACAGTGAGGTCGTAAAGTCCAAGGTGATAATATAAAGCATAGTTACCAGGCTCCGTATTGAAGGCCGTACTTTGACCTATATTTGTTAACTTTTTATACATTTCGACTTGGATGGAGAGTTGTCTCATTGGCACTCATACCATATCTTATTATTTATATTTACAATCCTAGTAGAAAAGAAAGGGATTTAAATACTGCGCTGATGTTAAATACCAAAACCGATACAAAATTAAAGTGTGGACTTTTTCAAAATGCAATTGCATCGAAAAGTATCCCGGCGTAGTATAGTTCAGTTTTGTGGTGTGCTTGATACATCATTAAGCGAACAATTAACGTTGACTCCAAATTTTAAGGCGTGCATTGACCTTACGTAGATTTTAAAACATTCATTTGTATTTGTTTGATTAAAGTGTGCAAAACAGAACTTTAAAAAAAAATATATGTAGGGCCACGAATGGAAATGGCGGATTTTACGGCCACAAGTCCAAATATATACATTAAGTGATATGAGTAGAATATGTTTAATAGTCAAATAACTCAGTTTGCCTCTCCACAAGTTCAGCTCACAATTCAACAATTTGATTTGATTCGTGTCTTTAATGTCTTATCAAAGTCTTGCCAACCCTTAATGTTTTAAACGTCTGATGGCGTAATCGACATAAACTTGACATTCTGAAATTCTTCTATTTCGTTTTTTGCATTTTCTGTTTTCCCTCTGCGGTTTGGGCTAATTTGGTGTCTCCTATACATGTTTTATGACGTAACAATTAGTGGAAGGTTCGCTTAAATATTATCACATAAATTTACACAGTTTTGAGGAAAATCTAATTCCAAGGTTGGTTCCAATTCTCGATAGAATGTTGTCGTGCTGCGCATCGTTTTAATGTTAAAATAAACACTTTTCCCGAGCCATCTGGTTTTGAGTACTATGCATGGACAAAAGGACGAAAGAATAGGTGGACAGAACCACCCATCACTATATTCCGTCTAATTTAGAAAGAGAGTGTTTAGTGAATATTATGCAAAACAAAATGAAGGAAGTCTAAAACAAAAATTGCCCGACATATAATTTACCATAATGTCAGTTTAAATGTGAATTAGAGTAATTATTTCACACATTGTAGCGTTTTTTTAACGTATTGTTGCTTTTCAGCATTACATTAAATTGGCAGTGAACTTTCTAAATAAAATAAAAAGATAAAAAATAATAAAATTGAACACGCTTCATTCTTTGCTCTTTTTTAATGGTCAAGTACACACATTTCTAGCTTTTTTTTAATTATAATTTTAAGCTACTGTGTAACACATTTCTCTATTCTAAAAAATGATATTAAATTATGAGATGTGATATCATTGCCAAAGTAGACAACTATCTATCAGAGACCAAATGATGTAAATGATTGCAACTATACATGTAGGTCACCATATGACCCCAACATAGAGCAAAGCCTATGGAACGCCAACACCGTCTTGTTATGACCATTTTCATTATATGATGTGCATTTACCTTTATATGATGTGCAATTGTCATTATATGTTGTGCATTTACCTTTATATGATGTGCAATTGTCATTATATGATGTGCATTTACCTTTATATAATGTGCAATTGTCATTAAATGATGTGACAACACCTTTATATGAAAAAAATAAAATCACAAAAATACTGAACTCCGAGGAAAATTCAATCGGAAAGTCCCTAATCACATGGCAAAATCAAATGACAAAACACATCAAACAAATGGACAACAACTGTCATATTCCTGACTTGGTACAGGCATTTTCAAATGTAGAAAATGGTGGATTGAACCTGGTTTTATAGCGCTAAACCTCTCACTTGTACGACAGTCTTATCAAATTTCGTTATATTTACAACGATGCGTGAACAAAACAGACATTATAAATAAAATAGTCAAAATATGGGTACAGCAGTCATCACTGTGTTACAATATCAAAACAAACAATTATTTACAAAAAAAGCACAAAAGCATCTATCAAATTAAGACCCACATTCATTGCTTCGCGTGTCTGACGTCAGAAAATGTAAACGTCACATCAGAAAAAAGTTTGTCATTCAATGTCTATTCAAAACAATTTTATAATTTCACATGGGGAATGTTGGTATACAGGGTTAAAAAATCAAAAGTTATGTTAGAATTAATTTCAGAAATAGACCGAGATTTATAATTGTCCAGAAGTTCTTCAGAACCCTTAAGAATCCACATATGGTAAATACCACTACGCGAGTAAAATAAATTTGTCGTTTGTCGTTCAAAGTATTTTCAAATTTATAATAGAACAATAACATAATGACATATAATAGAACAATAACATAATGACGGGATCTTTTAAAGTACAGAGTCACGTTATAAGAACCACAGAAACACAAAAAGTCGCATATACAAAACACACCAGTAAAAATTAAAGATAATACAAACACATTGACGGGATGTATAAGTACCTAGCCACGTCAAATGGATATCACAGAAAACAAACCAAACAGTAAAAGTAATATTAATAATAGAACAAAGACAAATGAAAGAACAATATTACACGTTGTTAAGATGATAAACAACGTCAGTATGCAGAATGATGTGCAATTATCCTTATATTATGTACAAGTATCCTTATATGATGTGCAAACATTCTTATATGATGTGCAAACATACTTATATGATGTGCATATACACTTATTTGATGTGCAAATATACTTATTTGATGTGCAAATATACTTAATATATGATGTGCAAATATCCTTTTATGATGTGCAAATATACTTATATGATGTACAAATATACTTATATGATGTGCATTTTCCATTATTTTATGTACAAACATCTTTATATGATGTGGTTGTGTCATTATATTATGTGCTTGTAATCTTATATGATGTGGTTTGGTTTACTTCATTATATGATGTCGAAACGTCATTATATGATGTGCTTTCATAGTCGTTATGGTCAATGATCATGATTACGATTAGAATGATGACTGTCTACGTCATAAATGATTCCGTTCCGCTTCTGTGGAATTAATATAAACCCGGGTAAAATCTGTAGCTATCGTTTGGAAAATAGTTGAGATTTAAAAAGAGATAAACCTTGGCATGTTGGTACCTCGTTTTAAGATGCAACAAATCACATCTGATATTGTTGGAAAATTGTCAAAATATGAATATACGGTTAAAGTTATTAAATTTAAGAAATATTTATTTTATGCCATGCTCTATGCTCATTTTAACAAGGGTAGGCATTATATTTGTCAATATCTTTACACTTAGCGTTAGCTTTTTTTCTATTAGAAGTTAATGCACGAATTTCAAATATGTTCATTTTCCTAAATTTTGCCTTGCTGATCATTTTAGCTGTTCAAGTTTTTCTTTATATATTACTTTTCTCAAGATAGACACCAAAAATGGGCAAAAATTGGACATTGATAGGGTAATGGCTCATATAAGGAACCGGTCATTTGTAACCCCCCCCCCCCCCCAAAAAAAGGGGATAGGAAGAAATAAAGGGGGCCTTTAATTTTAATATTTTTGGAATGGAAAGGTGGTATTCAATATTTATGGTAATAGAATTGCCGCCGTATAATGTTATGGTGATGTCTTCGTCATCCGTAAACATCAATTTTAACCGCTCGTTCCGCTCGCCTCATTTGTGAAAACCTAAATTCTTAGTTTCCACAATTTATTCTAGCAGAGTATTTTTCATCTGAAGCTAATATCGAATAGAGGTGTGGTAGATATCAATGAGACCATAAAGGCATATCCAAATTAAGTTCCCTGATGTCGCAAACAACTTCCACACTTGAAGTTTTACATCCATTACTGACGCAATATTTTAAACTTAAATTGCAATAGAAACTTAATGCGTTGTTTTTGTTATTACGAACAAAAATATTAAAAATGTGTGTGTGTGTGTGTTTGTGTGTAATTGTTCGGTGGTGGCTTTTTTTTTTTTGGGGGGGAGGGGGTTGAAATGTTTATGTCTTTTGAAAGGGGGGTCTTGATTTTTTTTTTTTTCTTCTTCAAGGTGTAGATTTAAAAATAAGAGAAATTCCAATGTTTCTTCCCACGTCCCCAACCCCAATGAAAGAAAATGACCATAATTATAATTTATTTATTTTTAAATCTGTTCTTGTCTATACCACTTTGCAAGAAAAGGTTTCTCTATAGATAAGTTATCATGATAGTAGGCAATAAAACAACAAAACTCTTAAGAGCAAATATCTTTACTATAGAGTATATTCAGACACTGTCACATTGCACTATTTTTTTCAATCTATTGTAGTTTCTAGGATAAACGCAAAATATTAAAAGCCTCTGCCGTAAATCTTCACTTAGAAAAATTTAAAACACAACTTTCTATCTGTAAGAAACAAAAAGGTCTCAGTGAATGATAAATAAATGCTTTTTTATGTTCATTTAGACACCAATCTGATTAAATTACAGATATTGTGTGTTCAAGCTTTGCTTACGCCGATCTGAAAATGCTCCATTCTATTTGCTGTTTTAAAGACCATTGGGATTCTCTGGTTCTGTCTGATTGATCCACACCTTCAAAAATACGTGCATTTTCTTGTGCTTAGGACAAATAAATTTTTAGACTTTAAAAAAAAAAAATAACATGGTTATTTTTTTTTAATTTCATTGTTGTTTTATTTTCGCCTCATTTTAAATTGAAACAAACTATTTCGCATATACGAGCATATAAAATCTCTTTCAAGAAATATAAAATCAAACATTTACAAATAAAATTTTTGAAATTGATATTGGCTGCTTCCCGGCTACATGTTAGCACGCGAAATTAAGGAGTTAGATCAAAGGCTGGTCGGCTGGGAATTAGAATAATGTGTCCGAGTTATGTGACATGTCTTCCTTCGGACTGTTACCTTCTGAACTAGCATGTTAAAAATCCAGCTCAGGGTGTTGGTCTAGTACAAAGCAGGGTTAATATTCATATCACATTAACATGTTGTCGTACGAATATGTATATCAATTAGCCGCTTGACGTCAAACATCCATCCACAATCATCTAGTTGAAGCTGTGAAATATATGCACGAAAAGATAATAAAAAGCTGCACGCAAATGTAATGCACCGAGTTGAAGTTCATCCGTTTATCCTTTAATTCATTTTGGAGTAAGGGGGGGAGGGGGGTCTCGGTGGCCGAGTGGTTTAAGTAGTCGAATTACTATATCACTAGCCTGTCAACAGGTTGTGAGATCGAATCCCGCACGTGGCAGGTAAGCTCGACTCCAATCTTAATTGACGAGAATTGTTAGTTTTTCTACCGAAGGTCGGTGGTTCTCTCCGGGCACTTCGGCTTCCCCCATCAATATAAACTCATCGCCACGAAATAGCATGAAAGTGTTAAAAGTGGTGTTAAAAACAATCAATCAACAAATTAATCAATAATTCATACCGGTGTAATTATGGTTTCTATATCTATATCTTTATTCTCACAAAGCCAATGCATGACATCAGTACAGAGATAACAAAAATAACTATTTACAATAAACAGATACAAAACAAGGGAGAGAGATGGCAAAAGTCACTAGCCAGGAGGACAAACAAACTCGTTTATATTTTTTATAAATGAACAAAGCTTCTTCAGGACTGGTTTTCGAGTACTCGACATAACTTCAGAGAATTTAACTGTATTATGTCGTTGTACAAAATAGGAGGTAAAATACTCCTTACGTTTTTGATCGAAAAAAAGTTCATTCAAATATATAGTGATATTCGTCTCCAATTTGTCGATTGTTACTTCGATGGCCAAAACGGGTTTTCTCTAAATACGTTTTGCCACCTTTCTGTTTCAATCGGCAATTTTTTATTAGTCGTTCGAAATCGACAGAGAACAACGCCATATTTAAAGTTCAAAATATTAAAATATTCCTCAAATTCCCGGTTTAAAAAAAAAAATTGTAGTTAATAGCTTTTGACAAATTTTGGATTAGCGAATTCCAAAGAAGAAACTGGTCTAACAATCTTTGCTTTATAACAGTTTTTAACCAATCTTTATTAACGAAATTTTGTGTTTTCCCATATATATGAGAAACTACAATTTTGAAATATTTTTTTGACAAACAGAATCCATGTAGTCTGCATGTTATGATGAGCGTTCATATCGCGAGAAAGTTAATATAATATAAATGAAAACTTTGCTTGTTTTCCGGATATCAAATTTTCTCGAAATAATACTGCTTGAAGTTTTATATCTATGTCGACCGGATGGCGATCTAGTACCCCGTAAACCATATAATTTGGTGTTGAAGATTTCAGATTTAAAAGTAATTTACAGAATTTTAAATGTATCTTTTCTAATATATCATTATTACTAAAACCCCATTCTTAGCACCCATACAACAGAATGGGCTTGATCATTTTGTCAAAAAGATCAAGCTGACATTTTACAGAAAGCTGATACATCCTTCCTATTCTCAGGACTTCGTACATGGCTTTTAAGGCCTTATCGGATAAATGTTTTTTTGTCATATTAAAATTCCCTTCTTTAGTAAAAACATTTCCCAAATAGTTATACTGCTTTACTATCTCAATGTTAGATTCATTTCAAGATAATCGGAGATTTTTTTGGCATACGTCCAAAATCAAACACTAAGGCTTTGGCTTTTTTAACGTTTACTTTCAATTTCCAAGCCTTACAATAATCATGGAAGGCATTGTGTTGAGTATGCAGGTCCTGTGCTCTTTCGGCCGACAATACCGTGTCATCTGCGTACAATTTAATAAAAATCAAAGAACTGAAGTGCTGGACATAGGATGACCGCAAGTTCTTGTGGATGGTCACAAGCACTTGTCGCAGAAAAAGAATTACATCTCTATACCTGATAGTGAGGTTAATGTACAAATATATTTTTTTTTCTGAGACAAGTTCGTGCGTGGATGTTAAATAAATGACAGGGAGTTTAACCTCATCGTAATAACTATTATATTGTAGTGATACAAATCAGTATACTCTGGTTTGTTGTTATATATTATATTAATATTTGTATATTACAGTTACATGTATATATAATTTTCATCCTTTTATATATCATTCTATTCTACTATATTAATAATAGTGCAGTGTAAGTGCATGGTGGGCACTCTTCTGTAATAATTCGATTTTTCTAATAGATTGGATGAGAAGGCATTGATATTTTCCCGCAAATCGTTCTATCTCCAATGCACAGTTATCGATCCTTGAGAGAGAGCAAGGATCGATAACTCTGCATGGGAGATTGCAAACGTTCTTAAGATATTATTTCGCATGCGTTAACACACTTTTTCTGTACGTGTGCATAGATATTAAAGATTTATTTTACTTATATAGATATTTCTAACAACAAAACATTTTCATATTATTAATTTATGTTCTAAAAATGTTTTTTATGAGTATCCATTGATAAAATGAATTTATAACAAGCGATAAGGAACGTTATTTTGCACTCGATAATGCCAGCGTATTTATCATGTTTATAGATCGGTTACAATCCCGACACGAAAGTTACGTAATGGAAATCTAGGCGACAGCAATACACCGGAATGCCCTCACGGTCATCCGATGTAAAAATTCTTAAGATATATTTCTAATTCTATTTCCAGATCTGTTGTTATAGTTTTAAGTCCTTTACTATTTTTACTGACTAAGAAATTTTCTTAGTCATTCAAAAGTAAAGAAAACAGGAAAGGTGATAAGTTTTCTCCTTGTCGTACACCATTGTCGCAAGCAAGCAAAGTATTCCGAAATACAATTATCATATGATATACTAGATTTAATATCACTGTACATATTCAATATTACATTATACATCTTACCATTGCATGAGTAGATAATTTTATAGCTATTGTTACGAAATATTTTTAAAACTGACTGTGAGTTCATTATTGTCTTTTGCATTGAACAGAAATAAGAAAATGTCACTGTGGTATGAGTGCCAATGAGAAAACTCTCCATCCAAGTCACAATTTGTAAAAAGTAAACAATCATAGGTCAAAGTACGCCCTTTAACACGGAGTCTTTGCCAAAACCGAATAGCAAGCTATAAAGAGCCCCAAAATTTGTTTTATCATACTTTCACCGCAGCGGGGAATTTCTTCAACTAGCTCCTGTATTAATTAATCTTAATCTTCCTCCTAAATGTTTTAAACGTTGATTTTTGTTAAATTATATTGTCTAATTTTTCCTATAAATTGCACTTTCGCTAGCGAAACTACAGAGTTGAGCCGGGTGTATAGTTACTCCGCAGAAGCAGATCGGAATCAGTTATAACGTAGACAGTAATCATTCTAATCGTAATCATGTTCATTGACAATAACGACGATGAAATCACATCATATAATGACGTTTCGACAACATATAATGAAGTAAACCGAACCACATAATATAAGATAACAAGCACATAATATAATGACACAACCACATCTTATAAAGATGGTTGCACATAATATAAGGAAAAATGCACATCATATAAGGATAATTGCACATCATATAAGTATATTTGCACATCATATAAGTCTATTTGCACATCATATAAGGATCTTTGCACATCATATAAGTACATTTGCACATCATATAAATATATTTGCACATCATATAAGAATTTTTGCACATCATATAGGTACATTTGCACATCATATAAATACATTTGCACATCATATAGGTATATTTGCACATCATATAATGACAATTGCACATTATATAAAGGTAAATGCACATCATATAATGACAATTGCACATCATATAAGGATATTTGCACATCATATAAGGATATTTGAACATCATATAAAGGTGTTTGCACATCATATAATGACAGGTGCACATCATATAAAGGTAAATGCAAATCATATAATGAAAATGGGCATATCAAAACACAGTTTTTGGCCTTCCATAAAAGCCCATCACGACTAAAGCAAAGATAGGCCCCGACATGAAAAGTATATTTTAAATGAATGCAAATAAACGAATGTTTTGAACAAAGATTGATATAGATTGAAAATTCGGATTCGGATGTGATTTGATTGCAGTGTTTTTTTTATTCATCTATTTTAATCACTTTGTAGATATTCCTTTTAGTCGAGCAACAAAATAGTAAGAAATGTGGAAAAACTTAATTGATTACTTCTATGAAACAATGCAATTTTTTGAGTTATGATAGTGTTGTTTTGCTGGATCTCGTCCGTGCATCGCGGAATACATTGTTTCTATTTTATTGTTTAAAAACGATTGCTTTCAATAGAAAAACTTGTACAAACACACAACTAAACATTACAACAACAAGGTGCAACCTTTGATCTATCCAAAAGATATTTTCTTCAGTTCACTGCACCCTCTGATATAAAATGATTTAAAAATTACAAAGAAATTAAATCAACCATCATTCAGGTACGATGTTGAATCGTATAATAATTTAGCACATACTTACAACTTCTCGTCCAATCAAATTGCTTATATTTGCCTTCTAATTTTCATAGTACATACTTTTTCCATGTACTAAGTAACTACGCATGAATGACCACAAGGGTAAGATTTCATTGTATCGTAATCAAGATATTAAAAAAAAAATTGCTACTGGCTATTTTGAAATAAATGCTGTGTTCCAAATTAAACTAAATAGTTTGTAACTAGTTTTCAAATTGATTTTTTAACATCCTACTATTTAATCTTAGGATCTAAAAATGTTTTTGGTGATTAAAAGTTTCTTTCGTTTAAATAAAGAGTAACAAATATGATTTTTTATACCTTGATTAGATTACAATGCCATCTGAAAATTGTAATCATTTATCTTCCATGCAATTACTTTGTACACAAAAAAGAGTGAACCATGAAACCTTGTGAAGGGAGATTAAAGCAATTTGATCTATTTCGTCATGAATTGATTGATTATTGGTTGCTTAATGTCCAGTGACAAATATTTCATGCATGAAAACTATCCACTAGACTACCTATGGGTACATACCAGGGCAGATCCAGTCATTTTTAAAAGGGGTTCCAACCCGAAATAAAGGGGGGGGGGGGGGTCCAACTGTATGTCCTCATTCAAAAGCATTGATCATCACAAAAAGGGCATTTTCCATCCCCCTCCTGAACTCTCCCTCCCCCTTTTTGGATCTGCCACTGCAAACTATATGTGTAAAATTTATTATAGTTTTAGTTTTTATGTAAAATTGAAAAAAATGTTTTCAAGAATGTAAAGCTTCCACTGCAATTTAATTATTGCCTGCTATTAGTCAATTTATTTTGTCATCTTACCATGTGAAGAAGTACATCTATAAAAAAACACCGCTTTATGTCAATAAACATACTTACACCAGCAGCTACCATCTTTTCATTCTGGATTCAATATTTTACAATGATACTAGTGAGTAGATTTACAAAACTACGTAAATGAGCTACACTTAGTCAGCCAAAACATACCAATAGACTAATTACAGGATTACCCAAGTTGTAAATATGTGCTAAATTGGATAGTGTATGGAAAGGTATATACTATGAAATTAAGAGCTCGGGGCAAGCCCCTCGCTCTAAATTTCATAGTATATACCTTTCCATACACTAACCGACACGTATTCATTATCGAACAAAAATACGTAAATTAACATGAGACATAGGCCATGTTTTATGTCTTAAGTAAATAATTGTGAACATTATGAGAAGAATGTAGGCAGATAAAAAGAAATTTATACTTATTATTGGTAACAAGGGACATAGAAAAACTTCCTTTAGACAAAACATAAATTTCATAATGTACCCAGATTGATGACTTTCCATCTTTATGGTAATGGTAGAATGCTTTGCAAATAAAGGCAAAAGTAGTATACCGCTGTTCAATAGTCATAAATCGATTCAGCAAAAACAAATCCGGGTCACAAACCAAAACCAAGAGAACACATCAACTATAAGAGAAAAACAACGGATCAACAGAAACACTGAACTGCAACAAAAACAAACACCAACATACATAGAAACGGACTATTTGATAACAATCGTCAAATTCCTGACAAGGTACAACATGTTTAAAGAAAAAAATGGTGGGTTGAACCTGCTTTTGTGGCTAGTCAAACATCCCGCTTATATGGCAATATTAAAAAAAAACCGCTACAATTACAGCATTACGTGGTTGCAAGCCTATAAGCAAGTTTTTTTTAATATTTTTTAATATTAGTATAATAATCAGATATGTTGCAGGAACCTTTAGAACGACAAAAACGAGAATTCAAACTTCAAGAATATTTGGAAAATGTTCTGGAAGATCGGTTCCAGGAAAAACACTTGAGAAGAGTTTATTGTGTTTCAAATACTGAGGATTTAGATGATGTTTTTGAAAAAATAAGAAACGATTTATCACGTCAAATTATTAATATGAAAGCTTTGGGGAGAGTATGTCCATTAAACTGGTTTTTATTTCAAAAAGTCTTAGGGAGACTGATGGAGAGCGGTGTGCCAATTTCTACAACCACCCAATTGTTCCAAATTGCAAAGCATGAAGATATTGGAATAACCAATGATGAAGAATTCAAATTATGCCTACAACACTGTCATGAAAATGGAATAGTTATATATTTTGAAGAGGAAAATTTGAAAGATGTTGTTATTTTAGACCCTAAATGGTTGGCTGATGCATTCAGATGTCCGATGTTTGATAAAACTGAAAATTTATCCAACGTTTCAGATCACGTCCGAACCCTGACCGAAACTGGAGAATTGACGGAATCACTTATCTATGATCTGTTCACGAAAGAACCGAAATTAAAACTTTTAGAGAACAAAACACATTTACTGGAAGTTATGAAGCGATTCGATATCATTGTGAATTTGAAAAATTCAACTGCATTGTACATGCCATGTATGATGAAATCCTGCCCTTTTGAAGAATTTCGAAAACAATTTTTTGACAGCAGACAATCCTTTTATAAGACAAGTTGGTTTTGCTTACAGTTTCAGTTTCTTCCTCCAGATTTTTTCAATCACATTCTTGCGTGGTATATTAAGCAGTACTCTGTGAGTATGTTTCTAGAAAAGGGAACTCGTAACGAAATGAAAGCTTTATATCGCCAGATAGGTGTCTTTGATTTAGATTTGTCCGGTTGGGAAAAATTAGTGGTTTGTGAAGGACCGAATGTCATAGCTCTTCAGGTATGGAACTCACGAAATTCTTGTCAAACATATGGAAAATTACGAACAGACTTAGTTGAATTCGTGTATAGACTACGTCATCGCTACAAACTAAAAATAAAATTTATTAAAACGTTCAAGTGTAAAGATGGTGACTTTAAAACTAAGCGACAGAATTTAAATGATTTAATTAGTTTTCATTACCAATGCTTAGAACATAAAACCTTACACGTATCGAACCATTTAGTAGAGCCTTGGGAATTCAGTACGGAATTAATGTAAGTACAACATTTACTGACAAGAATTTTTTTCCAGCTGTTTCAACAGTTTATACATGTTATACCAAAACTTAAAGTTTCGCATATTGCACAAACAATTTATGTTAAAAATGGATAATTCCCTATTCATAGTTTTGATCTCTGCACATTTGTTTTTTTATGATTTGTTTTCAATTATGCCACTCACCATCATTCCTTATACAAATGGTGTAAGAATAAGCTGCTCGTTTCGAATACGATAAGCATAATGACAACATAGGATTATGAGACATTTCTGAATGCATTGCTTGTGATAATTATATTTTCACACATTCCTTCCCATGTTCTTCACCTTATCATCCTCCGACCAATATGAACCTGTGGCTTGTGCCTTGGGATGATAAAGAAGTTACTGGATAAAATAAGGTATTTCATCGAAAAGGAATTTCGAAATGTATGATGATTTATATGATAACAGCATGGTTTCATTCGGATATAAATAAAAAACAAATACTAGAAATTCATAAGCTGTTACTGTCGGCAAAGAAGTACATGTATGTGATAGAAGCCTTGCTAATTCTCGATTCATGTCATGTCACGAAATATCATTGCCAATACTATGTATATGACTCATTTTATATAATGAGCTGTTCCTAAATAAATGTATATATTATAATTTGCATATATATTTTTTTAGAAAAAAAAACTGTTTTTACATATGCTTTAATGGTATGCATTTTATATAATTTGCAAAAGTTGAAAATGCATTGTACTTTGTTTTTAGGTAAGTATTCTTTCCGCTGGTACTTAAAAAATGTTCATACAAATTTGATCATGAGCCTAGCATAGAACATTAAGAAATCAAACTTATGTTGAATTCACCAAGTGGTCTAAGTAGTTATACTACTGTAATCACTAGCCAGTCAACACTAAGGTTATGAGTTCGAACCCCGCTCGTGCGAGTGCACTCAACTCCAATCTCAATTGACTAGGATGGTATGTTTTCCTATCGAAGGTCGGTGATTTTCTCCGGGCACTCTGGCTTTTTCCACATATAAAAACTGGCTGCCACGAAATAGCCCAAAATAGGCGCTTAAAAGTGGCATTAAAACACCAATCAATCAAGCAGTCAATTTGTTCAATTCATAATATTGTTACAAATCACTTGATACTAGAAAAAGTAAAATATCAAAAATACCGTAATATGGTTGCCTACATCTACGTTACTTGGTCTCTGATGACAAGTTGTATCGTTGGAAGTCATACCACATTTGCTGATTTTAAATCAATTTTTTTTAAATACTTTCTCTTAATAAAATTTAGAAAATTTTAATCTGTTACACAATGTATCAGGAGCGGATTCAGGATTTAATGTCAGGGGGCGCAAACTAACATTTTCGCCTTGTTCCGCTCGGCGAAGATTTTTTTTAGGTAAAATTATCGAAAGGTATAGCAATGTGTATAATCGGTTGATTGACAATTGTGTTTTTAATTATTATGGTCAATCGGTTAGTCCCCTTTCTTGAATTGTATCGTTTATTATCGCGGGATTTAAACTTAAAGGAATAGATTGATTAGTCTATTTTGTGACACTGGTGTATATAGTCTGCTTCATATCAAGACTTACATAGAAAATGATCGGACAGTGAAGATCAAAACTTTACTAAACATAGAGGATGTGAACTTTGCAAATGTGAAAGTGAATCACATTCTGCAGCGCCTGTATATGGAGTATATTACTTCTTATTGGAAATATTTATGTACGATCTTACTGTTCTTAACATAATAACCATGTAAATAAAATTGGAGTCTATACTTCGAAAACGTCAGTAGCGCCATTGGAAGTTTGGAAACTGAGATCACCATCGGTTCTTAGTGGGGTTCTTGTTGTTTTGTTTGCGATTTTGTTTTTAATACTCAGTCGAGTTTTTCAGCGTATTTTTGATTTGGGTTTTTTTTTTTTTTTTACTATACAATATATTATATTTTTCAGCTTATAAATTATAATAGACTTATTTATTTCGTCTATTTTTGTCAATTAAGGATAAATTAAACCAATGTTGCTTTACATTACCGAAGTTCGAAATCAAGTCAGCTAAACATGTACAACATACATAATGCACAAACGTGACGTGGTAACCTAACACATCGAAAGTCAATGATAAGTTTCTATTTCGTGAAGCAGTTTTAAGCAAAAAATCGTGGAAAAGATACACTAAGCGTTCGTATTTGTTTTTCTTGTTGATTCACAGGATATGCTTTCATTAGTTTTGTTGTTTTCTATAGTCTGTTTTATAAAGTTACGTGTTTTACGATGAGAGTTACACACATTTTATTAATATTGGCATACAGAACTTAGAAATTGAATAACATTTTTTCTACTTTGTAATTGACACATTTTTCTTTATTCTTAGTAGACGTCACTTGCAACGGAAATTTACAAGCTGACATCTTAGTAAATAGGCGATTAACGCGTTTATTATTATATAACTATGCATATTGGAAATGATAACTTTCATATGTTAAAGTCATATGAAACGAATTTCTTGAAATTATAATGTTAAGAACATTAATAAACTACTGACATTGAGAATGGAAATGGGGAATATGTCAAAGAGACAACCATCCGACCAAAAAGCAGACAATAGCCGAAGGCCTATAATGGGTCTTCAACGCAGCGAGAAAATCCCGCACCCGGAGGTGGTCCTCAGCATGCTCCTAAATAAAAATGATGAATGTTAATATATATATATATATATAAACAGTCTCCGGGACAAGTTTGCAATTCCGCTGAGTGCAAAAGTTGTCACCTTAATTTTTGGAGGTAGGTCAAAATAAAGTTGATAACTTGGTTGGTATTGGTTCCCTGATATTTGTCCTAAAACTTTTTGGCTCAAGCACCACTGTCGAAAAAAATATGCCCCTTTTTTACAAATTTCATCAGAGGAAAAGTTGTTTTCCGCAAGGGAAATTGTTTTTTCCTCATAGAAAAAAGATTTCCCTTAGGAAATTTGCTGCAAAAATTTTTCCTCTGAGGAAATTCATTTTCCTGTGAGGAATTTTATATAATATATCACTATAAGAGTAGTAACCAACATTTAGCTTGATCGCCCAAATAGGTATTAACCATCTTTAAAAGAGATTACTGGAATATTGAATTAGATTAACAAAAATTAAAAACGGGTTCCTATCTTATTCAGTCTATTTTAAACTATTTCGATACCAGTCAAATAGATTCCCTTGCGATCATTCAAGTTATTTTAAGACATGGTTAACCTCCGTTTAACTAATAAGCCACGCCTCGTTAAACTAATTCAAACTGATGTTTCTTTTAAACTTTGAAGTGTCCGCCTCCTTGTAAGGTAAATCACTCAAGCAGAAAAGAAACCCCGATAGATATATCTATCGTCTGTCCATTCAAAACGTTATTGATTTTCGTTAGATAATATATCTCCATCAAATATCCCTATTAAAATGAATTAATGAAAAAAACATATCAATACATGAAGTAAATCATAGTGTTGATGCAAGACTTCTAAATGCTGCAAAGAAGAATATTCGTTGAATAAAATTAAATATCTAAAAAATATAATTTAGATTTGTCCACATGCAGTATACGTATATAATTAACAACATGAGTAAGTAACTTATAATTGAATATTTTCCGTATTTTCCAAACGAGTACGTGTACGTGTCAGTTTAATGTTTAACCTTTCATTTCGGTGGAACCATCAACCTTCCTTAACGTGACTAATGAATCAAATATTTGACTTGATTTTCAAGCGATCTGAATTTGCTTGATAATTGCCACTGGACGTTACACTAACATCGATAAATTCAAAGGACGCGCTTTACCAAAACAGGATCTCCCATGTTATTGCAATGAACTAGTTTAAAAAATCATTAGTTTCGAACTTTTAAAATTTCTTGTCAAAACAGGCGTTTTGATTTAAGAATTTTTTTTTAATTTATAAAAAAAATCTGTAGAGCTTAAATACTAGTATTCATCATGTTCATGTTACCAAATATAAACTAATTATTTCGCATTGATATCTAAAACAGTAAAGCCAAATCATATCGTTTTAATTTATTCATCAAGACATCTCATGTCAACGCGCAACAGATAAGATTAAACCGCATCAATTCCCCAAACCGACAATTGTGAATAGGTATTTGGATGACCTCTTCTAATACACAGGTAATGGTACGAGTTTATAAGTATTAGCAATATAAAAAGTCATCACACGATAAAACTTCGTATTATATCAACACATTTGATGATTCTCAAACGAACAAACTGCCATATAAAAAACCTGAATTTCAATTTATGTATTGACCTTCATGTGTTCCTTAATTATCTTTATTAATGAACTTATTTAGATAGTTCATGCAGCCGGTACTTCAAAACGTTAATTCTGCTAATGTTCAGGATTTCAGGTTCATGTTTTTCGTATCAACTTTGAAACGTACTGTCTTGACATCTTTCACATGCAGTGGTACGAATTTTACAGTTTATCCGTAAATTTTCGTTTCAAAAACAAAAAGAAAGTGATTAACACTTCTATACACCCATAAAAGCACTAACTATTCTAAGTTTGTTGTAATTGAAATATATCTGTCACATGAACTGTACACGTACTGGGTTGTTAAATCTGAACATATTCTAAACGTATGAAACTAATTAATTGCCAGTGACAATGTAAAAATAGGAAGATGCGGTATAACTGCCAATGAGACAACTCTCCACCAGAGACTAAATGACACATAGAGGTTAACAACTATAGGTCATCGTACGGCCTTCAACAATGCGCAAAACCCAAACCACATAGTCAGTTATTAAAGGGCCGAACGGACAAATATAAAATAGTCATGTTATATATGAAAGTGAAATATTGGAACCTAGATTCTTTCAATGAAATGGATTAAGACATTTTTTTTTACACTATCTGAAAATAGAAGGAGATGTGGCATGATTGCCAATGAGATAACAGTCACCAGATTTAATGTCGACCACCTTCAATAAGAAACAAAAAAAACATACCAAATTTTCGTAAGAACAAACAGAATAATGAGATTTATTATTCCAATATCTTATCTTATATATTATATAACTGAATATTTAGTTTATATTAGCCATTTCAATGATTTGTATAGTCAATCCTTCTTACTAGTATATACAATCCTTGGCCACATAGATTCTATTTATTCATGAGTAAGATCGTGAAGATAGTTATTCCTATAAAAAAACGAAAAGTAATTTCACGATACTTATACTATTTACAAATACTTATAGAATATGTAGTAATGATTGTCAAACAAACAACTATCATGTATGACCCTTTTTGCTTCTATTTGTTAGTTTTCTGTTTTCTTTCTATTAAAACAATCTACAAATACGTTTTTTGACTTGAGCATTGTTTGATTACAAAAAATCCGGTCCATCTATATCCAGGTGTTTTTGGATAAACTCATGAATGAAGTGTCTAGTTGTGGTCATTGATCCGGTTAATATGTAAAAACTATATGTATAGTCGAAAAGTAAAAAGTGAGACACAGTCGTTGATTTTCTTGTAAAACGGAGTTTAAAAATATGCAAAAATTGTCACATTTTAGAAATTATTGATATGAAAGTAAAACTTTGACGACGGCAGTTGCTAAACATCGAATGTCGCTATTCCGATTGCATTTTGCTTGGAGGGGGAGGGTGGGGGGGGGGGGCAGGGAATTATCTGTATGGTAAAGCCTCGCTTACAAACGATAGCTTCTGCAGTTCTCTTTGTAGAGGCATTTATTTAGTGGAGTGGCCGTCGGTTGCATCATCTGATACTCGAAAAACTTGGACACGTTGTATTCTATTAATATTTGACAGAGAGGAAAGTATTGTTTACACTCTGTTATGATTTGTAATACAGAATGATTTCTAAATAGAAAGTCTAATCAGCGGTTAGACATGCACGCGTAAATCGAACAATTCGTTGAAAGCTGGATAATATAATCATATTTAAGGAAGAAAAATGGCGTGTTAATTTTTTAAGTTTTATATTTAAACCCATATCGCATAGTCAGCTATAAAAGACCCAACAATAATATACTAGTATGTAAAACATTCCAAGTGAGAAATCTACACAGTTACATGGAACTGTGTATTTAAGTATGCAAAGATTTGAAAACTTCCAAAATGAAATTATTGCTAGGAAATTAGCCATGCCTCATTTTTAAGAAAAACAGAATTTCAGGCGGAACTAATTATCACAATTATATATATATAATCCATAGAAACCAGATGTGTAGAAATACCACAACGGACTTCTTATTTCACTAAGAACTAAGTTTTTGTCCATGATATTTCTTCCGTGATTAGTTTTTTCTATGACTTGTTTTCAAACAAACAAAATTAGTATGTCTGAAACTGCCAAACAGACAAATCGGGTGTATTATACTGTATAATAACATATTAAATCTATACATTGCTATGTATGATACTTCCATGATTAGAGATAATATTTTATTCTTTAGAAATTAATTTTTAATTAGGAATGGAAAAATGCGGGGAATTAATTTACGAAGAGAACATATATTAGAAGTATTTGTCGTATTAGTTAGATAGCTTATTTGCGTCTCACCATTAATATACACAATGAAATATTTCATATATCATAAAAACATAAATAGATATTAATGCAATTCTGAAAAGAATTATGAGAGACAAAAAGTAAAAATCAGTACAGCGAGTCTACCAAAATAATGAATGTCCAGAATGTGTAAAGTTTTTGATTAACGTACATGTATTTGCAAACAAAACCCATTCTCTATAATTTATGCAAGACATTAAACTCCTATTTGAGCAACTTTTAGTATCAAAATTGAATTGCATGAAATTTGATAAGTCTGTTAATATTTTCATCTCTTTTGCGAACGACCTTAATAATGTGTACCTTCTGAATTGATTTTCTGTCAATTGTTCTCTATTCTTAATATTTCACCACACTTTTAATTTGTTTTCTATACCTTCGGGTCCTTTTCTTTCTTCTAATCATTTGATCTTTTCTTTTTGACCATTATTTTCTAATCTGTAAACCTCTTCCAGACGTATACCCTCATTCATGGTGGTTACCCATTCATTCCCTCATACATGATAATTGAAATAAGAAACATACGCACATATAACTGTATCAAAATATATAGGACGTTTATAAAGTAGGTCTTCTAAAAATACAATATAATATATACCTTTATTACATTAAGCTTTACAGCTCATCGGTGGAAACCAGAAATAACAAATAATAATTGCAATAAAACATGTAGGCAGAGAATGTTAATTATTTTTTAAAATACTGTCCCTTCTTTTAAAAGCCAGGATAATAGAATTTCCAAAAAGTCAACTGCTTATCATTTTGTAGAGTTAACAACTGTATCAGTTTTTATACTCTCGGTCTATACCAGTAGAATATATATTGTTTTATAAACTTTGCATGCAAGTCGATCTCTATATGCCGAACACCCATAAATTAAGTGGAACTTGTCCTCAACACATTGACTACAAACTTTGCAAAATCATTCATTATGGGAACATTCAGAAAACGACCAGTTTCAATATTTAATAAAAGTGCGGATAGTCTTATTTTTGTAAAAGCCTTTCGGTATAGAGGAGGGCTTTATTTAGTCAAGTAATATTGTAAATCTAGGTTTGTAATTGTATTTCTGTAAATAACACACTTGCACTTGTTTTGGCTTTGGAACTTTTTTGATCTGAGCGTCACTGATGGGTCTTATGAAGACGAAACGCGCGTCTGGCGTAGTAAATTATAAGCCTGGTACCTTTTGATAGCTATTATTTATGTGTGTCTCTGTCCTGTATGTTCTCCCATTTATTTGTATTGTAGTCCTGTCATTTTAATGTTATATTTAACATTGCAATAAAAGCGGGAGGTTTGGCTAGCCACAAAACCAGGTTCAACCCACCATTTTTTCTTAAAATGTCCTGTACCAAGTCATGAAAATGGCCATTGTTATATTATAGTTCGTTTCTGTATGTGTTGCATTTTAGTGTTGAGTATCTGTTGTGTCGTTGTTCTCCTCTTATATTTGATGTGTGTCCCTCAGTTTTAGTTTGTAACCCGGATTTGTTTTTTTCTCAATTGATTTATGGATTTCGAATAGCGGTATACTTCTGTTGCCTTTATTTGCCATTGTTTTCCAACACAGAATATAGTTATTGTGTTTTATATCTAGTAGGCGCTGTTTTATAGGTGAAAAAAGCGGTTTCAAATGTCAGTTTGGACTGGCGTTGCCACAATTCACCTGGTCCGATGTTGTGTAATTCATCCTTTATCAATAATTAATTATTAATGATTTTTCTATCTGGTGGATAGTTGACTCGTTTTAAACCAAACCATATTTTTGTAATCGAAATTTAAAAGATACAATTAGCTATTATATCTGTAATGTCAGTGACAACTTCTCAAATAGCTACGTTCGCTGTGTACTTGTATCATCTGTTTATCTGCCTCCAGCACACAACAAGAAAGAATGGTAAATGGACTCAGGTTTGTTTGAAGTTAACAGTAACAAAAGTATAAATTCAATAATATTATCCAACCTTCAATGGAACTTATGCTTCAGAAGCTTTATAGGCAGAAGCTTTTTTATGATCATCATGATCGAAAGAGTTTCCTGAATGAAATATTTTTATTTTTAATTTTCGATTTTGATTGAATATATCAAATACAAAACACATAAAGACAAAAAACTTGAACATGCTGAAATAACATAGTCATGCTCAACCTGAATAAACATGCGTAATAAACTGTTACCGATTAATGAATAATTTGTTTTCCATTACACAGGTGACAATCAATTGAATTTGGCATGTGTCGATAATAACTTCGTAATTGATAAAGATAAAATTATAAAATTGCTGGAATTATTTATTTTAGAATAGTCTATTTCTATATTTCATGTTTGTTTTGCCAATTTTATCATCCCATCTAGTTCCTACTGCGTTAGTCTGTTCTTAGTTCACCAGGGAGGTCCTTTGCGGTTTGTCTACGGAAGATTTCTAGGTTTCAAGTTTCCTAAAATAATTTCATTTATTAAAGTAACGACTCGTTTACGGTCATGTCGTGTTTATATCTTGAAAAAGGTTGAGTTGCAACACTATAAACAAATAATAAACAACATAAAATGACTATAATGCCCTTATCTAACATTAACCCAACAGCTACATATAAAAAAAATTCAAAAAACTGTAGTGATCAATATTTCACATTCGTTAGCAATTCACAATCGTCATTTACAGTTTATAACGGCCTAAGTCGAAGGAAGAGTTACATTCTTGCATTAAACCACTTTTCAAGAGAAAATTCGAAAATGTTGCCTGAAAGTATTTTCAAGAAAAATATTTTCTCTGTTTTCGTGGCTTTGTTTCTTGCAAGGATATTAACAGACTCATTATTGAAGAAAAATTTATTTGTTTAGGACGAGAAATGAAAAGAACTGTATGCTTTGATTGCAAATTAGTATTAAAATATATAACGTAATATTCTAAACTGTTTGAGAACAAAAGTGTTTTTTTTTTTTTATCTATTAAAAAAACAAAAACATGAAAAATCAAGAATTAAAAAAAAAAAAATGCACAAAATGAATGGTTGGTGCATTCAAGTTCTTTCTCTCTATACTAATCATGACGCTGCGGTGGAAAATCTACCCTTCAGGAGAGCGTTTGAAAGAACGGATAAACGGAATTCGCATGATACATCTATTTGTTAGCAACCTAAGTCATATCTTTACCTCGTTTATTTGTGATATACGACGGAACAAATGAATGACATAAACCAATCATAAGGACAAATCACAGCCGTACCTTGTACACACTTCCCAAACAGTCAAAAGTATTTGTGCTAAATACAACTGTAGGACCATCGAATCATTTCAAGTTTGACGTCATGATTTTGTAGACAGTCTATTGTTGACGGAATTTAGTTATTTGTGTTGTTGAGTTGATGTCTCATGGACGTATCTATATATCACATTTCCATTTATTCATAAGGAGTATTCCTATCGATTTTGTCATGATCACAAAACTATTTATCACCAGTTATGACAATTTTCTTAAATGAAGTTTACTGTTGTCACGTGCCCTCAATTTTTGTGCACTCATTTTCAAAAGTATTTAATAACAATTTCTGGACGTTAGAATGGTTGCAACTCTTTAAGCCAGATAAATATTGTATTGTATACACATATATGTTGAAAAAATAGTACATTTCTATTAAGATATTAGCAGTTCAAAATATTGATTAACGATATTTATATTATACGTAAAAAACATATAATTATCTGATACCCAGTCGACAAAAAAAAAACGAAAAAACAATTTAATTTTTCACAAACTTAAGAGGATTAATTTTTATCATACGCCCATTCTAAAACAACAAATAAGATGCAAAATTTAAAGTGAAGGTTGCATGTAGTGTATAGTTTCCATCCTTACCTTTAAGTCGTTGATGGATTGCTGTATCATTGCGGGCAATCAATTGAAAGGAATTAAAAGGAACATAAGGTTCTGTAACGATGTGTGGCCCTCGTGTGAAGTAAAATTGATTACATCATCAATTAAAAATAATTTGTTGTGATATAATTTAAGATTTACAAAATAATGTTGCAACTACATGTACAGTGTAGATAAGCTAGCCAATTACAATGGAAAATTCCATAACATTGTATATACTGAAGAAGAGATATACAAAATAATTCCAGCAATGAAATGGGATTTGTTACCTTTGTAAAAACTGTTAAGAAACACAAGTGCATATTCTGGAGTATTGGATAAATAATAAATGATGTAAAGTAGTTGTTTTAACCAGATAAATTCATTTTATATATATGTATATATAAAAAAACAATCATAGCAAAACTTAAAAACAAATTGGAGGAATCTATTATTCTGTGTCTTGCAAATGAATCATACATATAGGATGTAATTTTGAATACGTTTTATTAACAGGGAAATTTTTAAGAAAGGAACATCATTAAGCACGAAAAGATAAAAAAAAATATTTAGAATGTACTGAATTATTTCAAATGGCAAGCATACAAAACTATCATTCTACAAATCTAGCTATAGATGAAATTTAAGTTTAACATGTTTAAGTCCATCATACTCTTTTAATTGTGTATGTACTTTGTATATTCAATGTAAAATTTCATTTTTGCTTTGCAATGACTTATTGTCTGGCGTGTTAAATTATAAGCCTGGTACCTTTAACAACTATTAGCATGTCGTAATGTTCTATTATATTGTTTATTTGTATATTTTTCTGTCCTGAATGTTTTTCCATTTATTTGTATTGTAGTCCTGTCATTTTAGTGTTATATTTAACATTGCCATAAAAGCTGGAGGTTTGGCTAGCCACAAAACCAGGTTCAAACCACCATTTTTTCTTAAAATGTCCTGTACAAAGTCAGGGAAATGGCAATTGTTATCTCATAGTTCGTTTATGTGTGTGTTGCATTGTCGTTTGGTTTTTTGTTGCACTTTTGTGTTCTTTTGTTTCGTTGTTTTCCTCTTATATTTGACGTGTTTCCCTCAGTTTTAGTTTGTAACCCGGATTTGTTTTCTCTCAATCGATTTTAGACTTTCGAACAGCGGTATACTACTGTTGCCTTTATCTATTATCTTGGATCGTAAGGTTTTAACCCCTTCTGTAGGCCTGTGTATTACAAACAATTTATCAATTAAAAAAAACTATTCCATTCAGCACACTCAGAAGAGCATGTAGAACCGCTACCTCTCATGTGTATAATCTTTTCTACGCCCCTATTTTAAGTTGCTCTTTCTTTACAACCACTGTTCAATGCATTCATATCTTTTTAAAGGGGTGGATAATTTACAGCTTGACAAATTTTCTATTGTTGACGCAAAATGCAATAGTCCCATAATTACTGTTTCATGTTCATTAGATTCCGGGAAATGGAGTTATTCACTAATGATACGACACAACATGTATCGTAACTTTTTATCGTAAATATACGACATCATAAGACATGTCGTAATTTGTATTCTCCAACGTTGTCGTAGTACTGTTGCAAGTTTCTTGCAGTTGCTAATGTCGTAAACCTACAGAACAATCATTTAACGTAACATAGGAGGTGTTTGTTCAGCAAGTGCCCGATTTGAAATTCAAATAATTTCAGAATACCGCTTTTGTTTTGCATCAAATTATATATCATAATGCATAATGTATGGGACATACGAGTTCATTTCTAAACTGAATCTACAGTGTGAACGCTTTTGATAATTATTGTTCGAACATCATCACTAAAACATGAAAACTATTCTTATTCAGTAAGATAAAGCTGTTGTATCGTTTATATTGTGCGTCATTACATGTACAAAATGTAAATATTTTTTTTTCATAAAAACATTTATAATTTAGTACACTGCTCATCACATTTTGTCTTATAAATATAATAAATAAGAACCATAAATGCGAAACTACTAAATTATTTTCAAATATTTTCTGTTTGTATCTTCCATGATGTTCATCAATTTAATATTATAACACGTACATGTACCATTCATGTGATAGTTGTCGCTGACGTGAATAGCAGGAAATTTGTAATCAAATTGTGTAAATTCATAAATTTCTTGTAAATGTTCGAAGATTACCGCCAAAACACAAAAAAAGTCCTATCTCAAGCATTATAATTTTCTATAGTTTGTTGTCTATGTCAAGATAAGAAGATGTGGTATGATTGCCAATAAATAAGCTCTACAACAGAGACCGAATGACCGGTAGAAGTTAGTTAGATAGGTCAGCGTACGGTCCTCAACAATGAGCAAAACCTATCCTGCATTAGCAAGCAAGCTATGAAAGACCCTGAAATGGCAAATATAAAACAATTTAAACAAGAAAAAAAAACGACCTAGTTTATGTTAAAAGCATTAAATGCAAAACAAATATAATATTTGAGTGTTGACATGAACTATCATTGTCATTGTCATAATATTACAAGACTTTGAATATTTCGAAATACTAGATTTTCTAGACCACCATAGGAATAGATTACCCTAGCTGTATTTGGCCAAACATTTTGGAATATTTGGTCTTCAATGCTATTCATACATCGTTCTCTATTTGATTTTTTAAAAACTTTTTTTTTATTCTAGCGTCACTGATGAGTCTTTTGAAGACGAAAAGCTCATCTGGCTTTTTAAATTTCAATTTAGGTATCTATATACTATGAGTTTATAAATAAGAAACGAAATTCACTGAATTACAGGCTCCTGACTTGGGACAGGCACACATGTACCTCGGACTAAAAAATCAATGTTCATAAATTGATCCTAGTAGTTACTTCTTTTCATTGTTATTTTGCTTTACCTATATATATGAATGTATTTACCATATGGGTACAAATATAGTTATAGATATAAGAAGATGTGGTATGAGTGCCAATGAGACAACTCGCCATCCAAATCACAATTTGTAAAAGAAAAACCATTATAGGTCAAAGAACGGTCTTCAACACGGAGCCTTGGCTCACACCTAACAGTAAGCTATAAAGGGCCCTAAAAATGGCTAGTGTAAAACCATTCAAACGGGAATCAATACTCATCTAACGATTCTATGGTTATAGTATTTGAATTAGATAAGGAAACACATAAACAATCTGATTTTATTCTGTTACTTGTACTTTATTTATTTATATTTGTTGCACTAATGCATGGTCACTTATTATGTTCCTTTATTTCAATTATGTGTTGTATAACCAGACTCAAGCTAGCGAACATTAAGCCAGCGAACAATACGATTCATCAGGCTAGCGAACAACAAGCCAGCGAACAATCAGAGATACGCGCTAAACTGATCACGCCTAAAAACCAATGACTTGCAATAACACCAAACGTCCTTTGAAATCTGATGACAATCATTTCCGGTATGAAGACGAAATGCAATACCATTTTAACACAAACGAAGTTAATTAGTTATTCGTGTATTTAAAATAATTTTTTAAAGCCGGGCTTCTAAAATTCCTTGAAGCTTATCCTTTCTCTTTGTAGTGTTCTCTGATTAGAGATGGGTTAGTTGTATTTATGTTTGAACAATTTATAACAATAGTTCACACTAAACTAGTATAACGATACAATTTAATCTTCTAGCTTATATATGCGTTTGAAAAGAAAAGAAAGAAAAAAACGACTGATTTTGGAACGTCAAGTATTTTTTGTTAGATTTGCTGTATAAATAAAAGCTGATAACTATTACACGAAGTTTTCTTCTTTTGTCAAAGAACTAGTACATTTTTCTAATTATTCAAAAACATGTCGTCACACTGGTAATTTATTTATTATATTTCAATAGGAAGAGTGATTAGTGTAAGAGTGACATACGGCAAAGTTTTTTTTCCACACTAGGCAATTGCCTAAGTTTTCCTGGACCCAAACACCCAGGTTGGTAGAGTTATGGAGTTTTTTTAATTGAGGTCCAAAGTTGGGGTACGGTGACCCTACCACCTCCCTTCTTTCATTTATTAAACAATTCCTACGGCAAAGCTTTTGTCCACACTCTGTACAAATGATAGGCGTTTGGCTAACATGCCTAGAGTTGCATGGACCCAAAGACCCAGGTGATTAAAGTTATGGAACTGTTTTTTTAATTGAGATGCAAAGTTGAGGTAAGGTGACCCTACCACCTCCCTTCTTGAATTCATTAAAAATTCCCTACGGCAAAGCTTTTGTCCACACTAAGTACAAATGATTGGCAAATGCCTAAGGTTGCCCGGACCCAAAGACCCAGGTGGGTAAAGTTATTGAACTTTTTTAATTGAGGTCTAAAGTTGGGGTAAGATGACCCTACCACCTCCCTTCTTTATTAATGAAAAAATTCCCTACGACAAAGCTTTTGTCCACACTAGGTACACATGATAGGCAATTAACTAAGGTTGCTGGACCTAAAGAACCTGGTGGGAAAAGTTAATGAACTTTTTTAATTGAGGTCCAAAGTTGTGGTTAGGTGACCCTACCACCTCCCGTCTTTAATTCATAAAAAATTCCCTACGGCAAAACTTTTGTCCACACTAGGTTGTAATCCCTAAACTTTGGACACGGGAAACTCATATACCAATAACGGCCATAGTATTCTTGGCAAGACACCATGTTAATACATCAAAGCTTTGTATCTTCCTGGCAGATCACGTTTGTCTATCTTCGACAGCCAATCTACCTGTACCAGCTGCGTTTGTATTTCTTTTGGGTTTCCACTGTCTGCTGGTGTAGCGTCAAACTCCCCCCCCCCCCCCCCCCCCTCGAGCATTTCACTGGCTTATCTCCAACTGTTGGTATTTTCCCCCTGCTAATTCAAAAGTTTCATCACTTACTTTGTTTTATCTCACAACCAAACATCTTGATTTACTGGGTTTGAATGTCATTCTTGCCCAACTTATCATTCCTTCCAACTCCTCTGAGGTTCGTCTTCCATCTCTTACTGTAACAGGCATGCCATCCATAAATGCTCGTATTGGTGGTTGTCTTATACCTGATGACATTAAAGGTCCTCTACTTGGTTTTTCGATTGACTTCACAATGAGGTTCATAGCTACTGCAAACAATACTTCTGACATTGTACATCCCGTTAATATTCCTACTTCTAGGTCCGTGTATATCTGCGTCCATTCATTTTTCGTTTTGAAATATCAAAAACAAAAAACAAAAAACGAAAGTGTTTTCATTTTTCGTTTTTGATTTCTTAAAAACCAAAATGAAAAACAAAAGTGTTTTCGTTTTTCGTTTTTTTGATTTCACAAAACCAAAAAACGAAAAACGAAAGTATTTTCATTTTTCAATTTTGATTTCTAAAAAACTAAAATTTAAAATGAAAGTGTTTTCATTTTTCATTTTTCATTTCACAAAAACAAAAAACGAAAAACGAAAGTGTATTCAATTTATCTTTCCCAAACTGTTTAATTGTCATTCAAAAAATGACAATGTTGTCATTTGTCATTCATTTAAAGGTGCATCAGAGAAAAAAATTATAACAATGTTGTCGATTTTTGTTACATACTTATCGAAAACAAAAAAGGGTGAACATAGAGTTTTGTATATAATTTTAATTATTTCTCGATTTATAATGTAAAATGTTTTCCTTTCTTGTTGTTCAGTCATTGATAGTAAATATTGCCAATGTAAACACCCCGGTATTCTTTCAACATAATGTAGACAAAATAGACCGCTCGACTTCTGAATTGAACTACTGTGATAAAGTAATCAAATACTTTCAAATTACCTTGTTTATATCTTTGATAAAGAATAAATTACTATATAAATATTAAACGAATCACAAATTTAAATTGTAAAATATAATATTATATAAAGGTGGTACAAATGAATAGATTGACGACAACATCACACTAACAAAGGTGGTAACTACTTTTAAAACTGACACGAAAAGTTAAACTAGCCCGGTCGTTAAAGTATACATGCACAGCGGTTGTCAGATCAATACTACTTTAACCGAAGATAATGTCGACGGATGCAAAAGTCTTTAACAATCTGAACAATATGGGTGCGTGAACTTTATTTTTTTTATTTATCCGAGTCCGATGTCAGAATAGTAAACAAAAGAAACTACGCAAAATGAATATGATTCATAAATTAACAAAGAACTACTAGCAGTAACTGACACGCCAGCTCCAGACCCCAATTAAACATATCGAAAGAATATATAGATATAAGAAGATGTGGTATGAGTGTCAATGAGACAACTCTCCATCCAAGTCACAGTTTGTAAAAGTACACTAATATAGGTCAAAGTACCCTCTTCAACACGAATCCTTGGCTCACACAGAATAGCAAGTTATAAAGATCCCCCAAAATGACTAGTGTAAAACCATTCAAACTCGAAAACCAACGGTCTAAACTATATAAAAAACGAAATGCGAACACACATCAACAAACGACAACTACTGTTTTTGTGTGATTATTTGATTACTAAACCAAATATTTCATGATTTTTTATTATCTAGGACTGTACTTTTGATTAATAATTGATTACCAAGTTTAATAAAAAGATAATGTGTGTATAGCAAACATATTAACTTTGGCTTGAAAGACGTCTATTTCTTTTCGCCTCGCTCTGCTCGGCAAAATTGATAAGAATTTAATCCTAAGATTGAACGCGTTCGTTCAACAATCTTATTAAAATTCATATCTATATTAATGTTCTCATACACATAAGTATAACGAAATCAGAGATATACCTTTTTATTAGATTAGTTCGTTTAATTTACAAATGTAGTATTTTTATCCGAAGTAAATTTACTAACTTCTTTAATAAAGGATTTGAATAAGAATGTGTCCATAGTACATAAATGCCCCACTCGCACTATCATTTTCCATGTCTACTGGACCGTGAATTTGAGGATCAGAACTCTATGTTTGGCATTAAAATTAAAAAGATCATAATTATGATATGGAATATATGTATTGAGTTTCAAATTGATTGGACTGCAACTTCATCAAAAACTACCTTTACAAAAACTTTAACCTGAATCGGAACACACGGATGAAAGGAAGAACAAACGGACGCACAGAACGAACAGCATAATGCCATATATGGAACATAAAAAATGTGCTGAAGTTAAATGAAGGTCTGGTAAATCTCAAGACCATAATAAGCATATCCAAAAAAAGTTTCCTAAGGTCACAGACAAATTCCCTCACTTGAAGATCTATTTCCGCTACTTCTGCAATATTGTATTTATCAATAATTATGTAATAGAAATTGTATACATGTAAATAAAAACGATCAGGGCAAACTTAGCAATCCTTTAAATAAACTTATTTTAAAAGGTTAACTACCAATCGAACACTGTTAAAATAATATTTGAATATTGTTCTCATTGGTATAAATCTCAATTTTGTTATCAGTAACTTAAAACCATATGCTAAATATTATTATTACACATCAAGGTACTACAATCTGTTGATACCTATGATTTGGCATTGCACCAGGTCGTGTCTTTCTCTTACTGTTAATAACGTCTGTACACTAAATCTATTGGATGTTGAATGTGCACTGATAGATATTTTTGTCTTAGATACATGATTTTTGTATTAGTTTTTATTGGATTTTAACTAGATGTCAGTAACTGCGATTACTCTCAGAAATGTACTTTTTGTCCTTTTTACTGCGGATGACCTTGAAGTCATTCCGGTGTATTGTTGCTAGAGAGATTTCCATTACGTTAATTTCATGTTGGACTTGTAACCGATCTATAATCTATAAATACGCAGACATCATCGAGTGCAAAATAACATTCATAATCGCTTGTTATCAATTAATTTCTTTAGTCCATACTCAAACAATATTATTTAAAAAAAAACATAAATTAATAATATGAAAATGTTTTGTTATATGTATATATATATATATATATATATAAGAAAAAAAGTCATTAATATTTATTCACACGTACAGAAAAATTGTGTTAACGCATGCGGAAGAATATCTCAAGAACGTTTGCAATCTCCCATGCAGAGTTATCGGTCCTTGCTCTATCTCAAGGACCGACAACTCTGCATGGGAGATTGAACGTTTTGCGAGAAATATGAATACCTACTCAAATCCAATCTATAAGAAAAATCGAGTTATTACAGAAGAGTGTCCACCATGCACTTGCACTGTACTATTATTAATATAGTAAAATAGAATGATATACAAATTGATGCAAATCATATATACAAGATGTAACTGTAATATACAAATATTAATATAAAATATACCAACAAACCAGAGCGTACTGATTTGTATCACTACAATATAATAGTTATTACGTTGAAGTTGAATTCCCTGTCATTTATTCATCATACACGCACAAACTTGTCTCAGAAAGAAAATTATATCTGTACATTAACCTCACTTTCAGGAATAGAGATGTGATTTTTTTATGAGGTGCTTGTGACAACCCAAAAGAACTTGCAGTCATTCGATGTTCAGTACTTCAGTACTGTGATTGTTTGAAAACGATGTATAAATACACTGCCACATTCGGTATGTGTTTTTGTTGGATGTTTTTTTTTTTTCTTCTGTTGTTTTGTATCGATCTCATGCGTGAAGCCCTTTTCCACTGATTTGTATAGTTTGTTCTTATGCTGTGCTGTAAAAAAACTGTCTCAGGTTCAGGGGAGGATTGAGCGCTCACAAATATGTTGAACCCCGCCATATATTGCATGTGCCTGCTCCAACTCAGGAGCATGTAGTTCAGTGGTTGTCGTTTGTTGATGTCTTTCATATTTGTTTTTTCGTAATTTATGTTTTAAAATAGGCCGTTATTTTTCTCAATTGAACTGTTTCATATTTTTCATTTCATGGACTATTGTAGCCGACAATACCGTATTTTGTTTCTCATTGTTGAAGGTTATATGGTTGCCTATATATAATTGCTTACATCCACTACATTTGAACTTTGTGGGACAGTTGATTCATTTCTATTGAATAGAATATTTTGACCTTTTGCTGTGCTCTTGGATTTGAGTTAAGAGCCAACCAAAGCTCACGGCCTGTTGGTGGGTAGTTGATGACTATATGGTAAGCTCTGGATGTCTTTTTGAGTATTGCATACGGTGATTTGGTGATGTCTTCATGCCATGCATTGTCCCATTACTTTATATAGACAGCTTGTCAGTCAACCTGATCTATCAAAGTAGTTCTCCTAGCCTTTTGTATAGTCAGACGAGAAACAAGATACAAACTGACTTAGCTTGGTATATACATGTATATTTAATATACTCATATAAATATTAAAAAGAAGATGTGGTATGATTGTCAATGAGACAACTCTCCACAAGAGACCAAAATAACAAAGAAATTAACAACTATAGGTCACCGTACGGCCTTCAACAATGAGCAAAGCCCATACCGCATAGTCAGCTTTAAAAGGCCCTAAAATGACAATGTAAAACAATTCAAACAAGAAAACTAACGGCCTAATTTATGTACAAAAATTGAACGAAAAACAAAAATGTAACACATAAACAAACGACAACCACTGAATTACAGGCTCCTGACTTTGGACAGGCACATACATTTAGAATGTGGCGGGGTTAAACATGTTAGCGGGATTCCAAATTCAAGTCAAATTGATATTTTAAAACAACATAAAAATAAAAAGGCGTAAAAAAAAATATTTTAATAAATGTTGAAAACATTATTGTGTTTGTGAGTGGAAAACTGCTTGAAATTGTAGTTTTTGTTCTGCGGCTACGTTAACGGAACATCAATCAAGTAATCGATCTTTATGACTATGGCTTCAATATTCAATGGTATAAAATATCATGTTCTGCTTGTCGTAGACTCAATAAGACTTCAAGTTGGTATAGATCTACGAAGACTAAAGAACGGTCATGTGTGGTTTGGCAATTGTACATGCCCACGGGACCGATGTCCAGATATTGTTCGGAAGATGTTTTGAGAAGTTACGATGCTACCGGACATGGAAAATTAAACTGTTATAGTATATTACAGAACACAAAACTGGCTATCTTTGCTGTAAATACAAGTTAAAAGCTGACTTGGGTTACATTAAAGCTAAAAATTCCAATCCCACGGTATCAAATAATTTTAAAAAACATATGACCTTTAACATTGGAGGTCTAAACTAGCATTGAGCCATGTCCAGGTCCTAAATAGAAAATAAAGAGATGTGGAGTAAATGTACACGGGACAAAATCGCACACAATATATAGAAAAAATACAAATTATTAATGAACAGGGCTTTTATTCCTGTTCTTCATCTTGAAAGTAGCTGGAGGGTCTTCAACGAGGAACCGGACCATTGATACTCATTATACAAAAGTAACATAGGTTAGTGCATCGGACTACAAAAACAAAAGTTCCTGGTGCGATCCCCGTTCCGGGGAGAAAATTTCCAATCTACTATTAGTAAATATGTTTAAACTAACAATAGTCACACACTTGACTATTTGGATTACATTGTTTTTTTTTCTTCATCCTACATATGTCTTTTGATATTGTTCCTACATGTAAATACTAAAAGTCTTACACTGTATCTATATATTTTGCTTCGAGACCAGAATATAATAAAATAAATGAAACAAAACTTGCGCTTTAGAATAAGAAAGGGTTCGAAAGATTTTGTATCATTTTTTTCAGTTCTTCTGGGGTCCTTGAGCCCTTCCCCCGCCAACAATATAGTTTGCTTTATTTGTAATAAAGGCTATAGTTATGCTTCTGTGTAATCATCTTAGATCAACCTCTCCAAACTTAAAAGTATAGATCACACATCCTTATTGTTTAGATTGATAAAGACTTATGCATCCGTCGACATTTTCTTCGATTAAAATAATATTGATCTGACAACCGCTGTGCATGTATACTTTAACGACCGGGCTAGTTTTCTTGGCAGTTTTAAAAGTAGTTACCTCCCTTGTTAGTGTGATGTTGTCATCATTCTATTCATTTGTACCACCTTTATATAATATTATATTGTACAATTTAAATTTGTGATTCGTTTAATATTTAGATATAATAATTTATTCTTTATCAAAGATATAAACAAGGTAATTTGAAAGTCTTTGATTACTTTATCACCGTAGTTCAATTCAGAAGTCGTGCGATCTATTTTGTCTACATTATGTTGAAAGATCACCGGGGTGTTTACATTGGCAATATTTACTATCAATGACTGAACAACAAGAAAGGAAAACATTTTACATTATAAATCGAGAAATAATTAAAATTATATACAAAACTCTATGTTCACCCTTTTTGTTTTCGATAAGTATGTAACAAAAACATTGTTATAATTTCATTCTCTGATGCACCTTTAAATGAATGACAAATGAAAACATTGTCAATTTTTGAATGACAACTAAATAGTGTGGGAAAGATAAATTGAATACACTTTCGTTTTTTGTTTTTTGTTTTTGTGAAATCAAAAATGAAAAATGAAAACACTTTTATTTTTCGATTTAAGTTTTTGAGAAATAAAAATTGAAAAATGAAAATACTTTCGTTTTTTGTTTTTTGTTTTGTGAAATCAAAAACGAAAAACGAAAACACTATTGTTTTTCATTGTGGTTTGTACGAAAGCAAAAACGAAAAATGAAAACACTTTCGTTTTTTGTTTTTGATATTTCAAAACGAAAAACGAATGGACGCAGATATACACGGACCCTTCTAGTCTCCGCCAAGCTGTGGTGAAATCTCCTACCGTAAATCTCAATGTGATCAAAGTATTCTTGTAGCATTGGCCTGATGGTGGTTGGAACATGGTACCTCTGCAATGTCAAATCTACCAGTTTGTGAGGAATGGATCAATCGGCATTAGCAAGACCTAGCCAAAGTACTGCTAAGTCGCCTTTCTTCTCCTTTGCTTCTCTTTAGATCTGTGCCAAAACACTAGTATGTCCAATACATCCGGATACCTCTGGCATGCCTTCTTTCTGAACCGATAAGTCTATGTGTTCATTGCTTAGCAGGAACCCTATTGTCCGCTTTGCTAAAACTGCTAAACTGCCTCGATGTTCAGCAGGGAGATGGTTCTAAACTGCTCAGCTTTCCTGGAGTTCTTTTCCTTCGGAATATAACATCATTCTGCTTTATACCATGCATCTATCATCTTTCTTCTTCTGCAAACGACTTTCAAAAGCTTCCACAATCGTCTGGTCCGCTTGGGACAGTTCTTGTATACCCGATACTGAATACCATTTGACCCTGGTGCTGATGCTGTTCTTGTTTTCTTCAGAACATCATGCACTTCTTAAAACTTCAGTTTTGACCCATCAAATAGCTCTTTCGGATCCTCTGGTGTTGCCAGTTTCTCTCATTTTTCCAGATCGTCCTCTCGCCTTTCATCACTTTCGGTTTTTCTGAGATGTTATTCTACTTCTCCCTTTGAGTTTTCCAATTTACCAGATCATCTTGCTCCAAATAATCTCTTCGTAAACCGAAAAGGGTGTGCTGTGAATTGAACTATTTCCTATACCCTTTTCTTTCTGTCTCTTCTATTTTTCCATGGTTTCTTTTCTTAACTGTTATAGAGGTAACATTTCCTCTTCCCTCCTCCAAAGCATCTCTATACCTCTTTTTTAACCTTCTGACGTCCCGTCTCAGTTCCTTGATCTTCATCTGTCTGTGGTTACTCTGAACTTGAGTTCTCTCTCTTTTTCCAGATGTAATCAACCCAAATCTGTCCTTTCCTATGCTGTAAAAAATGAACTACATTGCTCTCATCTTTCTATCTACATTTCCTGCTAATGTTGCTTCTAAGATGTTTTGGAGGTCTTCATCGAAAGTTTTCCATGTCGCTTTGTCTGCACTAGTTGGCAAATTGATCTTTTCCTTCCTTGTCTCTAACATTTCTCTGCTGACTATTGTTTCTATCAGATTTATCTCTTCTCCTTCTGTAAGGTGTTCTATCTCTGTAAGCTGTTTTATGAGTTCATCCTCACCCTGGTTCACATGGAAGTTATCATCACTGTGGTTTGCTTCCTGGATGGTCTCCTCCTCCGTCTGACCAGATCTCTCTGCGCGTTGATTGCCATAATGTGGTGGCACTCATTCCATTCTACTTTGATGGATCTTCAAACCTCTAGCATTCTTGCAGACTTTCCCACAAAAACATGAACATCCGTTGTCCGTGCGCGTTGTCCTTTTCGGTTCTTTTGATGTTTCACTGTTTCGTGTGAAAGTAATTTGTGATCATAATTACCATATGAAATTATGTGTTAATAAAAAATAATTCAATTTTTAATATCATATCAGAATGCATTAGCATCATTTTCACTATTACTTTCATAATTCAAAATGGCCAAATTGTGATTGTGTGTTTGTCTTCATCTCTTAATTGCCCTTCTTTTTTTACTTTCTTACCTCTCTTTAATATCGTATTGACATCTGTGAACATAATTTGACAATTTATTAACAAAGTTAATTTATTAACAAAGTTAATTTATTAACAAAGTTAATTTATTAACAAAGTTAATAAAGTATCTTCATACTAGTAATCAAAATCATAGTTTTTGTAATGAATGTATAAAGCCAAGATCAAAATAGATTCGATATCGTGTCAACATTATCGATATCGACTATATCGAAACATGGTTATGTGATGGATGTATAGAACAAACGTCGATAACAAATCTGGTATGTCTGAGTTTGTCATGAATGTCTTAGGAAAAATCGATATCGATTCGTCATCATGTCGTTATTGTCGATATCGACATCTGGGTATGTCTTGTTGTGTTATGGATGTTTGAAGCAAATAACCTTCATTTTTAACATGTGTGGAAAAAGCTTTGCCGTAGGGACTTTTTTTTTTAATTAAAGAAGGTAAAGGGTTGGGTCACCATACCCCAACTTTGGACCTCAATTAAAAAAGTTCCGTAACTTTACCAAATTGGGTCTCTGGGTCCAGGCAACCATAGGCAGTTGCCTATCGTGTGTTCTACGTGTGGACAAAAGATTTGCCGTAGGGACTTTTTTTGAATGAAACAAAGTAGGGGGTAGGGTCATAATACCCGAACTATGGACCTCAATTTAAAAAGTTCTGTAACTTTACTTACCTTCACTAGTAACCCGAATTTAGCTTAAACGACCAAAAAAGGTATTAACGCTATTTAAAAAAGATAAATGAACATTAGATAAAGATTGACAAAAATTGAAAAAAATGTTTTAATCCGTTTCAATCCATATCAAATTACTTTAATGCCAGTCAAATAAATTCTCTTGCGGTCATTCAAGTTAGTTTAAGATGTGGTTAAGCTGCGTCAAACTAATTATCCACGCCCCCGTTAAACGAAATCAAACTGATGTTAAGTCCTTTTAAACTTTAAAGCGTCCGCCTTTTTGTAAAGTAAATCACTCAGGCAGAACAGCATCCCCGTTTATCTATCGTTAATTATTCGTTCCGAGCGTATCGATTTTAGTCAGATAAGTACCTCTAACAAATATTCACAATTAAAAGGAAATAATGACAAATACACTTGTAAACTAAGTAATTTATATTTTATGATACCAGATTTTTTACATGCAGCGAAAAAGTAATTAGTTATTTTTTTTTATTTGTACACATGCAGTAGCTCTAGAGATAAAAAAAAAGTGACTGTGATATGAAAACTAGCGTCATCTCAGTAATTTTGCTTATAATAAAACGAAAAAGCTGGTAGTTATTTAATAGCCAATTAAGGGACCAATGTCAAAAGGAAAAGAAAGTATTCATTATTTAAATACCGACCGTGCAAGGGCTGTATAGCCAGTCAAGGTCGTTAAAAACTTCCATCGTCGTCATTATTTACATCATTCAAATCGATATATCTAATCTTTTAGGTTGAAAACCGAGTAATAAAACAGTATTCATCTAAAAAAATGTTTTTATCAAAAAAAAAAAAAAAAAAAAACGATCGTGAAAACGTCAAAATTTTAGAGATTATTCCGTCATCAGTTTAGACTTGTTGAAAGTTAGATCTGTTAAATATGAAAATAAAAGGATGTGGTATGATTGCCAATGAGACAACTCTCCATCATATACTTTAACAACCAAAGGTTACCGTTCGTCCTTCAACAATTAGTAAGCCCATACCGTTAAAGTTGTTAAAGTTATAACTGGAGCAAAAAGTTGTTTACATGGGAAAAGGCTTTAAACATTAATATGGAACTTTTAATATTGAAGCTCGATTATAAGAATTTGGTTGGGGAATGTCGTACAGGTTGCATGCAATCCTTTTTTTTCCAAACAGGTCTGCATACATCGTTGTTAAGTTTCAGTTAAATGTTGATCCAACCATCTTTGTCGTCACTTAAACCGAACTAAATTGACTTACGAACCAAATGTGTTCTTTGATTTTTTCTGCGAAATGAACATGATTGATAAATGCCACTGGATATTGTATGCAAACATTAATCTATATAAAGGAATCGTCCTACCAAAAATGTAATTTCGTCGAGAATATGCATGAAATTTTTGCCACGGTACGTTAATCAAATTTAATTGAACCAATTCCGTCCCAAACTTTTATAAATTCACATTAAAACATACCTTTTTTGTTTTTTAATTCACATGGAAAATTAAAATTCGTATAGCTTAAACAGTTAAATTCACCACGAACTAGTATACCTAGGTCGATATCTTTTTGCACCAAAAATGAACTCATTTGCGCCACAACTTATTTGCTCTAATACTACTTCTGTGCCACTTCATTTTAAAAACTATAGTTTTCATTTGCGCCAATTAAAAAATCATCTAATTGCGCCAATTTTATGAACTTATTTGCATTTACTTATATATATATATTAACAAAATGATCGACTTTCCTCCTCCTTTATCATGTTTATCCAGGCTTGAGTCCGGCAGTTTACCGACTGGCGGATAGGGTCATTTGAATACAAAAAATATGCTGAATTAAAATGCCCACTAATATATATATAAGAGCCTAGGTGGTCGAGTGGTCTAGCGCGTCGGTCACAATGCAATGTGATTTGGTGCCACGATATCTCAGTAGCATGAGTTCGAATCCCGGCGAGACAAGAACAAAACATTTACTAACGCAAATTTACAGATCTAACATTGTTAGGTTGATGTTAGACGAATTATATATATACAGTTAAAACCATAAAATGTCTCTGTTTAACATTTAACCAAAGGCTGGTATTTTAACTTAAAATAGAAACATATTCCTTTATGCTCACTTCGCCTCTTTTTTTTTTTTTTATCTTTTTCCGAGCTCTTCATCTGATTTCTTCGTATTTCTTAATCATTAAATGCATTACGGAATTTGTGATCTTCTTTAACGATGATAGGTTTCCCTTTAACTGACTCTATTTTCTTTAACGATATACATGTATCAGCCAACTGTAGGTAACAATATACAGGTAAATGTGGTGCAATTGGAGTCTATTTATTGGCGCAATTAATACCATCAGAAAAAAAGAGAGTGGCGCAATTGATACCTTTTCAAAACTGTAATTGGCGCAAATTGATTCTATACCTGATACCAAATATACTGAACAACTGTTTGTCTCGAGTCCGACAGTGATATGCTAGCTAGTCATTACTAAAAACATACGTATAAAACTATACAATTGTACTCATCTGATCGAGAAATAAGATAATCCATTCCATTATAATACCTCAGACTTCTTTAGATCATATTATAGTGTTTAAGTAGTGGTCTCGGATAAATAAGGATAAATAAAATGATTGACGCCAAAATTATTTTTTCGTACAGTGTCAGTTAACAATATTTGTTCAACAAGTACTTCTGGAAAAATTATCGACTAATAATTTTATACAATTAAATCGAAAATGTGTGTGTTTACCAATGTATTTTTTATTCGTCTTTGTGAAACGTTAGAAGTGTGTTCTTTTTCCTTTTCTTAGTGGAGACTTACTATCAATGTGCCACCTGAGCATTAAAAAAAAATAATAATAAAATAATAGTATAAAAACGTTTTAAATTGAATAAGAATGCGAAGTGATATGTTATAGAATTAACGTGTCAACCTACCCGGACACGTTATTCTAACGCCGGGCAGACCATTCTTTGCTCTTTCTCTATAAAGCTGATCTTCTTTAACGATGATAGGTTTCCCTTTAACTGACTCTATTTTCTTAAACGATATACATGTATCAGCCAACTTTAGGTAATAATATACAGGTAAATGTGGCGCAATTGGAGTCTATTTATTGGCGCAATTAATACCATCAGAAAAAAAGAGAGTGGCGCAATTGATACCTTTTCAAAACTGTAATTGGCGCAAATTGATTCTATACCTGATACCAAATATACTGAACAACTGTTTGTCTCGAGTCCGACAGTGATATGCTAGCTAGTCATTACTAAAAACATACGTATAAAACTATACAATTGTACTCATCTGATCGAGAAATAAGATAATCCATTCCATTATAATACCTCAGACTTCTTTAGATCATATAATAGTGTTTAAGTAGTGGTCTCGGATAAATAAGGATAAATAAAATGATTGACGCCAAAATCATTTTTTCGTACAGTGTCAGTTAACAATATTTGTTCAACAAGTACTTCTGGAAAAATTATCGACTAATAATTTTATACAATTAAATCGAAAACGTGTGTGTTTACCAATGTATTTTTTATTCGTCTTTGTGAAACGTTAGAAGTGTGTTCTTTTTCTTTTTCTTAGTGGAGACTTACTATCAATGTGCCATCCGAGCATTGAAAAAAAATAATAATAAAATAATAGTATAAAAACGTTTTAAATTGAATAAGAATGCGAAGTGATATGTTATAGAATTAACGTGTCAACTTACCCGACCACGTTATTCTAACGCCGGGCAGACCATTCTTTGCTCTTTCTCTATAAAGCTGCTTGCTCAGCGGAGAGACAGCAAATACCAGGGGTTTGAACCCACGGCCTCCTTTACTATCACACGCTCGTCACGCTTGGTCGGGTAGACATGACACGTGCACACTGTAGAGGGGAAATTATTCACAACTTGCCGTTTATTAACCCCATCTTCAATATGCGTGATTTATGACAACTTATCGGTGGGTGTGAAAAAATTGACACTTGTGTGTAATGTCTCTTTGCAAAAGCTTTTAAGTAAAATCAGAGACATATATACATATATGTATACACATGTATATATGTCTCTGGTAAAATACACGTACATGATGATTGGAATAGTACGAATATTCAATGTTTTTAATACAATATAGATTTAGATCGGTTACAAGGTGAAATCTTCTGATCAGGAAAGATATTATCCGGTACGTCCAGAGAAATATGTCTCTGGTACGTCTAAACACTGCTAAGGACTCCTTAGTGCTCTAAGAACTGATAATATGCCACTAAGGACTAGAAGGGGTGCTGTTACATGTACATTGCTTTCATATCATGGTAGAGATTTATATTTAATACACAAATTCCAAAAGAACCACAAATAAATGAGTAATCCGACGATATTTTTGCACGTGCCGGTTTTTCTTTAATATTGCCGAAAATCAGTGAACCGGTTGACACGAGCAAACTTACATAACATCTAATGAAAAATTCATAATCTTTTTCCATTTTAAGTAATTAACAATTGTAAAGACTAGTGCTAAATATGTATAATAAAATATTTTGTACTTATTCATAAAAATTACAAGGACAAATAATTTTGCTTTTGTTTTATTTCTCTTCCGATAAAGTTATTTGCGGGCTTTGATGTGCGTCAACAAAGCTAGAAGTGAGCATGTTGTCAGCTTGATAAAATGTTTATGGATTAAAAAGTGTTAAAAAAATGGAATAGAAATATCGACAATAATACAATTTGATGTTCTAAGCTCCAAATAGATATAAGAAGATGTGGTATGAGTTCTCATATTACAGATTACAGTTGATTTTGGCAATGAAGGAAAACGTGTTCCTCATGATCTAAAATTTTACAAACTTTACACCGGGTGGAGGGGGGGGGGGAGATTACTTCGAGATTTTTTGGTAAGGATGTGCCATTTTTGCCATTTTAATATAACATTCACTGAAATTCAGTACCTATAATAAAATAAATATATAAGAAAGAGCAACCAACACTTATATACAAATCAGGAGATAAATGTCCGAGGTTCATTTGGAAATTTTTTTGAAACTTTCAAATGCATTGGTTTAATTTAATAATATATTGACCATTTATATTTTTTCGAATAGCATATTTATATATGATATGAAGATCATTCATACCCCAAATTAATATACAGTTATCAAACGTCAATGCATTTGAATATAGTATGTTATTAAAAGGACGGTCATTTTTTTTTATTAAACATCGCCAAATAATTGACCCATATTTTGGCATATCCACGTACACCCAATTATAGGAAGAGACACCCGGGCTTTACACACTCAGTGTTCTATTTGTTTTTTTTGTTTTTTATATAGACCTATTTCAATTTCCAAGTTATGGTCACTTACGCGGAATTTTGTTAAAAGTTGAGGACTTTTAAAATTGTTTATAAGTTAAATGACTTTTAAATGAGCGCGTGCCACTCGGCACGTGACCCACGGCTTATTGTAAATTTCCAATCATCATGTTCAATCAACCTTGTCCAATAAACAATTGTCTTCTGGTCGTTACTAATTGATTAGTTAACGATAGTTGTTGAATATACCTAAAGGTTTAGCGTGGTATATTTTCAAATTCATGAAAGAATAATTAAAAATTTGATTTTGAGTTCACGGTGCCTTTGTTTTATTTTGTATCAAAGGAAATTGTTAATGACTTTTTTTTCTTTTTTTTTTTTAAAGAAGCCAAGTTTGAGTTACAATTTGGAAAAAAATGCACAGACTCTTCAGTGTACAATTATGCAATTACGTAATTAAGGGCGGGTTTGCCAATATCTTTGGAAGTAGGCATGGCATGACGGGATTAACACTCGACGGTCAGGTGCTGACGGCTTTCCTCTTGCACGGATCTGAACGCTCATACTAACTCGAATAATTCAAGCCCTTACCGTCTCTAATTCTCTCTACCTTTCGAGGTTAATGTAGTGATCGATAGTGAGTGTAATATAACGACTGGATTATTCGGGTTACGCTCATACAGGAGTATTCAGGGTCGGATGATCCCCGATCCAGGAATTTGGAAAGGGGGCGTAGTATTTAATGTTCATCGAGCGGAGCGAGGTGAAGATTTTTTTTTACCTTTTTTTTTGGCTAAAAACATAAAATAAATATAATTTAACGGTTCCTGACATGAAACATGTATATTTTATAGCTAAAGTGTAAGGGTTGGACATTTGAGATGCCGTATTCTCCCGATTAATTGTCTATTATAAAATGATAACAGAATAAAGAGGTGACGAAATATAAAGAAAATATTGATTAGATTTGCGGAAATAACAGCATTTTCACTGAAGTTTAAATGTTGTCATCCTTTCTTTAATCAAAGGTAGAAATGTTAGAAATTATTGACCTTTTGTCTCTCATATTGTATGGTATAGCATTGTTCCGGGTAACACATGATTTAACACTTGCTTAAGTTCAAAAATTCAGATATTTATACGTCTTTTTCCGTTTCAATTGACAATGTTGGGACAGAATTGACAATTTTATCAATGCTGACAGTGATAGCAATTTTTTCGGATAAAATATTTTTTTTTAGATATTTTATCGAAATTTAACATCGTAATCTGTAAAGTTCAACGAGACTTTTTTGTAACATTTCGCACGGACTGTCTCGGATATAACGGTTACTCAAATCACGTGTATTAAACATAGTCTAAGCCTTAGGATATCATTTCTGATTCAACTTCCTAATCTTAAATTCATAGACACGCCATCCTCGTATCTTCTTAATTTTACTAGTATACGCATAACCAACAAATTTGGCATTTACCAGTTGTTGACACTCGTTAGAAAATGCATCGTTAAGTTCGAATTGTTTCGAAATTATTAAGCAATTTAGAAAAAAAAAAATCAAATGTCAAAAACACTTTTAGTATTATCATGATTATAACAGATCATCAAAAATTCAAACTAAATTAGAATTATCGCAGCTCAGATCGGTCAATGTTACTCATTAGGAATGTGTTTTTACTTGACATACTGACACACTACTTATAGTTTGCCTAACGTTAATTTGAATTGTAAAACATTAAATATAAAACTTGAAGTATCAAACATTGAATTGCATAAAATAAAAGTACATTGTGTATATATATTATTTCATCAGCTTTGCGGATGACCTTAATAATGTTTACATTTCAAATGATTTTTCGACAGAATCTTATATATCTTCTCTCTGGTCGCTAAATTGACTAGTGTGAAGCTAGCCGGCGTTAATATTCATGAGGCTAGCCGTCAATAATATTCATGAGATGAAACCGCGTTCGATGAAGTGGTGTGGGTAATTGATAGATTGTGGCAATAAAATAACTTTTTACTGTAAATATTCAATATGGTTATGCTATTTATAGCAATATAAAATCTTCAATCAATTGGTGTCTTCTGCAAGGTCCGCGTCATTCAAAATGAAAGTAAATAAAAAGTTTAATTGGCTCAATACACACAAAACCAAAATAAGGATTCATTAAAATTTTGTTATTATTGAATTAATGTAACTTGAAACTACAGAAAATAAAAGGATGATTAAATATAGAAATTTAGCGATTACTGTAAGTAAAGAAATTGAACAAACGCGATGACATATATATGCATTTGCTTCTTCAAAATGGGACATACACTCAAACAATCCATATAATTACAGTTCTTATAAATAATTATCATCTTTGACTTAGATATTTGACATAAGTAATTTAACAAATATAATTTACACGTACACTGCAAGAAATTAAAGGGAATTAATTGTCATATGGGCATTCCATAATCTGTTCGTTCCATCCTAAAACTAAATTATACATACCATACATACGATCGTATCTTCCAGTTAAACAGATCAGAAAAACAAGAAAATTTATAGTTAATTGAAGAAAATAACTTAACCCATTTCTCTGACGTCAGTCTATTGTTCTATTAGTAGATTATATTTTAAGGATCCACTGACCACTATGTTAACTTAAGATAACTTATAATATCACATTTAACTTACGATCTGTTATCCTCTCAAAAACGAGTTTCATATGAAGGGCTCGAACTCGCACGTATTTTCATCGTAAATCATTACAGTCTTCAGTCTATGCATGATACCACTAACCCACGAGTGCTGACATAAATCAATATCTAAATTATACTCTTAAAGCGCTTAATTGATAATTCATGACAATAAACTCGTTGATAACTTTCTAAGATTCTGTAATCTATGAAATATACATTATGTCTTGGTTTTGTTTATGTTCTTTTCAAATTATTTTGATTTGTTTTATTTTGGTTGTTATTTTTTAAAGGAAGATGATGTTCGACATTTGAACGTTCTTGAGTATAATTATATAGCAATATAAAAATATAGAACGACACCGATACAAGAGAAAAAATAAATAAAACATTTTCTTTACAATTATAAAAAAGAGTTTATTCCGAATGTCAGATTTTAACATTGGTCGATTTTTAACATCGTTAAAATGAACTGAAGCTTCATACTACTATGTTAACTTAAGATAACTTATATTATTACTTTTAACTTACGATCTTTTATCCTCTCAAAAACGAGTTACATATGAAGGGTTCGAACTCGCGCGTATTTTCATCGTAAATCAGTAGAGTCTTCAGTCTATGCATGATACCACTATACCACGAGTGTTGTCATAAATCAATATTAAAATTATACTATTAAAGCGCTTAATTGTCAAAACATGTCAATAAACTGGATTTTTGTCTCATTGATAATTCGCTTTTGTAATCTATGAAATGTATATATTATGTCTTTGTTTGTTCATGTTCTTTTCAAATTTATTTGATTTGGTTTTTTTGGGAGCTATTTTTTAAAGAAGATTATGTTCTACATTTAAACGTTCTTGGGTATAATTATATAGCAGTATGAAAATATAAAATGACAAGAGAAAAAATAAATAAAACATTTTCTTTAAAATCTTAAAAAAGAGTCTTTTCCGGGTGTCAGGTTTGAACATTGGACAATTTTTAACATCGTTATAATGAACTGATGAACCTTTATACGATTATGGCTATTACAAAATAGTTGTAACCACTATATAATCAAGGAATTGTATATATAAGAACAATTCCGTGATAAAATAAACATCCATATGCCCATTACACTTGTCACCTTTAACGTACAAGGACTTTCAACTTTCCTTTTCATCATAGCAATGCTTATTTATGGTTTTAGTCTAATAATATTCTCATACTATCAATCATTTTTTCTTGGTTTGATTATAAATGGTCCAAATATACATCACGTCAACATTGAACGGACTCTAATTTGAATTAAGTGTGATATATAAGCCACGACCGTAAAACTACTTCTTTGACAGTAAAAACAGAAACAAAATCATCGCCATTATATGCAAATGAAATATATAAAACCTCTTCGATTAAAACAATATTTAGGTCGTGAAAATATTTACGATGAAAAAAATTCATTCCGGTTACAAGGTTTGAACTTCGTTATTTTTAGATATTACCGTTATGACTTTCGTTACCAACTACTAAACAATCACGGCTATGAACAGCTTGATTAAAAGTTTATGTAATCAACATAATTATATAACTGTAGCAAGAGCAATTCTGCTGGGGATTCGGGAATGCGTACCACAGATAATACTAGTTTATTGACTGGTAGACGATGAATGCCCAATGTAATAGCGCTAAAATAATTCAAACTTAATCTGAGACATATAATATCATTTTATTGTATTGTATGTCTCTGACTTAATGAAACGGAAACAGTTTAAGCAAAATTTATAATTGTTCAAATAAAACCTTCAGCACAAAATTTTATATAATTGGAAAGCAACATGAAATGGATCATCACGATACGGGATACGGTAGGTTTGGGCCAATTATGTTAATCTTATAGATTTGGATTAGTACGGCTAGATGGTTTTTTCATTTGATAAAATGTTATTTACAAATATATATTTACAATAAAAAGTGAATAGGATAAAACCATATTCACAAAATATGATAAACATTGTTAATATCAATTGCTTGTTGATAAAATAGTAAAATACAGTTTCGTAATTAGTTCTAATATAACATGAATTCTTTACACACACTAAAACTGAAAATTAAGAGTTATCCTTCTTATCATAACAATAAAATGTTCATCAGCATATTGTTAAAATTTCTCAAACTAATATTTTAATTTGTGATCCATTATAATGTAAAACATGGGTTTCTATATGAAAAGTATTTCTCAAACAGATATAAGCTGTTTTTCATTGTATAATGAAAGAGCGCATATTCCGTGTACTTTGCAAGTGTATATTTAAAAAGGCTTGTGCAATCAATATGTTTATGCTTAATTATGAATTTAGTCTTATAAAATTATCACACTATCAATAAATTTTTCTTGGTTTGATTAAAAATGGTCCAAATATACATCACGTCAACATTGAACGGACTCTAATTTGAATAAAGTGTGATATATAAGCCACGACCGTAAAACTACTTCTTTGACAGTAAAAACAGAAACAAAGTCATCGTCATTATATGCAAATGAAATATATAAAACCTCTTTGATTAAAACAATATTTTGGTCGAGAAAAAAATTTACAATGAAAAAATTTCATTCCGGTTACAAGGTTTGAACTTGGTAATTTTAATATTACCGTTATGACTTTCGTTACCAACTACTAAACAATCACGGCTATGAACAGCTTGATTAAGATTTTATATAATCAACATAACTATATAACTGTAGCAAGAGCAATTCTGCTGGGGATTCGGGAATGCGTACCACAGATAATACTAGTTTATTGACTGGTTGACGTTGGATGCCAAATGTAATAACGCCAAAATAATCTAAATTTCATCAGAGACATATTATACTATTATTTTGTATTATATGTCTCGGACTTAATGAAACGGAAACAGTCTAAGCAAAATTTTTAATTGTTCAAATAAAAACCTTAAGCACAAAATTTTATTTAATTGGAAAGCAACATGAAATGGAGCATTACGATACGGTAAGTTTGGGGCAATTACGTTAATCTTATAGATTTGGATTAGTACGGTTAGATGGTAGCCAGCCGTGAAACAACTTCAATACCTATATGTCGTTAAATACTATATAATATATAAAATTCAAAGGTTCTAAATTTTGGTAAATAGAATTCTTAAACTTTTCAAAACAAGATGAATAAATTCTGTATATCAATATATGTCTTTCTTAATAAATCATAAATACCAAAATCTATTCAATTTAAATAATGTTTATAATGTTGAAACATTAAATGAAATATGTATTTACAAATATGAAATTTGGAGTTAAAAAGGGGAGCTAACACCAAATTTAAGTTATATTAAACTAATATTAACTTGTCCTATTTCTAAATATAGATGTGAACCGTGTAAATATAATCATTTCCAGCTATCATAGAATAAAAAAACCAAACTACGAAATTATCTTTATGATATTCCGTTGATTTATCGTCAAAACGTAAAACAGACAGTCGTTTTTCTAGAAATGGGTTAAGCTAGAGAATTGATAAGAAGTAGTGGATTCGGAAACGATAATCAACTTGCGACTAAAGTCGCTCGTTGATTATCGTTTACGAATCCACAACTTCTTATCAATTCTCTAACACAGAAAAAATAAAAACTGTCAATTACTATTTCAATGACATACATTTCTTCAAAATTACGGAAATCAATCAAAGTCATTCATCTCAACATTATCAGGTCGTTCCATTGTCTCTTAAATGGCCCACATCACTTATGCCCTAGGCCCGTACGAGTTAGTAAGCGAAGGGTAAGAGGGGTATCCTAGTATATCACAAATTCGCAATGAACTATTGCCGGCTGGCCAAACTAAGAGATTCTCCAAATAGGCAATTATACCAGAGGTAGGTATTGCCTCTAAAATGGCCCATAGCACTTATGACTAGACACTTACGAGTTAGTCAGCAAAGGGTAAGGGTGGTTCCCTAGTACATCACAAATTCGAAATGAACTATTGCCGGCTGGCCAAACTATGAAATTCTCCACGTGGGCAATGATACCAGAGGTAGAGGAACTTATTGCTTTTAAAATGACCCATAGCACTTATGCCCTAGACCCGTACGAGTTAATCAGCATAGGGGTTAAAAGGGGGATGTGGTATTCCGATTAGCAACGAAGTCGTAATGAGCTATTGCCGGCTGGCCAAACTAAGAGATTCGACCCATGGATAATTATACCAAAGGTTGAAATAGGTATTGCCTCTAAAATGGCCCATAGCACTTATGCCCTAGACCCGTACGAGTTAGTCAGCAAAGGGTAAGGGTGGTACCCTAGTACATCACAAATTCGAAATTAACTATTGTCGACTGGCCAAACGAAGAGATTCTCCACGTGGGCAATGATACCAGAGGTAGAGGAACTTATTGCCTTTAAAATGGCCCATATCACTTATGCCCTACACCCGTACGAGTTAGTCAGCAGAGGGTTCAAAGGGTGATGTGGTATCCCGGTTCACAACGAAGTCGAAATGAACTATTGCCGGGTGGCCAAACTAAGTGATTCTCCACATGGGCAATTATACAAGAGGTTGAGTTAGTTATTGCCTCTAAAATAGCCCATAGCACTTATGCCCAAGACTCGTACGAGTTAGTCAGCAAAGGGTAAGAGGGGTAGCCTAGTATATCACAAATTCGCAATGAACTATTGCCGGCTGGCCAAACTAAGAGATTCTCCAAATAGGCAATCATACCAGAGGTAGGTATTGCCTCTAAAATGGCCCATAGCACTTATGACTAGACACTTACGAGTTAGTCAGCAAAGGATAAGGGTGGTTCCCTAGTACATCACAAATTCGAAATGAACTATTGCCGGCTGGCCAAACTATGAAATTCTCCACGTGGGCAATGATACCAGAGGTAGAGGAACTTATTGCTTTTAAAATGACCCATAGCACTTATGCCCTAGACCCGTACGAGTTAATCAGCATAGGGGTTAAAAGGGGGATGTGGTATCCCGATTAACAACGAAGTCGTAATGAGCTATTGCCGGCTGGCCAAACTAAGAGATTCGACCCATGGATAATTATACCAAAGGTTGAAATAGGTATTGCCTCTAAAATGGCCCATAGCACTTATGCCCTAGACCCGTACGAGTTAGTCAGCAAAGGGTAAGGGTGGTACCCTAGTACATCACAAATTCGAAATTAACTATTGCCGACTGGCCAAACGAAGAGATTCTCCACGTGGGCAATGATACCAGAGGTAGAGGAACTTATTGCCTTTAAAATGGCCCATATCACTTATGCCCTAGACCCGTACGAGTTAGTCAGCAGAGGGTTCAAAGGGTGATGTGGTATCCCGGTTCACAACGAAGTCGAAATGAACTATTGCCGGGTGGCCAAACTAAGTGATTCTCCACATGGGCAATTATACAAGAGGTTGAGGTAGTTATTGCCTCTAAAATAGCTCATAGCACTTATGCCCAAGACTCGTACGAGTTAGTCAGCAAAGGGTAAGAGGGGTAGCCTAGTATATCACAAATTCGCAATGAACTATTGCCGGTTGGCCAAACTAAGAGATTCTCCAAATAGGCAATCATACCAGAGGTAGGTATTGCCTCTAAAATGGCCCATACCACTTATGACTAGACACTTACGAGTTAGTCAGCAAAGGGTAAGGGTGGTTCCCTAGTACATCACAAATTCGAAATGAACTATTGCCGGCTGGCCAAACTATGAAATTCTCCACGTGGGCAATGATACCAGAGGTAGAGAAACTTATTGCTTTTAAAATGACCCATAGCACTTATGCCCTAGACCCGTACGAGTTAATCAGCATAGGGGTTAAAAGGGGGGTGTGGTATCCCGATTAACAACGAAGTCGTAATGAGCTATTGCCGGCTGGCCAAACTAAGAGATTCGACCCATGGATAATTATACCAAAGGTTGAAATAGGTATTGCCTCTAAAATGGCCCATAGCACTTATGCCCTAGACCCGTACGAGTTAGTCAGCAAAGGGTAAGGGTGGTACCCTAGTACATCACAAATTCGAAATTAACTATTGCCGACTGGCCAAACGAAGAGATTCTCCATGTAGGCCATGATACCAGAGGTAGAGAAACTTATTGCCTTTAAAATGGCCTATATCACTTATGCCCTAGACCCGTACGAGTTAGTCAGCAGAGGGTTCAAAGGGTGATGTGGTATCCCGGTTCACAACGAAGTCGAAATGAACTATTGCCGGGTGGCCAAACTAAGAGATTCTCCACATGGGCAATTATACAAGAGGTTGAGGTAGTTATTGCCTCTAAAATAGCCCATAGCACTTATGCCCAAGACTCGTACGAGTTAGTCAGCAAAGGGTTAGGGTGGTACCATAGTACATCACAAATTCGAAATAAACTATTGCCGTCTGGCCAAGTTAAGAGATTCTCCACGTGGGCCATAATTCCAGAGGTAGAGGAACTTATTGCCTTTAAAATGGCTCATAGCACTTATGCCCTAGACCCGTACGAGTTAATCAGCAGAGGGTTAAATAGGGGATTTGGTATCCCGATAAGCAACGAAGTCGTAATGAATTTTGCCGGCTGGCCAAACTAAGAGATTCGTCACATGGGCAATTATACCAAAGGTTGAGGTAGGTATTGCCTCTAAAATGGTTCATAGCACTTATGCCCTTGACCCGTACGAGTAAGTCAGCAAAGGGTAAGGGTGGTACCCTAGTACATCACAAATTCGAAATGAACTATTGCCGGCTGGCCAAACTAAGAGATTCTCCACATGGGCCATGATACCAGAGGTAGAGGAACGTATTGCCTTTAAAATGGCCTATAGCACTTATGCCCTAGACCCGTACGAGTTAGTCAGAAAAGGGTAAGGATGGTACCCTAGTACATCACAAATTCGAAATGAACTATTGCCGGCTGGCCAAACTAAGAGATTCTCCACGTGGGCCATGATACCAGAGGTAGAGGAACTTATTGCCTTTAAAATGGCCCGTAGCACTTATGCCCTAGACCCGTATGAGTTAATCAGCTGATGGTTAAAAGGAAGATGTGGTATCCCGATTAACAACGAAGTCGTTATGAACTATTGCCGGCTGGCCAAACTAAGAGATTCTCCACATGGGCAATTATACCAGAGGTTAAGATAGGTATTGCCTCTAAAATAGCCCATAGCACTTATGCCCTAGACCCGTACGAGTTAGTAAGCAAAGGATAAGGATGGTACCCTAGTACATCACAAATTCGAAATGAACTATTGCCGGCTGGCCAAACTAAGAGATTCTCCATGTAGGCCATGATACCAGAGGTAGAAGAACTTATTGCTTTTAAAATGGTCCATAGCACATATGCCCTATATCCGTACGAGTAAGTCAGCAGAGGGTTAAAAGGGGGATGTGGTATCCTGGTTTACAACGAAGTCGAAATGAGATATTGCCGGCTGGCCAAACTAAGAGATTCTCCAAATGGGCAATTATAACAGAGGTTGAGGTAGGTATTGCCTCTAACATGGCCCATAGCACTTATGCCCTAGACCCGTACGAGTTATTCAACAGAGGGTTAAAAGGGGGATGTGGTATCCCGGACTTGTGTGAAGCTAGCCGTCGATAACAGCTGGCGTTAATATTCATGAGGCCAGCCTTCAATTATATTCATGAGCCGTCAATAATATTCATGAGATGACTTGCGTTCGGTGAAGTGTTGTAAGAAACTATGAACGATTATTATGATTAAATTACGTTTCTTGTTTATATTTAATATTGTTTCAAACAGGCAAGTCAGTGGGTGTCTACTTCGAGGTCCGCGTTTACTTAATCAATTATAAAATAGAATCATTGGTCTTCTGCAAGGGTTGCATCTTTTAACAATATTTAAAATGAAAGTAAAAAAAGGTTAATGCTTCCATAAACATAGAATCAAGATCTGATTATCTATTAAAAATTCTGTGATTAGTTAAATAAATGTAAACTGAAGCAACACAACTTAAAGGATGAATAAATGTAGAAATTTACGACAACTATCAATAAAGAAATTGAACGAAAGAGATAAAATATGCTTAATTATGAATCTTGAAAACAGGACATTCCACTAGACAATTTAAATAGGACAGTTCTTACAAATATTTCTGACTTTTCAAAGACAAATATAGTCCCATCTTAAAAGTACTATTTATCGTAGATGCGATCGTTTATCCTCCATTTTAAACAGAACAGACAAAAAAATGACAATAAAGACAAAGAAATAAAAACTGAAAGTTACTTTATTAATGACCTTTCATTATTCAAAACTACAGAGACCAATCGGAGTCTTAACATCATAAGGATATTACCATTCAATGATAAGCATTGCATTTTAAATAGCCAGAACGGTACAAGTTTTTCAGCAACGAGTTATAAGGGGGATGGGGTACCCCGGTAAATCACGAAGTCGAAATAAACTATTGCCGGCTGGCCAAACGAAGTGATTCGCCACGTGGGTCATTAAAACAAGATGTAGAGGTAGTCATTGCCTCTAATATGACCCATAGCACTTATGGCCTACACCCGTACGAGTTAGTCAGCAAAAGGTAAGGGGGTTCCCTGGTATATCACAAAGTCGAAATAGACTTTTGCCGGCTGGCCAAACTAAGTAATTGTCTATTTGAGCCATGATACCAGAGGTAGAGGTAGTTGTTGCCTTGAAAATGGCTCATAACACTTATGCACTAGACCCGTACGAGTTAGTCAAAAAAGGGTGAGGGGGTTACCATGGTATATCACAAAGTCGAAATAAATTATTGCCATCTGAAAAAACAAAGAGATTCTCTACATGATACCAGAGGTACAGGTAGTTCTTGCCTAAAAAAATTGCCAATAGCACTTATGCCCTAGACCCGTATGAATTTGTCTTCAAAGGAATAAAAAGGGGAGGGGTTATCTCTGTTTACATCGAAGTCGAAATTAACTATTGCCGGCTGGCCAAACTAAGAGATTCTCCACTTGGGCCATGATACCAGAGGTAGAGGTAGTTCTTGCTTTTAAAATTGCCTAAAGCACTTATGCCCTAGACCCGTACGAGTTTGTCTGCAAAGGGATAAAAAGGGGAGTTGGTACCTCTGTTTACAACGAAGTCGAAATAAACGTTTGCCGGCTGACCAAACTAGAGATTCTCCACTTGGGCCATTATACCAGAGGAAGAGGTGGGCATTGCCTCTAAATTGGCCTACAGAACTTATGCCTTACACCCGTACGAGTTAGTCAGCAAAGGTTAAGGGTGGTACCCTGGAATATCACAAAGTCGAATTAAACTATTGCTGGCTGGTCAAACTAAGAGATTCTCCGCTTGGGTCATGATACCAGAGTTGGAGGTAGTTATTTCCTTTAAAATGGCCCATAGCATTTATGCACTAGACCCGTACGAGTTTGTCTGCAAAGGGATTAAAGGGGGAGATGGTACCTCTGTTTACAACGAAGTCGAAATAAACTATTGCCAGCTGGCAAAACTGAGAGATTCCCTATTTCGGCCATTATACCAGAGGTAGAGGTAGTTATTGCCTTTGAATTGGTCTATAACACTTCTGCTCTAGACCCGTACGAGTTTGTCTGCAAAGGGTAAGGTGGTACCCTTGTATATCACAAAGTCAAATTAAACTATTTCCGGCTGGCCAAGCTAAGAGATTTTCCACTTGGGCCATGATACCAGAGGTAGAGGTAGTTATTGCCTTTTAAATGGTCCATAGCACATATGCCCTAGACCTGTAGTGGCGATAGCAGATACAGCCATTTAATAACATATAGTTTCAACTTCCGCCCACGACGACGTCATTGACGTACAGACGTACACAAACAAAAGTACAATAACATAGGAACGTAATTCGCGCTGCCTTCAACACATTCTCCGGGCGCTGAAGAAAATAGATACAATTATATAAAAAAAATCAGCTTTACAGTTACCAATTAATTTCTTTAAATCAAATAATTCTCAAAGTTGTCCATGGTTATTTACGATAGAAAGTGAAATTAATTTTAAACTGTCAATATAAGATTTCACTGAATTTTACTTCGCACTGATGCTTCTCTATTTGGTAAGGTACGACATAAGTTTTCGTAAGATTTAACGTGATCGATAGAATCGTTAGTTCGTACAAAGTCAGTTTTTCCATTCACTTAAATTGGATAGAGTTTAACAATGGGTCGCGTTGTGTGTCCTGTGCTAGTTCTCATTACGGCAGATCTGACGTGTCCATCGTTTTCCGTCACCAGTTCTTCGACGATTGCTAGTTTCTATTTGCCTCTTGGATACATTTCTTCATGAATATGCACGACATCTCCAGTATTGATTGCTCTATTCCTTTTTCCAACGGTTCCAACAATTATCCAGTATGTTTCTTTGTAGTTGAGCACGTTTCAAAACCTCTGATTTTCCACAGCAAATATTTGTTGTATCTTGGACGTCTGTTTGCGGATACGGGATTGTGGATATTTTTCTTCCGTACAGCAGGTGTGATGGTGTCATGGGCTCTTGTTTGCGATGTTTGAAGAAACGTATGTCAGGGTCGGTCATTGATAATCACTTCAATTTCTGTGATGATAATTTGAAGTGTCTCCATGCTGACATATGACCTACCAAGTGTCCATCTCAAACAAGTTTTTGTCAAACCAATACTATGTTCCTAAAAACCTCCATACCAAGGTGCGCGTCGTGGTATTAACTTCCATGTAGTTCCATGTTTCGAAAGCCTGTCCTTTAAAGTTGATGAATTTGTAAGTTTATCTATTGTGTCTGCTGCTGCTAGGTATGTAGACGCATTATTCGAATTCATTGTGCGAGGAAGAGATATGCTAAATGACTTAAGGAATAATTATTTTGTAAGGTCAGGTACTACTTCAAGATGAACAGCACGTGTTGAAGCATACGTAAACAGGCAGATAAATACTTTCCTCCTCTTATTCATGTCTGTCCCGAACGTACAGAGGTTCCGCAAAGTCGACTCCATATACGGCAAAAGGCGGAGCTGCTGTTAATATGATTTTCGGCAACGGCGGTGGATCAGGTGCTATGTATGGTTTACCGCTGACTTTTCGACCTTATACTTTGTGTAAAACTTTCTTCACATACCGGCGAATGGACGGAATCCAATATGTATTTTGTACCTGAGTAACTGTAGCTATATAGCTAGCACTAGTAACCAGAATTTAGCTGAAACAGCAAAATATGTATTAACCATCTTTAAAAAAGATTACTGGAATATTGAATCAGATTAAAAAAAATAAAAAACGGTTTTCTATCTTATTCAATCCATTTTAAACTATTTTAATACTAGTCAAATAGATTCCCTTGCGGTCGTTCAAGTTATTTTAAGACCCGGTTAACCTCCGTCAAACTAATAAGCCACGCCCCCGTTAAACTAATTCAAACTGATGGTAAGTCCTTTTAAAGTTTAATGTGTCCGCCTCCTTGTAAGGTAAATCACTCAAGCAGAGAAGCAACTCCGATAGATATATATTTATCTTCAATCCATTCCATACGTTATCGATTTTCTTAACAAATATTCACAATTAAAATGACTTGATGACAAATACATATTAAGAAAATACGTAACTTAAAGTTATTGATCCAAGATATATTTTTAAAATGCAGCAAGAAAAGTGAACCAGTTGAAAATAGAAATTTCCGGTAAATAATATGATGTCCACATGCAGTAGCTCTTTATCTGAAAGAGTGTTGGTTAACTGATATGAAAACTCGAGTTATCTCAGTATTTGTGGTCTCTAAGCAATAATTTCCAAAAAAAAATTAAAACGAGAAACGGAATCAAGGATTGTGAAAGACAATAAACATATCAAATAGAAATAAATTATATACAATACATTTGTTAGTCTGTTACTCTGTATGGTGATGACTATTATTTATATTTCTGTTAATTTGCATTGTCGTATTCCCGTATATTTACTTTTTCTCTTAGTCTGTATTCCTATCGTGTATTCCTTACGGATAATCAATAAAGGGACACATGTAAAAAGAACCGACAATAGTCATTGTTTACATAAATAAAATCGATAAAATTATGTATCCTTAAGGTTACTAAACAACTTTTACAATTACCGACAAATAAAATAGTATGCATTAAAAGTTTTATTAAAATTTATGAAACCTTTGATTGTGAAAATGTTGATATTGTTGACTCTTTTCCGTAAAAAGTATAGTCTTGTTGAAAGTTGTAAATAAATTAACAAATTAATCTACTTTTAATTCTGTATTAAAGTTGTAATATTTGTCACTGGTGCAAAAAAAAAAAACATACACAGCGGAAAAAACTGAAAAAATCAAAATGAAACTTAAAAAATAATAAAGCACGGCTATACGATTGTGTTTAGTAAACATCGTGCAATTCAGTCGTCATCAAACCCTCTTATAAGTACCGTACATCACTGTAACCCGCAAATAACTCAATTTACCGGAATTTAATGTACACGAAACAGTAATTCTGGGACTATTGCATTTTGCCTCAACAATAGAAAATTTGTCAAGCTGTAAATTGTCCACCCCTTAAAAAGGTTATGTCTGCATTGAACAGTGGTGTTAACGAAAGAGCAACTTAAAACAGGGGCGTAGAAATGATTACCAGTATACACATGAGGGGGTGGGGTTCTACAAGCTCTTCCGAGTGTGATCATGATTAATGGAATAGTTATTTTTTAATCGATAAATCATTTGTAATACACAGGCCTACAAAAGGGGTTTTAAACATTACGATCCAAAATAATAAGTCATTGCAAAGCAAAAAAGAAATTATACATTGAATATACAATGTACATACGAAATTAAAAGAGTATGATGAACTTAAACATGTTAAACTTAAATTCAATCTAGGTTCGTAGAATGATAGTTGTGTATGCTTGCCACTTGAAATATTTCCGTACATTCTTTAATATGTTTTTTTCTTATCTGTTCGTACTTAATGATGTTCCTTTCTTTCCATTTACAAATATATATATATATAATCACAAACCTAGATTTACAATATTACTTGACTAAATATATCCCTACTCTATACCGAAAGCCCGGAAAGGCTATTACAAAAATAAGACTATCTGCACATGCATTAAATATTGAGACTTGTCGTTTTCTGAATGTTCCCGTAATGATATCGTTTATGCAAAGTATGTAGTCAATGTATTGAGGACGAGTTCCACTTTATTCTTGTGTGTTCGGCATATAGAGACTTGCGTGCAAAGTTTATAAAACAATACTACTGGTATAGACCGAGCGTATATAAACGGATACAGTTGTTAACTCTACAAAATGTTAAGCAGTTGACTTTTTTTGGGAAAATTTATTATCCTGGCTTTTAAAAGGAGGGACAGTATTTTACAAAATAATTAACATTCTCTGTCTACATTTTATTTCAATTATAATTTATTATTTCTTATTTACACCGATGAGCTGTAAAGCTTAATGTAATAAAGTATATATTATATTGTATTTTTAGAAGACCTACTTTATAGCCGGCCTATAATACAGTTATGTGTGTGCATGTTTCTTGTTTCAATTATCAAGTATGAAGGTATGAATGGGTTACCACCATGAATGAGGGTATACGTATGGATGAAGTTTACAGATCAGAAAATAATGGTAAAAAAGAAAAGATTAAAGGATTAGAAGAAAGAAATGGAACCAAAAGTATAGAAAACAAATTAAAAGTGTGACGAAATATAAAGAATAGAGAATAAATGGTAGAAAATCAAAGAGAAGAAATTTTCCACAAATGAAAATCTACCTCCACCCCCTCCTTTTTTCCACCACCAAATCACCACAACCACAACCATTACCAACACACACTTCCGCATATTTACATATCTATACAAATATTCATTTTCAATTTTGATTTCATGATGCCCCCCAGACATCCGAGGTTCTAGATCCGCCCCTGTATTATTTACATGTAGTCCGTGATACTTGTAAAAATTTGTCAAATAGGTGCCTTCTAGATCCAATAGACCGGGTGTAACGTTGACTATACAAACCACCTTGTACTATAGTGTCATATTTATTTTATACATGTTCAAAAATTAATATTTCTAACAAATAACTTACTTACTTTCTAGCAAACAAGAGTATGACATTGTCCGTGAGAAAAACCGCCCTTTTTGTTGCCTTAATCATAACTGAAAATTGACTTCTTAAAAAAAAGAAGTTTTACTTTATTGTAATTGATACAAAATAAAATAATGGCACCGTTTATAAATTTTTTTTTTCAATCATTCTTTCATCGAACTACTATCAACCAAGGATAGTAAATCTATACAAATCCTTGTATCAACTAATCAATTGTTTATTGCATAAGGTTAATTGAACATGATGCTTGGGAATTTTTACTTAGTCGTGTGTCACATGCCGTTCGTCATGTGCGGGGTAGCACGCGCTGATTAAAAAGTCGTTTTACTTCAAGAATCATAATATCGGTCTATTGAATCAGATTCAAAATTTCATATTCATGCTTTACATGCTTATATCTTCTTGTATCCATGTATTCGTGCTCCTAAAACACACTGTAGTGTCCTTAATGCAAAAACTTTATTCTTGGTACAACCAGAGACATGTGTGTCTTTGGGTGCACTAAGAAGTCCTTTGGAGTATTTCTATACATGCACCGCTGGCAATTCTCACTTGAGGTATATGTTCAAATTTGCAATAAATAAATAAATAAAAAAAAACCACACGACTTAGTTCTTAAAAGGTTCTTTATCAAAAATCTTAATTCATGATACAGGCTCCGAAGTCAACACATATTAGTGATTGTGAAAATATGATGGTTTTGTGCATTGTTTGGACACAAAAACACGAATAACTCTAAAAAAATAAACAAATGTATTCTTGCTATCAGATCAAAACCCAGAGATGCAGTGTATATTCCACTGAATTTATATCGATAATTTTACATTTGTACTTATTACGTAATAAGATGTGTGTCCAGGTAAGGTGATGATGTTAGTTTTTAACGACCTTGACTGGCTATACAGCCCTTGCACGGTCTGTAATCCAGGTAAGGTTTGACAGCGGGTGGTATATATACTTACATGTCCCCGTCTTTCCACCTACATTACGGTAAGGTCTACGTTTAATGGTCGCACATTTTCTTTAAATTTTGAAACTGATATAACTTGAAAAACAAACAGTATTATTTATTTATTCACATGAAACAAACCGGGATGCGGTATTCAGTACGTAGGTGAAACTGGACGATATTTATCTAAACGCACGCAAGAACACCTGTATAGTTTTAAAAGACCCAATAAATTTAAAAGTACCATTTATCAACATTAAGAGAATTCTGTGAAAGGTGGAAATGCAACTTCATATTTAGACTTGTATCTTGAAGCCGGTGTTATCCACTTTTCTTGGAGTCCGTATGGCAGTTTTTCCACTATAGGATTTATCCCGGATGAAGAGTCGAAATACGCAAGCAAACATCCCAGCTTGGGATTTTCCTTGTGATATTCTATTTCTGAGATAATATCTGACAAATCGTAAAGGAGTGAGTTGTCCTTATTCGTCAGTGTTGGGAAGTTGACAAGTTTGTTAACGAGAGACGCCTCCAACATTTCTGGAGCACCATATCGGTCGTCAAGTCTCTCCCATAGTCTCTGTAGGCCTCTTGTTTGGGTTGTTGGCATTTGATGCCCTTATACTCATGGCATGTTTGGCAGACTCTGGTCCAAGCCATTTAATAAGTAAGTCTATCTGTTCCGAGTCCGAAACTTGTAATTCGTCTATGACGTTTTTAAAGCTGGCTTTCCATGTATGGAAGGATTCTGCCCGGTCGTTAAAGCTTGTTAGCCGGGAGAACAACAGGTCCTTGCGTAGGAGAAATCTGGTTATCTCCGACGTAGGATTGATTTGTTGCTGGTATGCAACAGGGTTCTCTTTTATTACGCCTTGTTTTTGGTGTGAAACAGGGATCTCTCCTATAACGCCTTGTTTTTGTTGTAAGACAGGGATCTCTTCTATAACGCCTTGTTTTTGTTGTAAGACAGGGATCTCTTCTATAATGCCTTGTTTTTGTTGTAAGACAGGGATCTTTTCTGAAACGCCCTGTTTTCCTATACCAGTTATTGTTCCCTGATCTGGGATTAAGGTAACTTCCGGTGACTTAGTATCGGAAGGCAAGAAAGCAGATGTCTGTGACGGCAAGTTCAGTGCCACGGATGGCACCAACGCTGGTGCTTCATGACTCAGCTCAATCTTAACAGGAATTTGCTTTATCTTTTGAGGTCCTGTTATTTCCCGTACAGCAGTTGGTACAGGATGCTTATTGACGAAATCTTTCACACGCTGGAGAGGGTCTTCCGTTTCATCAGGGAGATCGCTAAATGCTTGGCTGTCGTCGTATTCCAGGATACGAGCTTCTACTTCTGCGGCTGCAGCTTCTCTCTGTGCTTCAAGAAGGTTAAATTTGGCTTTCAGCTCGGCCTTTTCCCGACTTACTCGTGCGGCTTCTCGTTGCATTTGGCCCTTCCTGCGCATGGCCTCTTGTTCTAATTGCACTTTTCTGTGAGCGGCCTCCTGTTCTAGCTGAACTGTTCTCTGTGCGGCCTCCTGTTCTAGTTGAACTTTACGTTGAGCGACTTCTTGCTCCATTTCTGCCTTTTTACGTGTGGCTTCCTGTTCCATTTCAGCCTTTTTGCGTGCAGTTTCTTGCTCCTTTTCGGCCTTTTTGCGTGCTGCTTCCTGTTCCATTTCAACCTTTTTGCGTGCTGCTTCCTGTTCCATTTTTAATTTGTCTGAACAGGGCTTGTTCCTCTAACATTGCCTCCTGTTGTAGGATAAGGGCATGTTTTTCGACGAAGGCTATTTTAGACTTGGCAGCCTCTGCCTTGGCACGCTTTCTCCGTGCTAGGCTTGACATGTCTGACACGTTAGAACTACCGCTGTGTGAGGTTTTCTTACCCTTTGAGGTCTTTGTTTTAGTGGATTTTGCCTTTGTTAGGGCGAGGCGATGCTCGTGTAGTTTTTCCATAACCAGTTCTACTGATAGACGAAAATCCAATGAGAGATTACATGCTTCTATTTCTTTTTGACTCTCCGATGTTCTGGTCCTTTTCAGAAAGTCCAGGAATTCATCTGTGAGCCTACGATAATTATTACAGACTTTAACGAGTTTGTCCTGGGATGTTAGGAGTTGCTGGAGCTCGTTAGGAGGCGTGGTGACTTCCAATAACTGGGATTCAATGTCTGTCCAGAGAGCCTCTTGTTCCTGACAGAACTTGTCACGTTTTTCTGTGAAGGATCCTTTTCCCTTTTCCGTGAGGTCACGTACTCGCCTAGTCTCGGGATTTTCATCTGAATGTGTTGTATTAGACGGATTTTCTAATAGTTCGGGGACATCTCCTTCTTCAGGGTTAACCTCTTCTTGCTGTTCCAACGGACTGGGATCCATGGTGACTCAACGTTGTTGGGTTGCTGCCTAGTACACACAAGTTATGTAGTCCACTGTCAGTGTAAAGGTATTTACGTTGCTACGTAGTCGTTCCTTGTCTGGATATGTAAAGACAGGTTGTCGTCAATTTACTAGCACAAAACGTTGTCGTTGAAACTACGTAATGGGTCTGCTGACTGTCGTGGAGTGGCGTACGTTATCCAAGAAAAACAACAGGCAAGTTGTAGCTTTTTCACTGTACTGGTCGGACCAGCGAGTTTAACCAAGATGACTGGGTTTATGTCAAGATAAAACAATCAGGAACTTACTTTTATTTCACTACCAATCCAAATGGTGAAAAACTGAAAGTAAAAATATAAATAAAATTTTACAGTGTGTTCAATGATAATTAAAGTCCATTAAAATACGGATAAACAGTTCGTAGATATATAAAGCTGTTAATGTTCTTTATAATAATAAATAGATGAATATTCTTGCACACGTCGGGTTCTGTCTGAATTAAATTGTGTAATCGCAGATACGAACAGTTTGAACGGTTAAATGTTCATAGTTTCTTTATAACATAGGAAAACATATTAAAACAGTTCATCGCTGATGTAAAGACATAATTTGTAATGTTTTAAAGGTAACTCACGCTGTGGTTAGCCACGAATTGTTCCTTTGGACAACGTGTCCGCTAAATGTTCCTTGCAGTTGTGCACACGGCCTGCTGAGCAGTTTTCGTCACTCAGAAGAGAGGGGAAAGTAACATGGGTTCCTACACTGTCCTGTATAAAACTCCTAAAACTGGAGCATATAAAGTGATGTACGCAATGCAACATAAACAATATAAAATGATGATCACATGAAGAACAAATGATGAATGAGTTCCAGAACAATTTGGTATATGGCTGTGTTTTAAGTGAGACGTACACGCGGGTCATAAATTAATTTATTGAATGAAATCAAATCTTTAACTACTAATGAATGCCGTAGGAGGTCGACCGGAATTTTTAGCGAGGATTTCTTGGCATGTAACAGATAGAAAACTCAGGGTAAACATTCGTAGAACCGAGACAAGGGGCATTGGCAAATATTTCATGTATATTTTGAACACAAAGAGGATTACCCCGGTACCCTTTGCCAACCAAAAATAATCTTCTCTTCTTCTATTTGCCAACGGACTTTATGTTATGAATTGTAGTTTCACTTTCCATATTCGGTATTTATTCTAATTTAAGCTCCACGTAGTAAAAATCACGTGATTCAGGAATATAGTATGTTGGAGTTATCCATACGGATAATTTCCTACCCCTCCCCCGCAAAAAAATGCATTCGGAATAAAAGGAAGATCAAAAGTATACCAAATCAGTATAGAATAGCGATCGACATTCGATGTTTAGCAACTGCCGTCGTCAAAGTTTTACTTTAATATCAATAATTTCCAAAATGTGACAATACAAATCATTGAAATGGCTAAACTGTTTTAATATCTAAATATTCAGTTATAAAGTAAGATATTAGAATAAAAAATCTCTTTATTCTGTTTGTTCTTACGATAATTTGGTATGTTTTTCTCATTGTTGCAGACCGCGGAATGTGACCGACATAAAATCTGGTGATCGTTATCTCATTGGCAATCATTCCGCATCTCCTTATATTTTCATATAGAGTAAAAGAATGTCTCAATCCATTTCATTAAAAGAATCTATGTTCCAATATTTAACTTTTATATATAACATGACTGCGCACCCACCCCCCCCCCCCCCCCCCCCCCCCAAACAAAAAATAAAAATAAAAAAGGCTTACACTATTTATTACAAGCTGCTTGTAAAGAAGATACTTATACGGCTTTTGAAAGTTCATTGAATTAAGTGCAACACTAGTGATAAGCTTACATTCGAAAAAAAAATCATATAGGAAAAGTTTTATAAGAACTTATTGTATCATAGTATAGGGTTATGATATTTATCTTGGTGTTTGATTTTATGTTCCTGAAATGAGATTCGTATTAGTTCTACCTGACTGTTTAAAATTATGACGTCCTAGTATAAATCTATCATCACATATTCATCGAATACAGTATCATTTTGTGTAACTCAGCAATAATTTTTTTCTAGATGAACTTTTTTTTCATTTTTACGTTCATTATTTACTAAAATAAGACTGTTAAATGTTTATATTTGTCAGTTCAGGCCTTTGATAGTTGACTATGTGGTATGGGTTTTTCGCATTGTTGAAGGCCGTACGATGACCTATAGTTGTTAACTTCTATGTCATGTGGTCTCTGGTGGGGAGTTGTCTCATTGGCAATTATACTGCATCTTCCTATTTTTATATTGTCACTGGCAATTAATAAGTTTCATACGTTTAGAATATGTTAAGATTTAACAACACCAGTACGTATATACAGTGCACGGGACAGATATATTACATTTCAATTACAACAAACTTAGAATAGTTAGTGCTTTTATGGGTGTGTAGAATTGGAAATCACTTTCTTCTTGTTTTTGAAACGAACATAACGAATACACTATAAACTTCTCTATACTATACGATACAATTGTATAGGGCTCTGGTTTCCTTTTCTATTTTCTTGATAGAGGCTTGCTACTTGCACGGACGCTGTGTTACCGAGCGGTACGTCTAAAAACCGCTCAGGACCTGCTGATGGCACTCAGGACATACACAGTGCATTCAGGAATGTAATAGATGTTTTAGTGAGCGTTGAGGGTATGCATTCGATAGATAATTTAATTTTTGATCTTATAATTTTTGTCCAAATAAAATCAATTCAATATTTAAGGATTAGGTCCTTTGATCTTTACTACTTAGAAGTGACTAGTGATGGCAATAACCACATACAAGTAAGCTTTGCAAACAAACAAACAAAAAGTTTCCTTGGGAAAACAAAAATAATAAAGATTTATTGTTTAAGCTAAAATGTTTAATAAACTTTTCGTTTTGTTTGTAATAGTTGAAGCCAGTTGAAAATTTAAAGAAATCTAAACACATGTCTTGTCTTGTCTATAGTCTAGAAATTTTCCATTCAATTAATTTCATTTGAAAACGTTAAAATTGACCTTTTTCATTGCAAACCTTGGCTTCCTTTGGAATAAAAACCCTGTTTCAACTACGATGAAAGTCCTATAATATAAAACTTCGTAGGTATAGTTCAGCATTGATAGTAATAAAAAAAAACCCGGACAATGCATCAATAAAAAAAAAATACTGAAATATATGTATATAAATACCATTTTATTTTGTGTGTTTTGTTCTAACTTCTTCTAATGAAGATCCATTTAAATAAATAACGTTTTGACTATTGAAAGTTTATCCACATATTTACAAGACACTATTGTTCGGCGTTTTCATTTTTTTTTAACTTAATTTCTTTAAACTCCTCATACATGTATTATAGGTTAATATTATTCATAGACAGCTTTTGTATGCAAATTTTGTTTAAAAGAAAACATTATTCGCCATTTAAACTCATTCTTGTCCAGTACTACATTTCTTTAACGAGTGAAACTGTAAATTTTTTTTCTGAGCTTTTATCTTTATTGCGTAAAAAAAACGAACGATACGTGTATAGTTTCAAACTTTATTCAGTAAGATGTATTCCCCCATTTACACTCGTACTTTTCCAGTAATAAATTCCTCAAACGAATTTGAATAAGGCCTGAACGAATTTCAATATGAAAATAAATTCTGAAAACTGAATTTGTCTCCGTTTTACTGTCAGTTTTCTGTCCCTATCAAGACCCCCTTTCACAAACGGGTTAAAATAATGCTAGCGTACATTTAAATCCCGTCATTTATCATATTTGGGTATTTGTTCTTTACAAGTAGTAAGATTTGGTTTTACATCGAGCTCATGGTAAATTATGAACTTTTTGGTCTACAGAAAACATGTTATTTCACATCAATGTTAGTTTTTGCAAGCCTCAAGAACAGCGAAAAAGACTATTTCGAAGACTGCTGAATGTTACTCAGTCCGTTCTTAAAACAACTAAGACCTCGTGCACAGATTTTGAATAAAAAAAACTTAGAAACTTGCCCGTTAGCCAAACCAAAGAAAGCACGTACTCTGCCAAGATATTAGACTTAGTTAGCAAAAAAAAACAACACGTGTTTGCTTATGTATGTTAAACTTTATATAAGATAAACTCTGATATTCGTTTATTCAGTTGATGTCATTGAAAAACAAAAACGAACTTGTAATAGGCAAACTAGATAACAATATTAATTGTTATTTCTTTTCCTTCAGAACTGCAGAACGTACAATAACAATATTAATTTAGCTGTCCTCATTACACTTAAAACTTCATATTAAAATACATTAAAATTTACTACACATAAATCAATTCCGAAACAACTTTAATATTGCATAATTAAATTTAATTTACACTGCTCTGATAACACGATATTCATAAGCAATAAAGATAATCCAATCAATTTTGTTGATTGCATTTTTCAAGGGCTGAGTAGTTGTGTAATCAGTGACACGTGCCTTCATAATTTTGTAATTATAAATCTCTATTTAAGTTCTTTTCAAATGGTAAAGTTGGATGTATCCCTATGAAGGTTTAACGGAACCTTTGTTTTTTTTAAATGGATTCGTGTCCTTAAGTAATAGTTATACACCGAGGGATAGGTGTGTCTGGATAAGAAACCCCGACGGCCGGAGGCCGGAGGATTTCTTATCCAGACACGCCGTATCCCGAGGTGTATAACTAACTTACACCCAATGTTAAACCCTATATTTGTTAACATTGATTATTTAATGAAAAAGAACGGATAGCATATTTATTGACAAAATCAAACCACGATTTATAAGAAAAACATTTTTTTTTACATGAAACCCCACTAGTAACCTTACTTTGGCTATGTTCTTCAAACTTTGACAAGTGAGTAGATTTTACAAATGTCAAAGTTGCTGTTTTGCATATTCCCGTTAAATCCTGGTGCTAATATGGATCAGCGGTTCAAGATTGACCGTTTCGTGCATTCTTGTTACAAAAAAAATACATCATGCTCCTTGTATGCAGTTGTCAATATGGACGGGTATAAGACGGACGACATTTTGAGTCAAGCGTTGGATTTGGTAGAAGAGACTAAAGATATATAAAGGCAATATTATAACCCAAAGTACTTACCTGTATCAGTTTAATGAAGGTAATCATAAAAGTATTTTTTATGTAACGATTTTATAAAAAAAAAAAAGAAGCCCCCCCCCCCCCCCCCCCTTCTCGAGAATAAACAAACATTCATATTCGGACTCCCTTTTTTGGGGCAATCCAGGGGGGTCCGGGAGTTAGAATCCCCGTTTTTTTTAAAGATCAATGCTTTAGAATAGAGACATGACTGGGATCAAAACTGTTACCTTCAAGCAAAGGAGTATTTAGGGAGCAACCATTTCAAGGGGGGGGGGGGGGGGGGGGTATGGTTTTTTGTCGGAGTCAGAATTTTTTTCTCGAACAAACGCGAACAATTTTATTTAGTTTTCAATGCTATCAATCAAATTATTTTTCCCTTAAAGGATTTTTTTTTATTCAAAATAGATACTTAATATTATTTTCGCTATTGGAATTTCCTAAAATGTGTTTTTTTATTATCTTGAATCAACTTGTAGTGAACACTATTAGTACTTTCTTATGTGCATGCTATTTAAAGAATAATCAATTTCTATTGTAATGAATAACAATGGACTTTGTTTTCGGGATGTAGAAGCAGGGGTTTCCAGAAACCCCGCTCGTCACACCCTGTGGTCAAAATCCATTGTTATTCGTAACAATAGATCTATTCAATTTACACTTGTTTCAGAAATAGAAACTATGAAGTATAACAATAGAACTGGGGTGTAACAAACTTTATAAAATAGATTTCGGTAGTATATCAAGTGTAAAGTGCGATTTTCGTTTTGGCTTTCGTAAACGCGGGGAATCATGATAGAGAATGTAGGATTTTGGGGTTTCGGCGTTTTGAATGATCCTTCTCGGTTTAAAAAATGTCAAGACAGTACGTTTCAAAGTTGATACGTAAAACATGAACCTGGAAACCAGAAGGTCCAAGGACACAATTATCGTCCTTTGGTTTTGTCTACGAATATAGTCCCTAGTGTGAACAGTGTATAACTTGCATTGTTTTTTGATACACTTTCCGAATTTATTTCTTGATATTTTATGCATGAAATATTAAGTAAGGGGATGAAATTACATATTTTAAAAAAATTTGGGTGCTGAATCTTTATGTTAAGTAGTGATTTGGTCCAGTTAAAAAAGGTCAAAAATTAGAATGTCTGAAGCTGTCAAACTGAATTTTAGCCCCCATTAACACAGAATTGTCAATATTTTGAGTTAGAGCTAGTAGAAGTTTCTATAATTTTGATATTATTTGTATCAATAGTAGTACACTACACTGTAAAAATCTTTTTGAGATAGAGCAGGTGCGATTTTTTTAATCTGAATTTATTGTCTAAAAGAATTGCACTACGAAATATTAATAACTGTGTTCTCGGACCTAAGAGATGAATTCCATAAATGTAGATTCTGTACTTTGGCAACTTTCCTGAATGATTTGCTGGTTTAAATTTGTCAAATCTCAATAAAAGTAAAGGATTTACATCTTTGTTTGACAGAAATTCTGTTAGAATGTCCCATTTTTGGCATTATACGGCTTAAATAAGCATTTTAAAGCAGTTTCCATTTTATGCCTAAGAGCCATGCTGACTTTCTATCTGACAGCTTCTAATGTTCCTGATATTTGTGTTTCTATGCTCAAATCAAATTTAATTAACCATTTGTGAACTCTGAATCTAGAGAAAAGTAGATTATCACAGAAAAAATGTGCAGAATATTTGTATTTATGTCCCTGGTTAAACGGCCTGTTTGATGTATGTGAAATGTGAAGAGCTTTGTACATAAAATCTGTAGTCCATCACAAATATTTCACTAAATCTAAAAAAACTTTAAAATGATCAGTACACCCTATTCATTTCATATGCTACCATAATTTTCTTCTTTAAGATAGTAAGTGGTTCAAATATATGCCAATTGAGACTAAAACTACATGCAAGTTTATCATTGAAAAGTGAAAAACTGGTCATCAGACCATATTGTCTGCAAAAAAAAGTTGAATTCAAGAGTTCTTTTGCAATTAGACTTCTTGTATCATGACATCTTAGCATAAAATGAGCAAAAAGTAACAAATTTCCATTTCTTATAGCCTCTGTGTGCATTTTTATATGTATATATGGGCTACGGCCTAAATCGACTCTAAAAAGTTCTCAGTCTTACATGGCCTAAGACCATTTTATACTCATGTGGTATGCTTTTTGTAACTTTTCTTTACATCTAAAGTACATGTAGTATATATGGAAGAATAATGTATGGTTAAAAAACTTCAAAAACTTCAAATTGGTTGAAAAAAATGCATGTTTATGTAAGGCTTCCCTTAATTCGAAAATCTCTATTTTCAGGCACAGGCTCATATAAATTTGACTTTTGAATAAACTGTAATAAATCTTATAAATCAAATGAGTGTTCCGTTGCTTTCAATACTTATTATATTATATGCAAGAGTATTTAAAAACCAAATTTTTGCAATATTTAATTTTTTTAGGCCAAAATCTTGACAGTTGAAAATATTTGATTTAAACGTCAAAAATAAACATCAAAATTTCAATATTAAAATGGCCATAGTTTCTATAATATAAATCCTATGGCCATGAAACTTGGCCAACTATCTCATAATTTCCTAAGCGTAGGTCATGCAAAGTTTTATTAAAATTGGTCAAGTCTTTCTATCCTATTAGGTCCAAGGACACAGTTATCGTCCTTTGGTTTTCGAATATAGTCCCTAGTGTGAACAGTGTATAACTTGCATTTTTGTTTGATACACTTTCCCAATTTATTTCTTGATATTTTTTGCATGAAATATTAAATAAGGGGATGAATTTACATGTTAAAAAAAATTTGGGTGCTGAATCTTTATGTTAAGTAGTGATTTGGTTCAGTTAAAAAAGGTCAAAAATTAGAATGTCTGAAGCTGTCGAACTGAATTTTAGCCCCCTTTAACACAGAATTGTCAATATTTTGAGTTAGAGCTGGTAGAAGTTTCTATAATTTTGATATTATTTGTATCAATAGTAGTACAGGTGCAGATAGAGCAGGTGCGATTTTTTAAATCTGAATTTTTTGTCTAAAAGAAATGCACTACGAAATAACTGTGTTCTCGGACCAGAACAATTGAAAAAAACTACGTTTTTAAGTGCCGGTTGCATGGACAATAAATTCATTAATAAAGATAATTAGAGAACACATGATAATCAATACACGAATTAAAATTCAATTGTTTTATGTGGCAGTTTGTTTGTCTGAGAATCTTCAAATGTGTTGATATAGTACGAAGTTTATCGTGTGATTACTTTTTAGATTGGTAATCTAATAAACTCATACAATTTCCTGTGTATTAGAACAGGTAATCCAAATACGTAAACTGTTGCGCGTTGACATGGAAATGTCTTGATGGATAAATTTAAACGATATGATTTGGCTTTACTGTGTTAGATATTCATGCGAAATAATTAGTTTATATTTGGCAACATGAATACTAGTATTGTGAAAAGCAATACATATGTTATCTTTATAAATTAAAAAAAAAAAAAAAAAAACGCATGTTGATATGAAATTCTAAAAATTTCGAAACTGATTATTTTTTAAACTAGTTCATTGCAATTACATGGGAGATCCTGTTTTGGTTAAGCGCTTCCTTTGAATTTATCTATGTTATTGTAACGCCCAGTGGCAATTATATATATTTATCAATCATATTCAGATCGTATAAAAATCAAGTCTAACATTTGATTCATAGGTCACGTTAGTGAGGTTGATGGTTCGACCGAAATGAAAGGTTAAACATTAAACTGACACGTACAGAGAGAAATTCTGACTCGTTTGGAAAATACTGAAAATATTCAATTATAAGTTACTTAATATACTTATACTACATGTGGACAAATTTAAATTACATTATTTAGATATTTAAATTTTATTCAACAAATTTTCTTTTTTGCAGCATTTTTAAAGAAGTCTTGCATCAACAACTTTGATTTACTTAATTTATTGATATGTAATTTTAAAGGAGAATATTTGATGGAGATATATTATCTAACGAACATGAATAACGTTTGGAATGGACAGACGATTATATATATATCTATCGGGGTTTCTTTTCTGCTTGAGTGATTTACCTTAAAAGGAGGATGACGCTTTAAAGTTTAAAAGGACTTAACATCAGTTTGAACTAGTTTAACGGAGGCGTGGCTTATTAGTTTGACGGAGGTTAACCGGGTCTTAAAATATCTTGAATGACCACAAGGGAATATATTTGACTGGTATTAAAATAGTTTAAAATGGATTGAATAAGATAGAAACCCGTTTTTAATTTTTGTTAATCTAATTCAATATTCCAGTAATCATTTTTAAAGATGGTTAATATCTATTCGGCCGTTTAAGCTAAATTCTGGTTACTAGTGTAGTACTCCAGAATGTGTCAATGGTTCATGTACATCCATTACAACCAACCGAGTAAGTGGATGGTCTTTTGTTAGTAAATGAGGGAATCTAGCAGTCTCTGTCAATGGTGCTTTGTGAATCCTTCCATCGCAACGAATAGTTCCAGTTGTATCAAGAAATAATCTAAACTGTTTTACGAGTGAAAATCTTTTGTCTCTCTGTGACTTCAAGTTTGCAATGTACTCTAAGTATTGTCTCTTCTGGCACTTCATTATCCAGAGTGTCATGGCTTGTTGTAATTCACTAGTTGTAAGCTAGTCGAGTTTTCTCTGTGATTGGGGTATTTTACAGTTGGCTACAAATCTCAGAAAAAATGCGGTCACTCGGATAATTTTGTATAGGGTGCTGTCCCGAGTAATGTCCATAATAATGTCAATTCCTGCTTCATTTATACTGTTATTTTTTCTTTTGTTGTTGGGTCGTCGTTGTTTTCTTGTTCTATGAAGGATGATAATACGGTACTATCTGAGCGTTGTCTTCCATGTCGGCCATTTTTCCTCATCTGTTAGCCATTCGAACAGGACGCCACATTTCACACTCTTATATATGAAAGAAGTCTATATCATAATTGTTTTTATTCGTGCAAATTTTTAAACAGTAAATGGGGAAGAATAAATGAAAGAAACAAACTGCAATTACTCGGTTTTGAGTAAGAGCCAATTTCAATTGTTTTTACTGTTATTTCCACAAGTCTTTAATTTCAAATAGGGCAAACAAACACTTTTTTCCAAATAAAATTTTTCAAACAAAGCATCAAAGATAACATCAACAGCCCTTTATCAATTCTAATAGCAACAAAAGAATTTTTTTTTGTTAAAAATTATTTCTTAAAGATTGATTGGATCAATTAACAAGGTGATCAGACATTACACAAGAAGAGCGCGTGACACATTAAAATGTTAACATATTTTAAAAATTTTTAATAATCAATCTTAATTAATGATCTTTGTGCATATTTAACTTTTTATTCATATCTTCGAATTTGTCAAGCTTCAGTGGATTCAATAAACACTACGATAACTGGACGCATTGCACAAAAGTCGGTGCGTGCCATTTAAATGTTAAAAACTCTTTCATTTATTAATACCAAAATTTAAATACATGCTCTTTATTTAAAACTTTATCGGACTGAATAACCTTGGTGCTTATATGACTGTTCCATCATGGGCTTAGTGCAGTTTTCAGAGCTAAGTGCACCAAGGCGGCCTAGGTGGTGTTTAGACGTACCGTGATTAAATCTCCTATTTGGATGTTTGACAAAGAAGCATAGGCCAGTTCCAGGATACGGTTTTCAGACGAATCTGTCATGTGACTTCCATCACCACGTGACAAAAATGTATGCATCGTCATTTCCAACACATGGTAAGCAAACGGGAGAAAAAGTTTGATTTTATACTGCACAAAATATTTGGGTAATTAAAATCTAATAAGATGGTCACCCTCCATCAGTCGTACGGGAATCAAGATTACGAACTTACGGAATATAAATTATTTCTATACTACCCTACAGAATGACGATTATGAAAGTGCTGGAACCTAAAATAGAGCAGGGATACAGGCGCGCCTTCTATCTGGTAAATGATGTCATAAAGGCGAGCGAAATTGACGATCTTTTCCGGTGATAGACATAATTCCAGAAATGACGTATTTCAATGAATTAATTGTGGATTTTTCTCATATTAATTATACAGTTAAGATTCAAGGCCATATTTTGCTTAAAATGAAGAATAGTTACTTCTAGGAAGATTTTTCGTCATTCGTATAGAAACAAAATTATAGTTAAGATTCTATTTAAGTTATATCAGGTTATTATTTTTTAAATAAAGTGGTGCAACTGGGTGTATCCCTAAATAAGTAACAATAATCATATAAATAAGGAGATATGGTATGATTGCAGCTATTCACCAATGTTTATATAAAGCGAATGTAAGCAGTTATAGGCAACCCTACGACCTTTAACAATGAGACAAATCCATACCGTCGAGTCGGCTATAAAAGACCCCGACATGAAAACTATGAAACAACTTCAATTGAGAAATCTAACGACCCAATTTAAAACAAAACAATTTACGAAAAACAAATATGACAGATACGACCAAACGACAACCCCTGAACTGTATTCTGGTCGATCCAGACTTACAATAGGCACATGCAGAATGTAGCGGGGCTAAACAACATGTTTGTGAGTGCTCAATCCTCCCCTAACCCTGGACAGTGGTTGAACAGTACAACATAACAACAAACTATAAAAATCAGTTGAAAAAGGCTTAACTCTTCAGAATGATTTAAAAAACTACATTCAAAAACACACGGGCCGGACGTGGCAGGGTATTTATCCACCCCTCATCTGTAACAAAAAAAAAAACAAACAAAAAAACAGTAACCCAATAAAAAAGAGCGAACAGAAAATAGTGACCAATATTTAATACTCGTCAGCAATACGCGATGATCTTTTTCCGTCTTTTCCGCCGCAATAAAACATGGCAATTAAGGCCTTTAGTCGAATAAGATGTGAATGCAGTAAAAGAGACTGCCATTAGTTTGCTATCAATCCCAAATGCTTGATGGGTAAAAATACAGTATTCGGGTGTAACCTATTGGTGTCTTCCTCCTATTCCCACTTTTTAAAAATACTATTCCTTCTATTCCCACATGCAAATAATAATAGATGTTTTGATAAATAATTTGTTTTTATAACAATCAAGGTTAATTTGAATTTCACCTAAGATTTACCTGTAATTTTTTTTTTAAACATAACATATTTGGTACACTGTTTATGTATAATACCTAGTTTATTTCTTTTTTCGTCAAAGATATATTTAAAAATAAAGAATAATTATGATAAATAGATTGGAGTAAGATTTATTTTTTAATTTTTTAATTTATAACCTTAAAGAATTGTCTGCTGTACAAATAAATCATGATATAAAATAATATTATAACCAAGTTTAATCTTAAGATGTGGAACAAAAGTATACTAAAAAAATATAATTATTTGGAACAAAAATCAAAGATGTAAAATAATGGGTGAAAACTGTTAACTTTACTTCAAAGCATGAGCAATCAGATTTGATTAATTTTAATTGACTGAGTTAGAGTTTGGTGATGCAGCCTCCCACCTTGTTCACGTGGAATAGATTGATAAACTTTAATAGACTTGTATACAGTGATTGTCTAATGTATGTGCTAGAATGTGTGATTTGATTTAGTGCTGTTGTATAATTTGTGTTATATTATGCTTGCTTGAATCTACAGTTGAATTTGTGTTATAAAAGAAATTATATATTTTAATTTCTTTCATATTTATTTTGTTTAAAAAAAAACAGAATTCATACAGATGCAAAAATAACTAATTACCTGTCCTAATAAAAAAAACACTGGTCAATTAACAGTTGATTAAAAAATGTTTGTACAATATAATCCTTTGTTTGCACAAGTTTTCCCCCTATTCCCACATGAAATATTAACTTTTCTTACCATATTTATAAAAAGTGGGAATAGAGGGAATGAACCTAATTTTGCATTAAACCATTTTGAAAATAAAAATCAATAATGAAGCCCGGAAGTATTGAGTATTGAGGAATATTTTCTCTGTTTTCGTAGCTTTCTTGCTTGCAAGCACATTGACGCCTATATTAAGTTTCAGGAATTCTGAGTTCTTATGTATAAAAGTTAACTGTTTACTTCATTCATCTTGAATACAATAATTGCAAACACTTATTTATGAAGTATTTAGGATAGTGCACTATATTGTAATACTCTAGTATTGTAGTTTAGTTATAACTATATGTTCCGAGCGTATAGCCCGAGGAAGATATAACACTGTGCGGGACAAATTTGCCATTCCAGAATTGGCAAATCTTACTTTGTTGTTTTACAATATAACAAAAATAATTTTTGGTCAAATGAAATATAATCAAAATATATAAATTTCCCCATATGTCCCAACCTGTCACTGTTGTCACTGTTGTCACTACAGCTCATTAAAAGTACATTTCCCATGGGAAATTTAAAAATTCCCATGGGAATATTAGAAGTTCTCATGGGAAAATTTAAAATTCCCTTCGGAAAAAGTGCTTTTACCATGGGAATTTTAAATTTAAAAATTCCCATGGGAATATTAGAAGTTCTCATGGGAAAATTTAAAATTCCCTTCGGAAAAAGTGCTTTTACCATGGGAATTTTAAATTCCCATCGGAACTTTAAAGTTCCCATTGGAACATTAGTAAATAGTTTGTTCCCATGGGAATTTAACTTTTCCTATGGGAACAATTTAGGAACAATTTTTCTTCCCAAGGGAACAATTGTCTTCCCAAGGGAACAATTTTTTTCTTCCTATGGGAACAATTTTTCTTCCCATTGGAACATATATTTTACGACGGGAACATTTTTTTCATTTTGACTGGTTTTTCCTAGAAAAATTTAAATGTGTTGAAAATACTGGATTTATGTTAAATTATTGCAGAAAGCAGGTTTTCTACAAAATATCAATATGGTTTCGTATCTAAACATGCAACTTCCTTAAAACTCTGATTATCCAGTAAATATGAAGCAATGATAAGTAAGTTTTTAAATTTAGTTTTACGTTTGTGTTGTAAAAACACAATATCCTTTTTGCAATATTTATGTACACTTTGAATATGTTTATACCTTCGTTTTAATACCGTAAATTTAAATTTTATTCAACTGTTATATAAAAAAAAATATCCTTTAAAATGATGACTGCATAATTAGAACTATATGTAATAAAGGCATTGTTGTGTCATGGAAGGGTTTCATATATAGTATTTTCCTTGACCTGTATACGAATTCCTATCAAAACCTCTGACAAAGTGTATGTCACCAACATTATTTGGAAATGAATATGAATAAGAGGAGATAAAGGTACAAATCAACGAGACCGCAATCGAACAAGACAAAATAATTTATTTAATTTAAAAAAAAAACCACCAATAGCTTAAATAGAGATATTGACAAAACTACCATCAGCATTTATCCATAGCAGAGAATGTAGAGGGCTTGATATTTATAGAAATAAAAATGTTTAAACAAAAACAATTTCATCTTAACTCGCAATATGAGAAACAGCAGTGACTGTATTTTTCTCTTTTTTCAACTTTCTGGTGATATACAATGAAACTCTTAGTTTTCTTCTACCATTGTCAATAATAAAATTACAACAAATTGTAAGTTCTAAAATAATTAAATACTTCCACATAGCAGAATTTTTTGTAATTCATAAAATTTAAAAGTCATAAAATTGTCAGGACAGAAATTCTAAATTTGTTTGTGTGTAGTTGGTGGTTGTCTGTCATATTTGTTTTTCGTAAATTGTATTGTATAGATTATTTCGTTAGTTTTCGAGTTTGCATTTTTTCACATTTTTCGTGTCGGAGTCTTTTATTATCATTTGAACTCTGGTAGATAGTTGCTTCATTTGCAGTCATGCATACCACACATCTCCTTATGTTTTATATTAGCATTTTTGGATAGAGATTAAATGAATTTGAATCATACAAAGTAGATATATTTATTGGTGCAATGAAGGTAATCAATAAGTCCTTTTGATATTCTTTTTTTCCTAGTAAAAATGTATAACTATTGATCATTTACTACAAATGTTTTCAATGTGTAAAAGTTGAAGAAATTTTTTTTTTTTTTTAGATCTTTGCCAAAAAAGTTTTTAAACACTAATTTGTGACTTCTTGTCCTTCAATTTTTTTGTGACCTTCTGTCCTACCTTCGTATTGATGACTATAGGAGGAAAAGTCACAGAAAATAAAGTTACAATAAAAAAATTATCAGTTTTTGTTGAATTATTTTTTACCTTGTCGGCACTTGTTTGTATTTTCTTTTGTTTGAAAATTTTCCATTAAAAATCATTAAAATGTGAAAAAAAAGATTAATTGTATTTAACTTTTTTTCTGTTAGGGAACTTATTGGAAAATAGATGAAAAAATGTTTAAAAACAACTTTTTTTCCGGTGCGTGGAAATAACACACATTTTGATTTTTTAAACGAAACACAAGACCCATAAAACAAAACAAACAAAAAACAACACTAGAACATGCTGAAATAATATATTTATGTACAACCTGTATACACACAAATAAATGAGTTATTGAATAATGTTAAGGCGCGTGCCGATGGCTCTTTGATATTTCCGAAAATCAGTGAACCGTTAGACACGTGTCAAATTGCATAATCGATTACAGTGTTATCTCTAAAAAAATGAAAAAAATAATTATTTGTATAAGAAAACAACTAGACATAAGATATGTTTACAATCCAGTCACGTCTCAGTCATTACAACTGAACGGACGTGCTGGGTCAGCTCTCCTTTACCCGCTATCTTCGATGAGGGTTTACAGTTAGATGGATCAACGACTTACTACTTTCGATGACAGAAACCAATCCAACGCTGTACAGACTACGTTAGGCTATAATCCGCGTAGGGGCAAATTCCCGCGTCAACATACACTCCAAAACCCATTATGGATGGGGGAGTGGTATGCCGAGTGACGTCCGAGGGCTGTATCCTAGGTGTTAGATGATGGACCACCATTTCACTGTCTCACGACTTTGGTCCTGATAATGCTTCCTGTCATCGTTAATACTACGTCCGAGACTCATCTACCAGTTCTCCATCATCGAGGTTAGCGGGCTGCCAAGCTGACCAACCTGGCCCTGAAAGCAGCCGTTGTGAAGTAAACAACAAAATAGTCAACAAACAAAAACAAAACAACTCACCAAATCCAAGATGGCGGCCTACCAAAATGGCGAATTCCAACTGTTCCTGACCACTGCAAAAATATTTAAACGCTCACCAAAACGCCTTCGGGCACCGAGCCGACCGTGCGAGGGCTGAACAGCCAGTCAAGGTCGTTAAAAACTTCCATTTGTTGATATGTTTACCATTAAAACACAAAGGTATTTATTATTGGGGGGGGGGGGGGGGGGCTTAACTTTGAGCGACAGGGGCCCGACTGCCATAAACAACAGATAGCAAACAGTGGATACAATATTTGATATGTATGCCAGACGACGACAGACACAAAATGATTGCAATGAATAATTTCAACTACCACAAGGTACTCTATTTACATAATTGAACTCGTTTAAGGAATATATTTCTGGACAAAAACGAATTCAGTATGTTTATTATACAAACAGACGACAGACTCCACGTGATGGATGAAATTGTTGCTTTTATTGTTTATTTCATTTTTAGCGCAATATTTGATTGATTGTGCTTAAAGTCCATTGACAAATATTTCATGCATATACGGGAAGAGAAATAGATTATGAAGAATTAAGTATTACAAATATTATAATTTTTCCATCATGAGGTAAAAGGATATTTTCTAAGCTATTTAAATTGGTACAAATCATAATATTTTTTGACAAAATTATATATTTTGCTCTAAATTAACACATATGGGAAACAATTCTCGGGAATTATTCATATATTTGGCTATTGATGAGCATAGAATATCAAATTTTATTATTGTCGACATTCTGGTTTCATATAAATAAGTTAGCAATTATAATCAGTGCTTTGCTTTAGCGCCAATTGACATTTCATTTGCGCCAAAATAATCTTTCATTTGCGCCACAAACCATATTTCATTTGCGCCAAAATAAAACATTTCATTTGCGCCAATAATACAGGTAAATACAGGTAAATAGTATAAAAACAACAGTTTAATTCAAAAGAGACTTTTATTAATAACTTTGAAAAACAGTTTTTGATTGCAAAATAAAACATATTCCTCCTACATCTGCCATCGTCACCATAATAAAAAGCACTATACACAGTCACTTATACGTTCTTAATAAGAGACTTTTCTTAATAATGCTGTTATAAATTAACGATATTATAAAACCTAAAAGAAAACACTTTACACTGTATTAAAACCAAAAGTTTGTTCTAACTCAAGACTTGTAAGCAACGGCTCGGATGTACTCATTTACACTGGATAACCTATATGTGTAGTCATAAAAAACATGCAGACTTATTTTCACTATATATAAATAAGGAAATGTGGTATGATTGCCAATAAAAAAAACTATCCACCAAAGTTCTAATGAAGTGCATGAAAGCCATCATAGACAACCGCGCACCCTTTAAAAACTCATTCCATATAGTCGGCTATAAACGGCCCAACATGAAAAATGTAATACCATCCAATTCTGAGAAAGCTTACGGTCTGTTTGTCCCAGAATCGACAATGTCCATCTTGACACTTTATAGTTTTAAACATAAGTGACTCTCAGTTTTATATTAAAAAATGAGTATGAACTTATTTAGTTACCAAGGGGGAATACTTTAAAAAAAAGTCTCATTCACGATGTAGCAATGAATATTTCCAACTTTTCCGTTATATGTCACCTGTAAAATGGTGCAAATGTAGTTTTTATTTTTTGGCGCAAATGAAATATCCCTATGTTATCTCATTTAGATATTTAGGGCAAAGGAAATTTTAAAGATGAAAGTCCAATAGGCTGACATAGTTCGATAATGCTTCGAATTATATATAAACTGAGAATAAATATAAGTGCTATATTCCGAATACCCGATTTCAACTGCTCATATGTGTAATAGAAGAAAAGATAACTATCGGTATCTAAATGAATCTACGTCTCAATCAAGCATCCTAAATTGATTACAGAATATTCAAGAATATTCAAGATTTACGACTTTTCTTGAATAAAAAGATGTGGGCTTTGATTGCCAATGAAATAAACTATGCAGCAGAGATCAAAGTACCCCACTTAATTTTTGTGTGTACTATAATAACTGAAGCCGTAATTCCGCTGTAGTATACGTCGATCATATCTGTTATAACAGGAAGGTGCATGGAAACCATACCACCTAACTAAGTTTAAGAGTACATAACAACCCTATATTTGTGCATTATACGCGCAGGAATATACTTCTTACTATTTTGCATGGATTTTTAGCAAATTCTACTTTTCAACTCTAGTCTACAGACCTTCTAAAATTCAAACTGACCATTATTCCGTGCGTTCATCGTGTATCGTGCGTGTTGCGTGCGTGTATCGTGCGTGTATCGTGCGTGTACCAATCGTGCGCTCATCATTCATCGTTCCGTGTATTTTCCGTGTAACGTGCGTGCATCGTGTATTCTTAATCGTGTATGGTGCGTGTATCGTGCGTGTATCGTGCGTTCATCAATCATTTATTCTTAACCGTGTATCGTGCGTTCGTCAATCGTGTATAACTGTGTACATCAGATAACGTGCATTTGTCAAACGTTCATCTCTAATCGGGTAACGTTCATTCATTGCGGTTTTTATATGATAGTCGGTTATAGAGCTCATCAAAGCTTATATTTTATCTCACGGTTAAAGTGTATATATATGTTCTGACTTTAAATAAAATTTACATTCATACTTACTTTCTTGTGAACACTTAATTAACTTCGTCGTACATAACGTTCATACAGATTCATGAATTTTTGTGTAAAATTTATTTATCATCTGTAAACATTTCGTGGTTATTCAGTGAATCTTGGCTGGGACTGGCACATTTTAATATAATGATACATGTTCTACGTACAAACAATAGCATGATGACATTTCTACAACAGAACAGTTAAAATTGGAATTTCTATTCAACTGAGCGAAATGGGCTTAAAAATATACTGTTGGCCAACTGTTATTTGTTAAAAAATATTCCGCCAATTAAAAACAACAGTGCTTTTGCAAAATTTAGATGTGGGGTAGCTCCACTAAAAATCGAAACTGGAAAGTATGAAAGAAAAGAAGTCCACGAGATGACATGTGTTGTAGCTCTACTATTGAAGATGAACTTCATGTCATTTTAAAATGCCCATTATATGTAGATTTACGACAAATTATGATACATTAAGCTAAACATTTTAATGAACATTTTAAGCTTTAATTATCAGATAGCGAAAAATTTATATTTTTATTTAATAACGGCAATGTTGCTGCTATAGTTGCCAAAAACATCAACAATATTTCATTGAAAAGAATTCGAAACGGCCTTTTATTTCCATAGTTCTCAAAGAAAAAATGTTTTATTTTCATATAGTACAGGTGGACACTGTAAATTTTAAATGTAAATGAGTAAATATATTGTGTCTTAAAAGTCTCTCATTATTCTTTTTAAGATTGGTACATACAATGCAAATGTTTTAATGTTTTATGTTTATTTCTGTGATTCTCATTTTATGTTTGTATGTGGTGAGACTATAATAAAATATTGAATCAGTATTAACATTATTAATGTTCAACTTGAGTCATTTCTCCAATGTTGAACAATGCAAGATTATAATTCTTCGCTTATTTGGCAAATTCATATTCTACTAAATATTCAAACATTTAAGTTTTGATAAATACCATTACAAATATAAGTTTTTTGTCTTCGTTTCTGATGGTCACGTGCACGTAAGGGTGTTCCATTGAGAAAATACAATATACAAGATTGTCGGGTAAATGTGGATTGCGGATTAAGATTCTAGATGTCAAACTTGAATTAACAAATTAAACTGAGGCGAATTTAACACGAATATGTATTTTCTCTTCAACAGTGTTTTTATTCTCTGTTCTTTATTTTCATTTAAAATAAGCTAAATATGTTTTGTGGAAAATTGAATACAAATAAACATATGTATTGGAAGGCATGTTTTTAATTAAACAAGTATAAGATCACGCAAATATATCCCGTATTCCTTAAGAAGGATTTTAAATTGAGGAACTTTTTAAACTTGAAATTGTGTTTATGAGTTTAAGATATTCTTTTTTATTTAATTTTTTTGATAAAATAGTTAAATATATTGTATTATCATAACAAGTCTTTATTTAAATGGAATAAACATGGAACACTTTCACAGATTCACTTTTCATTGTGTTCATGGTTGCATATCAAGGACACTGTTTTTAATGTATGTCTAAAAGATTAATATCCGAAAAAATAATTCACAATAGTACTTTGTATTAAAGAATGACGGATTATTTTACCGTGGGAGTATTTTTTGTTCCGTTACTGAGGACATTTTTTTGTCCTTTATGAATCCATATGACAAATTTGACTCCAATAAGGATAAATTTTATCTTATAGAAAAATCGGTAGTTTTTATCCGATAGATTTTGTGTTCATCTTTATCGAATATAAAAGATTGAAAAATACAAACAATTAATTGAAGTTTCGTATGCATCTATCACGATCCAGCAACTTTTGACTAGTATAAAGGGTTGCCTTGGTTTTACAGCTCAAAACGGTATTATTTGTTTTGCTTTACATTGGGTTAAATAATGAAATGTATGTTTCAGAAATTTACACAAGTTTGATTTCGGCTTTGACTCCCGGGTACACTGTCGTTAACAGTAAAAGACGAAAATCTACACATGTACGTTCTTATAAAAAAGAAGTTGTGGTATGATTGCCAATATTCATCATTATATCATAATTATTGTACTCCCCCTGATAATGAATCTATAATATATGCCACTGGACGTTAAACGGTCAACTATTAATTCATCCATCTTATCCTTTTAGTTTTGTGATAATTTGCATATCAAATACATGAAACAACAGGGGCAGATCCAGCCATTTTAAAAAGGGGGGGGGGGTTCCCAACCCAGGGCAAAAGGGGGGGGGGGGGGTTCCAACTATATGTCCCCATTCAAATGCATTGATCGTCCAAAAAAAGGGGGGTTCCAACCCCCTGAACCCTCCCCCTGGATCCGTCACTGAACAACTGCAGAGTTTCACTAAAGTTAGAAGGCCGATATTATTGCACATATAAAACAGACATTAACATCGATCCCTACGTTTTGATCCCCTCACAAAACAACACTTACAAATTTCATGCATCTATAACGCTTTTCTGGATCTACTTTCACTAGGAACGCTCAATGCTAAATATTTGAAAGCCAAAGAATGTATAAAATAAATAGGAGTGTAGAGCTATGTGACCAATAAAGGGCCTATACACATTCACAACATTCTGTGTATTTATGTGTCTGTCCAAAGTCAAAAGCACGTAGTTCAGTGGTTTTCGTAACATCAATTCTGTTATATACATGTATTTGGGCTTTTTTTTGTGGCAAGATACATGTAGCTTTGAAATAAAGAAGGCCGTTAGTTTGCTCAATTGAATTGTTTCATATTTTTTTCATGTCGGAGCGGGGCCTTTAATAACCGACTTTACAGTTTCCGTATTTTTTCATTATTGAAGGCCGTATAGATATAACTGCTAGCATTCCTCTTGATTTGAACTTTCTTGAATAGTTGACTCACTAGCAATTTTACCACATTTTCTTATTTTTACATAAGCCTTCAATCCATCAAAAGCCAATTTAGTCTGCTGTAGCTGAAACCTACGTTTCTTAAAAAAAAATCTAAATTTATATACTGACAATTTAAGAAATGTTTGTCATAGATATCTGTTCGTGATATAAGTACTAGTATCAAAATATTTTAGCTATGAAGATGTGTAAACCCTTAAATAAACCCTATTTCTTTGGGCAATACCTACGGGAATTAAAATAATAAAAACCATTATTAGAAAATCGGAATATATATGTGTGTTTGACTCGGAGGTGCAATGGAGATCATAAAGTTTGATGGCCACGCGTGAAGTGCGCTGGTCTGCGCCGAAGTGCGATGAGCTGTTCGATGGTTTGCGATGGTTTACATAACGCGGGATACCTAGATTAAAGTCTACAGATGTGCAATTATTATGTATATTTGTTTCAATGTCAGTATATAAAGCATTTACTAGTGTTATTGTCTATGAATGTAAAAGTTAAAGTTGCCTCGTACTAATTTAGAGATCGTCATATTTGATGTTTTGCATGTGGAAATTATTCTTGCTTCAACATGTATCTTTCCTTAATTTGTTCCTCTAATGAGATCATCATTTACCGTTATATAATCATAAGAATAGTTTCACGGTGGACCCGTATGTATTGAGGGAACGACACTTCATCGTACGTAAAAACAAATATTTCGTATATTTCCCGTTTCACAGTCCTACATGTATATTGAATTTTACCCACAACTCAGAAAGTTGACCAGCGCGGGGTATGCTTAAACCTCTTATTCTAGATGTCAGGTAACTTGGATTGCTGTGTGATTGACGAATATCCGTCATTATATATATATATATATATATATATATATATATATATAACAAACAAATTTAAATTATATTTATATATATATAAAGAAAAGTTAAGTAGAATCCGTTATGCTGGTAACATATAAGAAAATTAATAAAAGATAATAACGGTTTCAATTCATCACTTTTACTAGCGCTTTCACTGCTTTTACAGATCTTCAGGTAATATATATATATTTAAATTTGTTTTTAGGGATGCATCCAGTTGCACCTTTTCATGTAAAATATATTTCCGTGAAGTAATCTCAAAAGATTACTCACTTCAATAAAAAATAAATAAGGGAAATGAAACCTCTTCTCGCATGTTGCACTATGTGTAATTGTTCTCTTCGACAAAATACTGCCTTGAACTCAATTTTGGTATAAATATAAAGAAGCCACATTTGGTTCTTAAATGGATATTTTTTAAACACCTAAAGCTAGGTAAAGCCTATCTCTTGATACAGGCTCTTAAACTCGGCAATTTTTAGAGACCGACCGTGCTTGGGCTGTATAGCCAGTCAAGGTCGCTAAACTCTCATTATCCGTTTAGAGATTTTCTAAAAATACGATGGTTACTGTCTCATTAGAAACTAAAACCTTATCAAATATGGTGGCCTTCGGCTGTCATCTGCTCTTTTCGGGTGGTTGTCTCTTTGACATATTCATCATTTCCATTCTCAAATTTAAAATAACTGAAAATATGATAAACAGTTGTCAGATCAATATTCATTTAACAAGCCAGTGCGTTGATACAGGTTATATTCTACTGAATTTACTATATCCGTTATTATTACGTAATTATATAAGTCCCGTGTCCAGGTAAAAATAACAATTTATGGTTTGTATGTCAGGTAAAAGTGACAACGGGTGGTACGTATACTAAAATGTTTATCGTCTTCCATTATACATGAGGGTGTGGATGGGGGTTTATAGAATAGAAAATTATTGACCAAAAAATATAGAATACAAAAAATAACCAGACAAAATTAATATATAGAAAAGAAAATGACGAGGTACTAGAATATATGGAATAAAGAATGATCGACAAAAGGTATAACGATTAGAAAAAATTGCCTAAAATGATAGAATACAGAAATAACGAATCCCTATTCAGACCCTCATAATCTGACGATGACATTTAGCTTTAGGACAATTATGGGCATGTGATACAGTTTTAGAACCACAGTGATTTTTTTTTTACAAAAGTTCACATATATACAAGCTAATTTTTACAAAATCAATTTGTATATGTAATAAAAATTATATCTTCATGTGCTAAATTTAAAAGACAAATGGGTTTGAATTATTCGACATTTACTTATAACATTTCGGTTTCTTGGACAATTTTGTCCTTTGAACAGACATCCTTAACTTTTTTGTTTCAAAAGATAAAGATATGCGGATTTCGGTAAAGAGATTAGGAATATCTTCGTTATAAAATTGGGCTCTACATTTGTGTAACAATTCTTTGTTAATATTTAATTTTTGTGAAAAGAAATTGATACAAGAAGAAAAAACGGTATTTTTGTTGTATATTTATCTAGTTAAAAAAAGTCGGTAATTTCTTCATAAAAGTTGCAACGAATAATCTTCATACAGTATCAAGCAAAATGTCATGTCTAAAATGAGGGGGCCATAACTGATAACACTTTTTCCTTAAAAAAATGAAAAAATAATTATTTAGATAAGAAAATAACCCAGATATTTAGATATATTAGAATAAATTGATTTTTTAAAAATCATTTAATATTCATCGGTTTATGATTAAATGAAAAATATAGAAAATTGTTAAGTTGTTTTTAAGGAAGGAAAATAATGTTTGTCCCGAGAAAAAAGCCCCCCCCCCCCCCCCCCCCCCTATAAATGATCATTAATTTACCTAAGTGGGGGGCTTAAATTTGGAGACCGATCGCGAGGCCTGACTGCCATAAACAACAGATAACGAACAGCAAACAGTGGATACACCAATTGATATGTATGAAAGACAACGGCGGGCACAAAATGATTGCACTGAATAATTTCAACTACCATTGAGATCGGTTTTTTTTCAAATCTCCTTATCAAATTAGAAATGCATTTTAAAAAACCTTGGGATATCTTTTACAGTTTGGAATTGGAATTGGAATTAAAAATTGCATTTCCCAAAGAGTTTCAGGTAAAACCCCGAGAATCTCACCTCCTAGACTTTGAAGTGCCAGGATGTTTGAAAATATGTATGAATTTTATTACATACTTGAAATTGTATAAGGAATATAAAGAGATTCAGTATGTTTACTGTACAAAAAAACAACAGACACCAAGTGATGGATACAATTGTGGCTTATATTGTTTAATTCATTTTTACTGAGAGCAAAATTTGATTGATTGATTATTCAGTGGTTGTTTAAACGCCCAGTGGCAAAAATTTCATGCATATTCAGGACGAAAAGTCGTTTCAGAAGTATATTATGAAGTATTTGGTATTACAAATGTTTAAATTTTCTCATTATTTGGTAAATTTCATTTTCATAGCTATTTTTAATTAATTTGTACGAATCAGATTTTTCTGACAAATTATATATTTTGCTCTAAATTAACTCATACGATTCTGATAATATAAGGAACATTGTTACTTATGTCGAAAAAAAAGAGATTATGATTGTTTAATCAGTTGTTATGTAAGTTCGCTCGTGTCAGTCGGATCACTGATTTTCGGCAATATCAAGGAAAAACCGGCACGTTCCAAATATTGTTCAACTACTCATTTAATGGTGATTCTTTTTCTTTAAAAATTGGAATTTATGTAATAAAAATCTATCTATCTCTACCATAGTATGAAAACAAAGTACAAGTAACACGTCCTTTCTAGTCCTTAGTGGCATATTATAAGTCCTTAGCAGTGTTTAGATGTACAGGCAGAAAACAGTCGAAGGCCACCAATGGGTAGAAAATCCTACACCGAAGGCGTTTTTCAGCTGGTCCCTAAACAAAAAATGAATTTTAGTTCAGTGATAATGGACATCATACTAAACTTCGAAACATACAAATATTTCCTAAATTTCGGAACGTAAACATATGATAATTAATTAGTTAAGGTTACAAAATTAGGCAGATAAAAAGAAAAGGGGGGGGGGGGGTCAATGCATTTGAATGGGGACATATGGTTAAAACCACCCCTTTTATCCTGGGTTGAGAACCCTCTTTTTAAAAATGGCTGGAATCGCCACTCTTTAAAACGTAGCAATTTATAAATATTTATATAAAGTAGAATTATAAAATCGATGAGTTTTATAATTTGACAACACTCATTGATATTGGAAATACTATACTACAATTAATTTATTTAATACATGGAGTGTTTAGTAAAACTGTTGACCAATCAACACAGAAAGCGAGATATCTAAAATTTGTTTCCCTTAATAGATTTTCATTATCATACATCAATTTTAAATGCAATTCCAAATAAAATGGCATTGAGAACCGTGTATTAAGCGCTTATCGTTCATTCGTCAATGAATCATTCACCGTGCGTGTATCGTGTGTTCATCATTCATCGTGCATCGTGCGTGTATCGTGCGTTCATCATTCATCATTCATTTTTCGTTAATCCTCCGTGTAACGCTCATCGCTCATCGTGCGTGTATCGTGTATCGTGCATTCACCGTGCGTGTATCGTGCATTCACCGTGCGTGTGTCGTGCGTACGTGTATCGTGCGTGTGGTCATTTTGAATTTTAGAAGGTCTTCTTTTTCTTCTATTTGCCAACGGACTTTATGTTATGAATTGTAGTTTCACTTTCCATATTCGGTATTTATTCTAATTTAAGCTCCACGTAGTAAAAATCACGTGATTCAGGAATATAGTATGTTGGAGTTATCCATACGGATAATTTCCTACCCCTCCCCCGCAAAAAAAATGCATTCGGAATAAAAGGAAGATCAAAAGTATACCAAATCAGTATAGAATAGCGATCGACATTCGATGTTTAGCAACTGCCGTCGTCAAAGTTTTACTTTAATATCAATAATTTCCAAAATGTGACAATACAAATCATTGAAATGGCTAAACTATTTTAATATCTAAATATTCAGTTATATAGTAAGATATTAGAATAATAAATCTCTTTATTCTGTTTGTTCTTACGATAATTTGGTATGTTTTTCTCATTGTTGCAGACCGCGGAATGTGACCGACATAAAATCTGGTGATCGTTATCTCATTGGCAATCATTCCGCATCTCCTTATATTTTCATAAAGAGTAAAAGAATGTTTCAATCCATTTCATTAAAAGAATCTATGTTCCAATATTTAACTTTTATATATAACATGACTGCGGACCCCCCCCCCCCCCCCCCCCCCCCCAACCGAAACAAAAAATAAAAATAAAAAAGGCTTACACTATTTATTACAAGCTGCTTGTAAAGAAGATACATATACGGCTTTTGAAAGTTCATTGAATTAAGTGCAACACAAGTGATAAGCTTACATTCGAAAAAAAAATCACATAGGAAAAGTTTTATAAGAACTTATTGTATCATAGTATAGGGTTATGATATTTATCTTGGTGTTTGATTTTATGTTCCTGAAATGAGATTCGTATTACTTCTACCTGACTGTTTAAAATTATGACGTCCTAGTATAAATCTATCATCACATATTCATCGAATACAGTATCATTTTGTGTAACTCAGCAATAATTTTTTTCTAGATGAACTTTTTTTTCATTTTTACGTTCATTATTTACTAAAATAAGACTGTTAAATGTTTTATATTTGTCAGTTCAGGCCTTTGATAGTTGACTATGTGGTATGGGTTTTTCGCATTGTTGAAGGCCGTACGATGACCTATAGTTGTTAACTTCTATGTCATGTGGTCTCTGGTGGGGAGTTGTCTCATTGGCAATTATACTGCATCTTCCTATTTTTACATTGTCACTGGCAATTAATTAGTTTCATACGTTTAGAATATGTTAAGATTTAACAACACCAGTACGTATATACAGTGCACGGGACAGATATATTACATTTCAATTACAACAAACTTAGAATAGTTAGTGCTTTTATGGGTGTGTAGAATTGGAAATCACTTTCTTCTTGTTTTTGAAACGAACATAACGAATACACTATAAACTTCTCTATACTATACGATACAATTGTATAGGGCTCTGGTTTCCTTTTCTATTTTCTTGATAGAGGCTTGCTACTTTCAAGGACGCTGTGTTACCGAGCGGTACGTCTAAAAACCGCTCAGGACCTGCTGATGGCACTCAGGATATACAAAGTGCATTCAGGAATGTAATAGATGTTTTAGTGAGCGTTGAGGGTATGCATTCGATAGATAATTTAATTTTTGATCTTATAATTTTTGTCCAAATAAAATCAATTCAATATTTAAGGATTAGGTCCTTTGATCTTTACTACTTAGAAGTGACTAGTGATGGCAATAACCACATACAAGTAAGCTTTGCAAACAAACAAACAAAAAGTTTCCTTGGGAAAACAAAAATAATAAAGATTTATTGTTTAAGCTAAAATGTTTAATAAACTTTTCGTTTTGTTTGTAATAGTTGAAGCCAGTTGAAAATTTAAAGAAATCTAAACACATGTCTTGTCTTGTCTATAGTCTAGAAATTTTCCATTCAATTAATTTCATTTGAAAACGTTAAAATTGACCTTTTTCATTGCAAACCTTGGCTTCCTTTGGAATAAAAACCCTGTTTCAACTACGATGAAAGTCCTATAATATAAAACTTCGTAGGTATAGTTCAGCATTGATAGTAATAAAAAAAAACCCCGGACAATGCATCAATAAAAAAAAATACTGAAATATATGTATATAAATATCATTTTATTTTGTGTGTTTTGTTCTAACTTCTTCTAATGAAGATCCATTTAAATAAATAACGTTTTGACTATTGAAAGTTTATCCACATATTTACAAGACACTATTGTTTGGCGTTTTCATTTTTTTTTTACTTAATTTCTTTAAACTCCTCATACATGTATTATAGGTTAATATTATTCATAGACAGCTTTTGTATGCAAATTTTGTTTAAAAGAAAACATTATTCGCCATTTAAACTCATTCTTGTCCAGTACTACATTTCTTTAACGAGTGAAACTGTGAATTTTTTTTCTAAGCTTTTTTCTTTATTGCGTAAAAAAAAAACGAACGATACGTGTATAGTTTCAAACTTTATTGAGTAAGATGTATTCCCCCATTTACACTCGTACTTTTCCAGTAATAAATTCCTCAAACGAATTTGAATAAGGCCTGAACGAATTTCAATATGAAAATAAATTCTGAAAACTGAATTTGTCTCCGTTTTACTGTCAGTTTTCTGTCCCTATCAAGACCCCCTTTCACAAACGGGTTAAAATAATGCTAGCGTACATTTAAATCCCGTCATTTATCATATTTGGGTATTTGTTCTTTACAAGTAGTAAGATTTGGTTTTACATCGAGCTCATGGGAAATTATGAACTTTTTGATCTTACAGAAAACATGTTATTTCACATCAATGTTAGTTTTTGCAAGCCTCAAGAACAGCGAAAAAGACTATTTCGAAGACTGCTGAATGTTACTCAGTCCGTTCTTAAAACAACTAAGACCTCGTGCACAGATTTTGAATAAAAAAAACTTAGAAACTTGCCCGTTAGCCAAACCAAAGAAAGCACGTACTCTGCCAAGATATTAGACTTAGTTAGCAAAAAAAAAAACAACACGTGTTTGCCTATGTATGTTAAACTTTATATAAGATAAACTCTGATATTCGTTTATTCAGTTGATGTCATTGAAAAACAAAAACGAACTTGTAATAGGCAAACTAGATAATAATATTAATTGTTATTTCTTTTCCTTCAGAACTGCAGAACGTACAATAACAAAATTAATTTAGCTGTCCTCATTACACTTAAAACTTCATATTAAAATACATTAAAATTTACTACACATAAATCAATTCCGAAACAACTTTAATATTGCATAATTAAATTTAATTTACACTGCTCTGATAACACGATATTCATAAGCAATAAGGATAATCCAATCAATTTTGTTGATTGCATTTTTCAAGGGCTGAGTAGTTGTGTAATCAGTGACACGTGCCTTCATAATTTTGTAATTATAAATCTCTATTTAAGTTCTTTTCAAATGGTAAAGTTGGATGTATCCATATGAAGGTTTAACGGAACCTTTGTTTTTTTAAATGGATTCGTGTTCTTAACAAACTTTATAAAATAGATTTCGGTAGTATATCAAGTGTAAAGTGCGATTTTCGTTTTGGCTTTCGTAAACGCGGGGAATCATGATAGAGAATGTAGGATTTTGGGGTTTCGGCGTTTTGAATGATCCTTCTCGGTTTAAAAAATGTCAAGACAGTACGTTTCAAAGTTGATACGTAAAACATGAACCTGGAAACCAGAAGGTCCAAGGACACAATTATCGTCCTTTGGTTTTGTCTACGAATATAGTCCCTAGTGTGAACAGTGTATAACTTGCATTGTTTTTTGATACACTTTCCGAATTTATTTCTTGATATTTTATGCATGAAATATTAAGTTAGGGGATGAAATTACATATTTTAAAAAAAATTGGGTGCTGAATCTTTATGTTAAGTAGTGATTTGGTCCAGTTAAAAAAGGTCAAAAATTAGAATGTCTGAAGCTGTCAAACTGAATTTTAGCCCCCATTAACACAGAATTGTCAATATTTTGAGTTAGAGCTAGTAGAAGTTTCTATAATTTTGATATTATTTGTATCAATAGTAGTACACTACACTGTAAAAATCTTTTTGAGATAGAGCAGGTGCGACTTTTTTAATCTGAATTTATTGTCTAAAAGAATTGCACTACGAAATATTAATAACTGTGTTCTCGGACCTAAGAGATGAATTCCATAAATGTAGATTCTGTACTTTGGCAACTTTCCTGAATGATTTGCTGGTTTAAATTTGTCAAATCTCAATAAAAGTAAAGGATTTACATCTTTGTTTGACAGAAATTCTGTTAGAATGTCCCATTTTTGGCATTATACGGCTTAAATAAGCATTTTAAAGCAGTTTCCATTTTATGCCTAAGAGCCATGCTGACTTTCTATCTGACAGCTTCTAATGTTCCTGATATTTGTGTTTCTATGCTCAAATCAAATTTAATTAACCATTTGTGAACTCTGAATCTAGAGAAAAGTAGATTATCACAGAAAAAATGTGCAGAATATTTGTATGTATGTCCCTGGTTAAACGGCCTGTTTGATGTATGTGAAATGTGAAGAGCTTTGTACATAAAATCTGTAGTCCATCACAAATATTTCACTAAATCTAAAAAAACTTTAAAATGATCAGTACACCCTATTCATTTCATATGCTACCATAATTTTCTTCTTTAAGATAGTAAGTGGTTCAAATATATGCCAATTGAGACTAAAACTACATGCAAGTTTATCATTGAAAAGTGAAAAACTGGTCATCAGACCATATTGTCTGCAAAAAAAAGTTGAATTCAAGAGTTCTTTTGCAATTAGACTTCTTGTATCATGACATCTTAGCATAAAATGAGCAAAAAGTAACAAATTTCCATTTCTTATAGCCTCTGTGTGCATTTTTATATGTATATATGGGCTACGGCCTAAATCGACTCTAAAAAGTTCTCAGTCTTACATGGCCCAAGACCATTTTATACTCATGTGGTATGCTTTTTGTAACTTTTCTTTACATCTAAAGTACATGTAATATATATGGAAGAATAATGTATGGTTAAAAAACTTCAAAAACTTCAAATTGGTTGAAAAAAATGCATGTTTATGTAAGGCTTCCCTTAATTCGAAAATCTCTATTTTCAGGCACAGGCTCATATAAATTTGACTTTTGAATAAACTGTAATAAATCTTATAAATCAAATGAGTGTTCCGTTGCTTTCAATACTTATTATATTATATTCAAGAGTATTTAAAAACCAAATTTTTGCAATATCTAATTTTTTTAGGCCAAAATCTTGACAGTTGAAAATATTTGATTTAAACGTCAAAAATAAACATCAAAATTTCAATATTAAAATGACCATAGTTTCTATAATATAAATCCTATGGCCATGAAACTTGGCCAACTATCTTATAATTTCCTAAGCGTAGGTCATGCAAAGTTTTATTAAAATTGGTCAAGTCTTTCTATCCTATTAGGTCCAAGGACACAGTTATCGTCCTTTGGTTTTCGAATATAGTCCCTAGTGTGAACAGTGTATAACTTGCATTTTTGTTTGATACACTTTCCCAATTTATTTCTTGATATTTTTTGCATGAAATATTAAATAAGGGGATGAATTTACATGTTAAAAAAAATTTGGGTGCTGAATCTTTATGTTAAGTAGTGATTTGGTTCAGTTAAAAAAGGTCAAAAATTAGAATGTCTGAAGCTGTCGAACTGAATTTTAGCCCCCTTTAACACAGAATTGTCAATATTTTGAGTTAGAGCTGGTAGAAGTTTCTATAATTTTGATATTATTTGTATCAATAGTAGTACAGGTGCAGATAGAGCAGGTGCGATTTTTTAAATCTGAATTTTTTGTCTAAAAGAAATGCACTACGAAATAACTGTGTTCTCGGACCAGAACAATTGAAAAAAACTACGTTTTTAAGTGCCGGTTGCATGGACAATAAATTCATTAATAAAGATAATTAGAGAACACATGATAATCAATACATGAATTAAAATTCAATTGTTTTATGTGGCAGTTTGTTTGTCTGAGAATCTTCAAATGTGTTGATATAGTACGAAGTTTATCGTGTGATTACTTTTTAGATTGGTAATCTAATAAACTCATACAATTTCCTGTGTATTAGAACAGGTAATCCAAATACGTAAACTGTTGCGCGTTGACATGGAAATGTCTTGATGGATAAATTTAAACGATATGATTTGGCTTTACTGTGTTAGATATTCATGCGAAATAATTAGTTTATATTTGGCAACATGAATACTAGTATTGTGAAAAGCTATACATATGTTATCTTTATAAATTAAAAAAAAAAAAAAAAAAACGCATGTTGATATGAAATTCTAAAAATTTCGAAACTGATTATTTTTTAAACTAGTTCATTGCAATTACATGGGAGATCCTGTTTTGGTTAAGCGCTTCCTTTGAATTTATCTATGTTATTGTAACGCCCAGTGGCAATTATATATATTTATTCAGCATATTCAGATCGTATAAAAATCAAGTCTAACATTTGATTCATAGGTCACGTTAGTGAGGTTGATGGTTCGACCGAAATGAAAGGTTAAACATTAAACTGACACGTACAGAGAGAAATTCTGACTCGTTTGGAAAATACTGAAAATATTCAATTATAAGTTACTTAATATACTTATACTACATGTGGACAAATTTAAATTACATTATTTAGATATTTAAATTTTATTCAACAAATTTTCTTTTTTGCAGCATTTTTAAAGAAGTCTTGCATCAACAACTTTGATTTACTTAATTTATTGATATGTAATTTTAAAGGAGAATATTTGATGGAGATATATTATCTAACGAAAATGAATAACGTTTGGAATGGACAGACGATTATATATATATCTATCGGGGTTTCTTTTCTGCTTGAGTGATTTACCTTACAAGGAGGCGGACGCTTTAAAGTTTAAAAGGACTTAACATCAGTTTGAACTAGTTTAACGGAGGCGTGGCTTATTAGTTTGACGGAGGTTAACCGGGTCTTAAAATATCTTGAATGACCACAAGGGAATATATTTGACTGGTATTAAAATAGTTTAAAATGGATTGAATAAGATAGAAACCCGTTTTTAATTTTTGTTAATCTAATTCAATATTCCAGTAATCATTTTTAAAGATGGTTAATATCTATTCGGCCGTTTAAGCTAAATTCTGGTTACTAGTGTAGTACTCCAGAATGTGTCAATGTTTCATGTACATCCATTACAACCAACCGAGTAAGTGGATGGTCTTTTGGTAGTAAATGAGGGAATCTAGCAGTCTCTGTCAATGGTGCTTTGTGAATCCTTCCATCGCAACGAATAGTTCCAGTTGTATCAAGAAATAATCTAAACTGTTTTACGAGTGAAAATCTTTTGTCTCTCTGTGACTTCATGTTTGCAATGTACTCTAAGTATTGTCTCTTCTGGCACTTCATTATCCAGAGTGTCATGGCTTGTTGTAATTCACTAGTTGTAAGCTAGTTGGGTTTTCTCTGTGATTGGGGTATTTTACAGTTGGCTACAAATCTCAGAAAAAATGCGGTCACTCGGATAATTTTGTATAGGGTGTTGTCCCGAGTAATGTCCATAATAATGTCAATTCCTGCTTCATTTATACTGTTACTTTTTCTTTTGTTGTTGGGTCGTCGTTGTTTTCGTGTTCTATGAAGGATGATAATACGGTACTATCTGAGCGTTGTCTTCCATGTCGGCCATTTTTCCTCATCTGTTAGCCATTCGAACAGGACGCCACATTTCACACTCTTATATATGAAAGAAGTCTATATCATAATTGTTTTTATTCGTGCAAATTTTTAAACAGTAAATGGGGAAGAATAAATGAAAGAAACAAACTGCAATTACTCGGTTTTGAGTAAGAGCCAATTTCAATTGTGTTTACTGTTATTTCCACAAGTCTTTAATTTCAAATAGGGCAAACAAACACTTTTTTCCAAAAAATTTTTTTCAAACAAAGCATCAAAGATAACATCAACAGCCCTTTATCAATTTTAATAGCAACATAAGAATTTTTTTGTTGTTAAAAATTATTTCTTAAAGATTGATTGGATCAATAAACAAGGTGATCAGACATTACACAAGAAGAGCGCGTGACACATTAAAATGTTAACATATTTTAAAAATTTTTAATAATCAATCTTAATTAATGATCTTTGTGCATATTTAACTTTTTATTCATATCTTCGAATTTGTCAAGCTTCAGTGGATTCAATAAACACTACGATAACTGGACGCATTACACAAAAGTCGGTGCGTGCCATTTAAATGTTAAAAACTCTTTCATTTATTAATACCAACATTTAAATACATGCTCTTTATTTAAAACTTTATCGGACTGAATAACCTTGGTGCTTATATGACTGTTCCATCATGGGCTTAGTGCAGTTTTCAGAGCTAAGTGCACCAAGGCGGCCTAGGTGGTGTTTAGACGTACCGTGATTAAATCTCCTATTTGGATGTTTGACAAAGAAGCATAGGCCAGTTCCAGAATACGGTTTTCAGACGAATCTGTCATGTGACTTCCATCACCACGTGACAAAAATGTATGCATCGTCATTTCCAACACATGGTGAGCAAACGGGAGAAAAAGTTTGATTTTATACTGCACAAAATATTTGGGTAATTAAAATCTAATAAGATGGTCACCCTCCATCAGTCGTACGGGAATCAAGATTACGAACTTACGGAATATAAATTATTTCTATACTACCCTACAGAATGACGATTATGAAAGTGCTGGAACCTAAAATAGAGCAGGGATACAGGCGCGCCTTCTATCTGGTAAATGATGTCATAAAGGCGTGCGAAATTGACGATCTTTTCCGGTGATAGACATAATTCCAGAAATGACGTATTTCAATGAATTAATTGTGGATTTTTCTCATATTAATTATACAGTTAAGATTCAAGGCCATATTTTGCTTAAAATGAAGAATAGTTACTTCTAGGAAGATTTTTCGTCATTCGTATACAAACAAAATTATAGTTAAGATTCTATTTAAGTTATATCAGGTTATTATTTTTTAAATAAAGTGGTGCAACTGGGTGTATCCCTAAATAAGTAACAATAATCATATAAATAAGGAGATATGGTATGATTGCAGCTATTCACCAATGTTTATATAAAGCGAATGTAAGCAGTTATAGGCAACCGTACGACCTTTAACAATGAGACAAATCCATACCGTCGAGTCGGCTATAAAAGACCCCGACATGAAAACTATGAAACAACTTCAATTGAGAAATCTAACGACCCAATTTAAAACAAAACAATTTACGAAAAACAAATATGACAGATACGACCAAACGACAACCCCTGAACTGTATTCTGGTCGATCCAGACTTACAATAGGCACATGCAGAATGTAGCGGGGCTAAACAACATGTTTGTGAGTGCTCAATCCTCCCCTAACCCTGGACAGTGGTTGAACAGTACAACATAACAACAAACTATAAAAATCAGTTGAAAAAGGCTTAACTCTTCAGAATGATTTAAAAAACTACATTCAAAAACACACGGGCCGGACGTGGCAGGGTATTTATCCACCCCTCATCTGTAACAAAAAAAAAAAAACAAACAAAAAAACAGTAACCCAATAAAAAAGAGCGAACAGAAAATAGTGACCAATATTTAATACTCGTCAGCAATACGCGATGATCTTTTTCCGTCTTTTTCGCCGCAATAAAACATGGCAATTAAGGCCTTTAGTCGAATAAGATGTGAATGCAGTAAAAGAGACTGCCATTAGTTTGCTATCAATCCCAAATGCTTGATGGGTAAAAATACAGTATTCGGGTGTAACCTATTTTGCATTAAACAATTTTGAAAATAAAAATCAATAATGAAGCCCGGAAGTATTGAGTATTGAGGAATATTTTCTCTGTTTTCGTAGCTTTCTTGCTTGCAAGCACATTGACGCCTATATTAAGTTTCAGGAATTCTGAGTTCTTATGTATAAAAGTTAACTGTTTACTTCATTCATCTTGAATACAATAATTGCAAACACTTATTTATGAAGTATTTAGGATAGTGCACTATATTGTAATTCTCTAGTATTGTAGTTTAGTTATAACTATATGTTCCGAGCGTATAGCCCGAGGAAGATATAACACTGTGCGGGACAAATTTGCCATTCCAGAATTGGCAAATCTTACTTTGTTGTTTTACAATATAACAAAAATAATTTTTGGTCAAATGAAATATAATCAAAATATATAAATTTCCCCATATGTCCCAACCTGTCACTGTTGTCACTGTTGTCACTACAGCTCATTAAAAGTACATTTCCCATGGGAAATTTAAAAATTCCCATGGGAATATTAGAAGTTCTCATGGGAAAATTTAAAATTCCCTTCGGAAAAAGTGCTTTTCCCATGGGAATTTTAAATTCCCATCGGAACTTTAAAGTTCCCATTGGAACATTAGTAAATAGTTTGTTCCCATGGGAATTTAACTTTTCCTATGGGAACAATTTAGGAACAATTTTTCTTCCCAAGGGAACAATTGTCTTCCCAAGGGAACAATTTTTTTCTTCCTATGGGAACAATTTTTCTTCCCATTGGAACATATATTTTACGACGGGAACATTTTTTTCATTTTGACTGGTTTTTCCTAGAAAAATTTAAATGTGTTGAAAATACTGGATTTATGTTAAATTATTGCAGAAAGCAGGTTTTCTACAAAATATCAATATGGTTTCGTATCTAAACATGCAACTTCCTTAAAACTCTGATTATCCAGTAAATATGAAGCAATGATAAGTAAGTTTTTAAATTTAGTTTTACGTTTGTGTTGTAAAAACACAATATCCTTTTTGCAATATTTATGTACACTTTGAACATGTTTATACTTTCGTTTTAATACCGTAAATTTAAATTTTATTCAACTGTTATATAAAAATAATATCCTTTAAAATGATGACTGCATAATTAGAACTATATGTAATAAAGGCATGGTTGTGTCATGGAAGGGTTTCATATATAGTATTTTCCTTGACCTGTATACGAATTCCTATCAAAACCTCTGACAAAGTGTATGTCACCAACATTATTTGGAAATGAATATGAATAAGAGGAGATAAAGGTACAAATCAACGAGACCGCAATCGAACAAGACAAAATAATTTATTTAGTTTAAAAAAAAAACCACCAATAGCTTAAATAGAGATATTGACAAAACTACCATCAGCATTTATCCATAGCAGAGAATGTAGAGGGCTTGATATTTATAGAAATAAAAATGTTTAAACAAAAACAATTTCATCTTAACTCGCAATATGAGAAACAGCAGTGACTGTATTTTTCTCTTTTTTCAACTTTCTGGTGATATACAATGAAACTCTTAGTTTTCTTCTACCATTGTTAATAATAAAATTACAACAAATTGTAAGTTCTAAAATAATTAAATACTTCCACATAGCAGAATTTTTTGTAATTCATAAAATTTAAAAGTCATAAAATTGTCAGGACAGAAATTCTAAATTTGTTTGTGTGTAGTTGGTGGTTGTCTGTCATATTTGTTTTTCGTAAATTGTATTGTATAGATTATTTCGTTAGTTTTCGAGTTGGCATTTTTTCACATTTTTCGTGTCGGAGTCTTTTATTATCATTTGAACTCTGGTATATAGTTGCTTCATTTGCAGTCATGCATACCACACATCTCCTTATTTTTTATATTAGCATTTTTGGATAGAGATTAAATGAATTTGAATCATACAAAGAAGATATATTTATTGGTGCAATGAAGGTAATCCATAAGTCCTTTTGATATTCTTTTTTTCCTAGTAAAAATGTATAACTATTGATTTACTACAAATGTTTTCAATGTGTAAAAGTTGAAGAAATTTTTTTTTTTTTTAGATCTTTGCCAAAAAAGTTTTTAAACACTAATTTGTGACTTCTTGTCCTTCAATTGTTTTGTGACCTTCTGTCCTACCTTCGTATTGATGACTATAGGAGGAAAAGTCACAGAAAATAAAGTTACAATAAAAATATTATCAGTTTTTGTTGAATTATTTTTTACCTTGTCGGCACTTGTTTGTATTTTCTTTTGTTTGAAAATTTTCCATTAAAAATCATTAAAATGTGAAAAAAAAGATTAATTGTATTTAACTTTTTTTCTATTAGGGAACTTATTGGAAAATAGATGAAAAAATGTTTAAAAACAACTTTTTTTCCGGTGCGTGGAAATAACACACATTTTGATTTTTTATACGAAACACAAGACCCATAAAACAAAACAAACAAAAAACAACACTAGAACATGCTGAAATAATATATTTATGTACAACCTGTATACACACAAATAAATGAGTTATTGAATAATGTTAAGGCACGTGCCGATGGCTCTTTGATATTTCCGAAAATCAGTGAACCGTTAGACACGTGTCAAATTGCATAATCGATTACAGTGTTATCTCTAAAAAAATGAAAAAAATAATTATTTGTATAAGAAAACAACTAGACATTAGATATGTTTACCATTAAAACACAAAGGGATTTATTATTGGGGGGGGGGGGGGGGGGTGGGGGGCTTAAATTTGAGCGACAGGGGCCCGACTGCCATAAACAACAGATAGCAAACAGTGGATACAATATTTGATATGTATGCCAGACGACGACAGACACAAAATGATTGCAATGAATAATTTCAACTACCACAAGGTACTCTATTTACATAATTGAACTCGTTTAAGGAATATATTTCTGGACAAAAACGAATTCAGTATGTTTATTATACAAACAGACGACAGACTCCACGTGATGAATGAAATTGTTGCTTTTATTGTTTATTTCATTTTTAGCGCAATATTTGATTGATTGTGCTTAAAGTCCATTGACAAATATTTCATGCATATTCGGGAAGAGAAATAGATTATGAAGAATTAAGTATTACAAGTATTATAATTTTTCCATCATGAGGTAAAAGGATATTTTCTAAGCTATTTAAATTGGTACAAATCATAATATTTTTTGACAAAATTATATATTTTGCTCTAAATTAACACATATGGATAACAATTCTCGGGAATTATTCATATATTTGGCTATTGATGAGCATAGAATATCAAATTTTATTATTGTCGACATTCTGGTTTCATATAAATAAGTAAGCATTTATAATCAGTGCTTTGCTTTAGCGCCAATTGGCATTCCATTTGCGCCAAAATAATCTTTCATTTGCGCCACAAACCATGATATTTCATTTGCGCCAAAATAAAACATTTCATTTGCGCCAATAATACAGGTAAATACAGGTAAATAGTATAAAAACAACAGTTTAATTCAAAAGAGACTTTTATTAATAACTTTGAAAAACAGTTTTTGATTGCAAAATAAAACATATTCCTCCTACATCTGCCATCGTCACCATAATAAAAGGCACTATACACAGTCACTTATACGTTCTTAATAAGAGACTTTTCTTAATAATGCTGTTATAAATTAACGATATTATAAAACCTAAAAGAAAACACTTTACACTGTATTAAAACCAAAAGTTTGTTCTAACTCAAGACTTGTAAGCAACGGCTCGGATGTACTCATTTACACTGGATAACCTATATGTGTAGTCATAAAAAACATGCAGACTTATTTTCACTATATATAAATAAGGAAATGTGGTATGATTGCCAATAAAAAAAACTATCCACCAAAGTTCTAATGAAGTGCATGAAAGCCATCATAGACAACCGCGCACCCTTTAAAAACTCATTCCATATAGTCGGCTATAAACGGCCCAACATGAAAAATGTAATACCATCCAATTCTGAGAAAGCTTACGGCCTGTTTGTCCCAGAATCGACAATGTCCATCTTGACACTTTATAGTTTTAAACATAAGTGACTCTCAGTTTTATATTAAAAAATGAGTATGAACTTATTTAGTTACCAAGGGGGAATACTTTAAAAAAAAGTCTCATTCACGATGTAGCAATGAATATTTCCAACTTTTCCGTTATATGTCACCTGTAAAATGGTGCAAATGTAGTTTTTATTTTTTGGCGCAAATGAAATATCCCTATGTTATCTCATTTAGATATTTAGGGCAAAGGAAATTTGAAAGATGAAAGTCCAATAGGCTGACATAGTTCGATAATGCTTCGAATTATATATAAACTGAGAATAAATATAAGTGCTATATTCCGAATACCCGATTTCAACTGCTCATATGTGTAATAGAAGAAAAGATAACTATCGGTATCTAAATGAATCTACGTCTCAATCAAGCATCCTAAATTGATTACAGAATATTCAAGAATATTCAAGATTTACGACTTTTCTTGAATAAAAAGATGTGGGCTTTGATTGCCAATGAAATAAACTATGCAGCAGAGATCAAAGTACCCCACTTAATTTTTGTGTGTACTATAATAACTGAAGCCGTAATTCCGCTGTAGTATACGTCGATCATATCTGTTATAACAGGAAGGTGCATGGAAACCATACCACCTAACTAAGTTTAAGAGTACATAACAACCCTATATTTGTGCATTATACGCGCAGGAATATACTTCTTACTATTTTGCATGGATTTTTAGCAAATTCTACTTTTCAACTCTAGTCTAACTCTTTTTTTTAATCTGACAAGCTTAATTTCGGATTAAATGATCATACAAGAAAGGAGGCTAGGATTTATAATTCGAGTAGATTCTAAAATCCTTCAGTCTGCATGAATAAATATATCATTATTCGAAACACGATTTTTGATTTACTCCCATCAAACAAATAAAAACGTATGGCTATGTATACCATGCAGACATTTGGATATATTGAAGGACCATTCAAAACACCTCATATAAAAACAAACACACTCTTTTCAAAAGAAAACAAATATGTGAATACAATTTTATTTGATGTCGCCAATTGTAAACATGTAAAATGAAACAATAACTGATTACCAACATAGACTTTTGTTGTATGTTTATACAAACCGAAACCATTACTACATGAGGGGGTTGACACGCTCAAATTTACAAAATTGCGTTTCAGAGAACCAATGCACCAAATAAATTTTATAAGGATTTAGTTTTACATGTACATTTAAACCTGTTCAAGGAATGTAACACTGGACAAGAACAATTTAAAGCTGAGAATACTTCGTGTATCCTGGGCACCAAGCAGTAAAATCAAAATCCATCTCGCTTGCTTTTGAAACTACCTGTTTAACATGTATGAATTAAAGGAGAGTCCTGATAGGGTCCTTCATTTCTGTATTCTTTAATTTCTGGCTATTTTTCTCTATTCTTTATACTTTTAGTCCATTATTCTCTATTCTTTATAATTTAGCACCTCATTATTCTCTTTTTTTTTTTTTTTGGTCCATTTTCTTGAATAAAAAGATGTGGGCTTTGATTGCCAATGAAATAAACTATGCAGCAGAGATCAAAGTACCCCACTTAATTTTTGTGTGTACTATAATAACTGAAGCCGTAATTCCGCTGTAGTATACGTCGATCATATCTGTTATAACAGGAAGGTGCATGGAAACCATACCACCTAACTAAGTTTAAGAGTACATAACAACCCTATATTTGTGCATTATACGCGCAGGAATATACTTCTTACTATTTTGCATGGATTTTTAGCAAATTCTACTTTTCAACTCTAGTCTAACTCTTTTTTTTTAATCTGACAAGCTTAATTTCGGATTAAATGATCATACAAGAAAGGAGGCTAGGATTTATAATTCGAGTAGATTCTAAAATCCTCCAGTTTGCATGAAAAAATATATCATTATTCGAAACACGATTTTTAATTTACTCCCATCAAACAAATAAAAACGTATGGCTATGTATACCATGCAGGCATTTGGATATATTGAAGGACCATTCATAACACCTCATATAAAAACAAACACACTCTTTTCCGAAGAAAACAAATATGTGAATAAAATTTTATTTGATGTCACCAATTGTAAACATGTAAAATGAAACAATAACTGATTATCAACATAGACTTTTGTTGTATGTTTATACAAACCGAAACCATTACTACATGAGGGGGTTGACACGCTCAAATTTACAAAATTGCGTTTTAGAGAACCAATGCACCAAATAAATTTTATAAGGATTTAGTTTTACATGTACATTTAAAGCTGTTCAAGGAATGTAACACTGGACAAGAACAATTTAAAACTGAGACTACTTCGTGTATCCTGGGCACCAAGCAGTAAAATCAAAATCCATCTCGCTTGCTTTTGATACTACCTGTTTTACAGATATGAATTAAAGGAGGGTCTTGATGGGGTCCTTCATTTCTGTATTCTTTAATTTCTGGCTATTTTTCTCTATTCTTTATACTTTTAGTCCATTATTCTCTGTTCTTTATAATTTAGCACCTCATTATTCTCTATTCTTTTTTTTTTGGTCCATGTTCTCTATTATTTATATTTTTTGGCAATTTTTCTCTATTTTGTTAACCCTCATCTACACCCTATTAATGGTTTACTGCAATAAACGGAGCCTTCTTGTATCTTGCTTGGGCACCCAGCTGTGAAATCAAAATTCATCTCCCATGGTTTTTGAAATTACCTGTCTTCACAGGTTATATATTTGTATATTAGATACAATTAACGGACATATTTCACCAATTGTAAAATTTCAATTGTGAGACAAAATCTGCTTACAACACGAAATTTGTTCAAAGAATAGTACCAAGCATGTTACAAAATAACGGGTATGTAACAGAGGATAACGCAATTGCAGATGTATTGGTGGATATTTGCCGTTTGTTTAACGTTCAGTGGCAAGTATTTCATGCATATTCAGGACCAAACTAAGTTGGGCAGACGACAAAAGCGAAATGGTGACAAATTCATTGTTCAAAATTTATTTCCAAGTGTTATTTAGGAAGTCATATAAAAATATATACTAAACTAAAACATTATTATTACGGAAATAAATTTTACTATTATTTATTGAACACAATAAAAAGATCACACCCGCTTAAAGAAAATAAACCCGGCGAAAGAAAGTTTGAAAGAAAGCAGAAATAAATGAAATGTAAAAAAATTAAAAATACACAAACAACTTTAAACTTTCAATGTTATGAAAATAATGCTGATATTTTCCTGGCTAGGTTTGTTTGTAGCAAAAAATTACAAAACAGTTTCTTGAAATATATGTAAGAATTTAAAAAAAAAAATGATTTATCAAGTTGAATACCTTGTGCGATCTATGGAAACACTCTTGGGGTTTGGCTGACCCCAAAGGATATTGTGTTACGTTTTAAAACTTAAATGAAATATACAATTATTTTACTTTGAGGGGGGGGGGGGGGGGGGATTCCTTGGCCCTAAATTTGTTTATGACAACAATAGGCTTATAGTATTTAGAAGCATTCAAATGAAATGAAACGTAAGATAATTTTTACGAATAAAAAAACTTATTATGCAAGTCTGCCCAAAATGATTGATCTTTCAAAGAAAGATTTTGAGTGTGTTTATAGCAAACTTAAACAAGAAGGCGAATAGATGTCTCTGCTTATACGTATGTGTGTATAACAGTCCTTAATCAACAATCTAAGATTAACGAATTACTGTTTTATCGAAAGTGATCGAGATGCGCTAATTGCGTAATTCAAATTTTATGACACTTATTTTTTTTTCCAAAACACATTATAGTTAGGCATCCTTTTATTAAAGTTATGTTTTTCTACAACACTTTAAGACCGTATCTCGGGGCCCCCGGGGCACTGCTGAAAATAATCTTTAAAAAAAAGCAAATCTAAATTTCAATCTTTTTAACTTGTATACAAGACCAGGAACATATATATTAGATATACAGATCAGATGAATTTGACCAACATGACCTGAAATACTACAATAAACATTGGTCAAGCACGACATAATCCGATGTAAATCACGTGCCGTTACAAGGCCATAGCCAGATTTCTCGCATCAGCGCACACAGGTTTGTCGAATAGGCCAGTTGATTGGAGGAATGTTTCCGAAAACCACTCCTACCTTAAACTAATACCCAATCAACCGCCTTCAGAAACATAAATCAAATAAATCAAACATGGATAAGGTTACAGAGATTTGGTTGCGTATTCAAACTTAGACGTATAGAATATGACCGTAATGCAAGTTTCGCGATTTTACAATAAATTGTATACATCATTTTCACCTACCTAGTGCAGGTAAAAAAAAAACCAACCAAATTTAATAAAATTTGCAAATAAAAACAGTTTCGAATTGTTCTCTATTCGTACAAAAAATCACCACCAATTATTTTAAATTAAAAAAATCAAATAGTTCTTTTACCTGTATGCAATCGCAAAAAAAATCATTTTAGTCTTTGATCTAGATGCAAAACACGACAATGCTCCTTTAAGCTGTAACTTACATGAATTCAGCCTACGGGTAAAATACACGTGTATATTATAACATAAAGTACTATTTAATACAATCTGTCCATGTAAATTCAAAACCTTGGATTCTCTTGGATATTGACCTGAGAGATCATAAAAGACAAATCTAACAAGACTTTCAAAGGTGTATACAAAAAATGAAACAAAATAAAAGATTTTTTTGTAGACGAGTAACAAATTGAATTAGGAAATTTGACCGAATGAATGAAATAAACTTAAAATAAAATCAGTGCACATCTTTCTAGTGGCGAAAACACGCATATCGAGTTACGTAGATGAAAAAGAATAAGTATATTAATAATAATTATGATGAAAATTTCATAAATTCAAGGATTATAAGAAGAAAAACATCCTTAAACACGATTCGTGATTTCCAATGTATATTAATTAAAACAGATTTATTAATTTTTATCCTTAAATTAAATTCTAAAATACGCAGGCATGGCTCTGATCCTTGGCAGTTCAGCGAACAATATTACATGAAATGCACGATGCTATTTATCGAAAACAAAGGTGAAAGATTCAAATTGTAAAATCAGCCGCTGGACGTTAAATAGTAACCAATCAATAAACGACGATACAATACAATCAATGTGTTTCTATCAATCATTTAATGTTAATAAAAGACTTTTGAATGTAAAAGTATGATAGAAATACTTTTAATTTATTGTAATACATATTTTTGTTTATCAAATGAAATTTTTTTATAAACTGCTCCTGGTTATTAGTAACCGTCAATTCATTGCGATATTTCTTAGCTCTTTTATAAATTCCGAAAAAAATAATAAAAGAAATATAAATGTTCCCATGGGAAAATATATGTTCCCATGGGAAGAATAAATGTTCCCATGGGAAGAATAAATGTTCCCATGGGAAGAATAAATGTTCCCAAGGGAAAAATATGTTCCCATGGGAAGAATAATTAGTTCCCTTGGGAAATTTAGAATTTCCTATGGGAAGAAATTATTTTTTAAGTTCCCATAGGAAATTGTAGTTCCGATGGGAAATTTAAAATTTCCATTGGAAAAGGACTTTTTCCGATGGGAACTTTAAATTTTCCCTTGGGAAATTCTAATATTCCCATGGGAATTTTTAAATTTCCCATGGAAAATGTACTTTTAATCAGCTTTAGTGACAATAGCGACAACAGTAACATGTTGAGACATATGGGGAAATTATTTTTTTTTAATTATCTATCACTTGGTCAAAAAATACTTTTGTTATCTTGTAAAACATCAAAGTCAGATTTGCCAATTCTGGAATGGCAAATTTGTCCCGCACAGTGTAATATAATGTTTGTTTAGGGGAACAAAAATCTCCATAACTGGAGAAAAAACGAATTGAAATGGAAATATAACTCATAACAAGAATATGTTTAAATTACAGAAAGCATCCATTCAAATCATAAAATGAAAGCATTTTATTTATAAAATGATCGTTTGATTAAAAATTATTATAAAATAGATTAATAAAAATAATTTATTTATATAAGAAAAGCAAGGTATTCGTGACATATGTGTATTACTGACTGAATAACATGTACAATCATTTCCCATTATTCCTGCCGCTTTACTGCAGTATAAATGATACCAATCTGAAATTGTTAAATGAAGTTTTTTAATCTACACAATAAAAAAAAACGTAGGATGAGATGGATTTATATTTTAATCGGTTTTTTAACGTCCAGTGGCAACTTTAAGATGACTTATTTTGGAGAGAATACTAGTATTCAATATGATTTAATTATGAACAAGGATATATGTACGTGCAGATTTTTACCCCACATTTCTGAATTTATCCACATTATGAAATCAAGATGAAAATATTTCAAATGTTCAGGCAAATCTAGTAATACCTTTTTAAGTCAAAATGATCCTTAGGAAAGGATGCATACAAGAGCTAACAGCTCACCTTTTGTTATGTTGTGTGGGTGAGTTGCTGTCTCTGTGACGTATCTATCTCATCTCCTTTTCGTATATGTACGCGACTTTATATCGTCATCAAAATCGCGCCATTCACACAATACTTCGCTATTCGTTTTATTATCTTATTTTCCCATGATTAATATACAAATAGGAAGATGTGGTATAATTGACAAATTTGAGTATCTATAGTATATAATATCGGTGGTGTCATGATCACAAAACTTTTCAATATATGGGACATTGATTTTCAGTTATATATCACAATTTTGTTTATGACAAACACTCGCAGTTCTTTATTTGTAGCACGTTCCTTCGTTCATGTTTCCGCAAAAAAAAGGTGTTTTCTTCTCGCACTTTAACGGCCCTTTTCCCGCTATTATTTTCCAAAGAATTTCATACCAATTTATCCACATTATAAAATCAAAGATGAAAAAATGTCAGTAGGTCCCGGGAAATGGAGGTATTTGCTGAATACAGCGAGTTAACTTGTTTGTGCGATATTCACAATAAAACATTGTATTATATCACTTCTATTTTTTGTAAGTTCAAATGTAAATGTACTGTTAACACCAGTGACAAAATTATAACATGTTTAGCGAAAATTTCATAGTAAACTTATTTGTTCATTTTGTTTTTGTTTTTACAAAATACCAACAACAATAGGTCGTACTGTTGCCTATTATGTGGTTAGTTGTTTCATTTGGCAATCATACCACATTTCCTTTTTTCTACTAGTATACTGTTTTCATTGGCGGTATTTAGTTATCTATAGTTGTTAACTTTTATATGTCATGTGGTCTGTAGTGGAGAGATAGAAATCTTACCACATCTTCTTATTTTCTTTCTTCACTCTTTCTTGATATAATGATTTCCCTGAACAGCATTAACGAAAAAGTTTGGTTGTGTGGGAAGAATCATTGAAATGTTATTTTTCTAAATTCTATTTTACTTTTACCAGAGACAGACATGTATATGTGTATTTAATTCTCTCTGTTGACAATTTTGTGTATTCTATTGAAACATGAACGCGGACTTCAATGATAACACCTGGATTGAAAGTTTGCAAACGTTCCGACCAATGAAATTCATCTGAATATGTAACGCGGACTTCAGCGAAAGCACCTAGATGAAATATTTGATTTAGAATAGCCAATTATTTTTGTATTGAGTAATTAGCGCTCAAATATACGTTATACAATTATATGACAGCAATATTGGGGAAATGTTTGATTTTTATTCTTGCTTTAATACAATGTTGATGTTAACTTTTGGTCTGTATAATTATGTTGAATGCCGCAAACATAAAAATAAGTTTTTTTAAATGCATCAAAAGGAGAAAGCCAAGTCTGACCATGCGAGGCTGAGCTTAATAGCCAGTCAAGGTCGTAAAAACGCAGATTGAAATTTATCTCATATTTTCGCAAAATCCATGTTCATTTCTTGCAAGCTTTATTTTACGTGCGGACAGCACGATAATCCCTCCGTAAGCCCACTTCAATTTTCGTTTGACATTTGCTGCTTTTCCAGAATTAACGCACCTTTTGAACAAGTGACCGGTATTACAATTTTACAAAGTTTTAAAAGTTCATTGAGCTGTTACTTTATTTACAATTTTAGCAAGACTACACTGTTAACTAAATGAATTCAACAAATGTCAACATCATCTATATATATCAATTTTATTATTTAACAAAAAAATGTTTTTTATTACAAGCTATTTCAAATATCGGTATAATTGTAAATGTGTTTTTTTTTTACCGAAATTTATGATGCATCGATTAAAACTATGTACACAATGAATAATTTCTGTTACTTTTACCTGCGTGTCTACATCAAAATAACGAGTACGTCTACATAGGAAAACAGAAAAAAGAGGAAAGGTAAATATTCAGGAATAGACTAATTCTACGCATGTAATAAAGACAAATTTAGACAGAAATATAAGTGATCACTTCACCTCACCAATTTATTTCAATCTATTTAATTTCTATTGATTTAAAAAAAAAACATATTTCACCTCTATGCTCGCAATGAGCGCAATTTTGACCTTCTAATTATCTTTCCGGTTTTTAATTTTTCGCAAGCATATTTATAGAGAGACTTCACGAGGGTTCATATCAGTTAGCAGTATTTGAAACGAATCAATATGTGAGATAAAGAGCTACTGCATTTGGGCAAATTAAAATCATGTTATACATATAACTATTTTATTTTTAACAGATTCACAATTTTTGCTTTTTTAAATCGTGCATCAACATTTTAAAGTTTTTTTCTAATTTACTTATATGTATTGTATATCCATTTATTTTAATTGTGAAGCATGTTTATATCTAAAATCGATAAAGATTGAAACGAATAAACGATATGTACATCGAGGCTGTTCTGCTTGAGTGATTTACCTGTACAAAGATCGGGTCTCAGCACTGTTTAAAACGACTTAATGCCAGTTTGAAATGGTCTAACGGGGGCGTGGCCAATAAGTTTGACACAGCTAAACCACATCTGAAACTAACGTGAATGACCACAAGGAAATCTACTTGACTGGCATTAAAATAATTTGATATGGATTAAAACGGATTAAAAACAATTTTTAATTTTTGTCAATCTGTTTCTAATGTTATTTATCTTTTTTAAATAGCGTTAATACCTTTTTGGCCGTTAAAGCTAAATTCGGGTTACTAGTACTTGGTCTCTAGGTTCAGCCAACCTTAAGCAATTGCCTATCATTTATACCTAGTGTGGACAAATGCTTTGCCGTAGGAACATTTTTATAAATTAAAGAAGGAGGTTGTAGGATCGCCCTTTCCCAACTTTGAACCTTAATTAAAAAAGTTCCGTAACTTTACCTACCTGGGTCTTTTGGTCCAGGCAACCTTACGCAATGGCCTATTATTTGTACCTAGTGTGGACAAAAGCTTTGCCGTGGGGAATTTTTTATGAATTAAAGAAGGGTTGTGGTAGGGTAACCCTACACCAACTATGGACTTCAATTAAAACAGTTCCGTAACTTTACCGAACTGAGTCTTCGGGTGCAAGCAACCATAGGCAATTGCCTAGCATTTGTACCTAGTGTGGATAATCTGTGATTCAAAAACAAAATTGTCATTTAGATTAACCAACATTTTTATGTTAATTCATTTCTCGTTCTATTTGTGTGCAACTCTTACACGAATCACTCTTCCGAAAAATAATAGATAAATTCCCAGTACTAGCTAGTGTAACGACATATTTTTGAATAATTGGAAAATGTACTAGTTCTTTGAGAAAAGAAAAAAAATTGCATATAATAGTTATCAGCTTTTATTTCAACAGAAAATCTAACATTAAATACTTGACGTTCCAAAGTCAGTCCTTTTTTTTTACTTTTCTTTTCAAACGCATATATAAGCTAGAAGATTTAATTGAATCGTTACACTGGTTTAGTATGAACTATTGCTATTAATTGTTTCATTTATATAAAGAGAACAAACCCATCTCTAATCAGAGACCACTAAAATGAGAAAGGATTAGCTTAAAGGAATTTTAGATGGCCGGCTTAAAAAAAAGTTGTATTAAATAAACGAATGAATAATCATAATCAACTGTCTCTATGTGAAAATGAATTGCATTTCGTCTTTTTACTGGAAATGATTGTCATATTTTTTTTACCGGAAATTTCTATTTTCAACTGGTACACTTTTGCTACATTTAAAAAATATATTGGATCAATAACTTTACGTGACTTATTTTCTTATGTATTTGTCATTAAGTTCATTTTAATTGTGAATATTTGTTACGAAAATCGATAACGTAAGGAATGGATTGAAGATAAATTTATAGCTATCGGGTTGCTTTTCTGATTGAGTGATTTACCTTACAAGAAGGCGAACACATTAAAGCTAGAAAGGACTTAACATCAGTTTGAATTAGTTTAACGGGGGCGTGGCTTATTAGTTTGACAGAGTTTAACCGGGTCTTAAAATAACCTGAATGACCGCAAGGGAATCTATATATTAGACTGGAATCAAAAATGTTAAAGATAGAAACCTGTTTTTAATTTTTGTTAATCTGATTCAATATTTCAGTAATCATCTATAAAGATGGTTTATACCTATTTGGCCGATCAAGCTTAATTCCGGTTACTAGTGTATATTAACATAATTTTCCTTTAAATTTGAAAAAAAATGATTTTAGTTTGTATTAATATTGGGACTTTAGACAGAAACTCAAAAATGCTTTCGCCAATTTTCATTAAACTTTGGTGAATTGTTTTTGTCTATTGACATAAACTCCCTTTTCATTTTTATATTTTACTTCTATGCCCCTACCGTAGTGGAGGAGGCTTTAAGTTTTACCCTTGACCGTCCGTACGTCAGTCCGTATGTCCAAAAGTTGATTTATGTTTTCTAACTTTGGTTTGCCTCAACTAAGTGGTATGAAACTTTTACTAAATGCTTATGACCACCAAATTTATGAAACTTAAACATAATACTTATTACCACAAAACTCAGATCAAGTACAAATTTAGGTAGGGCCACTTTGACCGTTTTTCCGTTGTGTTCCTTTATAACTTTATATGATATGCAAGCGGGAGCATCATATGTGTCCAATAGACACATTCCCCATTTATTTTTTTTATAAAATGCTGAGTTATGGAACTTTATTTGCTGAAAAATGGTTTAAAATTGTCCACTTTCACACTTTGGACGGTTCTAGAACTTCATTTGTTAAAATATCATGGCCACAAACTTATTTACACTTGCGAAAAACTAAATGGAGCCAAATTATTCATAGTTTGTGTCAATAAATACCACTGTTTGTGCATGTCTTTTTTTCGGTGGGTGTAGGGGGTCTTATTTGAGAAGTGCTCACAGTTTTCGAGATGATAATTAAAATTTATTAAAAGCACATAGACAAGTTTAACGGGCAACAGGCTTATCATGTACTCATGGGGCTGCTCTTTATTAAACATCCATTAATAACATTAAACAGCAAAATTATTATTGATGTAAGTTGTCATTGAATATCATTCTTACCGTTTTTATGTGAAGGGCAAGAACTATAGAGGTTAAATAGAAATTATATACAGCAGAAATGATAGGCGAACCAAGATTTGCAGAGGTCAACAAAACCTTAATGGTAAGCCCACTTCTTTAAAAGTTGTTGCCCTTGAATGATGACTATTATAAACATTAGAACATGTAGTAAATTGAATATGAAAACTATCGATCATAGTCCTATAAAAAGCAATTATAGACCGGTGATTGCCTTCAATAATAATAAACCCATACCGAATAGTCATAATAGTCAGCTATAAAAGGCCCTAAGATGAACAAAATTGAAACAATCCCAACTATAAAACTAAATTCCTAATTTATAACAAACCAATTTAAAAAAAACCCAGATATGAAACAACAACAACCACATAATTTTAGAATTTAAGTCATATAAATTATGTACAATACCTAGACCTAAACAGTCAGTTTTTGTATTTCATAATATCAGTCAAAAATTTATATATTATAGTTTTGAATATCATTTGTATCATTTATCCAGTCTAGCAAAAAATATATGCATAGGCGTGTATTGATTAGAAATTTCTATTAAGAAAAAAAAAGGAAAAAATTTCCTTAGGGGAAAACTGATGTACAGAAATTTCCGTAGAGGAAATTTGGAGAACAATATTTTCCTAAGAGGAAATCTGCTGTCTTGAATTATTCCTCATGGTAAAATGTTTGTCAAAAATTTCCGCAAAGGTTATGGTACATGTAGCTGACAAAATTTCCTCACAAGAAAAAGAATTTCCTGTTGGGAAAATTTGATGCAGAAAATTTCCTCAAAGACAATAGAATTTCCTCAAAAGAAAAAAATTATAATGCAAATCTTTTTCCTTTGAGGAAGAAAAAAATTCCCTTGAGGAAAAATCTTTTTCCATTAGGGAAATTTGATTTACCTTGAGGAAAACAATTTTTCCTCTGAAAATAATTTGTAAAAAAAAGCCATAACTTTTCCAACAGTGGTGCTATAGCCAAAATGTTTTTGGACAATTCGAGGGAACCCATACCAACCAAGTTATTAACTTTATTTTGACCTACTTCCAAAAATTAAGGTGACAACTTTTGCACTCAGCGGAATTGCAAACTTTTCCCAGACTGTTTAAAGGTGTGAACGTTGTTTTCAATTTAAACTTGTATTTATCTATTTAAATTTTGTCCACGCTGTGCAGCGCAATAGGGCATAAACATTTATAGTTTAACACTAAGGTCCGACCGCTCGGTTTTCGTTATATATATATATATATATATATATATATATATATATATATATATATCACTGAGCCCTTTCAAGACCTTTATCCAGAAGAGAAACTTTTCATGCTAGTGAATGCGTTTTATTGCCGAAGTTAACAATCGTGACTCTTATAAACAATACACGCATAATCAGGAAGTCTTTGATTTAATTATGGTAATAAACATGCAAAGACCGGTTTCCACTTTTTCTAATATGTATTCCTTTACTTTTGGTATAAGAGTGAACACATATAAAATGATACATATAGTGTTGATGATCACGGTTTCTTTCGGTTACTACCCCATGAACAAAGAGTCTTTGATAAAGAGTAAATTAGATACAGTTACATGAAATAAGTATTAGAAATGGTAATCGGAATTGTAAAATGTTAAAAGAAATACAAATCGGAAATGAGATTAAATCAAAATAAGCTGAAATTATTTGATAATGGTGTGCTGAATTGAACCCTGGCACAAACGTCCGAATTAATATGATAAATAAAGGTAGAGGTGAAATGAAGATATAATAAATTAAAGGTCTTAATAAAATAAGAGAATTAAAGTTCGTCTGTAATTGCGCTACAAGTCCGCAATATATGGTCATTACGTGATTGATTAGTAGACTAAATCCTGCTGCCATTTTAGATATAACTTCGGCGGATAAAGGTCTCCTGCAGTTTATTGTGTTTATTATCACTGGCAATTAAGTTGTAAATTCAAAAGCCATATGCTAAAGAAACACCAATATAGAAGAAAACTGCAAAATGAAATAAAACAAAAAACAGCCGTCTCGAAAATTAAAAAAAAGAGTGGAATAGGGTCCGTGTATATTTGCGTCCATTCGTTTTTCATTTTGAAATATCAAAAACAAAAAACAAAAAACGAGAGTGTTTTCATTTTTTGTTTTTGACTTCTCAAAAACCAAAACGAAAAACAAAAGTGTTTTCGTTTTTCGTTTTTGATTTCTCTAAAACCAAAACCTAAAACGAAAGTGTTTTAATTTTTTGTTTTTGATTTCTCTAAAACCAAAACGGAAAACGAAAGTGTTTTCATTTTTTGTTTTTGATTTCTCTAAAACCAAAATGAAAATCTAAAGTGTTTCCGTTTTTCGTATTTGATTTCACTAAACAAGAATTTTGTATTTAATTTTAATTATTTCTCGTTTTATAATGTACAATGTTTTCCTTTCTTGTTTCACAGTCAGTGATAGTAAATAATGCCAATGTAAACACCCCGGTGTTCTTTCAACATAATGTAGACAAAATAGACCGCCTGACTTATGAATTGAACTACGGTGATAAATGAATCAAAGCCTTTCGAATTACCTTGTTTATATCTTTAATAAAAAATAAATTATTATATTTAAATATTAAACGAATCATAAATTTAAATTGTACAATACAATATTATATAAAGATGGTACAAATAAATAGATTGATTACAACATCACATTAACAAGGGAGGTTACTACTTTTTAAAACTTATAAGAAAACTACCCCGGTCGTTAAAGTATACATGCACAGTCACTGTGGTTATCAGATCTTTAATCGAAGATAATGTCGACGGATGCAGAAGACTTTATCAATCTGAACAATAAGGGTGCGTGATCTTTACTTTTAGATTTAGAAAGGTTGATCTCAGATGATTAGAATTCATGACCAAGGTCCATTATACGAACATTCAGGACGATAATGTTTTTTGCTTGATCAATTGATTGAAAAACAAATTTCCGCAATTTCACAATTCAAACCGGGATTAGCATTCAATCATTTTGCCATTCGGAGCCTACTCGGTATTAGTTTTGCTTATTTTTGAAAGCTATATGGTGACCTTAACTAGAGCCTGGGTGTGGATGGGGGTTTACGGAATAGAGAATATAGGGCAAAAAATATGAATAAATGAGACAATGGACCAAGAAATAAAAAAAAATAGAATAACGAGGTGTTAAAATATAAAGAGAACAGAATAATTGGCAAAAAGTATAATGAAATAAAGAATAGAGAAAAATGGCCTGAAACACTGATTAAAGAATAGAGAAAATCGGCATAGAATATCAAAGAATACAGAAATGAAGAACCCCGTATCCAGACCATCATCCTAGTTGATTAACCAACGTTATTTTGTCTCCAGTAGATTGTTATTGGTTATCATACGTTTTCTTTTTATTTCTATGCCTATCAATTAAGACATGAGCTTTCATAATTTGCCAGCTTATTACATTATAAAAAAAGTCTAAGCCGAACATCACTCTGGATTTTTTCTCAAGTGGACCTCAGCTACCTACCCTACCACACCATTACCGAAAAGTTAATAAAAAAAATCTACGACAATACTAGGTGCAAAGGGAAGTTGGGTAGCTGAGGTCTACCGGAGAAAAAAATCCAGGGTGTTATTCGTCTTAGTTTTTTTTTTTAAGTAGGTCCAAAGTTGGGGTCCGCGGACAACCAACCCCACCCTTACCGAAAATTTAATTAAAAAAAATCTAAGGCAAACTTTTGTCCGCAATAAGACAAAGGGAAGTTTAGTAGCTGAGGTCTACAGTAGAAAAACACAGGGTATTTTTCGGCTTAGTTTTTTTTCTAAAGTCGGTCCAAAGTTGAGGTCAGATACCCTACCCAACCCTTACCGAAAAGTTAACAAACAAAAATTCTATGGCAATACTTTTTTCCGCACTAGGTGCAAACGTAAGCTAGAGACCTAGCGCCTACTTGATCAAAATTCACAGTTTGGGTATAGCACGGATTATTTTTTAATAAATAATTTCCTTGCCCACCATACTTTGAGTACAAGAAATAAACCTTTCGTCCAATCATAAGTAAGAGAAATCCACTGTTTCAGAAGTAGAATGTTTTGTCAAAACAGTTTTGTGTGGCCAAAAAAAAGTTAAAGCACGAGTGCAACTTTTTTTTCTTCTAATGCAGAACAATTGTTACTTTTCATGAACTATTTGACAGGATGCCGAGAATATGGAAATCTATTTCACACAATAGTGCAATTTTGTCAACATTTAAATAATTTCATAATTATTTACGATTCTATATACACTCAAAAGTGTTGACTATTTGAAATGTAACGCGTGCAGCACGCTGTGTGATGTATTGAAAGCGATTTCTATTGTATTTATATAATTAATGAACAAGAAATGAAATTTTGAAATTCATTGAATAGTGTCTTTGACTGCTTAATTATATATTAAAAACTGATAATATAGTGGTTATATATTAATAAAAACATTTGAAGTACGTTTGAATCTTATGCAACATTTGGGTTTATATAAACATCTGAAAACTGGCTGCTAGCGAAGTGGCTGCTAGTGAGTGGCTGCTTGCTTGAACCTGGTCTCACAAACTCCGCATTTTCATTCACATCTTCACATTACAGGTTTCAATAAACGTTTAGTAAATTATGTCAATGTGAAGAAAATGACCCGTATTATGCCAACAACTGGTTTTATAATTAATTAGTTTATTTCCGATGCAAAGACCTTATAAGTGAATCAATATTAATACAAAAATATGTCATCTTTAATGATTCCTCATGGGGTTTTTGATTATGTGATTACTTGGCTGGTTTTTTTTTAGTGATTATTTGATTACTAGACCAAATATTTCATGCTTATTTGATTATCTAGGACTGTATTTTAGATTAATTGATTACCAAGTTTAAACAATAAATTTGTGTGTATAGCATACATATAAAATTTGGCTTGAAAGACGTTATTTTTTTTCGCCTCGCTCCGCTCGGTAAAATTGTTAAGAATTAAGTCCGAAGATTGAACGCGTTTGTCCAGTAATCTTATTAAAATTCATACAAAAAAGTTATTTAAGTATAACGAAATCAGAGATATATCTTTTAATTAGATTGGTTCGTCTAATTTAGTATTTTTATCTGAAGTAAATTTACTAACTTCTTTAATAAAGGATTTGAACAAGAATGTGTCCATAGTACATGAATGCCCCACTCGCACTATCATTTTCTATGTCCAGTGGACCGTAAATTGCGGTCAGAACTCTTGTTACTGAGTTTCAAGTTGATTGGACTTCAACTTCATCAAAAACTACTTTGACCAAAAACATTAACCTGAAGCGGAACAGACGGATGAACGGAAGAACAAACGGACGCACAGACCGAAAAACATAATGCCTATAAATGGGACATACATTCACAACATGTGCTGAAATTGAATGAAGGTCTTGTAAATCTCAATTAGACCATAACAGGCATATCCAAATAAAGTTCCCTGAAGTCACAAACAACTTCCCTCACTTGTAGATCTATTTCCACTACTTCTGCAATATTGTATTTATCAATAATAATATAAATAGAAATTGTATGCATGTAAATTAAAAACGATCAGGGTAAACTTATCAATCCTTTAAATAAACTTATTTTAAAAGGTTACCAATTGAACACTGTAAATAGATCTTTGAATATTGTTTTTATTGGAGCATAAATATTAATTTTGTTAACAGTAACTTAAAATTATACTACATATTATTGTTATACACATCAAGGTACTACAATCTGTTGATACCTATGATTTGGCATTGCACAAGGCATGTCTTTCTCTGATTGTTAATGATGTCTTTAACCTAAATCCATTGGATGTTGGATGTGTACTGATTGATATTTTAGTCTTAGATACACGATTTTTGTATTTGTTGGTATTGGCTTTAAACTAGCTGTCAGTACTGCGATTACTCTCAGATCTGTACTTTGTGTCCTTTTTTGTTTGTTAAGGATGTATAAATACCCTGCCACGTCCGGTCTGTGCTTTTGTTAGATGTTTTTTTTCTGTTTTGTATCGATTTGATATGTTAAGCCCTTTTCAACTGATTTTTATAGTTTGTTCTTATGTTGTTCTGTAACAAAACTCGTCCCGGTTAACGGGAGGGTTGAGCGCTCACTTGCATGTTTAACCCCGCCACATACTGTATGTGCCTGTCCCAAGTTAGGAGCCGGTAGTTCAATGGTTGTCGTTTGTTGATGTCTGTCATATTTGTTTTTCGTTTTATTGTGTTATAAATTAGGCCGTTTTTTCTCAACTGAACTGTTTCATATTTTTCATGTCAGAGCCTTTCATAGCCGACTATACCCTACTGGTTTTTTTCTCATTGTTGAAGGTGGCACGGTTGCCTATATATAATTGCTTACATCCACTTCATTTGAACTTTGGGGATAGTTGTCACATTGGCAATCATACCACATCTCCTTATTAAAATGTTGAAGAGGAGGGGGGGGGGGGGTGAAATTTGTATTTCTTAGGAAAGTTCCAATGTTTTCCTCCCAGGTAACCCAGTTTTAATTGGATATTTTCTCATTTTGCTGTGCCCTTGGATTTGTGTTTAAGGCCAACCAGAGCCTACTGCCTGTTGGTGGGTAGTTGAAGACCATATGGTAAGCTCTAAGTGTCTTTTTGTGTATTGTATATGGTGATTTGGTGATGTCTTCATGCCATTGTCCCATTACTTTATATAGACAGCTTATCAGTCAACCATATCTATCAAAGACGACAAATGATGGCCAAACCTCTCCTGGCCTTTTGTATAGTCAGGCGAGAAACAAGATATAAACGGACTTGGCTTGGTATAAACATGTATATTTAGTAAATTCGTATAAATTCAAGTCAAATTAATATTTCAAAACAACATAAAAATATAAAAGTGTAAAACAAATTTTTTTTTTAATAAATCTAGAAAATATTATTGTGTTTGTGTGTGGCCATGGATAAAGGCATGTTTTTCTATCTGGGTTAAAAAAAAATATTGACTTCGGGTACAAATCCCTGCCCCACCCCAGAGAATCAAAGGGTTGCTTCCTTGGGAACAATAGAGATTGAAGATGTTGAGAATGAAGATCAGGTTATAATTTTATGTTCTGTGGCGACGTTAAAGGAACACCAATCAGTCAATCGATCTTTATGACTATGGCTTCAGTTGTGTAATATTCCTTGTTGTAAAAGTTCCTTTTCTGCTTTGTGTAGACTTATTAAGACTTGGAATAGATCTACAATGACTAATGAACGGTCGTGTATGGTTTGGCAATTTTACATGCCTACCGATAATAAAATTGAGACAACAACCCGACCAAAGAGCAGACAACAGCCGATGTCCAGATATGATACGATGCTACCGGACATATAAAAAACTATCCTTTTTTCATGGAAAATTAAACTGTTACAGTATATTAAAGAATACAAAACAAGCTCTCATTTCTGTAAATACAAATAAAAAGCTGACATGGGTGAGATTAAAGCTAGAAATCCCAATCTCCCAATTCACTTAAAAAGACCATATATAGATTAAAGAAGATGTAGTATGAGTGCCAATGAGACATTTCTCCATCCAAGTCACAATTTGTAAAAGAAAAACCATTGTAGGTCAAAGTACAATCTTCAACACGGAGCCTTGGCTCACACCGAACAGCAAGCTACAAAGGGCCCCAAAATGACCAGTGCAAAACCATTCAAACGGGAAAACTATGCAACGGTATAATCTATATAATAAACAAGAAACGAGAACACTTATGAACCACATCAACAAACGGCAACTACTGAACATCAGGTTCCTGACTTAGAACAGGTGCAAACAAATGCAGCGGGTTTAAACGTTTTAATAGGTACCAAATTCACTCTTATCCGAAACAATAATGTAACATATGACCTTTAATATTGAAGGGCTAAACTTGCATTGAGCCGTGTTTAGGCCCTAAAATAGAAAATAAAGAGATGTGCATGGGACAAAATCGCACACAATACATAGAAAAAATACAAATTATCAATGAACAGGGCTTTTATTCCTGTTCTTCATCTTGAAAGTAGCTGGAGGGTCTTCAACGAGGAAAAAGAACCATTCATACCCTGAAATCAACAGCCACACACTTGGCTATGTGGACTACAATGTTTTGCTTTATCCTACACCCTGGATTTTTTCTCCAGAAGACCTCAGGTACCCAGCTTCCCTTTGCACCTAGTGCGGACAAAGGTATTGCCGTAGATTTTTTTTATTAACTTTTCGGTAATGGTGTGGTAGGGTGGGTAGCCGAGATCTACTCGAGAAAAAATCCAGAGTGATGTTCGGCTTAGTCTTTTTTTATAATGTAATAAGCAGGCAAATTATGAAAGCTCATGTCTTAATTGATAGGCATAGAAATAAAAAGAAAACGTATGAAAACCAATAACATTCTACCGGAGACAAAATAACGTTGGTTTAGGCAACTAGTATGATGGTCTGGATGCGTATTTCTTCATTTCTGTATTCTTTGATATTCTACGCCATTTTTCTCTATTCTTTAATCAGTGTTTCAGGCCATTTTTCTCTATTCTTTATCATGTTTATTTCTTTATGCTTTTTGCTAATTATTCTATTCTTTTTATATTTTAACACCTCATTTTTCTATTTTTTTTTATTTCTTGGTCCATTGTCTCTATTATTTATATTTTTTTTGCCCACTATTCTCTATTCCGTAAAACCCCATCCACACCCAGGCTCTAGTTAAGGTCACCATATAGCTTTCAAAAATAAGCAAAACTAATACCGAGTAGGCTCCGAATGGCAAAATGACTGAATGCTAATCCCGGTTTGAATTGTGAAATTGCGGAAATTTGTTTTTCAATCAACTGATCAAGCAAAACACATTATCGTCTTAAATGTTCGTATAATGGACCTTGGTAATGAATTCTAATCATCTGAGATCAACCTTTCTTAATTTAAAAGTAAAGATCACGCACCCTTATTGTTCAGATTGATAAAGTCTTTTGCATCCGTCGACATTATCTTCGATTAAAGATCTGATAACCACAGTGACTGTGCATGTATACTTTAACGACAGGGGTAGTTTTCTTATAAGTTTTTAAAAGTAGTAACCTCCCTTGTTAATGTGATGTTGTAATCAATCTATTTATTTGTACCATCTTTATATAATATTGTATTGTACAATTTAAATTTATGATTCGTTTAATATTTAAATATAATAATCTATTTTTTATTAAAGATATAAACAAGGTAATTCGAAAGACTTTGATTCATTTATCACCGTAGTTCAATTCATAAGTCAGGCGGTCTATTTTGTCTGCATTATGTTGAAAGAACACCGGGGTGTTTACATTGGCATTATTTACTATCAATGACTGTGAAACAAGAAAGGAAAACATTGTACATTATAAAACGAGAAATAATTAAAATTAAATACAAAATTCTTGTAGTGAAATCAAAAACGAAAAACGGAAACACTTTTGATTTTCATTTTGGTTTTAGAGAAATCAAAAACAAAAAATGAAAACACTTTCGTTTTCCGTTTTAGTTTTAGAGAAATCAAAAACGAAAAATGAAAACACTTTTGTTTTTCGTTTTGGTTTTTGAGAAATCAAAAACGAAAAATGAAAACACTCTCTTTTTTTGTTTTTTTGTTTTTGATATTTCAAAATGAAAAACGAATGGACGCAAATATACACGGACCGAATAGGTGGGTTTAAATTAATTACGTTTACAGTAAACTATTAATCGTGTGTAGAGAAAATTGTGAAAGTTGCAGAAGTTATATAATTGATACGACGTGTAATTAAATTAAGACATGCGTGTTGCGTTGACCTACGAATGAACGGATACTGGTATATGAGGTAAACATATTAGTATGCTTGATAACTATGAAACTAAGATTATTTGTTTCTTTTATCATGTATCAAGGAAAAAAGTAAAATAACAAATATACCGAATTCCAAGAAAAATTCAAAAACGGAAAGTCTCTTATCAAATGGAAAAATCAAGAAGTCAAACATATCAAACAAATAAAAAATTTTGAATACACACGATACTGTACGATCAGAGATAAAAGAATGTAATATATATATGTATATCTTTAAAGAGACATTCTACAAAGTTGAAAAAAAACATCGAAATTTTATTGAGCATGTTACAAGCATTTAAAATAGCTAAATTGTAAAATAATATTTCGTTATTGGCAGTCAGTGTTGGTTGAAAATTTTCAAAATAAGCGTAAAAACATCGATGGAGTCAATTTTTCATCACATTTGAATTCTCATTCATGCGAACTTTAGTTGAAACCTAAACGGTCATGTGCTAAGCTTGCCTAGCTATCGAAAAGAAAGGAATGTCAACAGTGAAAAATGAAGCAAGGAAGCTAAAAGGAAGAATCTTTCGTTGGTTGTTTTTGCCCTAAAGCAATCATTCAAATACATGTAGAACGATGCTTTACACTTTTAAATATATGACATGAGGTCAAACAGACATAGCAAGCATCGGTATCGTATTCTTGCATACTTGTATGTATGTTTATATCTATGTTGACATCAGGTTATATGACTTACGAAATTCTTTGGAGATCATATCGACGGTATAACTTATATGGCGTCTATTTTAAAATGCACAAGTTACGTTGACACACTATAACGAATCATACATTGTAGATTGTTTCCATTTCTCATTTGAATTCGACTGCTTATGCCCCTTTCAAAAACTATTTCACAAATATAGACTTGATATATTTATCTAAGGATTAACCTTATCTTATCTTCTTAACATCAAAGAGTAATACTGTTCAGGGAATCACATGTATGTATCTAGTAAAATGTTGACATGTAACTCATATACAAAATCATATCATAAATTAAGATAACATTTTTACTCATTAAATTTCTTTCCTAATGATTTCAGGTTGATAAGACAGGAAAGGTAAGTTGTGATTTATTTAATGTAAAGCTTTATTTGAAGACATTAACTATGATTCTGGAACTGACTTTAAGATAAACCACTGGCGTCTGTATTCTATTTTAAGAATACTATCGAGGATATTTTTAAGTGTTATTTGATACAATATTGTGTAATCAAAATACATAATTTATGCATCGTTTCTATCTATCTAAAGTCGTTCTCTGCGATATAACAATAAAACGTTGCTATATCGTACCCCAGCACCACTAATCCTTAGATTACCAAGTGCTTCAAAAATCTATTTAGTCAAAAAAGATGAAACCAATTGACCATGACCATGTCCATCGTAAGGTGCCCAAGCCCGATGTGTCACTTTTGTTCGATGAAACACTGTTATATGCATAAAGGCCCCAAATATTTTGAAAAACCGTTGTCAATGGTGACACTTTTTTATGAACATAGCAGGTAAAATCTGACGCCTAGTACTTAGTCAGTTTTGACAAAAAAGAAACGTACAACATAGTCCCATGCAGAAATGATTAATGCAGTCGAACATGCATATCCGACGATGATTAATGACAACATACCATAATATTGCCTCTCCTCATATATATGTTGGGACTTCCAAAAAAGTAGTTGAAAATAACGAATTTATATTCAATAATAAATTTTACAAAACTACAATTGGAGTTTGATATAAACTATCTCCTGAACGTATCGATCTGAAAGTTTATGAAGTCTTGCATACAAGTAGCTTAGGTTGAGAAACGAAGGCTTCTTTATTTACAATTGAGGTAGCAGAATTGATAAGAATGCAGAAAATCATCATGCTTTATTGAAATATGGATACTAGAAATCGGAAACTATACTGCAATTTCTAGATATATAAGTATTGAAAGGCCAAAGAAACATGCTCCAACGACCTCACCACGTTCCATAAGGAAAATGATAAATATCAGTTATTAGAAAGGTCCTCATGCTATTCATCATCTACTTTCAAAGGCTTAAATAAAAGTTAACTGCTTCGGTTAAAAAGATGTAGAAGCGATCCAGTACATGTGCATACATCACAGGAGTTAATTCTAATCGCTTAAGTAATATAAGCAATGAACAAAGTGAAATTTAAACAATTACATGTGTTATGCAGGATGTGACAGTAAAACAAAGAAAATACACATTGATTGTAAGACCCAAATATGTGGTACAGTAGCCTCCTTTTGTATTCTTCAAAGTGTTCTGGAGACATCTAACACTTTTCAAATGGAATAAATTTAAAGATGACGAGGAGGCCAGACCCATGTCCGCTTTTCGCAGGCATAAAAACACAGTAACCTCTACAAGTCTTGTAAAGTAACATTTTGTAAATTGTGAAAAAAGATTTGATACATATTCATTAATGTTATAAATTATATTTACAGAATAAATGAATATAACTAGTATTTTAGAAAGGTAAAGATTAAACTGATCACTAGGTGTCGTGTCCCGTATAGATATTACACTATATGTTTGGTTTATAAGTGTCGCTATTGGCCCCTAATCATGCTAATTATGGACATGGTCGTGATTAATACATTTTTTGTCGAAATCCGGATATGATGTACTAATATGTGCACGTTTTGCTTGCGGTATATAATCTTTTCTGTAAGTTTATTGTTTTCTTTTTGGTAATAAATTAAAAATTAAGATCCATTTTGTTACGTCTGGTGATCCGTTTATTTGGCAATCGTCAATTGCAGTCAGCAGGTTTTAAAGACACCCGTTGTTCGACCTGCTAGTCAAATGCGTTTTGTTAAAATGTACCTTTTCACTTGTTTGGTCTATAGGAAAATATTGTTTGTGCTGTATGTAGATCCTTCTACCAAGACATTTGTTTTACATGAATAGTATAAAAAATTACGGATTTTATCCAACGCAATCATATGCTTGAACGTTGTTTCAATTTTGGACTTGTTTATATTGTTTCGTTCGGGCTCACTACAAACTGCTCAAGGTCTGAAACGACCATGTTCTGTGCTCGACCAGTAAAGTCGAGCACTGATTTTACTTGATAAGACTCGACATTATCTCGACAGTACTTAACTGTATTCGACTGTTCTCGACTTTTGTCTCGATTTTACTTAATAAGTCTGATCCAGTATTTGATAATCTTGGTGTAGTCTGAAATGGTCTCGACAAAGCTCGACCAATCTCGACCTGTCTCGACCAGTCTTGACTCAGTCATGATCAGTCTCGACCTGTCTCGACCAATCTCGACCTGTCTCGACCAGTCTCGACTTGTCTCGACCAGTCTCGACCTATCTCGACCAGTCTTGACCTTCAAATTTAGTCTTGACTGGTCTGAATCAGCCCATCTAACTCAATTATATATTGATCTTACAAAATTCGAGGTTATTTGGTAGTTTAATTAATAGGTAAAAAAAGCAAGAATTTTCAGTTTTGATTAAACTCAGATAGTCATCTTTAATTACTTCTATAACTTTTTCAAATCAACTTGGATTTTTATAAAACTCTACAGCTATCTCAATTATACATTGATCTTACCGAATGCCAAATTGTTTGGTAGTTTGGTTTATTTCTGTCAAATTTAAGGATTTAATTAAAAGGTAAAAAAAACTAGAATGTTCAGTTCGGAATGAATTAAGATAGTCACCTTTAAATTTTTTTATTACTTTTTCAAATTAACTTGGATTTTCATAAAACTATACTGAATTTACTGAATCCCAGGTTGTTATATAGTTTGGTGTATTGCTGTCAAATTTAAGGATTTAATAAATCAAGGAAAAAAAAGCTAGAATTTTCAGTTCGGACTAAATTCAGATAGTCATCTTTAAATTTTTTTAAATATTTCAAAGCAACTTGGATTTTCATCAAAATCTACAGCTATCTCCTTTATATATTTATCGTACAAAATACCAGGTTGGTTGGTAATTTGGTTTATCGTTTCAAATTTGAATATTTAAATTATAGGTATCTATCTTAATTTAGTCAAAACTGAAAATTTTAGCTTTTTTTATACCTATTAACTAAGTCCTTAAATTTGACAGCAAAACACCAAAATACAAAACAACCTGGCATTCTGTAAAATAAATATATTATAAAGGTAGCTGAAAAGTTTGATGAATATCCAAGCTGATTTGAAAAAGTTATAAAATTTAAAAAATGATACCTTTGTTTTGTTTAACCAAGAATTTAATATAATCATGATAATAGAACTTTCATAGCAATCTTTATTTACCTTTTAAAAAAGGAAATGTGTTCCAAAGTTACAGTAAAAATTTATTTCAATTAAATTTAAATAATTTTTGTCAAAATTAAAGACATGGCATACAAGAAGCACTTTAATAAGGTTTAATTACATCAGTACATGTGTGTTTTACAGATAAAAAGAAAGCCCTATTTTTCTTAAACTCGTGTATTACTTATCTAGTGAATTCAAAAGGCCCTGCGATTTAAGTTAAACAGGATGTTGTAATTTTGAATGAATGTTATTTAGAATTTAATACTCCCTGACCAGGTGTGATCTTTTTAATGAGTTTACCCCAAGCAGGAGGTATTACTTTATACTTCACCACTAATCAGAAGAACAATTTTATTAATTTCTTTAGTTTTTTATCCCTTTTTGATATATATTATATATACTATATCCCAAATTATAATAATAAATATATTTCTAAGATAAGGTTAAACAATTTTAGTGATTTTGTTGGCTGTTATTACCTCATTAAAAAGATAATTATATAACTATTGTATGTAACCATGAAAGCTATGTAGTTTGTTTTTTTAGGAATTTAGGAAAATTAAGTTTAAAAAAAAAACACATGCCAAAAAGAAGCACCTTAATAAGATTTAAATACCCTCAGTAAAGGTGTGGTTTTTAGGTAAAATAATTTTTTTTTTAAACAAAACTCTAAAACTTTTAAATTAATATAATTTAATTATTATATAAGATAATTGGATTTAACTATCTCTATTTGATAAATCTGAGAATCATGTAAGGATGTAATAATCTGTTTTTATATATATCTTTATTTTATTGTGGCTGTTGTCATGTCGGTTAAAAAGAAATTTATTTTAACAGTTAAAATTTTTAGTTCGGACTGAATTCTGATAGTCACCTTTACATTTTTTTATAACTTTTTCAAACTTTTCAGCTATCTTTATTATATATTTATCTTAAAGAATGCCAGGTTGTTTTGCATTTTGATGTATTGCTGTCAAATTTAAGGATTTAGTTAATAGGTATAAAAAAGCTAAAATTTTCAGTTTTGACTGAATTCAGATAGATACCTATAATTTAAATATTTAAATTTGACAGCAATAAACCAAATTACCAAATAACCTGGTATTTGTAAGATAAATATATAATGGAGACATAGCTGTAGATTTTGATGAAAATCCAAGTTGCTTGGAAGTAGTTATAAAAAAATTTAAAGAAAACTATCTGAATTTAGTCCGAACTGAAAATTCTAGCTTTTTTTACCTTGCTTTATTAAATCCTTAAATTTGACAGCAATATACCAAACAACATAACAACCTGGGATTCAGTAAGATCAATATATAACTGAGATAGCTGTATAGTTTTATGAAAATCCAAGTTAATTTGAAAAAGTAATAAACAAATTTAAAGGTGACTATCAGAATTTAGTCCGAACTGAAAATTCTAGCCTATTTAAAATTACTTATCAATTAAATTCTTAAATTTTACAGCAATTAACCAAAGTACCAAACAAATCAGCATTCTCTAAGATCAATATATAACTGAGATAGCGGTATAGTTTGATGAAAATCCAAGTTGATTTGAAAAAGTTATAAACACATTTTAAGATGATTATTTGAATTTAGTCCGAACTGCAATTCTATTTTTTTTTTACCTTTTAATTAAATCCTTAAATTTAACAGCAATAAACCAAACTACCAAATAATTTGGCATTCTGAAAGATCAATGTATAATTGATATAGCTGTAGAGTTTTATGAAAATCCAAGTTGATTTGAAATAGTTATAGAAATAATTAAAGATGACTATCTGAGTTTAATCAAAACTAAAATTCTTTACTTTTTTTACCTATTAATTAAATCCTTTAATTTGACAGCAATGAACCAAACTACCAAGTAACCTGGAATTTTGTAAGATCAATATATAATTAATTTAGATGGGCTGATTCAGACCAGTCAAGACTAAATTTGAAGGTCAAGACTGGTCGAGACAGGTCAAGACTGGTCCAGACAGGTAGATACTGGTCGAGACAGGTGGAGACTGGTCGAGACAGGTCGAGACTGGTCGAGACTGAGTCAAGATTGGTCGAGAGAGGTCGAGATTGGTCGAACCGTTGTCGAGACCATTTCAGACTACACCAAGATTATCAAATACTGAATCAGACTTATTAAGTAAAGGCGAGACCAAAGTCGAGTACAGTTAAGTACTGTCGAGATAATGTCGAGTCTTATCAAGTTAAATCAGTGCTCGACTTTACTGGTCGAGCACAAAATATGGTCTTTTCAGACTCTGAGCAGATTGTAGTGGCTTGTATTATATTTGCCTTCGGGTTTATATGATCCGTTTATCCTATTTCGACTCTTCAAAAATGAAGATTCTATCCTCAATGGAGGTGAATTATATGGCCTTCCAAATACCGCTTCGACTCCGAACACCAATGAAGAGGCATTCATTGTCGAAATCCGGATATGGTGTTCTAATGTTGGCAACTTTTGTTTGAGGTATTTCATCTTTTCCGCAAGTTTATTGTTTTCTGTTTGGTATTACATTTAATAATTAAGATCCATTTTGTTACATCTAGTGATCCGTTATATGGCAATCGCCAATGGCGGTTAGTAGGGTTTAAGCACATCCGTTGTTATATATATATTCATAAAAACACAAAAATCAGGTAAGTAGATAATAAAATATTAGTAACATTGTTCTAACGTTTTCATCCTTCACGGAACTTATTAAGATATGTAACAAGTAACGTTACCACGGGGTAGTGTGACGTTACTGTACGTTATTGTTGTGCATAAATTGCGTACGTCCTTTACGCATTTAGCTTTGCTTTAAATGTCTTAATAAAGCGCTTCTCCAGAACTTTTCTATATTTCTCATCATCGCGACGACATTTGTAGAACGGGAAAATTTTAAATTTTCCATTGGCACATATGTCTAAGTGTTCACTTAGAGGAATTTGCCGTAAGTTTGTGTGGCGGATTTGTTGTTTGTGGACACGTACTCTTCCACTTAGTTTCCCTGTTTGTCCGATGTAATTTTCTTTACAAGTTGGGCATGTTATACAATAAATTAAATTTCTGGATTTGCAAGTCATGTCTGCATTTACATGAAATATTTGTCCACTTGTAAATGTTTTTGATACACCCGTTTCCAGATAGTTATAGTAATCTCTACTGCAAATTCCACATCTTGGATCTCTACATGTTTTCACAGAAAAAATTTCAATTTTCGATTGAAATTTTGCTCTTGTAAGAATTCTTTTTAAGTTCCTTGGTTGTCTCTTACTATTGATAATAGAGTTCTCTGGAATAATTTTCCTCATCCTCTCGCTTTCCATTAAAAAGGGTAAATTTGTTTTGATGTCGTTATACACATTGGTGATCCACGGATCATGGTATTAACGAACGGAATTATGTTTGTTTCTGTTTTTTGTTTCGTTGTTCTCCGTTGAGTCATACTGAGTTCTTTACCTTTTTTTTTGCACCAGCCTCGATTAGGCTTAACAAGTACTTTTGAAGCAGTAGGTGCGACTTCAATTCATTTAGCCTAGTTTCTCGTAGATCTTTGTCTGTGACTGTTGCACAGATTCGTCGGTCCATACAGAAAGGGATATTCCGTTTTGTGTGCGTTGGATGGCAAGAGTGGAAATTTAAGTACTGATGAGTATCTGTCTTTTTATAAAATATGTCAGTGATAACTTGATTACGGATGATATTTATTGTGATATCTAAGAATGGTAACTCTTTTTCGCTTTTTTCCACTGTAAATTGGATAAATGGATTTAGGGAATTCAGAATCTGGTGGAATAAAAGAAGTTCATTCATAGATTTTGTCCATAAAATGAAGCAGTCGTCTGAAATCTTTTTTCTATTACGTACTCCTTAAAATCCTGGTCAAAAGTTTCACCTACTTTGATGTTCCTTATTTCCTCTAAATAGCCCATGACAAGATTGGCATATGAAGGAGCAACTTTTGTGCCCATAGCAGTTCCCTTTATTTGTCGATATTTTTTTCCATCGAAGTTAAATGTATTTTTATTCTAATATAATTTTTAGAGCTTTGATGATGAATTCTGTCTTAAATCGAGTATCAATCAAATCTCTTTCTTTTTCGATCCAGTGTTTGACTGCTTTAATGCCTTAATCATGTGGTATATTTGTGTATAAGCTTGTTACGTCAAAGGTGGTTAAGATTGTACCCTTTGGTACAGTACTTGGTATAAAATTTAAGAAATCTATATCGTCATTGACATAACTCGGAAGCTTCGGACAGAGAGGTTTAAGTAGTAAATCAATTAAATGGCTCAATCTATGAGTAGGCGATTGTGGTCCCGCAACTATTGGGCGGAGTTTTAAATCAGTCGGTTAACATACTTTGATATATTCCCTGTTTTGTTCTAAGACTCCTTTTTGTATTTCTTTACTTTTATGAATTTTGGGTAATCCATAGAAACTACTTTCTTGAATTTTAAAGTTGCACAGGTAATCTTTTTCCTTTGAGGTAAATGAATCAGAATATTTTTTAATCAACTGTTTTATTTTTCTCATAATTGTATTATCCATATTCCTTTGTTCCTCCTTGTAAAATTCCGTGTCCTTTAATTGTTCAAGTACTTTATCCTTGTAATATTCTTTGTTCATAATTACCACTGCGTCACCTTTCTCAGCTTTTTAAATTATTATAGAATGATTTTCTTTTAATTTTCGCAATTCTTTCTTTTCCTTAATTGATAGATTTTCTTTAGTTTTGTGTTCTGAAATTATATATTTAGAAATAGTGTTGACAAAGAGTTCTAAATTTTCATCTCTATCTTTTGGAGTAGTGAAATCAGATTTATTCCTTGCAATAGATTTTTCGCCTTTATTATCAGATCCAAAATATTCCCGAAGTCGTAGTCGACGGTTGAATTTTTGTATATCCGTTTGCAATTCGGTTAAATTTGGTTTCGGTGTAGGTGTAAATTCAAATCCTTTCAATAATAAAGTAATTTCGTTATCATCCAATTTATTGTCAGATAAATTTATAATTTTCGGGTCAATTTTCTCGCCGTTTAAATCGCTTTGTTTGTTGATTTAGCTCTCGGTTGTAGAAACGGTTCCCTAAAAAGTGCTGAGTCGGAATTTCTTCATTTTTTATATAGTTTGTACCTTGGTATCCGTGATCCGACCTCGTATTTTGTCTTCCTCAGCTCCTTCCCCTGTCGTATCCTCTTCCTCGGCCGCGTCCTCGTCCTCGACCTCGAACAGTTGTCCATTCGAATCGATCTTGTTCGTTGGTGGGGTTTATTGTTTGAGGATTGGTAAATCGAGAATCAGGATATTTTCTATTTCGGATCAGTCTGTTATTCTGTCTATTACGGACTGAATTAGCAGTCTGCATCCGCATATGTGATCTGGCGGTTTCTTGAGCCAACTCGGGATTTAGTTCAATATTGAGTTGTTTGCGGAGAGGTATTCATCTGTTCTTCCTTAGAAAATATTGGTTTTTCTTGTATCTTTTTTCTAGGTTTGGCCTTCAACATGGAGTTGTTTCTGTATTCTTTTTCGTAGTTATTAAACCACTCCTTTTGTTTTTCCCAAAGTTTATGAGATTTTCTTCCTCTCTCGTAGTGTCTTGTTACCATAGTTCTTTAAGTTTTATTTCCATTTGGCCCGAATTTCGTTCTGAGATTCCCGTAAACATTGCTTCGTCGATCAAATTGTAGTTTCCTCATATCGCGACTGTCTTGCTTGTAGAAGGGAAATCTCTGCAATAGTCACAGACAAAGATCTCCGAGAAACTAGGCTAAATGAATTGAAGTCGTACCTACTTCATCAAAAGAAACCGGTTAAGCCTAATCGAGGCTGGTGCAAAAAAAGCTAAAGAACTCAGTATAACTCAACTTAGAACACCGAAACAAAAAACAGAAACAAACATAATTCCGTTCGTTAATACGCATGTTCCGGGGATCACCAATGTGTATAACGCCATCAAAACGAATTTACCCTTTTTAATGGAAAGCGAGAGGATGAGGAAAAGGAACTTAAAAAGAATTCTTACAAGAGCAAAATTTCAATCGAAAATTGATATTTTTGTAGAGATCCAAGATGTGGAATTTGCAGTAGAGATAACTATAACTATCTGGAAACGGGTGTATCAAAAACATTTACAAGTGGACAAATATTTCATGTAAATGCAGACATGACTTGCAAATCCAGAAATTTAATTTATTGTATAACATGCCCAACCTGTAAAGAAAATTACATCGGACAAACAGGGAAACTAAGTGGAAGAGTACGTGTCCACAAACAACAAATCCGCCACACAAACTTACGGCAAATTCCACTAAGTGAACACTTACACATGATGAGAAATATAGAAAAGTTTTGGAGAAGCGCTTTATTAAGACATTTAAAGCAAAATGCGTAAAGGAAGTACGCAATTTATGCACAACAATAACGTAAAGTCACACTACTTAGTTACATATCTTGATAAATCCCGTAAAGGATGAAAACGTAAGAACAATGTTACTAATATTTTATTATCTACTTACCTGATTTTTGTATTTTTATGAATATACAAATCTGTACACGACTTATTTTTAACATTTATTAATATATATAGTAATGTATCAACCACGTAATACATTGTGAAGCTTTTTTTGCTTGTTCGCTGCGTTTACTTGCTTAAAAGGTTCACATTGTGGCTTGCGGCTGATAATTATCAATATCAATGTGTGCAAAATACGATAATCTATGCTTATCACTAATGAGTAATAGCAACATGTACATGATGATGGCATTGGACATGAACGATTCATATTGAAGTCTGGATGATATTGGTAGATAAAGATAACGTTATCAATAGTAGAATATCCTTTTTATGATTTCAGAGAGAAGAGAATGTAAGTATTGATATTGATATAAAGAAACGGTGAATATGCTGTCATTCATTATGAATTTGTAACTCATTCTAAGGTAGACCAATCGTGTCCACAAAAAAATAAAAAAATAAAAATAAATAAATAAATTCTTCTCAAATATTGCATTTCTTTAAAATAGTTTAAATGGCAATATTGGAAACAAGAGAAAGTGATATCTTTCTTATCTGCAATCCAGGAAAATATTGTTCAATAACACTTTTATTAATTTTCTTTTTCTGAAGTACAATGTATATAACGTGTACTAAATACCGCACCCTTTCCATCTAGTATAAAGCTACGATGTATTTGCTCTCATAGATTATGGTTTTGTAGCTGAATTTAATATTGAACACTTCTGTCTTAAAAATACAAAGAAATCAGGCATTTCTATATTAGAAAAACATTAATGTTCTCATACATTACGTCATTGAACCTATGTTTAAACGCTTATACCGAAATTTATCGACAGTAATATCTTTGAAATCGTGAAACCTATAGAATAGTGTAAAATATGATATTTTGTATAACATTGTATTTATGAAAACACGTAATTTATTTGACATAACATATCTTTTTTTTTATCTTTATATCACTTATATAGTTAAAGCAACATTGCTTGTAATATTCCGTTAAAACGTCATAATAATTATCATTATATCAAATAGAAACATCGTCTATCTCGATTGATCAAAATTACAGGAACGTTTAATTGTTTAAGTCAAAGTTAGTTTCACAATTGATATCAAAACAATATCATATAAGTTCTTGGTAATAATATTCTAGACATTTACTTTTAAGAAATCTGTGTATAGTTTTTTTACATTTCAATGTTGTTGATATAAAAATTGTAGAACAGAAGCACAGTTTTTATCGCATGTTTCTAACGATGAGCGCCTTGGAAACGACCGCTTTTAGGTGTCTTGTCGAAAAATGTTTTGACGACATTGGAAAGCGGGCGTGTCTGAGAGTACCTTTCCCCGATGTCAACAAGCGATGCAAATCTTCACACAAAAATGTGTTTGATAATTTTTGACATAAAAGTTTAAAAGTGCAGATATATACATGATATAAGCATAACAATTAAAAAAAAAAAGAAAATATATATTGACATGTTGTTGTTGTACGACTGTCAATGACGCAATGTCTAACCGTAAAAAAAGGACAGCGATGTAAACAACTGCATGTCAAAACAAGTAGGACCGAAATATAATATGCTATAAAGGCATCGGGGTTCATCTGCACGCTATCCGTTTTGCGTAGTATTACATTTTGTCACTGTCATCAATCTTTTTTTTTTTGTAATTGAAATATCTCCATTTTTAAGTATTGTCAGGATTTTATTCCGGAGTATCTGAAATATTTTCTCACTACAAAATTTTGGTAATATTGAAGTATTTTTTTATTTTCCAAAATCAGTTTTGAACAAAACAATTTTGAAGCAAAGACTATGTACTTGACAGTCACATCTAACATTTAAATTTACAGATTTACAAATGTATATACTTTATCAAATCCTGGTCACGATAACAACACTTTAAAACAAACACTGTCTTCTTACTGGAAGTTTGTTTGTATTTGGTAAAGAAACAGGTTATCTCACAAATTCTCTCATATCATAATTCCATGATTTCTGAAACTCCAGTCCATAAAACCTCGGGCCAATGTTTTCTCATGTTTCTATTAATGATATTTTCTTTTACTTGTTTTGCTATTTGTTATTAGTTATATTGTTACTACAAAATATCTATGAATGGAAGTCTTTTTACGTTCAAAATTTTTTATATTGAACTAATATCTATGAAAGATCAATAATGTAAATCGATAGTTCTGGTCAGAATGAGAAACTTTGTTCTTAGAAAATAAAATAAATTTGTAATTGTCATTTTTAAGAAAATAACAGTTGTGTCATACAATTAATTGCCCTTTTCATTCACTGGAATGGCAACATCTGAGACTGAGCGAGAACACTCAGTATCTGAAAGATACGGATAAACGGATAAATGAAAAAGGCTATACAAATTTAAAATTGTTATAAGAAAAGGTTAAAAAAATACCAAAGTAATGATTTTTTTTTTCATTATATAATTTTTACTTCGTTTATTATTGAGATCTATTTGTGCAGTTCGAAATTTTTTTCTTACTGCCTCCTTATCTCATACACATCTGACAGTATTCATGGTATGCATACTACCTTTCTTGATAACTTCAAACTGTTTCTAAAATATAAAAAAAAATCATGTATATAATATTAACCCTCATACACGTGTAATTGGAACTTATAAATCCTAAGTATAAACTTGTATTACTCTGGGGGTCTTTTTAACTGGAATAGATGTCCCATGTCTAATCACATATACAGGCGTATACTGTGAGAAAGAGGTAGAGGGGGTTTCATTGACTTGTAAAAAATAAACAGTCCTTGTGATAATGTGCCTTTCATGAATATATATAAGTCTTCAATTCTCATTTGTACAAAAAAAATCACTTATGTGTAAGTTAGTTATATAGACCTATTACACAATTCAATACTGCACAATATCTAGACTCTGGAGACATCCCCGAGTGTCTAAAAACTGTATTACTGGTAAAATTGAACAACAAATACTTAAGTTATACCTTGATATTTATAGTTTCCCTTACAGGCTTAACATGTTTCAAATACCAACATGTCTTTATCATAACTTTTTGAGAGACAATTTTGATAAAACAATTTGGTAAAGCAAATTTTTTCTATATTTCCAAGCAAAGCAGCTGAAATAGATTCAATTCAACAATCATAACAGTATTATGTGATTATAATTGTTAAAGTCCCAAACGTATTTGTTGTTTGGCTTGAGGAAACTTTTTATTTTGCCGCAATATCAAATGACTTAATTTAAATTTAAAATGTTTTTAAGTAGTGTCAGATGTGCAATATGAGATCATATGATGTAGACATGGGCTCAATTTCGAAAGTAAAGTATAGTTGACTAGATGTAGAATATGGAACGCCAACACTGTCTTGTTATGACAATTTTCATTATATGATGTGCATTTACCTTTATATGATGTGCACTTGTCATTATATGATGTGCAAACACCTTAACATGATGTGCAAATGTCCTTATGTTATGTGCAAATATCCTTTTATGATGTGCAAATATCCTTATATGATGTGCAAACATCCTTATATGATGTGCAAACATACTTATATGATGTGCACATATACTTATATGATGTGCAAATATACTTATATGATGTGCATATATACTTATATGATGAGCAAATATACTTATATGATGTGCAAATGTACTTATATGATGTGCGAACATTCTTATATGATGTGCAGATATACTTATATGATGTGCAAATATACTTATATGATGTGCACATATCATTATATGATGTGCAGTTTCCCTTATATTATGTGCAAACATCTTTATATGATGTGGTTGTGTCATTATATTATGTGCTTGTAATCTCATATGATGTGGTTGTGTCATTATACTATGTGCTTGTAATCTTATATGATGTGGTTTAGTTTACTTCATTATATGATGTCGAAACGTTATTATATGTTGTGCTTTCATCGTTGTTATGGCAATAAACATGATTACGATTGGAATGATTACTGTCTACGTCATAACTGATTTCGATCTGCTTCTGTGGAGTAACTATTGATCCGGCTCAATCTGTAGCTATCGTTTGGAAAATGGTTGAGAGATTAAGTTAACCTTGGCATGTTTGTACCTCGGTTTAAGATGTAATAAAATGCTTCGCTGAGCGCAGCTGGATACGACCGCAGAGGTCCAACCAAGTACAGTTGGGGCAAAAATGAACACAATATTTACGCTTGATACAGGTCTGAATTTGGATTGTAATTAAATATTTGACACATAATAGGTTTCTGACACAGAATAACTGTAGTCAAAGAACTTAAAATTGGTTATATGATTTGAATTTATATTCAATTTTTAGCTTTTGCGCAATACACTATGCTGTTGCGAATTGACCCACCCCCCCCCCCCCCCCAAAAAAAAAAATTACCCCCTATTTTTTTAGTTTTGTGCAATACACTATGCTGTTGCGTATTGACCCCCCTCCCCCAAAAAAATAATTTTTTTTACCCCCCTCCCACTTTTTTGAAAAAAAAATATTTGAAGAAATATTCTTTTTTATTTCTGAAATCTGAAATGAGAAAAATTTGCCTCCGTTCCCCAATTTTTGTTCACCTCCCCCCTCCTTTTTTCAAATAAAAAAAAAAAATTCTTTCCCTCAAGATATGGTCAAAATCTCAATTCAAATTTCTAATGGAGTTTGCAACCATAATTGCCAATTTAAATACATTATAAAAGTCTTAAAATAGGAAATGACATACATAATCATGGCTAAAATTAATATTCCTTTAATAGTAACTTATTAAAATAAATTGACAGCTAATTACCTCAAGACAATACAACATTTCTTTATACATAATTTAAAAGCAGTGTAAGGGAGGTAAATCCAAACAAACACAACATTGTTCTTTAAATGCGATATTTACCAGGACAGAAAGTAAAATGAAGTGTTGTCAGATCCTTGTAACCAAAGCTTAGACAGATGATCTGTACATTATATATTAATCAAATTTGTTAGACACCGACTCTAGTGTGGACATATATTTCCTTGTTCGACTTTAATAAAAAAAATAACATGGTTATTCTTTTTTAAATTTAATTATTGTTTTTTTCTTCCTCATTTTAAATGTAAAAAAACTATTTCGCTTCCCTTCGGAAATAAATAAAATCTCTTTCAACGAATTGGGAATCAAACATTAACATGTTCGCCTCGAGTGTAGGAGGTCGTGGGTTCGAACTCCGGCCGGGTCAAAACCAAAGACTTTTAAATTGATATTTGCTGCTTCCCTGCTAAGCACGCGAAATTAAGGAATAAGAGCAAAGGCTTGTCGGCTCGGAATCAGAATAATATGTCCGGATAAGATGACATGTCTTCCTTTGGACTGTTACCTTGTGAACTGGCATGTTAAAAATCCTGCTCAGGGTGTCGTTCTAGTACAAAGCAGGGTTAATATTCATACCACATTAACATGTTCTCGTACAAATATGCATACGCTGGACGTCAAGCATCGATCCATAATCATCTTTATCGCACCGCGGGTAAATTATCACGTTTTGATTGGTTTAAAGCCGTCACGTGGTGCCCCCCTTTGGATCCGTAGGGGGTTAGTAAATTTCATAGGGGATTCATGACGTCACGTCTACTGGTAATGGTGACGTCATCTATTAATGTTGTTGTGTTTCATTGTTTATTTTTCAACAAAACGCAGCAGAAAAAGTCCAGCGAGCGATAAATTCGTTATACGGTTAACTACTGACCCCTACGGACCATAGAGGGTGAATAAAATCCATAGGGGATTCGGCCTCCGGCCTCAACCCCTATCGATTTTTACCAACCCTCTTTGGATCCGTATGGGGTCAGTAGCGAACCATATACCTATTAATAGTTGAAGCTGTGAAATATATGCACGAAAACATGATGAAAAGCTGCACGCAAATGTAATGCATCGAGTTGAAGTTCATTCCATATCTCCTTTAATCCATTTCGGATGAAAGGGAAGAGCGCTCGGTGGTCGAGTAGTGTAAGTTGTCGAACTACTGTATCACTAGCCTGTCAACACTTATGTTGTAAGTTCGAATTCCACACGTGGCAGATAAGCTCGGCTCCAATCTTAATTGACCAGATTTGTTAGTGTCCCTACCGAAGGTCGGGGGGTCTCTCCTGGCACTTCGGCTTCCTCCACCAACATTAACGTACTCACCGCCACGAAATAGCATGATAGTGTTGAAATAGGCGTTAAATTACAATCAATCGACAAATTAATCAATCAATCATCCATACCGGTATAAATATGGCCTCTGAATCGATATCTTTATTCTCATAAAGTCAATGTATGACATCAGTACAGAGATGACAATAATAACTATTTACAATATATACAAAACAAGAGAGAAAGGTTTCAAACGTCCCTAGCAAGGAGGACACACGCACGTGTTTATATTTTTTTTTATAAATGAACAAAGCTTCTTCGGGACTGGTTTTCGAGTACTCGACATAAGTTCAGAGAATTTAACTACATCATGTCGTTGTATAAAATAGGAGGATAAATGCTCTTTACGTTTTTGGTCGAAAATAGTACACATACATTCAAAAATATAGTGATATTCGTCTCCAATTTGTCGATTGTTACATTGATGGCAAAAATGATTTTATCTTAATACTTTTTGCCACCTTCATTTTCAATCGGCAATTTGTTATTAGTCGTTCGAAATCGACAGAAAACAACGTCATGTTTAAAGTTCAAAATATTAAAAAATTCCTTAAATTCCAGGTTTTTCTTAAAAACATTGTAGTTAATAGCTTTTGACGAATTTTGGATTAGCGAATTACAATTTTGAAAAAAAACTGGTCTAACAATCTGCTTTATATCAGTTACTAGTTCACCATATAATTTGGTTTTGAGGATTTCAGATTTAAAAGTAATTTACAGAATTTTAAATGTATCTTTTCTAATATATAATTATTACTAAAACCTCATACTTCGCACCCATACAACAGAATGGGCTTGATAATTGTGTCAAAAAGATCAAGTTGACATTTTACAGAAAGCTGATACATCCTTTCCATTCTCAGGTTTTCGTACATGGCTTTTAAGGCTTTATCGGATACTTTTTTTTTGTCGTATTAAAATTTCCCTTTTTAGTAAAAAGAATTCTCAAATAGTTATATTGTTTTACTATCTCAATGTTAGTGTTATTGTAAGAAAATCGGAGTTTTTTTGGCAAACGTCAAAAACAAAACACTAAGGCTTTGATTTTGTCAACGTTTACTTTTAAGTTCCAAGCCTTACAATAATCATGGAAGGCATTGAGTTGAGTCTACAGGTCTTGTGCTGTTTCGGCCAACAATACCGTGTCATCTGCCTACAATATAATAAAAAATTGAGATATGTTTCTAATTCTCTTTCCAGATCTTCTGGTATAGTTCTGCTAAGTCCTGTAATATTTTTACTCACTTACTCGCGGTACAATTGGGCAATTGTTGAAACAAAGAGTGTAGACACAGTAAGGATTTGAACACACTTAATGCATTTAATTCTATTTCTTTAACGAGACGAAAACGAGGAACATAATGCTAAAGACGGGCGTCACCCCATTCATATCGGTTGGAAAATAAAAATATTAAAAACCCTTAATTGGAAAAATGTGGCAAAGTGTGATTTTCAGTGTCTTTTTACCCTTTTAACTCAATAACCGTATGAGCTATATAAAATCCGTTGACATTACCGAAAAGGATCAACATGAGTTACACAATGGAAAAAATCCCATCTAATCGGATGAAAAACTAAATCTGTAGCACCTCATCAGGAATCAACCCCCCGTATCTCAGAAACCGTTTCACCACTCCAAATCTGTTGACATACTCAAGTTGCAGAATCTTATTAGCAATTAAAAAAACTCCATTTAAATAAGTTGAAAATAAACAATCTGTTTATGCAAATATGTGAACATTACCCAACCTGGCCATTTCGCATTTCGCGGGTAGCAAGTCGACTCGGCATGCGGTCTTTTTAAAAAAAAAAATGGCGTTTTCTGTAGAAAAAAGATTATTTCAAAGACAAATTTAGGAAGTACAAAACACTACATGTATACGTCATATCACAAATGTTTCCGACTTTGTATGGTTTTAGAGGAGTTGCGGCTCAATGAAATCGGTCTCTTCCTTTAGTAGTATAGATTATATGATATATTAAATTTAATATCACTGTACATATTCAATACTACATTATACATCATTTATATTATTCAATAACATTTTATAAAAACAAACCATCTCGCCATATTATGCCAGAGTAGATATTTGTATAGCTATTGTTATGCAATATTTTGAAAACTGACTGTGAAATCAATAGTGTCTTTTGCAATGAATAGAAATAAGAAGATGTGGTATGAGAACCAATGAGACAACTCTCTATCCAAGTCATAATTTGTAAAAGTAAACAATTATAGATCAAAGTACGACTTTCAACAAGGAGCCTTTGCTCAAACCAAAAAGCAAGCAATAAAGAGCCCCAAAATTTGTTTAATCATATTTTCGCCGCAGCCGGGAATTCCTGCAACTAGCTTCTGTATTAATTGATCTTAATCTTCCTCCGAAATGTTTGAAACGTTGATTTTGTTAAATTGCATTGTCTCATTTTTCCTTGAAATTGCACTTTTGCTAGCGATAGACACATATTTGAGCCGGGTTTATAGTTTACAGAAGCAGATCGGAATCAGTTATGACGTAGACAGTAATCATTCTAATCGTAATCATGTTCATTGACCATAACGACGATGAAAGCACATCATATAATGACGTTTCGACATCATATAATGAAGTAAACCAAACCACATCATATAAGATAACAAGCACATAATATAATGACACAACCACAGCATATAAAGATGTTTGCACATAATATAAGGGAAACTGCACATCATATAATGATATGTGCACATCATATAAGTATAATTGCACATCATATAAGTATATTTGCACATCATATAAGGATATCTGCCCATAATATAAGTACATTTGCACATCATATAAGAATGTTTGCACATCATATAAGAATGTTTGCACATCATATAAGTACATTTGCACATCATATAAGTATATTTGCACATCATATAAGTATATATGCACATCAAATAAGTATATATGCACATCATATAAGGATATTTGCACATCATAAAAGGACATTTGCACATCATATAAAGGTAAATGCACATAATATAATGAAAATGGTCATAACAAGACAGTGTTGGCGTTCCATAGTAGAATTATAACATTATTGGGATGTGTAACCTTATATCTACGTGTATAGTCTGTCCAACTAAAAAAATCAGCATAGGACCAAATAGCTAGGTTTCCACAGCTTACATTTGACATGCTCATACGATCAAGACAAAAATGAATTTGAATCCTTACATTATATTGATAAAGGGGGCCCTTAAACTATGCAATGTTTAAAAGCGTGACATGTATAAATTATATAGATATTAGAAGATGTGGTATGAGTGCCAATGATAAAACTCTCTATCAAAGTCACACTTTGTAAAAGTAAATCAGTATAGGTCAAAGTACGGTCTTCAACACTGAGCCTTGGCGCACACCGCCCTGGCGCACACCGCCTTGGCGCACACCGAACAGCAAGCTATAAAGGGCCCCAAAACATTACTAATGTAGAACCATTCAAACGAAAAAACCAATGGCCTAATCTATATGAAAAAACAAGAAACGAGAAACGTTTATGAACCACATCAATAAACGACAACACTGAACATCAGGTTCCTGCATTAATCATATTTTAAGCTCGTAAAATAGGGACGGGCACGCTGCTGCCTCCTTGATCAACTTCAGACTGTTTTGCTGATTTAAAGGCAGAACTAAAGGTTCTTCACCAGGTTTGGGAGATCCTCATTAATTGGTAAAATCACAATTTTAAGATATATGCAAACCGAATTACATTGATTGAAATCTTAGTTTTAAAAATATGATTTTTTGCTTCCATGATTATGATGTAAAAAATTTCTTTTTTTCAATACATCATGACTGAAATATAATCAAATAAATTCAAGTTAATGGCCTTAAGAAATAGGATTTGCGTAGATTTTTTTCAGTTTTAATATACAACATAATCATATTTACCGCAGTAAATGTTCACATTTACATGAATATTTGCATTGATCCCTGGTTTGCAATTATACTAGATTACAAGAATTTTAACCATCTTTGGGGACAACCAATTGATTTTCTTTGGTAGTGTAGCAGACGCAATTCTGCTGGAGATTCGGGGATGTGGACCACAGCTTGTCTAGTTTGTGAACTGATTTATACGGAGACGATGGATGACAAATGTAAAAGCGCTATCTAAATATCTTAGTAAATGAAAACCCAAAACAGTGAAAACAATATATATTTTAATCAACAATTACAACTTTCATCATGTAGACCAAATGTAAAGAAATGGAGCATTCAATGACTTTAATAAATACCCGTTTGAAGAAGGCATATGGCAGATGCACTAACCTAAAAGGCACAGCTTTCCTCGGTTGGACTGAACTTCAGTCCTCAGACAATTCAGCATAATAAACCAGTTACATGTATATGAAATGTATAAGTTTTTCAAAGAAGGTTATACACGATTTGCCACGATGCAAATACTAAACTATAGAATATAATAAATATCTTACCAAATGAATTCAAAATACTAATATCTATTCGATTTAACAAATATGTACTGAATAAGCATCACGTTAATCATTAAATAACGAAATATGACATTTATAGTTTTAAACAAGGAAAATAACAATACTGTCTGCGATAGTAGGGAAAAAAAGAGGGTAAAAGGATTTTGAAAATGAATATCCCATGGCCAGTTAGGAAGGACGTGATTAAATTGTTGTCCAAAACCGGATTTAAATGAACTAAAGGATTACATTGATGTGTACAAAAAAATGTGTACACCAAAGTCAATTCGGAAAGAAAAGCATGCATAGCAACAGATGAAACTGCAAAAAAAAAATATCCACCCCCATTGTTGTCCCTCTATTGAGTAACCTCCCCGTGCAGTATATTTTATGTATCAATATTGGTAAGAGATTGACAAATTATAGGGTTTCCACTTCATCAAAATGTTTAGAGTTTGAATATTTTCTGTAACTTAATTAGTAAATTAAACCAGTTTCATGAGTATGACTTTTCCTAGTCGCAGATTGCTCTGACGTCCAACGGCTGTTTTGACAGACAAGCTGGGGCCGTGGGAAAACAGCATTAGGACATCAGAGCAATCTCGAACAAGTCTGTTCCTTATCGAGACCAAAGACTGGCTTTTCATATGGTTTGACTTTGGAAAATGGTAATGAAGGAACGAGAAGCAGGAGAAGAGGGCGGGTGGTTAATAAAAAAAAAAATATTTAATTGATTTTCGTCTGGGAGTTAGTGGGAATAAAGGACCCCCTAAAACCCCTTCTTGTCAGCTACCGGTTACGTGTGTCTTCTGCTTAAAATCGACGAAAATTACCCGGGATGGTTTTACCAGAGCATGGCAGACTCCATGTTCAGACCTTTACATAAAAGAAGTCGGTGCGGAAAGATTCCGACATGTTTGTGAAACACTTGTTAATTTGGTCGGTAAATTAATCTACAACCAGTCGTATATCGTACGATTTACAATCTTTTGTTAAACGATTGCCTGGATGAGGTTTACAGAATAGACTATCGGGCCAAACCTAAAGAAAACTACAAAAAACGAAATATTATTATAACAGGAAAGTAACCCAAACGAACAGCTATTGAATTCTCCTCCCCTAAAAAATGTACTCTCAGGACCTGTATAATGCTGAAAATATCTTTTAATGTACTTTTAGAACACCCTTAAACAAAATTTAGAAAAGGGTTCACCCGCTTATTCGTTTGCGCCAAGTATAAGTATGCTAGAAAGAAGATATAACGAAGTTAATAGAACAAGTTAAACCAGAGACACGTATTATATGTCTCTGGTTAAATTGAATAATTCTTAAAATGGAACATATCACGTATAAAGTGATACAACTCCCCCTCCCGAAAAAACCCATGTTATCCCATTGTAGTCTTACAACAGTTACTGAAGACGCCTTGTCATTATTGTCATCAGTTTACAAGATGTAACAATTCGAATTTGTTTTATTCAGTTTTCCTATAGACTTTTAAGGTAAACAACACCCCTTTCCTCCTTAATAGAAAACAAACCTCTCACATAACTCAAAACTTAAATGTTGATCAATTGTGATTCATTATATAAAGCCTCAACACTAAAGTATAATAATGTCAATCATTACACAGCAAATTTAACCTTGATATGACTTTGCACAATCGGTCAGTAAGATCACCTGAGTTTATTGTTTTATGATATGTCCCGCCATATAATAATCTCGTGCAGTCGACACAATTGATGTCAGCTACTCTATTGTGAGCGAAGTCAAGTTCAAGGTCACGTTGATCACAGACATAAATGACATCCATTCTTTCATCATCAAAATGCTCTTTGAAAGTCAAGTCTACTTTTTACATTTTAAATTCTTATTAAGATAAATATATATAAAACATTCTAAATAAATCAAAAGACGCTAGCATTACCATAGTCTGTTATACAGATGATGTGTCCATGAAAATATAAAAGTGGTGTGATTATATATTGAACGCGATGATCGAGTTGCTTTGTTATAATAGAATTTAAAATGGAGAAGTTACATGGAGGGAATCAGACTTATGTGTATAGTTATAGGTAAACATGTAACTAATATAAAAACTAGTATTGTTATATTAAGGTACAAAGTGTAACATTATCTAACATCAAATATCGTATTACCAATTTCAGCTTGTTGTTTTACAAAGAAAAGTAAGTATTTATTCAATGATATGAATCAATTGCTGCCATGAATTATGGTAATATTACTCAATTGAATATAGATCAATCGTGTCTGAACAATTTATAAGACAATTAAAATACGAACACACTATAAATACTATACTATATTGATGCTAGAGAAAATAGCGGTTTCTCACCTTTCATCTCTTTTTTTTCGTTTGTATATGTAATATAAGAAGATGTGATATGATTACCAATGAGACAACTCTCAACAAGAGACCAAAACGAAGCAGAAAGTAACAACAATAGATCAGCGTCAACACTGAGAAAAATCCATATTGCAAAGTCAGATATAACGGGCCTGAAATGACAAATTTAAACAATTGATATAAGAAACTAACGGCCTCATTTATGAACATAATGATCAACGAAACACAAATATATTAGAACGCAACACACGACAACCAATAAATTACAGGCTCTTTACTTGGGGCAGTCACATTCAGAAGTGGTGGGGTTAAACTAGTTTAAATAAACAGTATACTGCAATGTATTGACAAGACGTTAATATCACAAAGCAGTTTGAAAATAAACAATTTAGCAATAACTAATAGTAGTAATCATATATCATATGTTCTATTTTGTTTAATCAAATACCATTGTTTTGTCATTTAAAGTGTTGTTGATTATTAAAATTGTATTACAAATAAAGTCGATCTACCTATGCATATTTGATTTTTCTGACACCGTTAAATAGACAAATGCAAGGTAACAGCAACGGCCGACGTTTCTGTAGGGAACAATTTTTAAGCAATAGTTGATGCATGATTGATAATCAGCGAGCGATGATTGTAACCTAGTTGCTCTCATTTACGTCTTGATGTAGTATTGGTGGATAGATGCCTCAGTTACAAGCATACCACATCTTCAAATATCTGCAGGGCTATCAAGTACACGTATGAACTATTTCTTTTAATACAGCATAATGATATGATAGAAAATTTACAAAGAATGTGGAAAACATTTGCTAAATAAATGTTTTATTACTATTACGCTTATAATGTTCGTGTGTGTGTGTTTTGTAGTTTGTTTAAATATAGCAATACAAATGATATCAGAATGCAAGGGCATTTAATTTTTCGAAGATAGCATCAACAAATTATAAACAAGACGGAGTTGTTATGCCATTATCATATACAGATATAGGCATTACTTTAGTTTAACTTTGTATCTTTATTAATCACATTTAGATTAATAAAGTTGAGGGAAGCACACTTCTGTTCATTGTTGCGTATTAACATGGAATGCATTTAATGAATGATATGTTTGAAGAAGATAGCAGTATTTTTCATATACTATTGTAACATTTTTTATGATTTCAGATGCTCGAGAAGAATTACGTAAGTAATGAACTAATTATTTGCTTTCATTGATAATGGATCTGTAACACAGTACCATACCAACCATTCACGCCTTTAAAAGGTGCACAGAAAAAGTGTACTCTTTGAGTACAAAAAAGCGAAGGTTATCCAGCATTCATTCCTTAAAAATGTGTTAGAATCCCAAAATTGGAAATTATTGAGAGCGATTGCGTTATATTTCTTCAATCGTAAAGAATACAGTTATAAATAACTAGATCCATTTTAAAAGGGTAACATCTATTGAATTCTTTTTAAAACCTTTTTCAAAATTTACCATAAATAAACGCAACTTTTATACGAAAACACATTATTTATATAATATTCCATGTGTTTATGCCTATAGGTGATTATTTCACATTTATTCTTGAGAAAATTCCATAATTTGTGGTGAAGTTAGACGTGTCACTTTTTTATTCAGGGATATATAGAAATCATTTTCAGGTTAAGTAAAAACATGTGGTAGCAAAGGTATGTAAACATTTTGGGAAAAGTCCCGAAAAAATAATCTCTATGCAGAATGTAAAAAATATGTTCACATACATATCGGGACTTATCCGAAAACTGAACTTATATGCTAGAACTCATGACAATGCTTTCTTTTAACCTTTCGGGTAAAAATCCCGATATCCCGATCTATAAGCAAGCATTTATTTCATAGATGTCCTTACAAAATTCGGGAAAAATCCCGAATACCAAAATCTACAAGCATAAATTTATGTTACAGAGTTTTAATAACATTTCGGAAGAAATCATCAAAAGAAAATCTATATTCCAGATTTTACAACATAGATTTTTGATAATTAGAAAAGTGTTTATGCCCCATTTATGGGCATTATGTTTTCTGGTCAGTGTGTCCGTTCGTGTGTGCGTCCGTCTGTTTGTCCGTTTGGTCGTCCGTCTGTTCGTCCGTTCGTTCGTTCGTTCGTCTGTCCGTCCGTCTCGCCCGCTTCGTGTTAAAGTCCTATCAACTTGAAGCTTAGTACACATGCTCCCTATGAAATGATATTTTATTTTCAATGCCACATTGTATTTTTGACCCCAATTCCAATGTCAACTGAATATAGAAAATGATAGCGCGAGTGGCGCATCTGTGTACTATGGAAACATTCTTGTTTTTTTCAAGAAATTTGTTTCCAACATATGTAGTATTTTTATCATTAATAAAATTAAGGTGTCTAACTGAAACATGTGAAAACAAATATAATAGATAATGGTATTTTTGTAAAACCGGAATTTAATCATGGTGCCTTAAAGTATCAAATTTTCTAAGACATATAAAAGTTGCTCTCCACTGTATCTATTCTCCATACTATATTTGACAAAGAACATATTACGAGTTAAACATAAAACAAAATTCCATTAAATAAACTGTTAACACAGACATATATCTTAGCTTTTTGTCATTTTGATTGTATACTAAAAAAGTAATTCAAATGTGGAAATAAAAAATAGCAGTAGACTTGTAAAACTATATATTACAGTCAAAATAAATGTACCATGACTGAAAGTGCAGGGTTATAAAAATTATTGATTGAAGAGACAAGAAATGATCAGTATGGTATATAATAATACACATCCAATGGCTGTGCACTAAATAATTAGTTCACATACAAAATTACAATGTTTTTTAATAGTGGTTGCATGACTGGAGCTAAAAGATACCTACAGGATTTGTAGGATGTCAGCCTATACAAATCAAATAATATTACATTATTACATTTATAAAATAGGCACAAAAAATGGAAGATATTGGAAAGTCTTCAGTCATTAAAACAATGTTTTTTGGCATCTTTTGTTCATCTAGCTTTTCTTCGTATCTGTGTCTTTAAAGACATGTCATTTTGTCCCCAAAGATTTATATGTATCTTACGAAGGAAAGTCAGTTCAAGTTCAATATCTTAAAGTCCTGCAGGCATATTATTCACCTTTTTTTTTGTCAGTATTTTTTATTCTCTTTTATATGAATGATATTGTTTTGTTATCACCATACCTGTCATAGCTTACTTTATATTATTGGTCTTGTTCAATGTTGAAAGCTATATGACATCGATGATATATCAGCCTCTCACGATCCCCCAAATTGGACCTAAACTTAATAGCATGGCAAAGAGACTATCCAAATTCAATCAAACATACCATTTGCACTAAAGCTCACACAAAGGTCATTTCGGATTCACGTGAATGATAAGTGATTGCATATTTTAGAAAATTTGTCTTTTTAAATTACGTGATATATTTCCAAAAGTCACGTTACCTGTGGAAAAAAAATGAAAAAGTAGAAGTAGAAGAAGAAATTTAATGCACAATGAATCTCAAAGGTGATATATACAGTATTGATTTGAGCCCTAAAACATAGCTTTACCTTAAAAAAATGTCAAAAATTCAAAATTGTACGCAAACTAGTTGCTCGATGACCTATTCCATCAGTACGAGATTAAATAATTAACCCTTTCACGTTCCGCCAAATTGAAAAGACAATATCCAAATTCAATCGAATATAGCATTCACACCAAAGATCACACAAACGTCAATTTAAGTCCATATGAAAGATAATTGATTGAATTTTACAGAAAATTTGTATTTTCAAGCCACGTGGTATCTTTCCAAAAGTCACGAAACTTGCTGGAAAAAGGTGAAAAGATAAAAAAGTCTTGCGGAAAAAGTGGGGACATTTTTGAAGCGCTAGTAGGGTATAATATTTGTGTCAAGGCAATGCCATACGTTTGATAGAAAAATAAAAGTTGCAATAATGGTATAGACAGAGGAAATACGTGCTATATGTCTCGCAATATAGATGCTCGCCACATGAAAATATACGGACTTCAGCAGTTTCTTTCGTTCAAATCTAATCCCAGACACAAATTTCTGGCTAAATCATGTTCATTCAAGCAGGAATCAAAATGTAGCCCTTTAAAAGTAAAAATTCAATTAATTACCAATAACGTTACATAACATAACATAAGTTGTGGCCCATATTGGACTGTAGCAATTGCAAATTTAGAAGGGGAGCAATAAGGAAACGCATTCTATAAAAACAAACATACATCGTTTTTAATTTTGTTTTTTTCATATATTGAGAACTCTCTTTTTGGAATTGGAAAGTAAGGTTAAGTTAAGTTACATTTATTATAAGAAATCGGTTTTTGATCTCCGGCTATGAGATTCTAACATGCAGTATTCCTGCTGCGGGTTGGTACAGCTTGCCACTGCACCACTGGAATACCAGGTCAAAATTTCTAAATTTTAGTAGTTGACTCTTCCATTAACCATTGTTAACGAAGTGAGAGAAAAAATCAAGCCTGTTTTCATTAGAAATTAAGTGTTGAGATAACAAATAATTGTTTTTCAGTTCCATCATTTTAAACAAAAATATGAGGATATCATACTTAGTTTTCCTTTTTTTCTTGGCATGTGCCTGTTACTAAAATTCGAATATCACGGCCCAGGACATGTGTAAATTAATGAATTATTGCTTTAATACCCGCAAGAAAAAAAATTGTTTTATTCTTGTAATTCTCAACACTAACGTTTATCAACTTTGTCGAGCCTGCGACTTTTGACGCAAAAGCGGGACATAGCGATCCTACATTCCGTCGTCGGAGGCGGCTTCCACAAATATTCACTCTGTTGTAAAGGTTTTTAAAATTTAAATAGCTTTCTTAAAATATCCTGGATTTCTACTGAACGTGGACAGAAGCTTATTGGTGATAATTAGATAGTATCCAGAAGTAAATTTTGTAAAAAAAAATCCTCTTTATTCGTATTTTACTGATAAATGGACGTAGTTTCTCTTCCAGTTAACATTGCATATAGTCTGCAGTTTAAGTTTAAATAAAAAACATTTATTAGATCCATAAAGAAGCCATTACACTGGATTCCGCGGAACCCTTACAAATTTTTAATTTACATTGTTCTCTCATACGCTACCTTCAGATCCTCAGTTGAAATACCGTAATTATGGAGCCGCCATGTTGACATGTTAAAATCATGCAGTAGAGGTGCGGATACTGAAATAGAATAGAAAATAAAACAACACCTATATACAAGCTGTCTGAGATATCAAAACTATCTGAGAAATCAAAACTACGCCTTAAAATCTACCCAAACCTTTAAACAGACTTATTGAGAAGGAATATAGTTCCAATACTGTTGTCAGGTCATTAAAGTTGGCATATTTTGGTATTAATATTGATTCAGTCATAGAGTCTAAGCATCTGAAATAAACACTTTTATTCTAAAATCAGTTGTTGGCATAATACAGGCTTTGTTCTTCTCATAAAGTTTATGATAATATGATACTAAACCCCTTACGGGAGGGATTGTGCTTGATTTTCATAGGATGAAGAAAATAATCTTTCAATCAGTTTAAATAGGGTCTGGAGCTGGCATGTCAGTAACTTCTAGTAGTCCTTTTTTAAGTGATGTATCATTATCATTTTGCTTAGTTTAATGGTTACCTTTTCAGACATCGGACTCGGACTTCTTTTAAACTGAGTTTTACTGTGCGTTTTGTTGTTTCTTTTTCTACATTGGACAGAGATTTAGGGGAGGGTTGAGATCTTACAAAACATGCCCTGTCGCATTTTTGCGCCTGTTCCAAGTCAGTAGCCTCTAGCCTTTGTTTGTCTTATATGTTTTTTTTAAATTTAGTTCAGCTATATATTTTGGAGGTTAGTATGACGTCCATTTTCACTGAACTAGTACACATTTTTTTTTAGGGTCTAACCTACAGGTTACGGGATTTTCTCGCTACGTTGAAGACCATAATGGTGCCCATCGGTTGTTATTCGCTCATTGGTTGGGTTGTTGTCTCTTTGATATATTCCCCATTTTCATTTTCGATTTTACTAATTTTTGGGAATAGTCGATATTTGTATAAAAAAGAGGACATGCTGGCACTCTAAATTGATGCCGACAAAATTGCGCAGTTATTGTGTTCCACTTTTGCTGTCATTTGTGTTTTACAATACATTTTGAGTTAACAAACTTACTAGTTTATGATATGGGTATTCAATTTCATATTCAATTGCAAATATGGTCAGTTTGTTGGTGATGCGGTTAATTTTTTTTTGTTAGACGAGCCAGCCTAAGATATCAAAAGTACAGATTTGTTTGAAGAGTCAATATTTAAAAAAAAAAAGATGACATGCTAGGACTCTTAATTGATGATAACCAAATTTGTAGTCATTGTGTTGAAATATTGCTGTCATTTGTATTCTACAATCTATCCCAAGTTAAAAAAAAAATACTATTTTATGATATAACTATTTAATCTTCATACTAAAGTTCAAATATTGTCATTTTTGTTTTGATGCGGTCAAATATTTTTGTGACACAAACCAGCCTGATGTATCAAAACAACTTCATTATTTCATGTTTTTGTAACGAGTCATTATTTCAAATAAAAAGAGGACATGCTGGCACTCTACATTTAGCCGACAAAACTGTGCCATTTGTATTATACAATACATCCTGAAGCCACGCCAAATTAAACCGCGTTCGTCGGATTTCCTGTGTGTTGTAAAAGGTCGACAAGAAAAGAGTACTTGTTTTTTAAAACCCAATTCCAGGACGGAGCCGCGAGCGTCCGTCTTTAAATTTTATGAAACAAAAATCAGTTGTGCGTTTGAAAGACATGGCCAATTGACAAAAAAAAACGATCTAGATTTAACATTCACAACGTTGGTGTATCAATTTTATTGCCAAATGTAGTATGATAAATATTCTTAGAGAAAAACATTATTGGAATATTTGCAGTTACAGTGATAACGCAGGCAAACACATCAGTTTTATAATTTTTTTACCGATTTGTGAGAAGTTCTTCGTGCAAGACTACAAACGTTCATAACATCAAACTACAATAAAGACTCAGGAAATATGACAGCATTTTTTAGACCAGCTGCAACTACCATCCCTAAAAGATCGTCGAACCATAAACAGACTTATCCTCTTCTTCAAAAGCATACACGGTCAAGCCAAGACTTCATACAGGAACTTCTTAGGAAGAAAGATAAGAAGTTAGCAATATCCTTTAACTCTACGTTCCGCTATATAGATGATGTTCTCTCACTAAATAATACAAAATTTGGTGACTATGTTGAACGAATCTATCCCATCGAACTAGAGATAAAGGATACTACAGATACAGTTAAGCCTGCCTCATATCTTGACTTACATCTAGAAATTGACAATGAGGGTCGGTTGAAAACAAAACTTTACAACAAAAGAGATGATTTCAGCTTCCCAATTGTGAACTTTCCATTTCTATGTAGCAACATTCCAGCAGCGCCTGCATACGGAGTATATATCTCCCAATTGATACGATAATCCCGGGCTTGTGTTTCCTATCATGATTTCCTTGATAGAGGATTGCTGCTCACAAGGAAGCGTTCCAAATGGTGAAGTTGAAATCATCCCTTCGTAAATTTTACGGACGCCATCACGAGTTGGTTGACCGTTATGGAATAACCGTTTCGCAGATGATATCAAATATGTTCCTTATGTCGTAACTACAATACCCTTCCCTTTTCACGAATGTGACTTACCGAATTAGACTATTTACCGGATTTGTAATAACATAAGCAACACGACGGGTGCCACATGTGGAGCAGGATCTGCTTACCCTTCCGGAGCACCTGAGATCACCCCCAGTTTTTGGTGGGGTTCGTGTTGCTTAGTCTTTAGTTTTCTATGTTGTGCCATCTGTACTATTATTTGTCTGTTTGTCTTTTTATTTTTGGCCATGGCGTTGTCAGTTTGTTTTCGATCTATGAGTTTGACTGTCCCTCTGGTATCTTTCGTCCCTTTTGTATATGAAGATCTGATCAACGCAAAGTGTAATGATATCCTAGAAATTCAATGATTCACCGTATACCTATCAATTGCTAACGACAAAGGAACGATGCCACCGAATTGATAATATTTAATTATGACAAAATAACATGCATAAGAATAAAAAAAGAATTCCAAAGCTGATGGAACATGAATTGAGATGGCAGTGCAAATGAATTATTATATTGTTTACCTTTTTACCTGCTTTATAATAAAGGTTTTTCCTTGAAAGTTTGGAATCTTTTATTTATATTTACTAGAATCATTACACAGTTATAATAAAATACAGTTGAGAATAGAACGGGAATGTGTCAAACAGACAACAACCCGACCAAAGAGCCGACAGCAGCATAAGGTCACCAATATGTCTTCAACACAGTGAGAAAATCCCGAACCCAGAGGCTGGCCCCGGCTGACTCCTTAACAATAATGTATACTAGATAAAAGCATGAAATTTAACAAGAATGTTTTAGTGGTCATTGAACTTAACACATTAATCCATCTTTATAATTTATAAAATCTTCTTAAAATAATAATTTATATGATCGTCAATAAGACAAACTTCCAACAGAGAACAACATGCAACTAGTTCACAGAATGCACAGTATCATGAGTATGACCGTCCACACAGAGCAATATCCGCATGCATATATATAAATAACAGCACAACAATGTCAGATCTGTAAATTTGTGAAGTCAAATTTTTGTTCTTTACTAGCCGGAATTTGAACTCATAATTTTTGTTCTTCCCTGACCGGAAATTTACAGATCTGACATTGTATTAATGTTATTTAGACGAATTATATATACAGAATGTGTTTTCAGCCTTGTATCATCATAATTGGTGATCCGATGGATAACATCTGTCATAGAGGTGTCACTGGTTCCGACGTTCTTATAATGTAATTATTTCTGTGACTGCATCCTACATTAATTTGTAATATCCAATATTCCATCTTCATGCATTATATAGTATGTACTGTGTTACGATGCTAGATAAAAACTGACGAGGAAAAGTAAAACCCCGCCACCGAAAGTTTCATTTTCGTCGAGCCTAGGTGGTCGAGTGGTCTAGTGCGCCGGGCATAGTGTAAGGCGATTTAGTGCTACGATATCTCACAGTAGCACGAGTTCAAATCCCGGCAAAGGGAAAACTGCAAATTTACTTCCGCAAATTTACAGATGGGTGCAGTCCTAACCTGTACAGCAAGTTAACTTGATAACCAGTCATTTGGACTGGTCAAAGTTAAGCTGTGACAGAATTTAGGACTGCTCTAACCAGTCCTAGGACCACAATCTAGTTAACTTTAAAAAGCGGACTTGGTCCTAGGACTGTTTATATATCTGCCGAAAAAAGTTAACTTGGAAACAGGTCCGCTACTGATATAAGTTAACTTCGAAACCAGTCCAGCCATAAGTTAACATAAGTTAACTTTGATTTTGACAACTCCGATCAAACCAGACCTGATCTCAAGTAAACTTTTGGCTGGTCTGCTCAACACTAAGTTAAAATGTAACCAGGACCGCTCTACATCGACTTTTGGGAAATATTTTGTAATGTCTTTGTTTCTTGGTATAAACATAGAAAAATACTTCCGTGATATAAACACGATTAAATACATGTATTTGTAAATAAAGTACGCATAAAGCTTGTTATACAAATTTATTCGTGATCTGCCTTTCTATAAATTAAAAAACGATATTGATTACAATGCTAACGTGCGTTGAATATATATTCCAGTACATATTAAATTCTTTATATCGTATAAACCATATTTGCACTTTATTATGTAAATCTATATAGCTGCATAATAATTCAGTAATAATTGTATGTCAGGATGTATTGTATAATACAAATGACAGTAATATAAGAACACAATTGAGATACAAAATTTTATCCGTACGATTGGCAGCATCTCCTCTTTTTATTCAAAATATTGTCTCGCAGCAAAATTTCAGTAGTTTTGATACCTCAGGCTGACTCCTATAACAAAATTATTTCACCGCATCAACCAAAACTGACCATATTTACACTTTATTTTGTAAATCTATATAGCCGCAAAGTAAATTAGCAATATTTGTATGTCAGGATAGAATGTATAATACAAATGACACCAATATTGGAACACAATAACTACACATTTTGTCCGCATAAATGTATAGTGCCAGCATGTCCTCCTTTTGTTCAATATATATGATATATTAATACGTAACAAAGTTTCAGTAGATTCGATACCTCAGTCTGACAATTCAATAATAATTTTTTTGTCAGAATGTATTGTTTAAACACAAATGACAGCAATATTGGAACACAATAACTACAAAATTGTGTCATCATCAATTAAGATTGCCAGCATGTCCTTTTTTTATTCAAAATATTGTCTCGCAACAAAATTTCAGAAGTTTTGATAACTCAGGCAGACTCGTACAACAAAACTATTTAACCGAATCAGCCAAAACTTACCATTTGTGTACTTTATTATGTTAATCTATATAGCTGCATAGTAAATCAGCAATATATTTATGTTTAGAATGTATTGTAGAATACAAATGACAGCAATATTGGAACACAATGACTACAAAATTTTGTCCGCATAAATTTAGATGCCAGCATGTTCTCCTTTTGTTTAATATATTGATACGTAACAAAATTTCAGTAGTTTTGATACCTCAGGCAGACTCGAACAACAAAGTTATTTGGCCGCATCAACCAAAACTGACCATATTTGCACTATCATGTAAATCTATATAGCTGCATAGTAAATCAGCAATATTTTGATGTAAGGAACGATTGTATAATACAAATGACAGCAATATTGGAACACAATGACTACAAAATTTTGTCCGCTAAAATTAAGAGTGCCAGCATGTCCTCATTTTGTTCAATATATTGATACGTAACAAAAATTTCAGTAGTTTTGTTACCTCAGGCTGACTTGTATAGCAAAAATATTAGACCGTATCAACCAAAACTTACCATATTTGCACTTAATTATGTTAATCTTTATAGCCGCATAATAATTCAGTAATATTTTTATGTCAGAATGTATTGTATAATACAAATGGCAGCAATATTGGAACACAATGACTACAAAACCATAACTGAAAAAATTTGCACTTTATTAGGTAAATCTATATAGCTGCATGATAATTCAGTAATATTTAATGTCAGGATGTATTGTATATTACAAATGACAGCAATATTGGAACACAATGTGAATACAAAATTTTGTCCGCATAAATAAAGAGTGCCAGCATGTCCTCTTTTTATCCAAAATATTGTCTCGCAACAAAATTTCAGTAGTTTTGATATCTCAGGCTGACTCCTATAACAGAATTATTTGACCGCATCAACCAAAACTGACAAAATTTGCACTTTATTTTGTAAATCTAATTAGCTGTATAGTAAATCAGCAATATTTTTATGTTAGGATTGAATGTATAATACAAATGACAGCACAATAACTACAACATTTTGTCCGCATGCATTAGGAGTCTCAGCATGTCCTCCTTTTGTTCAATATACATAATATATTGATACGAAACAAAATTTCAGTAGCTTTGATACTTCAGGCTGACTCTGATAGCAAAATGATTTGACTGTATCAACTACAACTGACCTTATTTGCACTTTAGTATGTAAATCTATATGGCTGCATTTTAAATCAGAGTTTTTTTTTTTATGTCAGGATGGATTGTATAATACAAATGAAAGCAATATTGGAAAACAATGAATGCAAAATCTTTTCCGCATCAATTAAGATTGTCAGCATTTCATTTCTGTATTCATAATATTGAACCGTTACTAAAGTTAGTATATAGTTCAGGATGGTGTGTATTAACAAAACTATTTGACCGCATCATCCAACAGGCAACACTGACATGTCCGATTTCATTTGTACTTTTATATGATGAACAGTTCTCTCCTGGGAATAGTATACTGTTAGTATATTATGTCGGTTGATTGATTTTGTGTGTAGCTAAACGTCAAAGGGCAACTATTTCATTCATGTGCACAACGAGTATATTTTTCGGACGTCCCATATATCATTTATAATGGTGACAAATATGACGAAATTGACGAATTAGTCACAATTATACACCACCTTATATATCCGGACATGGAACAATTTTCGTTAGAATATTTTGCCGAAAACAGAATCGTAAATCCAAGGCAAACGACGTGAATTACGATGAAATACCCATGTAATGAATAAAGTTAAATTGAGGAAGAGACTGTTAAAAATGGGGAACGAAGCAACATCGACAATGATGTTGATATCCCCTGATATAAAAATATTGTTCCGATGCGTTGGATAACCTTTCTATCCGCCTTCTAGTTAAAAAATACTATCATTTCTTTAAAGAAAGCTGTATGAGATCACAAATGTGTAATGTTATAGCCATTGTTTAATGTATATAAGAATATGAAATGAAAAAAAAAAAAAAATATTTTATGTGTATAATATCATAGAGTCTAACGAGTAAAGAAATGTGCTATACTGGGAAAAAAGAACAATGCGATTATTGTTTACATAATAAAAGCTCAGGTCCAATATAAAACGTCTTAAACACTGAAATCTGTCATAAGCAGACCTGTCCTCAGGTCTGGTCAGTACTGAGCAGACTTGTCCACAGGTCTGGTCAGTAGCAGACCTGTCCACAGGTATGGTCAGGAGCAGACCTGTCCACATATCTGGAAAATAGTGACTTTTATTATGGCTAATTCTAAGCCTGAAGGGGCAAAGATACCACCTGTTTATTTCACACGTGAAATGACAGTTTTAGTTGACGTTGGAGATAATAAATCAGTAAAACCTGAATCAATTATTGATTGCATTGACATTCAATGTGGTGGAAATGGTTGTGTTGCAGTATGTGTGCCTATATCGTGTAACGCATATGCAATAACATTGAAAGACGAACGCCATATTGATTGTTTAAAAGATGGAGTCGAGTTCGCCGGAAAAACTTTCGAGTGTCAAGAACTTGTAAGTAAATACAAAGTTGTTTCGATAATGAATTTGAGTTGTTATGTCACTGATGACGAGATACAAATTGTATCTGATATCAAAAGACATTGTTACAAAGAAACGAACAGTGCCGATGGAACTCGAAAAATCAAAGTAAAATTGCCTGTGTATATGTCATCAATGCCTTACACCATGAGGTTTTATCACACAGCCACTGACTTTGCATTTTATCCTATGATAACCAACAACAAAAAGTTTGCTCAAAATGTTTTTCGACGGATCACTTGTTCAAGGACTGTCCTGAATTTACTTGTTACTCGTGTAATGAACAAGGTCATTTTCGTAAAATCTGTCCTCTTCCAGCTTGCAGATCGTGTAAATTAGTCGTAAGTAAATGTACAGTTAAGTGCAGACCAAGCATTACTTAAAGTAAACGCACGTTAACGCCACGTGCACATATTTCGTTTGTTAACTTCAATTTTCCTGTTTACTAGTAAAAGCGCGTTTACTATTATTACGTTAACGCGGTCAAAATGGAAATTTCTAATGTCTACCCGAGTAAACGGGCGTTTACTCTGTGTCCGTTTAGTCAGTAGTAAACGGGCGTTTACTTCAGATTTCCAAATTTATTTTTACGTGCACTTAAAAGTAAACGGGCGTTTACTACAGATTTCACAAGTGTATTTGTACGTGCACTTGAAAGTAAACGCGCGTTTACTTTTCGCGTTAACTGGTTGTGCAAATTAAGAAATAAACTTCGTGTTCATTTGTACATTTATTTTATAAAAACGACTTTTATCTTAATATTTTACGTATATGTGTTTCATCCAAAACAATTCAAAGACACTTTAAATTCGAAATATTAATTTTATTAAATTACAAAAAATCAGTTCCAATAACTTTACTAATTAGCAGATTTTCTATATTTTCTTTTCAAAAGCTACATGTACAAATATCGAGGCGGATAGAAAGGTTATCCGACACATCGGAAAAATATTTTTATATGATGGGATATAAACATCGCGGTTTACGTTGCTTCGTTCCCCATTTTTAACTGTCTCTTCGAATTCCTAACATTAACCCGATGCATTAATTAATACATTATTTCTAATCGTAATTCACCTTGTTTGCCTTGGATTTACATGATTTAAGCTTCTGTTTTGCCAAACGAGAATTGTACAGTGTATTGAACGGGATATTAATAAAGTGATGTATATAAGTATGTACATTTGTACCATCTCGTCAATTTAGACAGATTTATCCATAACGATTATAAATGATATTTGGGACGTCCGAAAAATATACTCGATATGAACATGAATGAAATATTGCCACTGGACGTTATGCTACAAACAAAATCAATCAACCTACATAATATATTAACAGTATACTATTCCGAGAAAGGAACTTCTCATACGTTTCATTATAAAGTACATGAATCAGTCATGTGAGTGTTGAATAATGCCGTTGAATAGTTTTGTTTAAAATACAAAACATCACGAACTACTGACATAAAATATTACTGATTTACTATGTGACTATAAGATTTACATAATAAAGTGCATATATGGTCAGTTTTGGTTGATGTGGACAAATAATTTTGATATGCGAGTCAGTCTGAGGTATGAAAACTACTGATATTTGTTTACAATTCAATGTTTTGAAAAAAAAAGAGGACATGCTGGCACTCTAAATTGAGGCGAACAAATTTTTTTGTCATTATGTTCCAATATTGCCATAGTTTGTTTTATACAATCCATCCTTACATGAAAATATTACTGATTTACTATGCGACTATAAGATTTTCATAATAAAGTGCATATATGGTCAGTTTTGGTTGATGTGGACAAATAATTTTGTTATGCGAGTCAGTCTGAGGTAGGAAAACTACTGATATTTGTTTACGATTCAATGTTTTGAAAAAAAAGAGGACATGCTGGCACTCTAAATTGATGCGAACAAAATGTTTTGTCATTATGTTCCAATATTACCATAATTTGTTTTATACAATCCATCCTTACATGAAAATATTACTGATTTACTATGCGACTATAAGATTTTCATAATAAAGTGCAGATATGGTCAGTTTTGGTTGATGCTGACAAATAATTTTGTTATCTGAGTCAGTCTGAGGTATGAAAACTAATGTAATTTGTTTACGTTTCAATATTTTGAATAAAAAGAGGACATGCTAACACTATTAATCGATGCGAAATTTTTTTTGTTGATATTATGTTCCAATATTGCTATCATTTGTATTATACAATCCACCCTTACATGAATATATAACTCATTCACTATGCGGCTATATAGATTTACATAATAAAGTGCTAATATGGTCAGTTTTGGTTGATGCTGACAAATAATTTTATTATACAAGTCAGTCTGAGGTAAGAAAGCTACTGAAATGTATTTAGGATTCAATATTTTGAATAAAAAGAGGACATGCTGGTACTCTAAATTGATGCGAACAAAAGTTTTTAGTCTTTATGTTCCAATATTGCTATCATTTGTATTATACAATCCATCCTTACATGAATATATAACTCATTTACTATGCAGCTATATAGATTTACATAATAAAGTGCTAATATGGTCAGTTTTGGTTGATGCGGACAAATAATTTTATTATACAAGTCAGTCTGAGGTAAGAAAACTACTGAAATGTGTATAGGATTCAATATTTTGAATAAAAAGAGGACATGCTGCCCTACTGAAAATGTCTTTAGGATTCCACTGGATTTCCAGTGAAATTACACTGGTATTGAGTGGAAAAAAAATATTCTGATGGAATCCCATTAGAGTTTCATTCAAAATATCTGGAATATTTTTCACACTGTAATTCCAATGAAAAATCAGTGAAATTTCCAATGAAACTTCCAAAGATTTTCCAATAAATTTCCAGTGGAATGTTATTGTTTATATTTCAGTGGAGTTTTGATTTAATGCAAATATATTTCCAGTGGAATTTTGGACTTAGATATTTAAAGGAATACTTCTAATTCAAATTTTTTATAAAGTGCATGATTATTATATAAAGGATTTAATTTGTAAATATATAATTTGCTGGCCTGATAAGAAATTAAATATTAAAATTAAATAATATAATACAAAAATGAACAAAAACAATGAAGATTCTTTTTGAAAAATGTGCATGGCCCTTAACAGGGCCGTTTTTAAACAGATCTGTTGCAGAAATTATATCTTCAGTCTGTACCAATTGTTAGGATTACTCCGTGTTTTTTCTTCAAATGACCGTACTGGCAACTGCCCTGCACTACAGTCTACATGTATACAATAGTATAATTATTTCTCCTTTGACTTCTTCATGTTCATTTATTGTTACTGATCTACTGTTACTGTTCTTTTGAGAAAAATAAATTGAACAGCTTTCATTTTCCACATTGTTCTATAAACTGTTTCGGTATCTTAACTTTGTCAGTGTGATAAATTTTTCAACATTTTCATGACCTGAACCCGGGTCATAGTTGCCGTCGAAGATGACAAAACTACAAGTTAATCTATAGAAACATTTCACATATAATGTAGTCCAATCAATTGTACGACTAATGTCAGTGTTTTGGCATAATTTGAACAGAAAATTCGTGAAACTGTAGTGTAGTCTATAATGTTGTTTTTCAACACACATGTTTATAACCATGGAGGCTGCCATTATTTTACTACCAGACTATAAATATAACCGCTGATTTCATTGGATAACTAAATTACCGGGATTTCCGATCGGCCAATCAGATCGTCGTTATTATTAATACATTGAATGGGTTCAAATTTGAAACTAAACATGTTGTACGAGTATGTTTCCTGTTCAGCTGTGGTTACATTAATCATGTTAATGATTATTAATACTCAACAAACTTCGATAAATAAAGAAATATACATTAAAGGCATACCATTGAGGCATGACATTAGCTGTTGATCCAAGAATTTACGATGAGACGATGTGCTGATGTAGGACAGACAGCAGATACAGGTAATTTTTATGAGATTTACATTTTACTTGTTTTTGATCATGAATATTTTTAATTCAAATTAAATAAAAAAGTTGTACACCCCCTTTAGTTTCATTCATGGGCTCCGTTAGTTCACACTTTGGGATGACCATTTGGTGTTCTAAAAAGGCGGAGGTAGAAATATATTCAATATTCAATTACATTGTGTGCCTTCACAATCAAGGAAAGATGTTTACTACACAATGTCCAGCACATTCAACTTAAATTTGTCATGTTCTGATTTGGATGGACATGCAACACAAAACATCCATATAAACATTAAGCATGGCTAAGGACTAAGGTTGTGCTTTACGTAAATAAAAGAAGATTCTTAATTATATATGTACATTGTATGATAAATATTGGTAATATATGATGCATACAGGTCATGATCACAATTAAAATTGATTAATAAATGTTTTTACAATTTTTTTTTAGGTTTTCCATATATTAATTGATTGATTGATTGTTGGTAGCTTAACGTCCATCCATATATTAAAATGGACCTTCAATCTTCAATCTTTGTCGTGATGACAGGGTAATCTCTCTTGTAAATCATCCTCTCTTGTAAAATTATTATCACTAATGTAGTTTCTCCTTTGTACTTAGTTATTGTAGGTGGCGCTTTTTAAAAAATATTAAAGATAAAATGTACTAAAAAAAAAAAAAAAATAAATAAATAAAAAAAAATAAAATTGGTTAATCAGATAATTGAAATGACATGAAAAATTCAAAAAAAATTGTATTAAATTATCCACTAAAACGGTTTGTTTCCTCTATGTACTCCGCTAATAGTTGAGTGATATTTTCTGCATTTGGCAAATTGATTGTTAATAAATTGTCTAAATCTATTGGAATATGTCCTGTTATGAAGTAGATTTGATGAAATAATTTGTATCTAGCATCTGAATACAGATCACATTCAAAAAGGTAGTGTTGTACATTTTCTTTTTGTTTGCAGTGATCACAGGTTTCAGAGTTAATGTGCTGGTTTATTATAAATTGGTATGCATTTAATTTGGAATAACCTGTTCGTAAACTGTTGATTATGTTGTACATTTTTTTTGACGGGAAGTCTTTTTTTACTTTATTTTTAACTTCAGGATGAAATCTGAAATAATGACGTCCAGCATTGCTCTTTTCCCATCTGCGTTGCCATTAAACGGGATTAATCATGGTGCAGGTACAAAGCTGCAAAAATGACGACTGTGCATAGATCAATATCCACTCAATAATATGAAACCACGATTAAAACAAACGAACCAGCAGCAGAGAAGCAATTTGAGTATAAGATTATTGAAAGGTTCTTATTGAATTATTTTTTCATCCCCTTAACACTTGAAATAAACATACATCATTGACATCTATATGCTGTAAACACATCTCAAAAACATTGATCTGATCATCATGCACAATGGCTAATCATGGCTATTGTGTGAATAAAATGAGGTGTCTGGTATGCTTCAACCAGATGGCAAATAAACAACAAACACAACACAAAAGAGAACGATAATATGAGGCCAAATAAAAATATATGCGTGATTCCAATTAACCTACCTATAAAAAAGAAGATGTTGTATGATTGCCAACGAGACAACTCTCCACAAGAGACCAAATGACACAGAAATTAACAACTATAGGTCACCGTACGGCCTTCAACAATGAGCAAAGCCCATACCGCATAGTCAGCTATAAAAGGCCCCGAAATGACAAATGTAAAACAATTCAAAAGAAAAAACTAACGGCCTAATTTATGTACAAAGAATGAACGAAAAACAAATATGTAACACAACAACAAACGACAACCACTGAATTATAGGCTCCTCACTTGGGACAGGCACATACATACAGAATGTGGCGGAGTTAAACATGTTAGCGGGATCCAAACCCTCCCCAAACCTGGGACAGTGGTGTAATATTACAACATAAGAACGAACTTTAAAAATCAATTGAAAAAGGCTTAACTCATCAGATGGATACAGACAGAAATACTACACAGAGTGGACGTGGCCGGGTACACTACTTTTTAGTCTTAGCAATAGCCTACCCTAAAGGTTTTTTTTGTCATTTTTCATTAATCACTGTTAAAGTCAGAATGTTGCTCCCATAGACTCAATGTAAAAAAACCACAACAAAATAAAAAAAAATCCTTACCTACCTACCCTAATTCTTTTTTAAGATGTAACGAACCCCACACATACTATTTTATTTGGCCTGAGAGAGACACCTGATCCATGAACTATAAAGTCTATTTTGATAAAAGTAGATGTGACTGTGTAATAAGTCTAAGAGACAGCAACCCAACAACTATAGCCAAAGATATCTAGAGAACACATAGTCTTTTAAAATAGAAATACATGTGTCTAAATTGCCCTGAGTGTATAAATGTTGTGACTAAATTAAACAAACACTAAAAAAAATATGCTAGTAACATATATTTTTGAATAATTGCAGACTGAAACATGGTATTGTAATGTTATTTTAATTCAAAATTCTATGCATGTATGATTTTTTTTTTTCAGATTAATCAATGAAGAATTAATGGAACAGTATTGGAATGCAGAAACTTTGGACTTAATTCATGAATAATATCAATGTATGATGAAGGAAACTGACCAAAACTGACAAAGTATTTCATATGCATGTAAACTGGACATGTGTCTGTTTAATGCACGATAAACAAATTTGTAAAATTGAAAATTTAAACCATTTGTGAAAGATTTCAAGAGGACCGAAAGTTACCATGGACTTATGAATGATTTAACCAGAAACATGATTTACATGTACAATTAAGTAAATACATCTTTGGCTAAAACATGATAATTTATCAACATATTATTTCAAAGAGGTTGATCTTTTTATTTAAAAGGTCTTAAATGTGGATAATGAACAAACTGTTGTGATTTCTTTAATTGCTTGACTTGCATTAAACTGGTTATTTTTTTATTTCAAGTTTTCTTATTAATTCATTCAAAAATAAGCGGTGCATGCAAAATGATATCTAACATTTCAGTGGGATTGTCAATTTCCGTTGAAATATCACTGGTTTTCTTTGGTTTATTGTTACAATTTCCAATGGAATTACCACTGGTATCCCAGTTGAAAACAATAAATGTCCAGTGGGAAAACAATGGTATTCCAACGAAGTTTTCGCTGGTACTCCAATGGAATTTCCACTGTATTCCACTCGAAAATTTACCGGAATCCCACTGGATATTGCACTGATATCCCAATGGAAAACAATGAATGTCCAATGAAAATCCCGACCAAATTTCCCAGTGGTAATACAATGGTATTCCAATGGAATTCTGATGGAACTGCACTGGTGTTTTCAGTGAAATCCCATTTTACATTTTCAGTAGGGTGGTACTCTAAATTGATACCGAAAATGTTTTGTAGTCATTATGTTCCAATATTGCTATAATTTGTTTTATACAATCCATCCTTACATGACAATATTACTGATTTACTATGGGACTTTAAGATTTACATAATAGAGTGCAAATATGGTCAGTTTTGGTTGATGCGGACAAATAATTTTATTATACAAGTCAGTCTGCGGTAAGAAAACTACTGACATTTGTTTCCGATTCAATATTTTGAATAAAAAGAGGACATGCTGGTTCCAATATTGCTGTCAATTGTATTATACGGTCCATAATGACATAAAAATATAACTGAATTACTACGCAGCTATATAGATAACTTGATAAAGGGCAAATATGGTCAGTTTTGGTTAATGAGATCAAATAATTTTGTTTTACGAGTCATCCTGAGTCAGCGTGTCTGAGATGTGAAAACTGTTTGATTTTGGTGATTATTAAATTATTTGAATAAAAGAACATACTTGAACTATTTATTTGTGAAGAAAAATAAATTTACTATGATTAATTTTCAATTAATTAAAGAGGTGTGATAACATTATTAATTAACTGTATGTCAATATGTCAATCGAAAATGACCAGTTGGTCATTTAATTTTGATGTACCTTATCATTTTTTAGGTCAGTGTATCCAGGATACGATGACAATCTGCGTTAACGCGCGTTTACTACAAACAGTAAATGTGCGTTTACTTTTGACGAAAATAGAAGACGCGCATTTTGTCACGTTAACGCGGAAGTAAACGCGAAAGTAAACGCCCGTTTACTCTTTAAAAAATTAGAAGACGCGCCGTTTTTGCGTTAACGCGGAGGTAAACGTGAAAGTAAACGCCCGTTTACTTTTTATGTCTACTGAAATTTCGGAGTTAACGCACAGTTAACGCGGCGTTAACATGAAGTGCACGCGAGTAAACGCCGCGTTAACTTTTTCGGCCCGTCTACATGTAATGCTTGGTATGCACCTAACTGTACATGTTAATGAGAATTGCATTTTGTGTTCCATGGTGCCAAGAGTGGAAAACGTAAATCGCAAGCGGAACCACACTTTGGTGCAAAACGAACCTTTGAAGGGACAAAGAAAAACGAAACCGGTAATAGTGAGGATGCTCCGTTTCCAGATACTAAAAGTAGTGCGCAGGTCGAGAAAAGTCCATTTACCGGAGATGGTAACACACAAACACAGATAGATGATGATGATGATATGGATACATTGAAGCTTGATGATAATGATGGTGAAGATATTGAAACTGACAATAATGAAACAAAGGATGATGATCAGAGATGACTGACAGTATTAACAAATCTGATGAACCAACAGAAAACATGGAAACAGACGACTCAGACTCTGATGAACACTCGAACAAATTGATAATAAATTGACAATGTCTCTGAAATTAATAATGAACAAGAACAATTACATGCAGGAGGGTCCATTTTTGATGAAAAGTTAAATGTTGAAACAAAAGAGTCTGGTAATTTTCATTCTGTGGATGAAATTAACACCCCGGATACAAACATGAGTGAAAATGACCCTTCTAAATCAGAAGTGAATGATTTTGTTAAAAACAAAAAAAAAAAAAAACAAAAGAAAGCTTCATCTAAAAATAGAATGTCTACTCCGTATGATAAATCTCATTTAAAACCAACACTAACTACAAATGGATCTGATAAGTAGATTTTTAATGCATGTTTTTCTTTTATTTGGTTTGATCATGATTTCTTTTTTCACTTTCAATTGTAATGGTCTACGTGACCAGCAAAAACGTGACTGTGTATTTACATTGTTTAATGACAGAAGGTATGATATAATTTTCTTACAAGAAACTCATTGGGATGATGTTTTAGCAGATAGAATTAAAAGATGTAATACCATTTGGAATGGTGATATTTTTTATTGTAATAAAAACGATATACACAATACAGGTGGTGTAGCTATAATGATACGTAAAAATACTGTTGAAAATTCAAAAGAAGTTCAAAAATTTTGTGGCAGATTTTTACATTAAAATGTTGATATAAATGACAAAAACATTGATTTATTCAATATATATGCTCCGAATCTTTTAAAAGAAAGATTTGATTTTTTTCAGAATATTCATTCCAAAATAAAGTTTTTGAATAATGTCGTTGTCAGTGGTGATTTTAAAACATCTTTAGGTGCACTCGACAGAGGCGGTAAAACTACTCATAAGGAAGACAAAGCTGTGTGTGCATTGAAATCGATTATTAATGATAATGTACTTTGTGATGTCTATAGGAAAAGAAACCCGGATGTATCGGTTTTTCAAAGAAAACAAATTGTCGAAAATAATTTACGACAGTAAAGAATTGATTTTCATTTAATTTCTCTAAGTTTAAAACCATTTGTTTAAAATATTTATCATAATGAATCCAGTTTTAGTGATCATAGTTTTGTGTCAATGATTTTAGATTTTAGAACTGTAGAGATTGGAACTGGTTTGTGGATTTTAAATAATCAATTACTAGATGACGAAGTTTTTATAGAAAACATTAAGAAAATAATCCAAGAAGAGGTGTACTCTGATTTTTATTTTTCTAGTCCTCTAACTTGGTATGATAATTTAAAATATCGTTTTAAGCGATTTGCCTAGGTGTATAGTAAGGATAAACAAAAAGAGAAAAATAGAAATTTTTATAGAATTCAAAATAAATTACAAGAGATGTCAGCTAAGGAAGCTAATAGTGCTTGTATTAATATGAATCAGTATGAAGATTTAAACTATTAATTAGCGGAGATTGAGAAAATTAAATGTCAAGTCGCAATATTGAGATCAAAGGCCTTTTGGTCGGTAGATGGTGATCAAAATACTGCTTATGTTTTACGATTAGAAAAACAGAGGCAATAATCAAAACTTATTACTGAATTAAAAGCCAATAAAGGAAAAGTTTCTCGTGATATTGGTGAAATTTAAGATATAATTTTTAATTTCTATTCAAATTTATATTCTTGTGTCAAAACAAATAACGATGACAAAAACAAGATGTTGAATTTTCTTAGCAGAACAATAGATATTTCAGACTATGAAATTTGCGAGTCAGATATTATTTTTGATGAGATCTATCGTTCGGTAAATGGGATGAAAAAAGGAAAAACCCCAGGTCCTGATGGACTGACTTGTGAATTTTATTGTAAATTTATAAATGAATTTAAGGATATATTTTTTTACTTTTTTCAATTACATTGAAAATGAAGGTCAGTTGTCACGGTCAATAAGACATAGCGTAATAAATTTGATTTTTAAAAAGAAAGGCGACAAAAACGACATAAAATCTTACAGACCAATCACATTAGCTAATGTTGATTACAAGATTTTAGCCCGAATCATGGCTAATAGACTGAAATTAACATTGACAAAGACATAAGTAATACACTAACTTGTTCTGCAATAGGTCGAGATATATCAGACACTGTATGTAGTATAATTAATGTTATTGATTTAATAGATGAAGAAGAGTTGGAAGCTTATATTTTAAAAACGGACCAAGAAAAGGCCTTTGACAGAGTTAGTCATGATTTTCTATTTAGTGTTTTAGAAAAATTTGGTTTCGGTGAAAGATTTAGAAAATAGATAACAATTTTTTACACGAATGTTAGAAGTTCTGTTAAGTGTAACGGACATTTGACCCCATATTTCAGCTTTAATAACGGAATAAAACAAGGATGTCCTTTAAGTCCGATCCTATACACTATTGTTTCAGAAACATTAGGACAAGCAATTTTACAAAACACAGAAATTACTGGTATAAAAATACCTTGCACACATATTTATACTACTATTTTTCAGCAAGCAGATGACACTAACTTTTTCTTAGTAAAAAGGAAGTCAATTTTTAATGTTTTTGATATTCTTAAAATCTACAGTGGTGCTTCAGGTGCTAAAACCAATAAAGAAAAATCTGAAATTCTAATTTCAGGAAATGATTATTTGTTACAAAATGACATTGAGCAGTTAGGTATTAAGATATGTGAGAACGTAATAGAAGTTTTAGGAGTTTGGGTCGGACAATTTCAAGACAAATGCAATATCTTAAACTGGGAGAAAAAAAACAGCTCCATTACTACTGTTTTAAATATATGGAAACAGAGACATCTTTCACTTCATGGTAGATTTGCTGTTATATCATCTCTACTGATGTCAAAATGATGTTATCGCATCGCGGGTAAATTAGCACGTTGTGATTGGTTTAACGTCGTCACGTGGTGACCCCCTTATGGATCCGTAGGGGGTTCATGACGTCACGTCTATTGTTAATGGTGACGTCATCTATCAATGTTGTTGTGTTTTATTGTCTTTTTTTTCTACAAAACGCAACAGAAAAGTCCAGCATGCGATAAATTCGTTATACGGTTAACTATTGAGCCCCTACGGACCAAAGCGAGTGAATAAAATCCATAGGAGATTCGGCCTCCGGCCTCATCCCCTATGGATTTTACTAACCCTCTATGGATCCGTAGGGGGTAAGTAGCGAACCATATAACTTATAGTATACCCTTACAGTGCAGACTATGCCTTCTAAGTACTATTTACAAAATATGTGTTGATTTTTTATGGAATTTTAAAACTCATCATGTGGCATATGAAACAATCATTTTAGAAAAATCTAAAGGTGGTTTGCATTTTCCAGACATAATGCTCAAAATGTTTGCCTTTAGGTTAAAATTTCTTAGTAGACTATTGAATTCGGATTATTTTGCTCTGTGGAAAAATATTTGTATATACTTCTTTTAAAAAATAGAAAATATGAATATTGGAAAAGAAATTTTAATTTGCGAATTGAAACAGTCCTCTTATTCAAACATTCCTTTTTTCCTGCGTGAAATGTTGCTTGCATAGAGCAAAATGAAGACTTATGTTGCCTTTGAAGCTAATGAAAATAATATTTACGAGATACCATTATTTTGAACACTAGTGTTAAAAAAGAAGGTAAATTACTAAATTATAAACCTTTCATTTTTGCAGGAATAACAAAAGTTAAACATTTAACGTATGAAGTAATTCCTGGTTTTCTGAAATTTATTGAAATCCATGAAATTTTATCTGAGAAAGATGCTGATCTGAAATATGATGATGTCTGCAAATTTTATAAAAATGTGCTTGTCGGTTTGCCTCCTGAATGGGTACATTTTATCAATGAAAATGTCAATCCAGTTTCAAAGAATTTCGAAATAACTGCTGATTGTTTTTCTTTTTCTGTTGAAGATAAAAAAAAGTTAATATGCCATAAAGTACTCGAACATTTTATAATCTCTTAATAAAACTTGTTGGAAAATCGCCTGTATCAGAATCTTATTGGATCGAAAAGTATCTAGAGTTAGAACTTTCAAAGTGTTATATTTTTTTTCAAATTTACATATCTTGCCTGGTGAATGCAATGATTTTAATTTTCAAGTACTTCATAGAACTTTGTTTACTAAAGTTAAACTTTTAAAATGTAACATGTCTGATAATGACACTTGTCTAGTGTGTGCACAATCTAGAGAAGATTTAGAACATATGTTTATTAATTGTGTCAATCTGACACAATTCATTGATTTTCTGAAGGATTTTTTTTATAAATTTTATGTGTAATGTTGATGATACCTTTGTAAATACGCCTGATTTTGACCAAGCGATGCTTATGGGTGTTTTGAAGAGAAGTAACGGTTTTAATTTTCATTTCGCTAATTTTATTATGAGTATAGCAAGATTTAGTATCTATAAAAGAAGAAATTTCGTATTGTTGAATCCTCAAGCTAAACTCAATTTAGTAGACTATTTTAAAACATTGTTAGGAAAATACATCTCTCACTATTTTTATCTTTTAAATCAGAGAAAAGAACTTTTCTTATTAGAACAATATTTTATATCGGACAATCCCGTTATCAAAGTAACAGAAAAACATTCAGAAATATTGTATTAATTTTAAACTAAACTACTGTGAAAGTAATTTAATTCGTGGGTATCAATTTTCGTGGATTAAGCAAAAGTTGTTCGTGGGTTCTTCAATTCGTGGATTTTATTTTTCTGGAGAAAAAAAAGTCGAATAAAGAATTTAGAAACAAAGATTCTTTGAAATAATCATATGGTGTTCATTTTCGCTCACACGTGTGTCTTTCGTTCGAACAACATTATCAAATTTTTAATAGAAAAATTACTTTCCGAAATAAGCTGATTTATCTAAGAATACAAGTTATCTCATTGAAGGAAATTGCAAAGTAAACATTTTAATTGGTGCACAGTGTAATCAGAAGTGTTCAGACTAATTAACCCGAGATGGAATGATCAACAGATTAACGATCAGCAAATGTGTTAATATGGCCATAAACATGTCATTTAAATAAAAAGGTTGCATAAAAAGGCCTCAAATGTACTTTTAATACATTCTTATGAAATAATATAAGTGAAATAAAATGCAAGCCCAATATAATTTTTTCGTGAGAATTATGAGGAGATAAAATGAACACCTGCTCATTGTATATCTTTACCGGAAGTCTGACTTTCATCTTTCAAAACTAGTTTTTCATGAGAATAAAACGGGTTAAAAGTCGTACAACTTATGTTATTTTAAGATTAAAATCCCATCTAAAGTTGTGCATGCTACACTGGTGCTACACCACTGCATAAATTACGTCATAGTATGTTTGCTGATTTGATTCTCTATATTACAAGCCTGTTTCCATGTAGTCACTAGTCAAACCTACAGTGGATCTTTCTATGTTTTGCACAAGAGGCTTGATTTCGTTGGACACTTAAATTCGTGGATAAAGCCTTCCACGAAAACCACGAAAATTGGTACCCCACGAATAAAAGTACTTTCACAGTAGTTGATATGTAACATATCTAAATTTAACTTGCATTGAATTTCTGTTATTTTAACTGACTAAATGTATATGTATAAACTGTCTGTTTGTGACACCAGGTACTGTCTGGTGAATTTTTCATTGTACATATTTGAATAAAATTTTATCAAGAGAAAAAAAAAAAAAAAAAAACGCGCCGGGCATAGTGCAAGGCGGTTTGATGCCACGATATCTCAGTAGCATGAGTTCGAATCCCGGCCAGGGAAGAACAAAAATTTGCTTCAGCACATTTACAGATCTAACATTGTTAAGCTGTTATTTAAACGAATGATATATATGTCGTATACATGTTATTTTTTTTACAGGTTATATCTTGTATGAAGCCATCATACAAGTTATTACTTGTACATATACAATGTAAAGGACGTCAAATAACGTTCCAAAAAGACAGCAACTCAAAGTTATTTCTTAAGGCAGTATATGATGTTTTGAAGGTAGCAGGAATTGAAAAAAAAACTCATTCGCAAAGGAGACGAAATCAGTTATTATAGTACAAATGATGAACTTTACCCTTTGATTAGAACTGCAGATTCTGGAGTTGGTCATGGAGGCATCCAAAAAACTTATAAGGAGTTAAAAAACCAATTTGCTAATATCAGCAGAGACATTATCAGGCTTTTTATTCAGATGTGTGAACAGTGTACTTCGAAAAAAAGTCGCCCTGAAACCACCAAATTAGTCGTCCGTCCTATCACTTCTACAGACTATAATTCTCGCTGTCAAGTAGACCTTGTTGACTGTTAGTCAAGTGCAGATGGAGAATATTTGTGGATCATGCACTACCAGGATCATTTTACCAAATTCAGTGTACTGCGCTCTCGAAAGACAAAAAGAGCAGCTGAAGTGGCTTACCAACTCACTGACATTTTTTTTGTTACTTCTGGGAGCTCCACATATCCTGCAAAGTGATAATATAGCTACAGTTGGGTGCAGACAAATCATTACTAAAAGTAAACGCTAGTTAACGCTGCGTGCACATATTTCGTAAGATTACTTCAATTTTCGCGTTATTAAAATTTCATTTTTAAATCAGAATGTTGTAAGCTCAAAAATCCTAAATTTTCAAATCTTAAAATGTTTTCTTCATTTTCAATTATTTGTAGGTTGACGAGATTCTTATTTTTAAACATTCAAGTGGAAGGAAGGAAACATTGGAATTTCTCTCAATTTTTTCAAGTGTACACTGTACATGTGTATTATATAAATACCCTTTCCATTTTTTAATATGTTCTTTAAACATTTAGGTGTCAAATTGTTGTTCACTGACGGACATTTCACTATGATTACAAATGCATCTAAATGCAAAGGATTTTATGCAATCTGTAGAATGTGATAATTGGAAAGCACATGTAATACTTTTTTAGACAGACTAATGATTTCATATTGCTCTATATGTTGCACTTCTGTAAATTTAGACAATGAAATTTCCAATAGGAACTGCTTTTACGGCTAAAACTGTACCACTTTTACTATGAAGTTTCGAAAAAAATATATCCCAGAATGGAAAGCTCATATGCACTTCTTTCTTTTCAAATGTCTAAATGTAGGGTTGTGCGGCATATTTTCAAGATTAATATGTCCCAAACTTCTTAGAGTTCAGAACTACACATATCTTCACTTTGGGTCTACCTCAAAGTTCAAGGCGGCCGCTAATTATGTTTATTTATACTGGTAACTTTCCCAAATTATGTCTCTAAGAAGATACATAGAGATCATATCTGGGAACCAGTACGTAAACAAAACAACCCTTCTATGAACATTAAATATCTCCCCAAAAGAAGCGTGGTTTGTGACACAGTTGTATTTACAAAGTGCAACCTATAACTTCGAAAGAAGATAGGTTACCAGCTTACAAATTTTTTATTTTCAAAATTCTACATGTATATTTTTAGAAAATATCTGCTCAAGTCATTAACGTACCTGTTACATTATAGTGGTCAAGTTATCTGAAATAGTTTTCAATAGAGAATTTTCAAAAGTGCATAGAAAAAATAGAAATTTTATTTCGAAACAACACAATTTGCTATTTGAACAGTATTGTTTTAAGAAGCATTTCTCGATATATAACATGTATTGTATTATGCAAACTGTAAGAAAATTCAACGCAACATGCCCAATCCAAGTTATTAACAAGTACACATATAAACAAATAAGGAGATGTGGAAGATTGTAATTGAGACAATTATCCAACAAAAATCAAATGAAGTGGATGTAAACGATTATCGGCAACAATACGGCCTTATACAATGAGAAAAACCCATACCATATACTATTAGTCGGCTATAAAAGGTACAAACATGTAAATATGAAACAATTCAATTGAGAAAGCTAAAGTCCTTATTTATAACGAAAAAATGTACGAAAACCAAATATAACAGATAAGAACCAATGACAATAATCACTGAACTACTTAGCTGTGAAGACATCCAATAAATGGTTGATGATTTAGTAGGGATAGATAATTTGTAAAAATTTTATTTATTTGAGAAAAACCTGGACCCCCTGAGTCGCTAAATTTCAAGAAAAAGGTGCCGATCCTGTCCGTTTACTTCATTCTGGGACACTGTTTTGTGATAAATGGAATGTATTTTTTTTTAACAAAATAAGGCCACCAAATGATCATGCATCATCCACAAAGATTACAAATACTTTTTGCAATGATGTTAATTTTATTTTAGAAAGTAAGCGATTCTGTTTCTATATTAGTATGACAGTTTGCATACTTTTGAATAAAGATTTTGTTTTAACTTATACAACAACAGCTCCAAATGCAAAGTGACCATATGAGACAACATAATAATGGACAGATGTAATAAATGATAACATAGTACAAAGATATTGGGTAATGTATGAGATATTTTTATCCAGTCCACATATAAAACGCTCCTTGAAAAACAAATTATTATCTTGTCGAGGGATCGAATGGGGAGTCCATTGTTACATGTACTTTATTCTTTAGTGTTTATACTATTGTTCACTATATATTATTCATTTTGCCCATTATTCTCTATGTTCTATATGTTTGCAGCCGTTTATTCTCTATTCCTTATTATGGTTGCCAATATTTCTCTATTCGTCATTTGTTTGCCTTTAATTCTCTGTTATGTCAACCTTATCAGACTCTCCTGTATCATGTTTATGGAAATGAAAAGTTTAAAACGTTTAGTTGTCCATATTCTAAATTGTTCTCATATTCATGTATATAACTTGATTTCTTAATATCAGAAAAATTATTTTTCATGTATTTGTTCCATCTTTCTATGGGATTTTGGTGAAATGTACAGAGTTATTTTGACCACTTAATATATATATATATCATGAAGCAGAATTAGGCAATTTGATGTCATCGTATTGCATTCAACTTTGTTCATTAATGAGCAAAACCTATAATGTATTCCTAGATATAAAAGGACTTACTTATTTCAAAACAATAAAAGAAAAACAAATATGACACACAGAAACCAACGACAACCACTGAGTTACAGGCTTCTGACCTGGGACAGACACATATATCGATTGTAGCAGGGAGAGATAGAGAAGGTTCAATTGTCATCACTATAGCATTATTTTCTACAGTTGTGAATATTTAAACTGTAAGATTATAAAAATACAATGTATTATGAATATTAAACGGAAATTAACGATTAAAAGATATCAATATTCCTATTTTTCTACAAAAAAATACAAAATTTTAATGTTTTAAAACATACTGGATATTAGGAAGTATTGAGCACAAATCCGCTTAACACACATATTTACATGAAAAGTGTTTTTCTTATATACATCAATTAAGGTAAATTTTTAAGTTGGCACTAATTTCAATTTGCTTTCAATAATTGCAGGTCCAAAAACTATTTAAAAATCTCTTCTTTGTATTGTTCATGCCGCTTAGAAAGACATTTCTGACGTCACAACTACTTTATCGAGACGTCATATATTTAAGCTCTACACCATTTGGTCTCGGAGGAGAATTGTATCATGGGCAATCATACTTCATCTTTTTATCTTTGTTGGTCTTACCCGACGTGTTACGGGATACATGGAAGTTATGACTGTCCTTCTGTCCCTGTTAGCGCTCTCTTGTGGACAATTTTTGCCAAATTCTTTAGAAAGGTATCTCATAAGTTTATATCAACAATATATTGATCAGTTAAGAAAATCAGTGCTGATGAATTATTCAAATACAAATTATGCCCCTTGGAAATAATAATTATATAAAAAATTGCAGTGTTAGTTTTCTCACGTGTTCAAATCTTGCTAATGTTTTGTGAAACTGATATCATAGGATTATATCAGCAATGTATCTGACTTGTTTAGATACTAGTCAGCTGAATTTTTTTTTTAAAGTTGTGCACCTCTGATATATTAATTATATGGAAAATTTCTTTGTGTGAGCTTTTATGTCTACAATTCTTGGAACATTTTATGAAACTTATATCATAGATTAAATTAAGCAATGTCTTGGACAAGTTCGAAATAAGTGCTGATAAATTACTTTTAGAAGAGTTACGTCGATGGTCCTTCTGTCAGTCTCATTTATACTCATACACAATGCTAGTAACAAAAACTAAGTTCCAATTTGGTCAATTATCTTTTATAACTTGCAAAATGTTTGTTTTGTTTCCACACTTTTATTTAAGTTCTCATCCAAATTTTACGAAACTGATAAACAATGTTCAAAACCCAAGCATGCAGACTGAGTTTAATTTTTTTGCCGGGATTCACTTACCTTTCTAGAGTTTTGCCCTTGTAACTTTGAAATTTGAAAAGCTTGAGCAGTGCATTAGTGACGTCCTCAGACAATCTTCTTTAATTTTAAAGAGTTATGTCCTTGGGAATATTAGATTATATTATACCTCACGTAACGATGTTGGGTAGAATATAATGTGCTTGACCCGACTGTCTGGCAGACGGTCATTTCCTCAGTCCGTCAGTCCGACAGTTATTAACTAAATAAGCTATGTTTTATTTTTTTTTAAATTGGGTGCTATATAATGATGTTGCTGCTATATGTCTATTTTGAATGCCGGAGGTCAGATGTGGTTATGAGAATTATTGCTAAATCATTTGAACGATATGGATATCGACAATGCCATGTAATAACTATATAATTATATCACCAGTACCATGTTCATCTTGACATGATTGTCATGGTTGTTTGGTAAATAACTATAAACTTTGTGAGAGAAGTATATCAATAATTTTTATAAGTGATATGTGAATATAAAAATATGGAGACATTGAATGATTGTCAATGACACAAATTGTCAACATAAACCAAAGACAGTGGATGTAAACCACACTTTTTGTATAACTTACATGTTAACAGTTTGTATTTATGTTGGTCTTAATTGGACCACTCGTGCTATTTCAATGGTAACTGGTATGCAATTATATTAACATATGCATTTCTAATTTAAATGGAGGTGATTTGGCCCCGCATTCTTAGTCATGGTTCATTGACTTTGATTATTTTGTATAGTTTACAAGTTTAAGTACTGCCTTTTAATTTCAACATTTGAGCTATATTATTAAAAAAATAAAGGTGAAATACATACCTTTGTAAACAGTTTATTCAATGGAATCTTGTTTTTTTATATTTAATTTGTAATATTCACCTTGCAAATATAGCATTCTGCAGGAGATATATAGTAGAGGGGAACCTGTATTTTCCTTACTAAATTCAATTCTTTTATAGGAACTATAATGAATATACAGTAATAATAAAATACCAATATTTATCATATATGTTTCAGTTAGACTTTTTTTTGGTTTACTCGTCAAATTTCTACATATTTTCCCAAAAACCTTTCTGAATGTATTAAATATCTGTGTTTTAAAATCTTGCGGGATGTTTCTCGATATGTATAAAGAAATCTGCAACTTAAATTATTGCTTGTAGATTTGGTTTTCATGATTTATCCCGAAATGGGTAAATAAATCTATGCAACACGTGCTCGTTTATAGATTTGATTTTCCCCAGAAATGTGAAAAAAAAAATCAATGTCATTAGTTCTAGCATATAAATTAAGTTTTTGGTACATCGGTGTTTTACATGTTGCATATATATTATTATTTAAACAAAATGTATTAAAATCTGATTGTCTCATAGTTTTGCTACCTAATGTTTTAACTAATGTAGCAAATGATTTCGGCGATTTCCCCGCATTGAAAGTCGTCACGTCTATCTTTACGACAAATTCATTACAACTTTAATATATTTTGGAAAATTATCAAGGACTAAATCTTAATGTAATCAATTATTATAATGAAACTATGGAATATTGTAAAACATGTGTATTTCAATATGAAATTTGCATACCTTAAATGTAATTTGCTACAATAAAGTAACATTGAACTGCATAATTCATATAAAATAAAGCATTTTTCTTATGAATATTTCACTAATGTAGTCAAATTCAGAGTGCAAATAATAATTCCTCGAATTTCTATTAATCAATATTTCAAATAACAACTTCGTCTGTCACCATTGATCAAAACATTACTTGACAGTTAAATAAATCTATCGATATGCATGATTGTTTCACTGAACGAAGAAAGATTCACATATTATATAAGTTTTGATATATTTGTCGAAAACGTTCAGTTAATGACAATTATTTGCTTCTTAAGTTTAAACAGATCTAGCATTTATATCCACCTAGAAAGTATTTATTTCATATTCTCTCAAATGAGCGATCGAGGCTTTTTATGACTTAGTTGTATTTTTTCGATTAAGAAAAAAAAATAATAACACTTCATTTTGTAAAGTTATGAGACCACTTCGGGCCAGTTTTCAAATTATTTTACGTTTCTCGACATATTCTAATTGATTATATTATTCAGTAAATTTCAGATTTATTTCTAAAACCGATACGAAGTACATTTACTTTATATTGTCGAATGCATCATACAATATTTCGTGTTTGTGCCAATTAAATGTAATAGTAAGGATATTTGTTGTTAGCACATGACTATTGAACAATGTTGTTCAAAGTTCTTAACTGATATTCTTTTTCGAAAAAGACATTTATCATGTTTTTTTCAAAGTTAAAAATAGATTTTTCTTCGAACAGTAAAAGTCATATCGGGGTGGATAAGTGTTAATCCCGAAATATATCTACTTTAAGTAGTCTACTAATACTGACATTTCAGCAATCTTAAACAATCTGTGCAATAAAAAACAGGATTTTTTTAATTATACCTCCGATTTAAACAAGTAAACAACTTTCTCGTCTACATGTTACTGCAAAAATGAACCCTTTATAATGCTGTGAACATAAGAAAGTAGGATGTGTACCATCGACTCCATAACTTTAGTCTAGTTAGGTTAATGATGATGATATATAAACGTTAAGGTATCACAAATCCTAAAACAAATCATACTCTATTACATATATGAAAAAGTGTTCACAGCCTGGTATTTCAGATGATCATAGAGACACATGTTGTGTACTTTCTATGTCGATGATCAAACATGTTGTTTCTAGTCTGTGCTGAAAAAATTAATGTCCAACCCTTTTGTCTTGCCTACTGTGCAAGCAAGTACAAAGGCGTCTCATTTCACGATATAATGAATCGGTTTAAACTGATGACGGACTCAAAAATAGTACAATTTAGAAATACAATTACCTGTTTTCACAACTAAAGACTACATCACTTGCTGGATTATAATTTTACTGAGCATTCCAAAGAAAAAAAGATTTAACAATGAGTTGGATGTTTTACGAGAAGAGTCCTTTGTCATGTCTTTTCGTTATGAAATATACTGTTTTTACAAAAAGATCAGTGACGCTTGATGATTCTAACCAAACTTATGGCATGCTGACCAATCGACAAGATAAACAAAACACTATGTTAACCTTGTTTTCTCCTTGCTAACGGGGACATTGAATTTTGTTATAAGGAAAACATAGATACATCTGACATACTTTGGATATTTCTTTGACTTATTTCAAGACAAACCGTAGATCCAAATCCTTTTTTGCAGAAATTCTTGCCTATTTTAACAAAAGGCTACCATAATTCAAATTTGAAGATACGCTTCTAACCTATGCTCCGGTCATCGACACAAAAACTAGCAACATGGCAAAAATTATTGTAGTAACCACTATGAAATAATGGGTAGATATGTTCAGCAAAATTCCGTGCAAACGTTTGACCAGCAATTATACAGAAATGCCTACACAGAAAAATGGTCTATGTCAGACTTTATTTGCTCCAACATTATAAGAAAAGGAGGATTTCATAGGCCTTCAACTTTTATATATCAACAGTTGGTAAATATTTGGATTGAGATGAGCTATATGACTTATATGTGGACTCTAAAATCTAAAGTAACAGATTCTTATTCATTGTTATTTGCAAACAGTTTAAACGTGGTGTTCCAGAATTAAACTACCCTATGAGGCTCTCATGGTTCCTTTATTAAAAACATTTTTCAATTGATGCAAATACATGAACTGTATCAAAAAAGTATTGAACCAAACGTATGGAAGGCGTTCCTTGACTGTCATAATTAGTTACTTTGTCTCATCCAACTGAAAGCATTGCATTTTTTTTTACCTTTTTCAAAGACCAAATATTTGTTTGCGGAATTGAGACCACAGACCGTTTTTTCTTCGAGGGACCTATGTCATCGGAGATCCTACAAAACCTTAATTTTACAAACAAGGGAAAAGAGCTTGAAATAAAAGTTGAGTATACAAAACACAGAATTTGGCCTGTACAAGTATTAAATCGTATGGATGGTATGTGGGCTGTAGGAATCATCTTATTCACTAAGCCATTTCTGAAGACGACGTTGATGAAAACTATGTCTGAACATAACATGTAATATCATAAATATTGGGAAAATTATTGTACAAATGTACAACAGTATATAACTCATGGAGTGTGGATACCACTTTGATTATGCGGAATGTTTTAACCCAATAATGAGAAGCCCGGTGTGTGAACAATGTTGTGCTCTTTGCATGTTAATGCACCCTTGCAGCAATTTTTTCTTCATCTGAGAAGGTCCATAGTAGGCTGATGATGTCATAATTCCTACCAATACAATCACAATGGTCATGACAGCAAAATATAAGCTAACCAACAGTAATTCATTTGAACGAATTTATTCAGTTACCTAGTGAAAAAATTCATATAATTAAACAGAAACAAAATTATCCTCGATTCTTTTTTGAAATCGTAAAGTTAAGAAATATATCTTTAATTATACATGTAATGTAAAAAATGTCAATTGAAAGCAGTTTCCTGTTTCGTCTCTGCCTGTTTCTTGTTACCCACCTGAATTTCCCTAAAAATTGGCATTTTGATGATACATTTTTGTGTCGAAATGATTTGAAAATCAATTGCTATTCTTTTCACTCTCATTAGACATTTAAGATGAGTAATTTCATAGTTCAGATATTATTTTCTAATTTTTTAACACTAATGAAAATCTCAATTACGGAACTTTGATTTTGAATTTAAAAAAAAATGCACCATTTTTTTGCTCTACGACCAGTCAAAATTAAGAATTTAAACATTTCTCTAAACGAAAAATAAAAATTTAACCTGCAGGTAGGATGGTCCATTAAAGTTGAAAATTGATTGGCTTGCTAACTCCATCATAATCTTTTATCAACTGATATATATAGTTCGTTCTTACGTTGTACAATTACACCAGGAGGAGGTTAGGAGGAGGGTTGGGATCCTGCTTACCTGTTGAACCCCACCATATTCTGCATGTATGTGCCTGTTCCAAATCAAGAGCCTGTAATTAAATGGTTGTCGTTTGTTGCAGTGTTTCATATTGGGTTTTCTTAAATTTTTTTAAGTATATTACAGCCCTTGGATGGTGTAAACTTCCCAAAATAACGTGTATGGTGTAATGGTGTATGGCATATGGTGCAATGGTAGAAGGTGTATGGTGCTATGGTGTATGGTGTAAGGGGAATGGTGTAATGGTGTATGAGGAATGGTGTGATTGTGTAACGTGCGATCGGGAATGGTGTGAATGAATGGTGTACGACATTTCATTGGTTGAAACCGAAGTTCATTTTATTTTAATTTTTCGGATTGTAAACATAAACAATAATAATAATCCTATTGTTCTTTTTTCCCAGTAAAGCAAATTACTTTACTCGTTAGACTCTATGTCATATATATTTAATATACACATATTAAAAAATCTTTTTTTTCATATTCTTATTTACATTAAACAATGGCTTTAAAATTACACACTTGTGATCACATGCAGTTATCATAAAAGAAAGGATTTTATTTAAACTAGAAGGCGGATAGAAAGGTTATCCACGCATCGGAACAGTATTTTTATATCACGGGTTATCAACATCATTTTAAAGTTGCTTCGTTCCCCACTTTTGACAGTCTCTTTATAAATATCTTATCGTCATTCATCTATGTTTGCCTTGGATTTACGATTCTGTTTTCCAAAAAATGTTCAAAGGAAAATTGTACAGTGTTATTGCACATAAGGTGTTGTATAATTATGAACAATCTCGTCAATTTCGTTAGATTTGTCTTTACGGATTATAAATGATATCTTGAACGTCCGAAAAAATATACTTATGTGAAACGGAATGAAATATTTGCCACTTGATATTTAGCCACCAACAAAATCAACCAACCGACATAATATACTAACAGTATACTTTTCCTAGAAGAGAACTTCTCATACTTTTCATTATAAAGTACAAATGAAATCTGTCATGTCAGTCACACTGTTGGATGATGAGGTGGAATAGTTTTATTATACAAACCATCCTGAACTACTGAGTTTAAATCTAAATTGATGGGGATAATTTTTGATGTCATTGTGTTGCAATGTTGCTGTCATTTGTATTATACAATCCATCCTGACATCAAAATATAGCTGCTTTACTATGTGGCTATATAGATATACATAATAATGTTCAAATATGGTCAGTTTTTGTTGATGCGTTTAAACAATTTTGTTATACTAGTCAGCCTTAGGTATCAAAACTACTGAAATTTTGTTGCGAGACAATATTTTGAATAAAAAGAGGACATGCTGGCAATCTTAATTGATGGGGATAATTTTTGTTGTCATTGTGTTGCAATGTTGCAATGTTGCTGTCATTTGTATAATGCAACCCATTCTGACAATAAAATATAGCTGCTTTACTATGTGGCTATATAGATATACATAATATTAAAAGTGCAAATATGGTCAGTTTTGGTTGATGCTTTAAAATAATTTTGTTATACAAGTCAGCCTGAAGTATCAAAACTACTGAAATTTTCTTACGAGACAATATTTTGAATAAAAAGAGGACATGCTGGCTATCTAGATTGATGGGGACAAATTTTTGTTGCCATTGTATTGCAATGTTGCTGTCATTTGTATTATACAATCCATCCTGACATCAAAATATTGCTGATTTACTATGCGGCTATATAGATATACATAATAAAGTGCAAATATGGTCAGTTTTTGTTGATGCGTTTAAATAATTTTGTTATACTAGTCAGCCTTAGGTATCAAAATTACTGAAAAATTGTTGCGAGACCATATTTTAATTAAAAAGAGGACATGCTGGCTATCTAAATTGATGGGTATATTTTTTGTCGTCATTGTGTTGCAATGTTGCTGTCATTTGTATTATACAATCCATTCTGACATCAAAATATTGCTGATTTACTATGCGGCTATATAGATTTACATGATTAATTGCAAATATGGTCAGTTTTGGTTGATGCTTTTTCAATAATTTTGTTATACGAGTCAGCCTGAGGTATCAAAACTACTGAAATTTTCTTGCGAGACAATAGTTTGAATAAAAGAGGTCATGCTGGCTATCTAGATTGATCAGGACAAATTTTTGTTGTCATTGTATTGCACTGTTGCTGTCATTTGTGTTATACAATCCATTCTGACAACAAGATATTGCTGATTTACTATGTGGCTTTATAGATATACATAATAAAGTGCAAATATGGTCAGTTTTTGTTGATGCGTTAAAATAATTTTGTTATACAAGTCAACCTGAGGTATCAAAACTACTGAAATTTTGTTGCGAGACAATATATTGAATAAAAAGAGGACATGCTGGCAATCTAGATTGATGGGGACAAATTTTTGTCATTGTACATGTTGTTTTGCAATGTTGCTGTCATTTGTTTTATACAATCCACCCTGACATCAAAATATTGCTGATTTACTATGCGGCTATATAGATCTATATAATAAAGTGAAAATATTATGGTCAGTTTTGGTTGATGAGTTAAATAATTTTGTTATATGAGTCAGCCTGAGGTATCAAAATTACTGAAATTTTGTAGCGAGACAATATTTTTAATAAAAGGAGGGCAAAAATATTTCCAAATTTTTTAACCCTATATAAATTAACAGATTGACACACTCCCCATTTCCATTCTCAATTTTATAATTATAAGTGCAAATATGGTCAGTTTTGGTTGATGCTTAAAATAATTTTGTTGTACATGTTGTACATGTACCAGTCATCCTGAAGTATTCATTTTTGGCATTGTTTGTCGATTTTATCTGAAAACCAAGTTTATAAGATTTACGATACATGTTAAAACCGATAATAATAGCATTGTAACCAATATCGTTTTTAATTTATAGATAGGCAGATCGCGGATAAATTTGCATTACAAGCAAAGTTTTATGCGTACTTTATTTACAAATACATGTATATATATTTAATCTGTATTGTTTATATAACCATCATAGGCATGACCACGGAGATTTTAATTTTATACATTAATTTACAATATTGTGATCAAAATTCGTTTTTTAAATCAAATAAATAATTTTGTAGTCGCACGCTTTCTTTGAAATTTAATTGCATTATGGGTAATTTCGGATCGTGTAGATAGAATGGGGAATGGTGTATGGTGTAATGTGTAAGGTGTATGGTGCAAAGGTGTAACGTGTATGGTGTAATGGCACAAGGTGTATGGTGTAATGGTGTATGGTGAATGGTGTAATGGTGTATGGTGTGAGTGGGAAGTTTACACCATCCAAGGACTGTAATTAGGCTGTTAGTTTTCTCGTTTGAATTGTGTTACATTTGCGATTTCGGGGCCTTTTATAGCTGACTATCCGGTATGGGCTTTGTTCATTGTTGAAAACCGTACGTTGACCCACAGTTGTTAATTTCTGAGTCATTTTGGTCTCTTGTGAAGAGTTGACTCATTGGCAATCATACCACATCGTCTTTTTATATATATATAGACAAAGCCCATTAGCAAAAATGAAAGGCAAGATTACAAAAATTTATCATAGCACAATAACACAATGACGGGTTGTATAAGTACCAAAAAGTAAAATCACAAAAGTACCGAACACCGAGGAAAATTTAAAATGGAAAGTCCCTAATCAAGTGGCAAAATCAAAAGATCAAACACATAAAACGAATGGACAACAACTGTCATATTCCTGACTTAGTACGGACATTTTCTTTAGTAGAAAATGGTGGATAAAACCTGGTTTTATGTCTAGCTAAACTTCTCGCTTGTATAACAGTTGCATAAAATTCAATTATATTGACAACGTTGTGTGAACAAAACAAACAGACATAATGGGTAAAAATTTCAAAATAGAGGTACAGAAGTCAACATTGTGTTATTATCCATGTTATCTTAATCACTATAAAAACAAACAAATATGTAAGCAAACATTTACCATGGCACACAATAACACAATGACGGGATGTTAAAGTACAGAGCCACGTCTTATGTTACAAAGAAACACAAAAAAGCATTTAGACAAAGCATATTAGCAAAAATGAAAAATAAGAATACATAAATTATCATATGACAATAAAACAATGGCACAATGACAAGAATATATTAAACATTATCATAGCCACGTCAAATGAATGTTACCAAAAATAGACTTAACAGTAAAATTACTATTAAAAAAACTAATATAAAATACTATTAAAAAAACTAATAAAAAATACTATAACAAATTATTAAGATGATAAACAACATCAGTACCTATAATCTATACTTCAAGACCATTGTGTATTATTTGTTAAGTTGATACGGAATATTTATTAACAAAGTCTTAGTATCTTCCAATAAACGTTTTTAGAAAAAGAAACGAAACATTCTTTAACATACCCCTGGTTCATCAACTTTCTGCTCTGACAATGGTGACGTTTTACAAAGTCTGTGTAGCAGCTACAAGCTCTTGAATTCCGAATGAGTTGGGAAATGTATATCCCATATGCAGGTGAAGTTGGTAGATTGCTACTAACGTGGGGGAAATTTATAATTCCAAAATAAAAATTGTCTCGTTTGTCATAGATTCTGGTACTGAGATGACCACGTATGTCAAATTTGAAGTATACACGTTAGTCTTAAAATGAGGCAGAGGAAACCTTGTCTGCTGTTTCTTTAATTTCTAGTTCTGAAAGATATATTAATGTAACGCAATCAGAAAAGTTTAGATTGTTAATGGAAAGAACATCATCAATTTATCTGAATGTAAAATTAAACGCTCGATCTGGCTTCTTTGATCTTCTTGTTTTGACAAGCGAATGAATGTCGACTATTTGTTGAAAAAGACTACCTCCAAATACAACAAACATGTTGTCAATAAGAAACTCCGGCATAATGATTACTTGTTTCTCTATGTAGCATGTTTTACCTTTTTGTTCACTATTAACATAACACAATATGTCGTGTGGTATCCGATAGTAAAACATTTATAGCTTATGCTACCATTTTAATGTTGAAAAGCATTGTTGATTATTTCATTTAGACGATTTTTCAATTTCACATGGGGAACGGTGATATACAGGGTTGAAAAACCAAAAGTTTTGATATAACTAATGGCGACAGTCGAAGTTAAACCCTGCTACGGACTAAACCCCTCAAAAGACATAGATACCATTTCCAAATAGGTTAAGAATATGGGATTGTTGATACAAGTTTAATCGAAAAAAATGAATTGGTAAACATTTGTTTCTTTACTGTAGAATTCAATTAATGTGCAGTACTTATAAAGAAAGAAAACAAAAAAAAGGTAGCATTACATGTACGATTGACAGTCTGTGATCATGAGTAATATAGATAATGTTTCCTCTATAAATACATGACATAATTAAAAGTTTCGCAAACATAGACACACTATATTTATTTGGGGTAAAGTAATGTATCTATTATTCTTTATTTTTTAAGCATTGGAGTAATTACGTTCCGAGAATCACGCTTTTGTAATATGTAAACATGTAACTCATTTGATGTTTGATGAATAGTATTGTTAAATTAAGATTTTTTTTTATGATTTCAGGGACCTTTATTGGTAAGTAGTGATATAATATTACGATTAATTTTCTGTCATTGATAATGGATCTATAACTCAATCTTAAATAGTACGACCATGTCTACATAAATAACAAAGGATTATGTCAATGGTTTCCAATATTACGTTCCTTCTCCTAAGTTTAAATCGCAATACTGAAATTTATCAAAAGTGATATCTTTATAATCTTCAATACTAGAGACTATTATAAATTATCATTTGCTTTTAAAATGTTATAATGATTACAGAAAAAAACATAGTTTATATAGAACAACTCATCTGTAATATCTTTGTATCATTTATGTAATTGAATCAACAGTGTTGATAATACACAATAAACAATAAACAAATTTTCTATTTACCATTATATCGAACAACAAATTCTTGATTGATCATACATTACTTGAACAATGCATTGCTTATATAACACTTTCGGTGTACATGGATATTTCTATGCAAATAAGAATACTCAAACTTGATATCAGTTTTAAATGTTACTTAGGCCGTGTTCACACCAAACGCCATGTACAATAAACTGTTTACAATTAGTTTAATGTAATGTATATTGGTTTCACATTAAATTTCATCACATCTATACACCTGGTTTAATCACCTGTACATGAGATTTGTTCACACTTGTAAACTATATGTCATTTAAATGCTCATTACATAGAATCGAATTCAAATTTCTCGGACACTTTTCTAGCAGTTAGGGAACGACGATTTGACTTAAAAAAGGGGTGGAGGTGGGGGTTGGGGTTTAATGACTTTTTCCTTTAAAAATATTCTGATCCCCAATTTGATAAAACAAAATATTCTGGTCAAGCAAATGACAAAAAAAATTTATTCTGAATCCAGATTTTCCTCATACCTCAAATGAATAAAAACATTTGCGCGAACACAATTCTGACTTAAAAACAGCGTAACCGCCCCTTCCCCCCTTTCCCTTTGAAGTTAAATTGTTGCTCCTTTATGAAAGCAATTTTGATAATTTGCAGTACTTTAAAGACATGGAAAAAGGATTGAGATGTGTTTAGGATTACTGCATTTCTATCTTTTCTGTTTGTTTCAAATGACATTTCTCTTCCAAGGAGTATTTGGCAAAAAACAAAGGAGTGACTACAATTTCACGCCTGTTTGCTGTTGGGCAGTCGACGTGTTGCACAATTACAAAACGAAATTTGTATAATTATAACCGATCATTTAATGCCGGACAATATTCGTATACCTTCACGTCAAAGACTTATTGAAAATATAAGAGATTTTCGACAAATCAACGGTTTTCCAAAAGTTGGCCGGGCAAATTTCGCATATATACGCATACATTCGCATAGACGGAATATTTTAAAAGATATATATTATAGCGAGTTGATGCTTTGGTGAAACATATTTGTGTTTTTCTCAATTCATTAGTTTTGTTTGAATGAAACTGTCACGAGTTTGAACTGAGAGCAATGACCAAATACTACCATGCAGATACTTCTTAAAACAACGACGCCTTTTATTTTAAATAACAGTTCATACATTGCAAATTACTTTTTTTTTCTTTTTTCTTTTTATTTCTATGTTCATTTTACGGATATGAGATTACAGCCAAATAATACAATTTACCTAACACTCTTTTTAGTAATGCATTTATGTGTAAATCGTTGATTGAGTAAAGACCAGTGGCAAATATTTCTGTGTATGTCCAGTCGATTAAGGGAAGACATTTTCAAATGAATTATGTGTTTGGCAATGATGATGCTTTGAGTCTTGATAAGGGGTTAATAAAGCTACCTTAAGTTTTGTTTTTATAACAAAGCAATATAGTTTAGACAAATAATTATGTAAAGAACTTGATTAATATAATTGTTATAAATATCAATTTAATTCAAAAAAACGTTTCTTCTTCAAATATACATGGTAAAGTTCATGTTTTAAATATCTAGTTTTGTTTACACTTAACCCCCACAAGGCCTACATTGACTATCCACTGCATGTAGAAAAAACATGATTTATACTACATGTAATTATAGTTTTATCAGTGGGAACGTAATTGTGTTTAGTTTACGTGTGAATTACACTACCACAACACCGAGTTTAGGTCAATGTAAACACGACCCAAGATCTGTAATTGATAAAATGTATATTATTTACATCTGTATTATAAACAAGGCTACAGGTGTACATTCCTTATACAATGAAGTTTTGATCAGTTTAGTTGTTATTAACATCTTGTGAAAGATTTTGGTTTTTGAATATAATTTTGCATAATTTTGAATAGAATATTTTGAAAAATGAGGAAATGAAGAATGCGACTTTAATGCATCCATAAATTTTGCAACTAGTTCATCAGAACTATACATTTTGCAATGTTTTGAAAACAAATTAATATCTCAAAGATGTAAGAAAAACAATTATGTTGATATCATTCCTGATAACAATGGTCTATATTTCTTTTTACTAAAAATATCATTATACTGCCATTGAAAGTGTAGTTTTGTTTAATTTTGAGACATTTGTCAAAGGTATGGTTTGTGATTAATGTATTTGGAAACGTTTTTCTGCAATTTTTATGTCGGCCACCATATCATCTTTTGTTCCATGTAAACCCGTGCGACAACTGGCTTAACGTAAAAAAAAAGCAGATACTCTTTCCGAAAAGGATAAAGCTGGGAAATCATTGAAAACTATTACTTGCGGTTATAAACACGTGTTCCTTGATTGATATAAGTAAAATATTATAAAAGACCTTTTGATAAAAATTAAAAAGAAACTAGCATTATCATTGGCAGTCTGTTATATAGATGATTTTCTAATGATAAGTTCCTCAAAGTTATATTGAACTCTCCATACCATATAAAAATTATCTAAATGTATATGTATCTTTTATCGTCATCTCTATAGTGTTTACGTGCAGAGAATCACACTTATGCGCGTAGAAATATGTTAAAGTGTAATTCATTTAAGGAATACTATTGTTTTATTAAAATAACATGTTTAAAAGACTAGTGATAAATTTTTTTTTTCTGATTTCAGTGACATCATACAGTAAGTGGTGATATAATTAGACGATGTATTTGACATGATTGATTACAGATCTGTTAAGTATTGAAATATAGATTAACCGTGTCTAAAAATTTATAATGCAATACGTTCATTCTTTGAATGAGAAACAGTATGTGTTCTCAACCATTTTTTTCTTTCAACCTTAGTTTAAAATGCTATACTGAAATTTATCTTAACTGATATATTTATAATCTTCAATCTCAGAAAATGATGTAGACTATAATGTGCCATGATATTGTATAGTTTGAATATCTAAATCTTTCCCCAATTCTTTGAAAATTTAACCTTTTCCAAGTCCATTGTATAAACAAAGTTGATCAACGTGTGGTTGCCGTAGATCTCAGAAGATGATTGGATGAGTTTAAGGACTATTTCCTTCATCATCTCACTGGATGAATCAAAATATGCTATCAGGTGTGAATGAAATTGACAACTTAGTGGAATGTGAAAGGCACTCCAAGGGGATTTTACAAAAAATATAAATTTATATTTTAATCATTAGAGAAACAGATTCTTACATAGTTACTCGTGAATTATCTGATTTATACAATCTCGATAGTTAAATTATAAATTTTAAAGTACTCGCCGATGCTCGGACTTTAAAGTTAATAAATAAACTATCTCGATTGGAGAAATCCGATAATCCACAGGTATCTATATAAGAATCTATATATAACAAGTCATAAAGGGTACAACATCACCAAAAAATAGTAATAAAATGAACAAATATCAAATATTTCGGATAACAGATATCCTTCATCAGTATGATCACGATGTAAAATAAATCATATCAATCTATTCTGATTATAAAACTATAACAATATTGAAATCTATACAGTAAAACACTTTTACCCGAACATCATAGAGACGCTAGAACAATTCTAAAATTTCCAAACATGACGCTGGTTATATAGCTATTTACAACAGAAACTGTAAAGATATGCCTTTAATAAAAATAGTAATTTGCGATTTGAACTGGCACAACTATAAAATTCCAAAGGTGACGACAGTTAAGATATTACAACAACGATTGCGTGTAAATGCATTCCGAATAAACAGCACTGACCGATCTAAGCTGGTATAATTTTTCAAATTTGACAACGGTAGAGTAATTTAAGCAGAGGCTGCGTATTTAAACATCCCAAATACATAGCAGTTTGATAATGATTAAACATATGATAATACATTTTGACTAAGGTTAAATAATTGAACGTGACTGCGTACTTGTACATCCCTCCGAAACGACAAGAACCCTGTAATTTAAACTGGTATAATTAAAAAATTCCTTTAATCTGTAAGAGTCTGGTACGGAAGCCTGATATCGAGGTACTGAAAACGAGTGATGGTAGGGAAAAACCTTTCCCGAGCAAGTCTGTCGGCCTTTGACCAACCCTCGTTGTGGTCTATGAGTGTGATGGTAAGGTTTCTGAGATCAGCTTGGGCGTGCCCAGGTTATCTCAAATGACGACTTACAGGTGTTGTCACTTCGATGACCATTCATGCGTTTGTTGAAGGGCTGTTCTGTCTCACCAACATACTGCATGCGACATCGACACTGAAGAAGGTATACAACATTCTTGGTTTTGCATCTATATATATATATATGATAACATTCTTGGTTTTGCATCTATATATATTATATATGTATACAATGACGCATCCTTTATTTGTATTTATCAATAATATCGTGACAGAAACAGATTAGTTATACTAATACTTTCACTAATACGTTATTTTTATTTGTATTCATCATTATATCGATTGAACAAACTATTACTTATATAACTCTGTCGATGTACATGATTATACTACTTAACAAAGAATGATTCACACTTGAAATACATTGTTATATGTTTGATGTAACCGTGTCATTGACATAGATGCAAATTATTTTGATATCTATTCTTAACAAGGCTATTATTTTCAACCACGTTTTCAAATGTATGAGTCAATCTAGTTATTATTTACTCTTTGTCAAATGATCGATCTTTTGGGTGTTCTATTTAAGTTCGTATGCATTATATATTTCGATATATTCAATGATAGCACACTGTTGCATATTCGGCTATCGTTTTTCAGTTGTTCTTTGACATGAATTATGTGTTTGATATGTCACGATAAATCCAACGATAAAGAAGGCAATTTTTGCAGTAGAGTGGTTCGAAATCAGGTCATCTGTTTAAAGTTTATCTGTAAAAAACCAGTCTGTTGACAAATTTGCACATGTTTTGAGTTTTATGTAGATTTTAACTTTAATCTAAAATTCATCATAAGGCCAATAACTCAGGAAGACCCATTGTTTCAGCGAACGGTCATCTGACGGAAAAATTCTCGGAATTCATTAACTTCAATCTTCGTCAACATATTGAAGACTTACCATCTCACATCAAAGACAAAACCGATTATCTTAGAAAAATGTAGGCCTTAAATCCACTTCCCTCCGACACGACACTTGTCTCTCTAGACGTCACCTCCTTCTACACGTATATTCGACATGCAGATGGTATTGATGCATGTAAAGAAGTTTGGAATCCCCGACCAGTAAAAAATCCACCTACTGAATGTCTGGTTAAAATGCTCATGCTGGTTCTAAAGAGCAACAACTTCCCATTTGATGGAGAACATTATCTGTAAGTTAATAGAACTGCTATAGGTACCATAATTGGTCAATCATATGCTAACATATTTATGGGCAAAGATCAAAACAACTCAATGAATCTTCAATCGAAAAACCGCTTTCCTGGTTTAAATTTATAGATGATGATATGAAAAGGAATAAAACTGACGAGGATTAAGATATATTCATCACTCCTGCCAACAAAATACATCAAAATATCAACATTACTCATGAGAGATATAAATCCAAAATCACATTCTTCGATACTTCCAGCTCTTTTACAGATGGAATTATATCCACAGACCTATATTCTAAGCCTCCTGATACAGTTTGATACTCACCAATACCTGTCCCCTAAAAATTGTCATCCTGCAAATTGTACAAAGAGCATCCCAAACAGTCGGGCACTCAGAGTCAAGCGAATATGTTCCAACTCAGAAACAACTAAAAAACGACTTCGTCAACTCAAACCCTCTTGAAGAGAATTTCCTATATACACAGAACTATTCAAAAAAAAAATTCAGAAAGCGAAAACTATACCAATGAGTAAACTGTTAGAATACAAAGATAAAAATAAAAAAAAATGAACTCCATGTGTTCTTAATTACCAACCATCTACTAAAAGCAGCTTAGATGTCATTCGTGAGCATTGGAAAACAGTTGAAAAGAATTCCAAACTATCAAAGATTTTTTCCGAGCCTCCTATGATAGCTTTTTAGGCGACCCACTTGTCTGCAGAACCTGCTGGTGCGGGCTGAAGTGTCTGATTATAGAGATACTTCTAGAGAATGTCGTTAACGCTGCAAATTCTGCCTACAGATGCATAACTCATCAACTTTTCACAGTAAAGGCAACCAAACATAACTATAGGATATTTTGCAATGTAACCTGCAAAAGTATGAATGTTATTTACATTCAAGAATGTTCCGTTTTAGGCCTCCAATATGTTAGTGCGTCAAAGCAGCCTTTCTACAAACGACTCAATTTCCACAGGAGTGATATCTCTAAGAAGCCACTCTTCCCAGTTTCTCAGCATTTCAAAAAGTATTAAACTTAATGACTTTAACCGCATGAAAATCCTAGTGATTGAACAGAACATATATTGGAGTGATGCCCAGCGACAGGTTCGGGAAAGCTTTTTGATAAAGGAAGTAAATGTGCATCATCCAAACGGCATCAATGAGAATTACTAGTAGTTTTATTTTACACTCATATTGGGATTTACATATACACAGTCACAAATATTTGAGTATCGAGTTTTGTTTTATATTATGATGTTCAAGATTAGGGATTAAATCAATAGACCAAATCTTACCTGTATAACGGAGCTATTTTACAAATACAATTAGTGTTGTTAAAATATTGGCACTGACGAATGCTATTTGTTAAGTCGAAATATTTGTCAACACGATTTGATAACATCATCTTCGTATATTACCATTTTATGTTAATACCGTTGTGCAAATCTTCAGACTTATATAATGTGTTCCTTATCTGTGCAGTATCGTCTATTCTAGACGATCCGTTGCATATTAAATTTTGTGGTTGGTCCATTTTAAAGACTGAAAAAAATAAGCATGGAAATGCACCAAATGTTTATATTCAATATGGATATTCACATTTTGTCTATTAAAAAATTCAAATTGTTCACAAATGTTCTCCAGAGGTTTCTACCGGTTTCAATGTTCCACAGATATTCATGGATATGGTTGCTGGCGACGTCGTTAGGGGTAACGTCTATTAGAGACATCATTATTTAAAGAGTAGACGATAATTGAAAGAAGCCGATACAGATAGGCGCTGTTGTCATGATGGCCACTAAATACTACAAAAATCTCATTCTGAATATGCTTCAAGATTACTCATATTATGATAGTGTTGCCAATAATAAACTACAGAAGATCATTGGCAAATTAATTGAATTAACTAATTTGTATCGTGAAGGGTTAACCAAGAAAGAATGCGATTACATTACAAATTTCAAATATAAACCAGTCAGATCTATGGACTCCCTAAAATTAACAAAAGTCAAAAGATTAAAGAAGCATGACAGCTTGCCAACAGTTCTAGTATAAATATATGTGCACCAAACTTTTTTAAATGCGACCAATAGTTGCTGGTCCTGCATGTGAAACGCACAGACTGAGTAACTTTTTAGATATTTTTCTAAAACCTTTTTTGTAACACATTCCAAGTTTGATAAGAGACGACTTAGATATGTTGAATCATCTCCCTAACAACGTAGAAGGGAACACTATTATAGTTTCATTTGATGTAGGCTACACGAATATTCCACATAAATACAGAATAAAAGCCATTAATTATTGGATAGAAAAATACAAAACCGAACTACCTGACCGAATAGAAAAGGAAATTATAATTGAAGGACTTCGGTTTATTTTTCAGACATGTTCGACGGCAAAATGTATCGCCAAAAATCAGGCACTGCAATGGATACAAGCGTTGCATCTACATATGTCAATCTAGTGATGGGATACCTCGAGATCCAGATGTATTGGAGATCACAATAAAAATTTTGACATTTATTTTATAAATTTTTTGATGGAAAATTCGAAAAGATACAAAGATGACTATTTTATTTTATGAAATAACAGCTTAGATATGTTAATTGAATTGAAAGATTTGCTCGATGAAATAAACGAGAACATTCAATTTACTATAAAATACAATAGTTACCAATTACTATTTTAGACATTCTTATCATAAAGAACGGAACCAACATAGAAACCGATATTTTCTATAAACCTAATGATTCCAAACAATATCTGCTTTTTACATCATGTCATCTAAACAACACATTAATAAATATACCTTATGACCTAGCTAAACGCATATGTACTATCATTTCAAATCCAGAATTTAGGGATACAAGATTGAATGAATTAAGATAAATGCTCGTGAACCGAAAATATCCGAAGAGAATAAGTGATGACGGTATAACCAGAGCCAAATGTTTAGGCTTACAGGAATAACGTTCGTTTTTAATTCCGACACATTTTCAAAATCAAGAACAGTTTTTCATGTGCATTGTCAAATCTTCTATACATCATCACTTGCAGTGGGTGACAAAAAAATTATATTGGAAAAACCGGCAACAATATTAGAAAACGAATGACAGTACATAGACAGCAAATTCGAGTCCCGAGCGCAAGAAAAATCCTACTAAGCGAACATAAATATTGAAAGATGCACTGGATCAAATTATCCAAATTTCTTAATTTCTTAATTTTTCCATTTTATCAGTGTTCCGATAATACAACAGAACCAATGAGAAATAATAAAGAGAAATATTTTATTAAAGAAAAAAACATCCTAAATTAAATAGATGAAATGAGAATCCGGAAGGCATTTATTTATAATTATGTACTTTCTCTTTCGTTTTTAAGTACTTACGTTTTGCTATCTTTATGACATTCATAACTAAATGATGATGTCGCTAATAGACATTACCCCTGACGACCACGCCAGCAAGCCATGAATATCTGTTAAACAGTGAAACCGGTAGGAAACAATAGAGAATATTTTTGAACAATTTGATGTTTTAATAGACAAAATGTGAAGATTCATTTTGAATATAAATATTTGGTGCATTTTCAGCCTTATTTTTCCCCCTTTTTTTACACAGCGTGGACACAATTTAGAACTTTTCAATATATATACATATACATATATAATATATATATATATATATATGAGCTAATTCTATACCAGCTATGTCGGAATTAATCGATATCGATATATTTATATATATAAGTCTAAATTGAAAACAACGTTCAAACCTATGATTGCGTTGGATAAAAACCGCAATTTTTATACGTGTGCATGCAAAGCAATTTTTTTGGTAGAGGGGTCTAAATACAGAACAAACAACATTTTCCAAAAGACCAAATGAGTGAAAAAGTGTATTTTAACAAAACGCGTTTGACTAGCAGGTCGAACAACTGATGTTCTTAAACCCTGCTGACTGACATTGGCGATTGCCAAATAAACGGATCACAAGATGGAACAAAATAGATCTTATTAATAATTTATTACCAAACAGAAAACAATAAACTTGCGGATAAGATGGTATACCGCAAACATGAGGTGCAAAAATTTGTACACCATATCCGGATTTCGACAATTAATGTCTCTTCAGTGATGTTAGGAATCGAAACGGTATTTGGAAGGCCATATAATTTACCTCAATTTAGGATAGACTCTTGAATTTTGAAAGACAAATATATATATTTGCTGATAAAGGATATCTGTTATCCGAAATATTTATAAATAATTACATTCATGGTTCCTTTTTTTGTTATTGGTGTTGTTGTGTACACTTTTTAGGCGTTTATATATATATATATATATATTCATAAAATAAATAGTAAAATAATTAAACAAGTTAATATATATATATATATATATTAACTTTACATGTTTTGAGTTTATAACGATTGAGTTTTATATAAACGAAACGCGTGTTTTTCGTACCAAATTATATGTGTGAATTCAACATGAGTTTTTACGTTTTTTTCAAATCGACGCATTGTATGGCTAACAGTATAGAATAGGTTTGGTTCATTTTTGGAGGCCATACGGTGACCTATATTTGCTTACGTCTAAATCATATGGTCAGTAGTGGAAAAATTGCCACATAAATCACCTCTTTAATTTTGTACTCTGTTATTATTGTGTTAGTATGTACTCTAACTTTGAATTCGGCATTATACATGTTATATGATTAAAAGTTCTTGAAAAAATGACAAACATTTCCCAATGTGTAACATCTAATAAAGTAAACTCGTGTGTGCCATTTATTATTTATGTAGTAATGTAGATCATATCGATAAAGTAGATAACATTTATTTTATCTAGATATCTTCAACGAATTGTGTCACAAAGATAGATTTGCTACAATAAATTAGGGTTAATCACTGTATCATTGTTTGGCTATTGTCATTATCATCGTATTAATATCGTTTAAATTACACTTCTCAGCATATATACTTCGTTTAATGAAGTATTTTTTAATATCAATACTTGTTGTTTTTGTTTCAGAAATCTCGGATTGAATAGGTAAGTAGTGATACACTTATAATATTTTTTCAGTCTTTGATAATAATTCTTCAAGTCAAATTTGTAGGTATAAACTACTCGTGCCTGCACAATTAAAAAAAAAAGATCAGTACAATATTTGAGTATGAAAATAGTAAATATTCTCAAAGAAAGAAAAGTTGCGTGAGCTAATTCTATACCAGCTATGTCGGAATTAATCGATATCGATATCTTCAATCAAAGATAATTTTGCAAAATATAAATTATTACGCAATTGTATTATTGGAAGAATGTATATTCATTAAGGTATCATTTATAAATAGTTATTACTAATGTAGATTAAGCGACAGTGCTGAAATAACTTCCGTCAATGTATTATTTGTATTCGTCATTTTATCGAATAACAACTTTGTCTGTTTGCTCGATTGATCAAAACATTAATGTAAATACATGTGTCTTTGTACATAAAATAATGACTGAACATAGGAAGATTCACGCTTGAAATACATTTATTTGAGGTCAATGTTGCATTGATATAGATGCAAATTGTTTGCATCGTTATTCTTAACAAGGCTGGAAGTTTCACCTACATTTTCAAATATATATGATGATCAAGTATGTTGATATTTTACACTTTGCCTAATGAGCAATGTTTGCTTTTTGTATATACGTTAGCATGCATAGTATTTTAGGAAATATAAGCAGATGGAGGATGCAACACTATGACTTTCCAACATTATAATGAAAATAAATATTGATTATAAAAATGAGGTGAAAGATGTAAACGGAAATTGAAACCAATAAAATATAACTCGAAAATAAACTGACAATGATAATATTTAGTAATTGATTAGATTAACATTGACCTAACAGTACCTGAATGGAACTGTGTTAATTCCCTCATTCACACATAGTCATATAAGTAATAATGTAACTCGGATCCTGAACAATAACAGCAAGATCTCGTCACAAAATGTGTTCACCGAGAAACCATCAAACCGAAGGTGTAATTCACAAATTGAAGAAAATAAACACTATACTTCTGATTGAACCAGTCAAAATTATCAGAATACAATAAAACTAGCATTACGATTGACAGTGTTTTATACAGTTGATGTTTTCTCTTTAACTCTTGGTCCTTGATGATTTGAGTCAGATATTATACATGTCTATCTAAGACAGCGTACGGATAAACTAGCATTACGATGAACAGTCTATTAAACAGTTGATGTTTTCTCTATAACTGTTGGTCCTTGATGTTTTAAGTCAGATACTATACATGACTTTTTAAGACAGATTACAAAAATCTAGCATTACGATTAACGGTCTCTTATACAGTTGATGATTTTTTCTATAATTCTTTTGCCCTGACGGTTTAAGTCAGATATTATACATGACTATCTAATTAGGCAGAATATAAAGAAATTAGCATTACGATTGACAGTCTATTATAGAATACAGTTTTCTCTATAACTCTTTGTCCTTGATTGTTTAAGTCAGATATTATACATGACCTCCTTCTAAGACAGAATACAAATAAACTAGCATTACGATTGACAGTCTATTATACAGTTGATGTTTTCTCTATAAACATTGGTCATTGATTGTCTAAGTCAGATATTATACATGATTTTTTAAGACAGAATACAAACAAACCAGCATTACGATTGACAGTCTATTATACAGTTGATGTTTTCTCTATAACTCTTTGTCTTTGATGGTTTAAGTCAGATATTATACATGATTTTTTAAGACAGAATACAAACAAACCAGCATTACGATATATAGTCTGTTATACAGATGATGTTTTCTCTATAACCCTTGGTCCTTGATTGTTTTAGTCAGATATTATACATGACTATCTAAAACAGACTACAAAGAAACAAGCATTACGATTGACAGTCTATTATACAGTTGGTGTTTTCTTTATAACTCTTGGTCCTTGATTGTTAAGTCAGATATTATAAATAACTATATAAGACAGAATACAAAGAAACTAGCATTACGATTGACAGTCTATCATATAGATGAAGTTTTCTTTATAACTCTTGGTCCTTGATTGTTTAAGTCAGATATTGTAGATGACTATCTAAGACAGAATACAAAGAGGCCAGCGTTACGATTGACAGTCTATTATACAGTTGATGTTTTCTCTTTAACTCTTGATCCTTGATGGTTTAAGTCAGATAGTATCCATGACTATCTAAGAAAGAATACAAATAAACTAGCATTACGATTGACAGTCTATTATACAGTTGATGTTTTCTTTGTAACTGTTATTCCGCGGTTTATTAAATCAGATATTAAACGTGACTGTCTAAAACAATATTCAATAAAACTAACATTCAATTTAACATTCTATTATACAGTTGATGTTTTACATATAAATCTTGGTTGGTCCTTGTTGGTTTAAGTTAGATATTATACATGACTAACAAAGACAGAATACAAAGACACTAGCATTACGATTGACAGTCTATTATACAGTTGATGTTTTCACTATAACTTTTTGTCCTTGAAGGTTCAAGTAAGATATGATACATGACTATCTAAGACACACTACAAATAAACTAGCATTACGATTGACATTCTATTATACAGTTGATGTTTTCTCTATAACTCTTGGTCCTTGATTGTTTAAGACAGATATTATACATGACTTTCTGAACAGAAACAAAGAAGCCAGCATTACGATTGACAGTCTATTATACAGTTGATATTTTCTTTATAACTCTTGGTCCTTGGTGGTTAAAGTCAGATATTATACATGACTATCTAAGACAGAATACAAAGAAACTAGCATTACGATTGACAGTCTATTATACAGTTGATGTTTTTTTCGCTATAACTCTTGGTCCTTGATTGTTAAAGTCAGATATTATACATGACTATCTAAGACAGAATACAAATAAACCAGCGTTACGATCGACAGTCTATTATACAGTTGATGTTTTCTCTATAAACATTGGTCATTGATTGTCTAAGTCAGATATTATACATGATTTTTTAAGACAGAATACAAACAAACCAGCATTACGATTGACAGTCTATTATACAGTTGATGTTTTCTCTATAACTCTTTGTCTTTGATGGTTTAAGTCAGATATTATACATGATTTTTTAAGACAGAATACAAACAAACCAGCATTACGATATATAGTCTGTTATACAGATGATGTTTTCTCTATAACCCTTGGTCCTTGATTGTTTTAGTCAGATATTATACATGACTATCTAAAACAGACTACAAAGAAACAAGCATTACGATTGACAGTCTATTATACAGTTGGTGTTTTCTTTATAACTCTTGGTCCTTGATTGTTAAGTCAGATATTATAAATAACTATCTAAGACAGAATACAAAGAAACTAGCATTACGATTGACAGTCTATCATATAGATGAAGTTTTCTTTATAACTCTTGGTCCTTGATTGTTTAAGTCAGATATTGTACATGACTATCTAAGACAGAATACAAAGAGGCCAGCGTTACGATTGACAGTCTATTATACAGTTGATGTTTTCTCTTTAACTCTTGATCCTTGATGGTTTAAGTCAGATAGTATCCATGACTATCTAAGAAAGAATACAAATAAACTAGCATTACGATTGACAGTCTATTATACAGTTGATGTTTTCTTTGTAACTGTTATTCCGCGGTTTATTAAATCAGATATTAAACGTGACTGTCTAAAACAATATTCAATAAAACTAACATTCAATTTAACATTCTATTATACAGTTGATGTTTTACATATAAATCTTGGTCCTTGTTGGTTTAAGTTAGATATTATACATGACTAACAAAGACAGAATACAAAGACACTAGCATTACGATTGACAGTCTATTATACAGTTGATGTTTTCTCTTTAACTCTTGATCCTTGATGGTTTAAGTCAGATAGTATCCATGACTATCTAAGAAAGAATACAAATAAACTAGCATTACGATTGACAGTCTATTATACAGTTGATGTTTTCTTTGTAACTGTTATTCCGCGGTTTATTAAATCAGATATTAAACGTGACTGTCTAAAACAATATTCAATAAAACTAACATTCAATTTAACATTCTATTATACAGTTGATGTTTTACATATAAATCTTGGTCCTTGTTGGTTTAAGTTAGATATTATACATGACTAACAAAGACAGAATACAAAGACACTAGCATTACGATTGACAGTCTATTATACAGTTGATGTTTTCACTATAACTTTTTGTCCTTGAAGGTTCAAGTAAGATATGATACATGACTATCTAAGACACACTACAAATAAACTAGCATTACGATTGACATTCTATTATACAGTTGATGTTTTCTCTATAACTCTTGGTCCTTGATTGTTTAAGACAGATATTATACATGACTTTCTGAACAGAAACAAAGAAGCCAGCATTACGATTGACAGTCTATTATACAGTTGATATTTTCTTTATAACTCTTGGTCCTTGGTGGTTAAAGTCAGATATTATACATGACTATCTAAGACAGAATACAAAGAAACTAGCATTACGATTGACAGTCTATTATACAGTTGATGTTTTTTTCGCTATAACTCTTGGTCCTTGATTGTTAAAGTCAGATATTATACATGACTATCTAAGACAGAATACAAATAAACCAGCGTTACGATCGACAGTCTATTATACAGTTGATGTTTTCTCTATAAACATTGGTCATTGATTGTCTAAGTCAGATATTATACATGATTTTTTAAGACAGAATACAAACAAACCAGCATTACGATTGACAGTCTATTATACAGTTGATGTTTTCTCTATAACTCTTTGTCTTTGATGGTTTAAGTCAGATATTATACATGATTTTTTAAGACAGAATACAAACAAACCAGCATTACGATATATAGTCTGTTATACAGATGATGTTTTCTCTATAACCCTTGGTCCTTGATTGTTTTAGTCAGATATTATACATGACTATCTAAAACAGACTACAAAGAAACAAGCATTACGATTGACAGTCTATTATACAGTTGGTGTTTTCTTTATAACTCTTGGTCCTTGATTGTTAAGTCAGATATTATAAATAACTATCTAAGACAGAATACAAAGAAACTAGCATTACGATTGACAGTCTATCATATAGATGAAGTTTTCTTTATAACTCTTGGTCCTTGATTGTTTAAGTCAGATATTGTACATGACTATCTAAGACAGAATACAAAGAGGCCAGCGTTACGATTGACAGTCTATTATACAGTTGATGTTTTCTCTTTAACTCTTGATCCTTGATGGTTTAAGTCAGATAGTATCCATGACTATCTAAGAAAGAATACAAATAAACTAGCATTACGATTGACAGTCTATTATACAGTTGATGTTTTCTTTGTAACTGTTATTCCGCGGTTTATTAAATCAGATATTAAACGTGACTGTCTAAAACAATATTCAATAAAACTAACATTCAATTTAACATTCTATTATACAGTTGATGTTTTACATATAAATCTTGGTCCTTGTTGGTTTAAGTTAGATATTATACATGACTAACAAAGACAGAATACAAAGACACTAGCATTACGATTGACAGTCTATTATACAGTTGATGTTTTCTCTTTAACTCTTGATCCTTGATGGTTTAAGTCAGATAGTATCCATGACTATCTAAGAAAGAATACAAATAAACTAGCATTACGATTGACAGTCTATTATACAGTTGATGTTTTCTTTGTAACTGTTATTCCGCGGTTTATTAAATCAGATATTAAACGTGACTGTCTAAAACAATATTCAATAAAACTAACATTCAATTTAACATTCTATTATACAGTTGATGTTTTACATATAAATCTTGGTCCTTGTTGGTTTAAGTTAGATATTATACATGACTAACAAAGACAGAATACAAAGACACTAGCATTACGATTGACAGTCTATTATACAGTTGATGTTTTCACTATAACTTTTTGTCCTTGAAGGTTCAAGTAAGATATGATACATGACTATCTAAGACACACTACAAATAAACTAGCATTACGATTGACATTCTATTATACAGTTGATGTTTTCTCTATAACTCTTGGTCCTTGATTGTTTAAGACAGATATTATACATGACTTTCTGAACAGAAACAAAGAAACCAGCATTACGATTGACAGTCTATTATACAGTTGATATTTTCTTTATAACTCTTGGTCCTTGGTGGTTAAAGTCAGATATTATACATGACTATCTAAGACAGAATACAAAGAAACTAGCATTACGATTGACAGTCTATTATACAGTTGATGTTTTTTTCGCTATAACTCTTGGTCCTTGATTGTTAAAGTCAGATATTATACATGACTATCTAAGACAGAATACAAATAAACCAGCGTTACGATCGACAGTCTATTATACAGTTGATGTTTTCTCTATAAACATTGGTCATTGATTGTCTAAGTCAGATATTATACATGATTTTTTAAGACAGAATACAAACAAACCAGCATTACGATTGACAGTCTATTATACAGTTGATGTTTTCTCTATAACTCTTTGTCTTTGATGGTTTAAGTCAGATATTATACATGATTTTTTAAGACAGAATACAAACAAACCAGCATTACGATATATAGTCTGTTATACAGATGATGTTTTCTCTATAACCCTTGGTCCTTGATTGTTTTAGTCAGATATTATACATGACTATCTAAAACAGACTACAAAGAAACAAGCATTACGATTGACAGTCTATTATACAGTTGGTGTTTTCTTTATAACTCTTGGTCCTTGATTGTTAAGTCAGATATTATAAATAACTATCTAAGACAGAATACAAAGAAACTAGCATTACGATTGACAGTCTATCATATAGATGAAGTTTTCTTTATAACTCTTGGTCCTTGATTGTTTAAGTCAGATATTGTACATGACTATCTAAGACAGAATACAAAGAGGCCAGCGTTACGATTGACAGTCTATTATACAGTTGATGTTTTCTCTTTAACTCTTGATCCTTGATGGTTTAAGTCAGATAGTATCCATGACTATCTAAGAAAGAATACAAATAAACTAGCATTACGATTGACAGTCTATTATACAGTTGATGTTTTCTTTGTAACTGTTATTCCGCGGTTTATTAAATCAGATATTAAACGTGACTGTCTAAAACAATATTCAATAAAACTAACATTCAATTTAACATTCTATTATACAGTTGATGTTTTACATATAAATCTTGGTCCTTGTTGGTTTAAGTTAGATATTATACATGACTAACAAAGACAGAATACAAAGACACTAGCATTACGATTGACAGTCTATTATACAGTTGATGTTTTCACTATAACTCTTTGTCCTTGAAGGTTCAAGTAAGATATGATACATGACTATCTAAGACACACTACAAATAAACTAGCATTACGATTGACATTCTATTATACAGTTGATGTTTTCTCTATAACTCTTGGTCCTTGATTGTTTAAGACAGATATTATACATGACTTTCTGAACAGAAACAAAGAAGCCAGCATTACGATTGACAGTCTATTATACAGTTGATATTTTCTTTATAACTCTTGGTCCTTGGTGGTTAAAGTCAGATATTATACATGACTATCTAAGACAGAATACAAAGAAACTAGCATTACGATTGACAGTCTATTATACAGTTGATGTGTTTTTCGCTATAACTCTTGGTCCTTGATTGTTAAAGTCAGATATTATACATGATTATCTTAAACCGACTACAAATAAACTAGCATTACGATTGACAGTCTATTATACTGTTGATGTCTTCTTTTTTAACTCTTGGCCCTTGATTGTTTTAGTCAGAGATTATACATGACTATCTAAGACAGAATACAAATAAACCAGCGTTACGATCGACAGTCTATTATACAGTTGATACTTTCTCTATAACTCTTTGTACTTGATTGTTTAAGTCAGATATATCACATGACTTTCTAAGACAGAAACAAAGCAGCCAGCTATACGACTGACAGTCTATTAAACAGTTGATATTTTCTCTATAAACATTGGTCCTTGAGTGTCTAAGTCAGATATTATACATGATTTTTTAAGACATAATACAAACAAACCAGCATTACGATATATTGTCTGTTATACAGTTGATGTTTTCTCTATAACTCTTTGTCCTTGATGGTTTATGTCAGATAGTATACATAACTATCTAAGACAGAATACAAAGAAAAAAGCATTACGATTGACAGTCTATCATATAGTTGTTGTTTTCTTCAAAACTCTTTGTCCTTGATGGTTTTTGTCAGATATTATACATGACTATCTAAGACAGACTACAAAAAAAATAGCATTACGATTGACAGTCTATTATACAGTTGATGATTTCTCTATAACCCTGGGTCCTTGATTGTTCAAGTCAGATATTATACATGACTTTCTAAGACATAAGGGTCTAATATTTGGTGCTTGATGATTTAAGTCAGATATAATACTTGACTATCATGTCGTTAAGCCAGCATTACGATTGAAAGACTATTATACAGTTGATGCTTTCTTTATAACTCTTGGTCCTTGATTGTTTAAAGTGGCATGGCCCTTTAACAGTGCGCAAATTTTAAACTCATGTTTCTAACGACGAGAGCCTTGGAAACGGTTTTTTAGGGGTCTTCTGAAAAATAGTTTTGACGACATTGGAACGAGGGCGTGTCTGAGAGCACCCTTTTCCGATGTCAACAGGCGTTGCAAAACGTTCTACAAAACAGGAAATACTTACGGTCAGAAATACAGAGTGTTTTGTTAATTTTTCGCATAAAAGTTTAATAGGACAGAAATAAACATGATATACGCATAACATTACAAAAAAATATATATACATAAATATTGACATGTACGACCTCGACGGCATCTGGTGCGTTCGCTTCAAAAACAAATGTGCACCCTATTTTCATTTTAATACTAGTTGAACTTAAAGATGTCTTTTAATAGATGTATATATGAAAATAATTTGCAAATGACACAATGTTAAACCGTACTGAAACAAAGGATAGCGATGTACACAACTGCATGGCACCGTACGGCTTTCAAAAACAATAAAAACCCATATATAGTATGCTACATGTATAAAGGCATTGAGGGGTCTTCTGCACGCTATCTGTTTATTAAACCATTTTGTTACTGTCATAAATCTCTTTTTTACTTGAACTATCTTCATTTCCAAGTATTGTTAGGATTTTAATCCGGAGTATGTGAAATATTTTCACACTGCTAAATTTTGATAATAGTTATGTTTTTCTTATTTTCCAAAAAATTAGATCATAACAATTCCGGAGTATGTGAAATATTTCCCCACTGCAAAATTTTGATAATAGTTAAGTATTTTTTATTTTTCCAAAAAAGATTTGAACATGACAATTTTCAAACAAAGACTCAATACTTGACAGTCATACATAACAATTCCATTTAAAGATTTATATACTTTATCAAATAATGGTCACGAAAATCTCTAGTAACAAGTTTTCTCGTACCATAATTCTATGATTTCAGGAACTCTAGTCCTATTTCATGAGACCTCGTGGCCAATGTTTTCTATTTATGATATTTTTTTCTTTTACTGATTGTGTTACTTGTTATTTTGTTAATTTTCCATACGTTTCAATATGCCAACCGAGTTCGCATTACAAAAAAGAGGAAATATCAGCGTACCTAAAATAATTGAATACGAATGTGTTATTATAATAGACAACCGGAACTCGAGCAACCCATTTCACTAAATTGATTATTTTTTGTACGCAGAAAAAAAACGACACTTCAATAATTTGCTGTTTTCCAACTTTGATCATGGCGATAACAATTGATCAATAGTAACCGACACTAGTATTCCGACCTTTACATGTATATACCGGTCTATGCCATTATCCCTCAATACCGCATGCTTTGCGGAGAAGCGCACAATATTTGGTTTCACCAAGTCGGGAGTTTACGTAGGACACATACCCGCAGTCTACCGGGCAGTTCGAAACACTACCAGCTAAAGACTTTATATAAAAACAAAATCTATACTACTTACTAGGTTCAGGAAAAGTTTGGGTCGTAATTTCAAAACTCCGCCCAGTACACAGGGACGCTATATTAGTCTGTGATATTGGCAAACTTTAATTTCTGTTTTACTTTTTGACATGTGTCTTTTTTTTAAAGGGAAGCTAATAAGGAAAGTTCTTGATTTAAAAAAAGGTAAAGTAAAGTATGTCATTGCGGCAAAAAAAAAATGAATGCCAATTTTAAAAATGATGTTTGACCCACCTGCTGCAAAGAAACGTAATTATCGGTCTATGATAATTTTAAGAAGACTTTGGAGGATAGTTGTCTCGTTGGCAATCATACCACATCTCCTTATTTTCATATCGTAGGATTAACATGGGTATAGAAATATTACTTCTCTAATCTGACAGATAATCCCTTGCTAAGACAGGTTGTTCGTACCGCTGGATGTATAAATACGCAGCCTCGTAGGGTAAAAAGGGACAATTTTGCCCATACGAAGCATACATTGTCCATTCATTTTCTAGTGGCAGTCCATATATCTAGCCCCTCCTACTTTGCAGAACTTTCATATTGGAATCATCCATATGTTCACATCCGTATTATGCTTGAAATATTTGCCAGTGAACGTTCAGCAAGCACAAATTAAATTGTTATTATGATCAATATATACAAAAGAACGTCATTTATGGTCCTTTTTATCATAGCTGACTACGCAGTATGGGTTTTGTTCATTGTTGAAGGCCGTACGGTGACCTTTAGTTGTTATCTTCTATGTAATTTGGTCTCTGGTGGATAGTTGCCTCATTGGCAATTATACCACATCGTCCTATTTATTTTTTTATATTTCACACATCTCTCCAACCTTTGTGGGTGAACATTTACTTTGATAAAGTTTGCCAAAGACAAAATATTATTTACATCATAGTGAAAAGTTTTATTTGCGGGTCACCACAGACCTTGAATATCGCAGTTGTAATATATCTGTAAGACCAACTTGATGTACCAAATTTGAAAATGGTGAGTAGACAGATTTGTTGGAATTTCAACGATATTGATTTCAACCAAAATAGTTGTGAATTCAAAATATGGAAATAAGTTTTCTTAAAAAAAATAAAGACAAACGGTGTTAACTATAAGGACTCGTTCCAATACCAACACGAAGTATCAGGATATATCACATATTTTTCAAGTTGTTACGACATATTCCTAGATACATCTGCAGGTATGGCAGTCACAGTTTTCAGCACATATTGTGTGTGTTAACAAGAGTACACAAGCTGAAATGTCTCAACTGCTTTACTAATCATCATTCATGATTGATTTTATGTGCAACTTGATATTCCTAAAGATAAAGTTTTACTAAAAGTATCAGAAAAAAATTATTTTATCAATGATCATGAAAATGAGGCCAAGGTCAGATAAACCAATCCAAGCCAGCCTTACACAGTTGCGGCACCAGAAATTTTCAAAAGGGGGAGGGGGTAACTTACTGCCCAAGAGAGGCCAGCTCCGGTCATGCTTCAGTGATTCTCTATATAATCAACCAATTCCCCCATAAGCCCTCCCCTAAATCCGACTGATACAATCATCACATCAACCAAATATTTTGAAACATATATAGTATGCAAGAAACAAACAAAACCATGAAAATGAGGTTAGTTCAGATAGACCCTGCAAGACGCATATTTATTTTTCATTTTTTCATTCACTATTTTGTACATAAATCATGCCGTTAGTTTTCTCATTTGAATTGTTTTAAATTGTACATTTGTCATTTCGAGGCCTTTTGTATCCAACTATGCAGTATAGGTTTTACTCATTGTCGAAGGCCGTATGGTGACTAGCTATAGTTTATTTCTGTGTTATTTGGGATCTTGTGGAGTGTCTCATTTACAATCATATCACATCTTCTTATTTATTATTTCAATTTATACATTTAATAATCATTCCATACACCAAATATTGACCTATTGACCTATTGACCTATTGATTACACAATGCAGCATATTAAAAGAGGACTTACCATTGAACAATGAACCATGCAAATGTGGTCAATGACAACTGCCAGACAAATATGTGCTCCTTACATTTGTGATTCATTGCATATATATACATGTAGTTTATCTACTACATGTAGTTGTAGTATAAGAAAAACCGACAAAAACACAAAAACTTGACATTGACAAATGACCTAGTATTGCTAATAGTATTTGATAAACAACCCGAATATGTCAAAACAATATTTATCTGATTTCATGATCAGTAATCTTGATCATAGGTGATACTGTAAATTCAGAAATTGTTGTGAGGTTATTGTTAATGCAAATAATGCGACAGGGTGTATATCGCAATAATAAGAACTCGCATTCCGATAACTGAATTATAGATCTTTATGCAGATATTTTAGTAATCACAATAATTAAACTGGCAATTTAGTCCATTGGGAAAAATCGCAATAATAAATGCACGCAATGATTTCTGAATTTACAGAAGGTAGGGGTTGTCAGTTACTTAGGCACAAGTTTTTCCAGACAATATATAATTCTTTTGATTGTTTTGTTTGGTTGCTGTCTCATTGAACAAAACTGTATTTTTTCTCCTTTCATCCAGAAAATAGAACTTTTGAGATAGAAACCGAATAGCATATGGATGGACAACAAATGCAAAATGATGTAAAATAATTCAAGTGGCCATTTAGGTTAGGGGTTTGTTGAGGTAAAAGATGAGGTAACTGCATGTGCATTTACCACAACTGCCACTTGGTTTTATGATTTCCAAAATTTACAAATCTTATTAGCTACCTTCTGTATTCAAAGACAACTGCATATATTGCAGTTTGCATATTTGCAGCAAAATTCAATACAGGCAGCAAAAAAAAAAGTTAAAACAGCCTAACAAAATTCATTTTTTTAAACATTATTGATTTGTATTCCTCAAATGTCTATGAGATAAAATTTATAAAACATTTATTTACATTTTTAGTTTCAGTATACTAGTAATTGTTAAATGTTTACATCATGTACTTTTACAATCATTAGCTGATCAGCTCTATATTTTCTTTGTTTTTATATCAATATTCTTCTTTATTGTTTATTTTTATAAGACTTAATAATCTGTATTCATCATTAGGACAGGTAGGTAAAACAGCTCTACTAAAATTAATTTTTTGAAACATTTTTGATTTTTATTCCTCAAATGTCTATGAGATAAAATTTATAAAACATGTATTAACATTGTTAATTTCAATTTACTAGTAATTGTTGAATGTTTACATCATGTACATGTACAATCATTAGCTGATCAGCGCTATATTTTCATTATTTTTATATCAATATTCTTCTTCGGTGTTTTTTTTCTATAAGACTCAGTAATCTGTTTTCATCATTGGGACAGGTAGGTAAAGTAGGTCCTTTTGATCTTGGATTGTTTTGTATGGATTTTGACAGCACTCAAGCATATAGTTCCAAATTATAGTTGATCTTGGCTCTTTAAGTGGATTCTGACAACATATTGCATATAGACACCAAGTGTAGATGATCTTGGGTTCTCATATGGATTCTGACAGTACTTTGATTATACATGTACATGAAGTTCCAAGTATTGTTGATCTTGGCTTCTAATGTTGTTCTTTAAAAGCTGTGGTCACACCTTACCGGATAGCTCAACGGACGCCGAACGGATGAAAAAGAAGTTTTCCGTTGACAAAATTGATATCCGTTGGGAGTCCGTTGGTGTACTGAAAACGGACGCATAACGGACATACACAGGATATGCACCGTACGAGAAACGGAAACGTACCGGACAAAACGCATTTTGAACGTACATCCAACGGACGAGTACCACAAAAACGGACACCTAACGGACGCGTACCGGATAAAACGAATGAACAAGATACTAGTAGAAAAATTAAAGGCGACAATAATATTACATGTAAATCGCAAAAATTTTCAAAAAGTTTGTGTAACTGGTTTTGGTTACTTCTTCAAACTGCCGCCAAAGGGTAGGGTCAGGCCTGAATAAGAGTTTATTGATAGTGAATACGTGCCCTTAATCTAAGATCAATCATGAATAATTAGCATTCATGACACTCAAGAAATCTGACATACCAATAATTGGCATTTCTGACGCGAAATTTTTAATTGGCATTTATCCGTTTCACATCCGTTCATCAACCGTTTTATCCGTTATACGTCCGGTAGAAGTCCATTTCGCATCCGTTCACTATCCGTTTTATCCGTTATGCGTCCGATAGAAGTCCGTTGGTGAATTAGTCTAGTGGACCTCTCACGGATGAATAACGAACAAGAAACGGATACAAAACGGAAACGGAACGGACGAGTACCGTAGAAAACGGACGCCTACCGGATGTTCAACGGACACTTCATCTGTTGAACGTCCGTTCAAAGTTTTGAACATGCTCAAAATTTTCCACCGGACAGTACGGGCGTCGACGGATAAAATGGACGCTGAACGGACATGAATCGGAAATGAACGGACGTCTTACGGACAAGAATGGATTGAAAACAAGTTATTCGTTCGGCATCCGTTCGCGCTATCCGTGGGTGTGACCGGGGCTTAAGTTTCAGCACTTTTAAGTACATATAATTCCCAATTGCAAGACAAGATGATACTGTCTTCTCGTGTAAATTATGTCAGTACTTTGCCAATATTTTGTAAGTTAAGTTGAACATTCCAGGATTTTTCATAACAAATCATGTGCACTCCTTCCATTTACATGTACTGGACGCCTGAAATTAAATGTCAGAGTAATTCTGTCAGAAAATCAACCATGATTAACATTTAAAAGCATAATGTAGTTCATATTTTAAATAAATGGGGAATGTGTCCATGGGACACAGATGATGCCCCCGCTCACATACTTAAATTTGTACTTGATCTGAGTTTTGTTGTAATAAGCATTGTGTATAAATTTCATAACATTTGGATGAAGCAAAGTATAGTTAGAGAACGGAAATGAAAATCAGCAATTTTTCCATTTGTAAAGGGGCTTACCTCTAGAACAGTAAAAGTGACTCCATCAAAATTCAAACTTGATCTGTGTTTGTTGGTTATAAGCATTGTGTATATATAAGTTTCTTAACATTTGGTTAAGGCAAACTAAAGTTTGAGAACGGAAACCAATTTTGGGACGTACATGTACGTTCGTATGGACAAGGGTAAAACTTAATTCCCCATCCACTACGGCGTAATAATTTGTTGAATTTGTGGCAATCAATAATGAGCAAACAAAATAAAATTACAGGACAGCAAGTGAAAATAGTGATTTTGTTTTTATATGTTGAATAAAGAGTTCTTGCTGTTTGGCTGCCAGGGATAAGTTATTTCTCTGCCTTAAATTCTGAAATGTAGCTGACCTACATTTGTACTCCTCGTCAACCAAATTGTGATGAGGCGTCTTGTACCCTTTTTGGAATATGGGATATTATGCGATACACAAATTTTGTATTTCAAAATACTAATCACAAAACAATAATGAATTTTCCAACTCAAATTGTGTTATTTGGTAAACTAGATAAGCCCTACATGTATGTTTAAACCTGATACTCGACCTTATGAATTTTTGTATACGAAAGAGAGACGCATGGGGGAGGTAAATTGTAAACAAATTTTGATCAAGATAAATCCATCAATAAAATGTATTGCCTCGTACTGTAGGGGTTATAATTTACAAATTAGGCGATTTATATTCAAACAAAACAATCAAACCCCTTGAGAGGATAGACAGGAGTAAGGGAACTTTGAAATGAGTTATCAGGAAGCGGGAGAAGGGGGTATCGGGTCTGTTAGTTAGCCTGGTCTTACGTGAAAATAAAAGTAACTACATGTAGTTTGGTAGAAGTAAATCTTATGAAGATTATAAAAAGAAAAGACCAGATAATTGTTTTAAACAGCCTGTGCCCTTTGATCTCGTGTGAGTCACTTTATTTTAAAACAATAAAATAAACTTAATATATCTTTATTTTATCATGATATACATGTTTTAGAACTATACTAACTAAAGCACGATTTATAATAAACGGAAGGGTAAACAAAGACACAGGGTGCGATTGTGTGGGATGCAATTGTAAAAGGGGTGAACGTGAATTAGACAAATGTTAGAGCGCACATGATTTTGGGTGAAAGGACAAGAATTCGTAAAGAGGGGGAAGATATTCTGAGAAGGGGATGGAAATAGAAGTAAGGGTAGAAAATTATAGAGTAAAAGGGAAGGCAAATGGGAGTTGGGGATAGGGAGTGGGAACTCTTCGAGAGAAATGGGGTACCCCACGTACATTACTTATAAGACGTAAACGATAGATATTTTACTCCATTTGACCCTAACGTGGCTACAAAATTAGAATCTACGAATGACGATAAAAAATCAAGGCTCGTTTGACACTAACGGTAGCGCAAACAGGACATATGTGATGCTTCTTAGTTAATATCCATTCTCTCCTCTTTGACTGTTTGACACGGGTATTTTTCAAAACAGGCTCACAACTTGTCAGTTAGGGATCAAATAAACACATAAATAATATACCAGCCATAACGATTATACATTGAACAGAAATTTAACCCTTGCAAGATTTCAGTCGCAGTGATTTTCTACAGTAGCGAGTATTTTGAGACAACCCCCACTTTGTATTTTTCGTGATACGGATAACATTTGGCTGCCTAATATATTAAAATCTATGTTTTCTTATGTAAAGACTCTACCTGCATCGTTGTCTATATATTTAGCTATCGTCCATTTATATAATTATGAACATTATTTTATTAAAGCCATCAATAAAGAATGTACAACACAGTGATTAATGGAGTGCATGGAAATCAGACATCATGGGATAGAGGGGTTAAACAAAAGCCCGTAACTTTTTTAAAAGCCTGGTGACCCCCATTCTATTTTACCGTAAAATGCTCAAAAAGTTAATAGCTTTGACATATCCGTTTTAAAAAAAATCCACACGGAAAATTTTAAGAAAACTCGATTTAACCAATATTTTCAGCCTTAACCTGAAATTAGAAAATGCAAAATTTATATATAAATCTGAAAATAAAAGTATTTTTAAGTCTAAAACAACCAAGGGAAACGTTTACATTTCAAATGTTTATGTTTTTACACATAATCATCATACTAACTTGGTTTTAAAAGTCTGTGAATTTGATGTAGCCGTTATTCTTAAAAGAGTGGAAATGTTTGGAAATTGGGTCAAAATCGCACATTTCGCTTTCATTTTAGGGGAAAACGAGCCTGGTGACTCCTTTGCATATTTGGATTCAGCATAAAAAGATCTCCAAATATGAGAAAATAAAAAAAAAAAATTACCGGGGGTCCTTATTGGTGTTAGCCACCTTAAGTTTTTATACATGGCTTTCCAAGAAAGAATACAAAGAAGCCAGCATTACGATTGACAGTCTATTATACAGTTGATGTTTTCTCTATAACTCTAGGTCCTTGTTTATTTAAGTCAGATATTATTAATGAATATCTAAGACAGACTACAAAGAAACTAGCATTACAATTGACAGTCTATTTATTATACAGTTGATGTTTTCTCTATAACTCTTGGTCCTTAATTGTTTAAGACAGTCTATTATACAGTTGATGTTTTCTCTATAACTCTTGGTCCTTGATTATTTAAGTCAGATATTGTACATGATTTTTTAAGATAGAATACAAACAAACCAGCATTACGATTGACAGTCTGTTATACAGTTGATGTTTTCTCTATAACTCTTGGTCCTTGATTATTTACGTCAGATATTATACATGATTTTTTAAGATATAATACAAACAAACCAGCATTACGATTGACAGTCTGTTATACAGTTGATGTTTTCTCTATAGCTCTTGGTCCTTGATGCTTGAAGTCAGATATTTTACATAACTATCTAAGACAAAATACAAAGACACTAGCATTACGATTGACAGTCTATTATACAGTTGATGTTTTCTCTATAAATTCTTGGTCCTGGTTGTTTAAGTCAGATATTATACATGACTATCTAACACAGATACAAAGACACTAGTATTACGACTGACAGTCTTTTATACAGTTGATGTTTTCTCTATATTTCTTGGTCCTTGATTATTTAAATCAGATATTATACATGAATATCTAAGACAGGCTACAAAGAAACTACCATAACAAATGACAGTCTATTTATTATACAGTTGATGTTTTCTCTATAACTCTTAATCCTTGATGGTTTAAGTTAGATAGTATACATGACTATCTAAGACAGAATACAAAGAAACTAGCATTACGATTGACAGTCTATTATACAGTTGATGTTTTCTCTATAACTATTGGTCCTTGATGGTTGAAGTCAGATATTCTACATAACTATCTAAGACAGAATACCGAGACACTAGCATAATGATTGACAGTCTATTATACAGTTGGTGTTTTCTCTATAACTCTTGGTCCTTGATGGTTGAAGTCAGAGATTTTTCATGACTATCTAAGACAGAATACAAACAAGCCAGCATTACGATTGACAGTCTTTTATACAGTTGATGTTTTCTCTGTAACTCTTGATCCTTGATGTTTGAAGTCAGATATGAAACATGACTATCTAAGACAGAATACAAACAAGCCATCATTACCATTGACAGTCTTTTATACAGTTGATGTTTTCTCTATAATTCTTGGTCCTTGATTGTTTAAGTCAGATATTATACATGACTATATAAGACAGATACAAAGACACTAGCATTACGATTGACAGTCTATTATACAGTTGGTGTTTTCTCTATAACTCTTGGTCCTTGGTGGTTAAAGTCAGATATTATACATGACTAAATAAGACATAATACAAATAAACCAGCGTTACGATTGACAGTCTATTATTCAGTTGATGTTTTCTCTATAACTCTTGGTTTTTGATGGTTTAAGTCAGATATTATATATGACTATCGAACCCAGAATACAAAGAAACTAGAGTTACGATTGACAGTCTATTATACAGTTGATGTTTTATCTATAACTCTTGGTTCTTGATGGTTACTGGTAAGTCAGATATTATACACGACTTTCTCAAACAGAATACAAAGAAGACAGCATTACGATTGACAGTCTATTATACAGTTGAGGTTTTCTCTATAACTCTTTGTTTTTGATGGTTTAAGTCAGATATGAAACATGACTATCTAAGACAAAATACAAAGAAACTAGCATTACGATTTACAGTCTATTATACAGTTGATGTTTTCCGTTCAAAAAATTCAAAGTGTTGTTATTATATTGAATGCAAAGTCGAATAGCTACCACATTTTAGGATTGAACCAGTTTAAGTATTTATGCCATCATTTAAATAATAATATTCAGTGAAAAACACTATTGTGTAATAGTAAAAGTTCAATGATAAGATAATATTGATATTAAAAGACCTCCGAGCAAAAGGGATGTTCAGATTCTCGAGCCCGAAGTTCGAGGGTATTTGAACATCCCTTTTTGTGAGGAGGTCTTTTAATGTCAATGCTAACTTGCTCATTGAACTTTTACTGACTTACAAACAATCAAAAAGATAAATAAAGTACACAAAAAGTATAACTTGTAGAAACCTTATTCTCATGAATTAAACGAATCCTAATATATTTTACTTAAATGATAGTTTAACTGTATATACAATTAACGTTATCGAATTGCAATGGAAACGGCCAGATCAAATGGCAGTACATCATTGAATTATTTATTTATTATATTATTTTAAACATTTAAATAACACTAAATGATAGTTTTACAAAATGTGGTGGTAAATTTATATTTTTGAATCCATCTTTTCAAAATAACGATATTTTTTATTTATAAATGAGGCAAATTTACAACCTACCAATGAATGTTCTACACAAAAACGTCTTGGTATATATATTTAATGTTAATCTGTCAGTAATCATGAAATAGATTCGTAAAGACCAGACATTAGAATATTAATTTGACCTGTTGATACTAATTGTATTGCTTTTTTGTTATTGAATGTTATTCAGGGTTATATCTGGTCTATATAACAGCTTTGATAGGTGTTTGGTATAACTATAAATTTTCACTTCGTACTATTAACATCAAAATTATTTATTTTGTAAAAATATGTCCTTTCTCTATTGGTACTGTACACGTATACCTAACAACAAAATTATTTTCATTTACCTGTGTTTACAGTTTTTGCAAATGGCTGATATTTTTGTTCGAGCTTATTGTTTTTCTTTAATTGTTTAACATTTCTTACCGATATAACATGTTACTTTTATCAATTTTCCCTTAGTTTATTTATTTGTTTTTACATTGTGTCATAGGTCAAATTTATTTGTTCAGTGTATGTTCAATGGTGTTAATATGTCCTTTGATTGAGTTAAGCTATTTCAGTTGATATTTTATAGTGTGTCTTTCTATGTTGTGATGTTACACTATTGTTTCAGAAAAAGGGTGAAGGTTTGGTACCATTAAAACGTTTAAACCCGCTGCATTTGTTTGCACCTGTCCTAAGTCAGGAATCTGATGTTCAGTAGTTGTCGTTTGTTGATGTGGTTCATAAGTGTTTCTCGTTTCTCGTTTTTTATATAGATTAGACCGTTGGTTTTCCCGTTTGAATGGTTTTACACTAGTAATTTTTTGGGGCCCTTTATAGCTTACTGTTCGGTGTGAGCCAAGGCTCCGTGTTGAAGACCGTACTGTGACCTATATTGGTTTACTTTTATAAATTTTGACTTGGATGGAGAGTTGTCTCATTGGCACTCATACCACATCTTCTTATATCTATTAGAAAACAGTAAGTAAACTCTTCCAACAAAGAGCCCGGGCGGTCTGGCGGGCGGGCGGGCGGCAGCCAAATGTTGTCCGTGCATTTACTCCTGAACCGTTCAACTAAAACTTAAAACATTTTAATATGTTGTTATTGACAACAAAATGGAGATCAAGTTGAATAATGACGATTTTGACTTTTACCGTTCAGGAGTTATGGTTCTTGAAAGATTGAAAAATGGCGTTTCCAGTCGTGTCCGTGCATTTACTCATGAACCATTCAACCAAAGCTTTTCAAGTTTAAATATGTTGTTACTGATGACAAAATGGAGGTCAAGTTCAATAATGGCGATTTTCACTTTTCTTGTTCAGGAGTTTAAGTTCTTGAAAGATTGAAAAATGGCGTTTCCAGTCATGTCGTTGCATTTACTCTAACCATTCAACCTAGGCTTTTCACATGTTAAAATGTTGTTACTGATGACAAATTGAGGTCAAGTAGGATAATGACGATTTGCACTTTTTCCGTTCAGGAGTTACGGTTCTTGAAATATTGAAAAAATGGCGTTTCCAGTTGTGTCTGTGCATTTACTCATGGACCGTTCAACCAATGCTTATTAAATTTTAAAATGTTGTTACTGATGACAAAATAGAGGGCAAGTAGGATAATGACGATTTTCACTTTTACCGTTCAGGAGTTACGGTCCTTGAAATATTGAAAAAATGGCGTTTCCAGTCGTGTCTGTGCATTTACTCATGAACCGTTCAACCAGTGCTATCTAAATTTCAATATGTTGTTACTGATGACAAAATGGAGGTCAAGTTTGATATTCACGTTTTTCACTTTCACCGATCAGGAGTTATGGTTCTTGAAAGATTAAAAAATTGAGTTACGGTTCTTGAAAGATTGAGAAATTGTGTACCATAACTCGGAAACGTAAAATCTTAAATTTATAAAAAAAAACAGAAGGGGGCTCACGTCAATAGATATAAACAATTCACCAAAGTTGTATGCAAATTGGTTGAAGCATTTTTGAGTTAATGTCTGACATGTTGACGACAGACGGACGGACGGACGTCCCGTAAACGGGCATATAAAAAGTTAAAATTAAGATAAGATAAGTTGCAGATCTATATTAGTATGTTACAAATGAAAGAAAAAATATTGGGAACTATCAACTATATATATAAAGTTTGATTTTGATTCATACACTAAGTGATAAGATTGTCAATGCAATCACCCAATTATAATTTAAGTGACAGATCTATTAGAAAACTATTGATTATATTTGATTATAATTTAAAATAAATATAACATCAGATCTCTTTACATCATATGTAATTTTAGAGTCTATAAGTAAATCATATATAATTTTAGATTAACATTATTGGTTCATGGAAATAAAGTTTGAGTTATTTCCATTTGAACAAAAATGGTTTAACTAAGAAGTATTTCATCAACAACTAAATTCTTGGGGTTCTTTGATATGCTGATTCTAGTAATGTACTTATATTTTGGATATTGGACCATAATAGGTAAATGTTCAATTTCAAATCTTTCAGTTCTTTGACCACATTTATTTTGTGTCACAAACCCATGCTGTATCAAATATTCAATCACAATTCAAATTCAGAGCTGTTTAAAGCTTAAATGTTGTGTCTATACTTGCTCAACTGTTCAGGGTTTGACCTCTGCAGGAAAACCCGGTTTGCTGTCTCTCTGACAGCCTCTTGTTTTGGTTTTGATTCTGTAATTTTCCTACACTACGTTACTTGCGAATGCAAAATAATAAGTTGTCTTTTTAGTTCAATTAATTAATAGATATTGTTTCGTTTGTTTGCTTTTTAAGTAAAAACTATACAAAAAATTTATGTAAAAACTATGTTTCTGCCCTTTGGTCGCGTTGTTGTTTCTTTAACACATTCCCCATTTCCATTCTCAATTTTATTTGATGTAAACTTCAATGAATACAATCGTATTAAGACTTCTAAATGTAACATCTATATCATCAAGTAGGTTTCACTGACCCGATTAAAACGTGTTTAGATGAGACATTTTCGCAAGGTTGGTCACCCTTCTTAAATTGAAATTCAATGTATTACAAGTATATGAAAACAAACACTTTTATTTTAGTCGTCCGTTATTCCCTTTTCAAGTCTAAATGAAACAAACATACATGAAAAAACTTTTATCTTTCTTAGTTTCATTCTTGCCTGACAAAAAATCATATTTTATAAATCGCAATAAAACAGTATATAAGAACCGTAGTAAAACAATAGATAATTTATTCTATGTAGTCAGTTATGTAGTAAAATGAATAAAAAAACATAAAAAAAAACTTAAATGGAAATTTTACATTATAGCATTTTACAAGATCTTGTCTGCTTGTTCTATGAACATGGAACAAATTTACGAAATTGATTGTTTGTTGTTTGCTTTACGTCCAGTGGCAAATATTTCATGCATGTTCAGGACGAAAACACATGAATTTTAAATACAATCGGTAGGTCTTGCAATAGGGGATCGACAGTGAGGTAAATCGTGAAACTTTCAAATACCACTGGAAAATGAGGATATTATATCGAATAAAGACACAAATTAAGACATGCAACAGCTGGCCACATCCGGACCACTCAAAACTTGGTGCAAGAGTTTTTAATTTGCCGAGAGCGTTGATCAATGAAATCTACTCTGAAGTCAATCATCGATATTGACGTGTAGTTGACTATATCATTTAACGCATCTAATTTAGGTTACATACGTTTAGCTCGCTTTAAAAACTGTGAGAATTCTGTAAAACTATTTTGTTCATTGTACTTGAGTTTTTGGTATGGTATTCTGTACTACCGCTCGCCTTGTTGGTCTCGTGTGGGTGTGTTTGCTTCGAAAGGTCGTTGGTTTGAATCCCGACCGGGTCTAACAAAGATATATATTTTGTTTATCTATTTCAACGCTAAACAAGTGTAATTTTAGAGTAAAAGCACAGACTGCTTAGCTCGGTGTCGGAAATGTTTCCGGGTAGGGTGACTTTTTTCCCTTATCTTCTTTACTTACACGTTCAAAAAACCGGATCAGCGTTTGGTCCTAGTTAAACGCAGGGTTAATACTCACATTATATTAACATGTCATCGTCCTAATTATTTATTTACTTTGCCGCTGATCGTCACCCGTTATCTTCTTTTATTTTACCGTTATCTATACAGTAAAGTGTTTTTTTCTTCTCCTGGTCTATATTACTTCTTCTTAAATTTCCACCGATCGAAATTAAAATAGGGCAGGTAAAATTTTTCAACCAAACATGTGTGATTGTTGGGATATCTTTGACGGTGAATAATATTAAATCAAATGTGCCTTTTGGGAAATATTTGACGGTAAATATCATTTAATTAACTCCGTATACCTATTATTTAGTCATGGGGTGGTTTTGAGCCTCTTATGCTGTATACGCAGCTTTCTATAACAAAGGACTGTATGTTGATTTGTCTGTGTCGTTGGGTTGCTGTTGCATTAATGTATACCTTTATTTTATTTTATTCAAAACCAAATGACTGACTTGTGTATAGAAATATCGACATATCTGGACCTCTCCCGTCCCACAGTATACCCTTGCTAAAAGGATGCGTTCGGAAATATAAATACACAGCTTTGACCGATGGAAATAGACAAGTATATCCGATGCATGATGCAATGAGAGTTTTACCTATCTATACATTATACTAATATTTGCATAACTCTATGAGAGGAAAATACGATCTACGCACGAGTTAAATGATTGAAATTTCTGAACATCAACAAAGGTCAGCTGAATCTTAAAAATAGTCGCATGGCTGATTTTTACAAATTTTTGCGACGTTTGTTCGGACAATTGTAGATGAAAACGAAGTTAAATAAAACCGATCAGCAAGACAATATTTAAAAAAATGATATAAAACTGCCGAAACAAGTTGAATCCTTATATAAATTATGATATTTCGTTTTGTTTTTTTTCCCGATTCAAATTTGGACCCCCTGATTTTAGGAGGATGTATTTAATCAGTCATGCCACATTTACATTTAGTTAATTGAACCTCAACTTAAAGACCTACACCGGGAAAATAAGTTCGAGGTAAAATAAGTAAACAAAAGAAATCCTTTATGAAATGAGATCGTCCCAGGTATCTTAGATAATTATTTTGCGTTGAAAAACAATGAAAAATGCACAAACAGGTTTGTAAACATAGTGATATGTAAACATGTACTAGTAACTCATTTAATGTTTTGTGTTGTTAAATAAGTAAAGCTTTATTAACAATGTTACGGTTGTTTTATATTTTTCAGACAGGAGGAGAAGTAAGTAGTACTATATACGATTCATTTGCTGTCATTGGTCATGGATCAGCAACTCAATGTAATATAGACCAATCGTTTACAACAAATTACAAAGAAACAAGTGCATTCTTTGATTACGAAAACAGTGAATGTTTTCCAAAAAATAAAGTTCCTTCAACCTTAGGTTAAAACGCAATATATTTTTAGTTAACGATGTTCCAACGAATCATAACATATCTATACTCTTCACTTGCTGTAATTTTTTTTACGCAAAACACTACCCCTTACTTTTGCTGTAAACTGAATCCTATTGTATATATGTATAAAAATGAGACAAGGAAGTGTCTGATACCAACAGGCACGGTGACCATTTTGACGTAGAAAGAAAGCAGAACGTTTGAAGGTTAAATTGTAGAGACTGATAACGGGTTTGTTCTAAACTATCTGATACATAACATGACCATCCTTAGGTTATTCAGATTTTCATCTTCCATGAACTTTAAAAAGTATATCTGGTATATAATTTTTAGCGGCCGCAGTGGTACCGCCTGTTCTGAAGCTATGTAAACCGAATTTGTGTACATTTAAACCAATTTGTGATAAAGCCTTTCTAACTAGCACTCTTGCTCGAGTATAAAATATTCTTACATTGGTACTTCAATGTAAAGGAATTGGTTTTCTTCAAGAAAAACAATGAACGAAATATAAAACAGCTATACTTAGTCTCATTTATGTTAAATCTAGGTTTCTCATCAAAAGCTTTACTGGACAGTAGAGACTGTCTAGGCTAGAAATAAAAACGTTGTCTTGTTCTCATAAATAAAAAAAATGACATGCGGCGTTTGAAAAATTATATCTTTAGCTGTCATATTACATAGTTCATTTAAACGCAAAACCGTGTCTACATTAACGAACACATTTAAAGTTAATTTTTGTGATGTTTCAGTCTCTGCGAAGTCTCTTTCGGGAATGATTTCCAAAACAGGTGATACAAATGCAAAATATAAATTAATTAAAAAAAAAAATTATAATCAAACTAAACTCTGTGAAAAGTAGTTTTTGAGTAATAATCTATTAAGTTTAAACATATATCGGTCACAGTGTCATCAGTCAAAATGTTAAGAACATGGGTGAGATGGTACAACAAAATGATTTATTAAAAAACATGTACACATGTACGTCCCATATCAATTTTGTCTTTTAAACATTCTTTGGTTGTACTATTTTTTAATTGGTTATAACAACAGGAACAAAGCAGTTGAATTTTATGCTTTTTGTTTTGAAAAAAAAGGAGAAAAATCCCTATTTGACACAATTGATAACATGGTCAATTTGACGCGAAAAAGCAACAATGTTTAATAAAATTTTCTTATAATAACACCAACTTATAACTTTTTCAGTTAACTGCATTCAAATTACAAAACTGTCATTTTGTTTCATGATAGTAGCCCAAAAACGGGTAAAATTGGGGCAAAATGGGAAAATCATTTGAAATGGGGTTGTTTAAGATGGCGGTAGCAAAAACTAAATGCACCATCATTTTTTTCTTTAATTAATTAATTCTAACAGTCATATTAACCCAAAAATCAGGTTAGGACAAATGTTTTATTCGATACGGATACATCCTGAACAGTGAACGAACATCTTTCTATGAATGCCGATCTTGGCATTTATTAATTTATTAAACAGTTAAATCAGTGAGTTCGAGTCCACTTGGTCTTATTTTCTTTATTGGACGAGATAGTATTCCCTTAGCACCCTCTAGTATATTCTTGACTTACTCAAACTCGCATGGATAAGCTAAGCCGGAAATACGATGAGCCAATTGTATGCTATAAAAAGCTGTATCTACTGAACTTAAACCATTAGATGACTCAAATGTTGCAGTTATAAACCGCCATGAACTTAATTACATGGAAGTTCTGAAGATATCTCTTTGTATTTTTATGTCCTTCTAAGAAAACGTTTAAAACCTCCAATATATTTGGTTACTGTTGTCTTGGTCCTCGAAAAAGTACAGTTGCATTTAGATTTGAGTAAAGTAGTCTGAGTTCTGTATGGTTAACCGAACCTAAATGTGATCGGAATCCAGTTGAAAATGTTTTAAACATATATATATATATATATATATTTATACAAGTCTAAATTGAAAACAACGTTCAAACCTATGATTGCGTTGGATAAAAACCGCAATTTTTATACGAGTGCATGCAAAACAAATTTCTTTGTAGAGGGGTCTAAATACAGCACAAACAACATTATCCAAAAGACCTAAAAAGTGAAAAAGTATATTTTAACAAAACGCATTTGACTAGCAGGTCGAACAACGGATGTTCTTAAACCCTGCTGACTGCCATGGCGATTGCCAAATAAACGGATCACAGATGTAACACAATGGATCTTAATTATATTAATTTAATACCAAACAGAAAACAATAAACTTGCGGAAAAGATGGTATATCGCAAACATGAGGTGCAAAAATTTGTACACCATATCCGGATTTCGACAATTAATGTCTCTTCAGTGATGTTAGGAATCGAAACGGTATTTGGAAGGCCATATAATTTACCTCAATTTGGGATTGACTCTTGAATTTTGAAGAGTCGAAATAGGATGAACGGATCATATAAACCCGAAGGCAAATATAATACAAGCCCAAACGAAAAAATATAAACAAGTCTAAATTGAAAACAACGTTCAAACCTATGATTGCGTTGGATAAAAACCGCAATTTTTATACGTGTGCATGCAAAACAAATTTCTTTGAAGAGGGGTCTAAATACAGCACAAACAACATTTTCCAAAAGACCAAAAAAGTGAAAAAGTATATTTTAACAAAACGCATTTGACTAGCAGGTCGAACAACGGATGTTCTTAAACCCTGCTGACTGCCATGGCGATTGCCAAATAGACGGATCACAGATGTAACACAATGGATCTTAATTATATTAATTTAATACCAAACAGAAAACAATAAACTTGCGGAAAAGATGGTATATCACAAACATGAGGTGCAAAAATTTGTACACCATATCCGGATTTCGACAATTAATGTCTCTTCAGTGATGTTAGGAATCGAAACGGTATTTGGAAGGCCATATAATTTACCTCAATTTGGGATTGACTCTTGAATTTTGAAGAGTCGAAATAGGATGAACGGATCATATAAACCCGAAGGCAAATATAATACAAGCCCAAACGAAAAAATATAAACAAGTCTAAATTGAAAACAACGTTCAAACCTATGATTGCGTTGGATAAAAACCGCAATTTTTATACGTGTGCATGCAAAACAAATTTCTTTGTAGAGGGGTCTAAATACAGCACAAACAACATTTTCCAAAAGACCAAAAAAGTGAAAAAATATATTTTAACAAAACGCATTTGACTAGCAGGTCGAACAACGGATGTTCTTAAACCCTGCTGACTGCCATGGCGATTGCCAAATAAACGGATCACAGATGTAACACAATGGATCTTAATTATATTAATTTAATACCAAACAGAAAACAATAAATTTGCGGAAAAGATGGTATATCGCAAACATGAGGTGCAAAAATTTGTACACCATATCCGGATTTCGACAATTAATGTCTCTTCAGTGATGTTAGGAATCGAAACGGTATTTGGAAGGCCATATAATTTACCTCAATTTGGGATTGACTCTTGAATTTTGAAGAGTCGAAATAGGATGAACGGATCATATAAACCCGAAGGCAAATATAATACAAGCCCAAACGAAAAAATATAAACAAGTCTAAATTGAAAACAACGTTCAAACCTATGATTGCGTTGGATTAAAACCGCAATTTTTATACGTGTGCATGCAAAACAAATTTCTTTGTAGAGGGGTCTAAATACAGCACAAACAACATTTTCCAAAAGACCAAAAAAGTTAAAAAGTATATTTTACCAAAACGCATTTGACTAGCAGGTCGAACAACGGATGTTCTTAAACCCTGCTGACTGCCATGGCGATTGCCAAATAAACGGATCACAGATGTAACACAATGGATCTTAATTATATTAATTTAATACCAAACAGAAAACAATAAACTTGCGGAAAAGATGGTATATCGCAAACATGAGGTGCAAAAATTTGTACACCATATCCGGATTTCGACAATTAATGTCTCTTCAGTGATGTTAGGAATCGAAACGGTATTTGGAAGGCCATATAATTTACCTCAATTTGGGATTGACTCTTGAATTTTGAAGAGTCGAAATAGGATGAACGGATCATATAAACCCGAAGGCAAATATAATACAAGCCCAAACGAAAAAATATAAACAAGTCTAAATTGAAAACAACGTTCAAACCTATGATTGCGTTGGATAAAAACCGCAATTTTTATACGTGTGCATGCAAAACAAATTTCTTTGAAGAGGGGTCTAAATACAGCACAAACAACATTTTCCAAAAGACCAAAAAAGTGAAAAAGTATATTTTAACAAAACGCATTTGACTAGCAGGTCGAACAACGGATGTTCTTAAACCCTGCTGACTGCCATGGCGATTGCCAAATAAACGGATCACAGATGTAACACAATGGATCTTAATTATATTAATTTAATACCAAACAGAAAACAATAAACTTGCGGAAAAGATGGTATATCGCAAACATGAGGTGCAAAAATTTGTACACCATATCCGGATTTCGACAATTAATGTCTCTTCAGTGATGTTAGGAATCGAAACGGTATTTGGAAGGCCATATAATTTACCTCAATTTGGGATTGACTCTTGAATTTTGAAGAGTCGAAATAGGATGAACGGATCATATAAACCCGAAGGCAAATATAATACAAGTCCAAACGAAAAAATATAAACAAGTCTAAATTGAAAACAACGTTCAAACCTATGATTGCGTTGGATAAAAACCGCAATTTTTATACGTGTGCATGCAAAACAAATTTCTTTGTAGAGGGGTCTAAATACAGCACAAACAACATTTTCCAAAAGACCAAAAAAGTGAAAAAGTATATTTTAACAAAACGCATTTGACTAGCAGGTCGAACAACGGATGTTCTTAAACCCTGCTGACTGCCATGGCGATTGCCAAATAAACGGATCACAGATGTAACACAATGGATCTTAATTATATTAATTTAATACCAAACAGAAAACAATAAACTTGCGGAAAAGATGGTATATCGCAAACATGAGGTGCAAAAATTTGTACACCATATCCGGATTTCGACAATTAATGTCTCTTCAGTGATGTTAGGAATCGAAACGGTATTTGGAAGGCCATATAATTTACCTCAATTTGGGATTGACTCTTGAATTTTGAAGAGTCGAAATAGGATGAACGGATCATATAAACCCGAAGGCAAATATAATACAAGCCCAAACGAAAAAATATAAACAAGTCTAAATTGAAAACAACGTTCAAACCTATGATTGCGTTGGATAAAAACCGCAATTTTTATACGTGTGCATGCAAAACAAATTTCTTTGAAGAGGGGTCTAAATACAGCACAAACAACATTTTCCAAAAGACCAAAAAAGTGAAAAAGTATATTTTAACAAAACGCATTTGACTAGCAGGTCGAACAACGGATGTTCTTAAACCCTGCTGACTGCCATGGCGATTGCCAAATAAACGGATCACAGATGTAACACAATGGATCTTAATTATATTAATTAAATACCAAACAGAAAACAATAAACTTGCGGAAAAGATGGTATATCGCAAACATGAGGTGCAAAAATTTGTACACCATATCCGGATTTCGACAATTAATGTCTCTTCAGTGATGTTAGGAATCGAAACGGTATTTGGAAGGCCATATAATTTACCTCAATTTGGGATTGACTCTTGAATTTTGAAGAGTCGAAATAGGATGAACGGATCATATAAACCCGAAGGCAAATATAATACAAGCCTAAACGAAAAAATATAAACAAGTCTAAATTGAAAACAACGTTCAAACCTATGATTGCGTTGGATTAAAACCGCAATTTTTATACGTGTGCATGCAAAACAAATTTCTTTGTAGAGGGGTCTAAATACAGCACAAACAACATTTTCCAAAAGACCAAAACAGTGAAAAAGTATATTTTAACAAAACGCATTTGACTAGCAGGTCGAACAACGGATATTCTTAAACACTGCTGACTGCCATGGCGATTGCCAAATAAACGGATCACAGATGTAACACAATGGATCTTAATTATATTAATTTAATAACAAACAGAAAACAATAAACTTGCGGAAAAGATGGTATATCGCAAACATGAGGTGCAAAAATTTGTACACCATATCCGGATTTCGACAATTAATGTCTCTTCAGTGATGTTAGGAATCGAAACGGTATTTGGAAGGCCATATAATTTACCTCAATTTGGGATTGACTCTTGAATTTTGAAGAGTCGAAATAGGATGAACGGATCATTAAACTCGAAGGCAAATATAATACAAGCCCAAACGAAAAAATATAAACAAGTCTAAATTGAAAACAACGTTCAAACCTATGATTGCGTTGGATAAAAACCGCAATTTTTATACGTGTGCATGCAAAACAAATATCTTTGTAGAGGGGTCTAAATACAGCACAAACAACATTTTCCAAAGACCAAAAAAGTGAAAAAGTATATTTTAACAAAACGCATTTGACTAGCAGGTCGAACAACGGATGTTCTTAAACCCTGCTGACTGCCATGGCGATTGCCAAATAAACGGATCACAGATGTAATACAATGGATCTTAATTATATTAATTAAATACCAAACAGAAAACAATAAACTTGCGGAAAAGATGGTATATCGCAAACATGAGGTGCAAACATTTGTACACCATATCCGGATTTCGACAATTAATGTCTCTTCAGTGATGTTAGGAATCGAAACGGTATTTGGAAGGCCATATAATTTACCTCAATTTGGGATTGACTCTTGAATTTTGAAGAGTCGAAATAGGATGAACGGATCATATAAACCCGAAGGCAAATATAATACAAGCCCAAACGAAAAAATATAAACAAGTCGAAATTGAAAACAACGTTCAAACCTATGATTGCGTTGGATAAAAACCGCAATTTTTATACGTGTGCATGCAAAACAAATTTCTTTGTAGAGGGGTCTAAATACAGCACAAACAACATTTTCTAAAAGACCAAAAAAGTGAAAAAGTATATTTTAACAAAACGCATTTGACTAGCAGGTCGAACAACGGATGTTCTTAAACCCTGCTGACTGCCATGGCGATTGCCAAATAAACGGATCACAGATGTAACACAATGGATCTTAATTATATTAATTTAATACCAAACAGAAAACAATAAACTTGCGGAAAAGATGGTATATCGCAAACATGAGGTGCAAAAATTTGTACACCATATCCGGATTTCGACAATTAATGTCTCTTCAGTGATGTTAGGAATCGAAACGGTATTTGGAAGGCCATATAATTTACCTCAATTTGGGATTGACTCTTGAATTTTGAAGAGTCGAAATAGGATGAACGGATCATATAAACCCGAAGGCAAATATAATACAAGCCCAAACGAAAAAATATAAACAAGTCTAAATTGAAAACAACGTTCAAACCTATGATTGCGTTGGATAAAAACCGCAATTTTTATACGTGTGCATGCAAAACAAATTTCTTTGTAGAAGGGTCTAAATACAGCACAAACAACATTTTCCAAAAGACCAAAAAAGTGAAAAAGTATATTTTAACAAAACGCATTTGACTAGCAGGTCGAACAACGGATGTTCTTAAACCCTGCTGACTGCCATGGCGATTGCCAAATAAACGGATCACAGATGTAACACAATGGATCTTAATTATATTAATTTAATACCAAACAGAAAACAATAAACTTGCGGAAAAGATGGTATATCGCAAACATGAGGTGCAAAAATTTGTACACCATATCCGGATTTCGACAATTAATGTCTCTTCAGTGATGTTAGGAATCGAAACGGTATTTGGAAGGCCATATAATTTACCTCAATTTGGGATTGACTCTTGAATTTTGAAGAGTCGAAATAGGATGAACGGATCATATAAACCCGAAGGCAAATATAATACAAGCCCAAACGAAAAAATATAAACAAGTCTAAATTGAAAACAACGTTCAAACCTATGATTGCGTTGGATAAAAACCGCAATTTTTATACGTGTGCATGCAAAACAAATTTCTTTGTAGAGGGGTCTAAATACAGCACAAACAACATTTTCCAAAAGACCAAAAAAGTGAAAAAGTATATTTTAACAAAACGCATTTGACTAGCAGGTCGAACAACGGATGTTCTTAAACCCTGCTGACTGCCATGGCGATTGCCAAATAAACGGATCACAGATGTAACACAATGGATCTTAATTATATTAATTTAATACCAAACAGAAAACAATAAACTTGCGGAAAAGATGGTATATCGCAAACATGAGGTGCAAAAATTTGTACACCATATCCGGATTTCGACAATTAATGTCTCTTCAGTGATGTTAGGAATCGAAACGGTATTTGGAAGGCCATATAATTTACCTCAATTTGGGATTGACTCTTGAATTTTGAAGAGTCGAAATAGGATGAACGGATCATATAAACCCGAAGGCAAATATAATACAAGCCCAAACGAAAAAATATAAACAAGTCTAAATTGAAAACAACGTTCAAACCTATGATTGCGTTGGATAAAAACCGCAATTTTTATACGTGTGCATGCAAAACAAATTTCTTTGTAGAGGGGTCTAAATACAGCACAAACAACATTTTCCAAAAGACCAAAAAAGTGAAAAAGTATATTTTAACAAAACGCATTTGACTAGCAGGTCGAACAACGGATGTTCTTAAACCCTGCTGACTGCCATGGCGATTGCCAAATAAACGGATCACAGATGTAACACAATGGATCTTAATTATATTAATTTAATAACAAACAGAAAACAATAAACTTGCGGAAAAGATGGTATATCGCAAACATGAGGTGCAAAAATTTGTACACCATATCCGGATTTCGACAATTAATGTCTCTTCAGTGATGTTAGGAATCGAAACGGTATTTGGAAGGCCATATAATTTACCTCAATTTGGGATTGACTCTTGAATTTTGAAGAGTCGAAATAGGATGAACGGATCATATAAACCCGAAGGCAAATATAATACAAGCCCAAACGAAAAAATATAAACAAGTCTAAATTGAAAACAACGTTCAAACCTATGATTGCGTTGGATAAAAACCGCAATTTTTATACGTGTGCATGCAAAACAAATTTCTTTGTAGAGGGGTCTAAATACAGCACAAACAACATTTTCCAAAAGACCAAAAAAGTGAAAAAGTATATTTTAACAAAACGCATTTGACTAGCAGGTCGAACAACGGATGTTCTTAAACCCTGCTGACTGCCATGGCGATTGCCAAATAAACGGATCACAGATGTAACACAATGGATCTTATTTATATTAACTTAATACCAAACAGAAAACAATAAACTTGCGGAAAAGATGGTATATCGCAAACATGAGGTGCAAAAATTTGTACACCATATCCGGATTTCGACAATTAATGTCTCTTCAGTGATGTTAGGAATCGAAACGGTATTTGGAAGGCCATATAATTTACCTCAATTTGGGATTGACTCTTGAATTTTGAAGAGTCGAAATAGGATGAACGGATCATATAAACCCGAAGGCAAATATAATACAAGCCCAAACGAAAAAATATAAACAAGTCTAAATTGAAAACAACGTTCAAACCTATGATTGCGTTGGATAAAAACCGCAATTTTTATACGTGTGCATGCAAAACAAATTTCTTTGTAGAGGGGTCTAAATACAGCACAAACAACATTTTCCAAAAGACCAAAAAAGTGAAAAAGTATATTTTAACAAAACGCATTTGACTAGCAGGTCGAACAACGGATGTTCTTAAACCCTGCTGACTGCCATGGCGATTGCCAAATAAACGGATCACAGATGTAACACAATGGATCTTAATTATATTAATTTAATACCAAACAGAAAACAATAAACTTGCGGAAAAGATGGTATATCGCAAACATGAGGTGCAAAAATTTGTACACCATATCCGGATTTCGACAATTAATGTCTCTTCAGTGATGTTAGGAATCGAAACGGTATTTGGAAGGCCATATAATTTACCTCAATTTGGGATTGACTCTTGAATTTTGAAGAGTCGAAATAGGATGAACGGATCATATAAACCCGAAGGCAAATATAATACAAGCCCAAACGAAAAAATATAAACAAGTCTAAATTGAAAACAACGTTCAAACCTATGATTGCGTTGGATAAAAACCGCAATTTTTATACGTGTGCATGCAAAACAAATTTCTTTGTAGAGGGGTCTAAATACAGCACAAACAACATTTTCCAAAAGACCAAAAAAGTGAAAAAGTATATTTTAACAAAACGCATTTGACTAGCAGGTCGAACAACGGATGTTCTTAAACCCTGCTGACTGCCATGGCGATTGCTAAATAAACGGATCACAGATGTAACACAATGGATCTTAATTATATTAATTTAATAACAAACAGAAAACAATAAACTTGCGGAAAAGATGGTATATCGCAAACATGAGGTGCAAAAATTTGTACACCATATCCGGATTTCGACAATTAATGTCTCTTCAGTGATGTTAGGAATCGAAACGGTATTTGGAAGGCCATATAATTTACCTCAATTTGGGATTGACTCTTGAATTTTGAAGAGTCGAAATAGGATGAACGGATCATATAAACCCGAAGGCAAATATAATACAAGCCCAAACGAAAAAATATAAACAAGTCTAAATTGAAAACAACGTTCAAACCTATGATTGCGTTGGATAAAAACCGCAATTTTTATACGTGTGCATGCAAAACAAATTTCTTTGTAGAGGGGTCTAAATACAGCACAAACAACATTATCCAAAAGACCTAAAAAGTGAAAAAGTATATTTTAACAAAACGCATTTGACTAGCAGGTCGAACAACGGATGTTCTTAAACCCTGCTGACTGCCATGGCGATTGCCAAATAAACGGATCACAGATGTAACACAATGGATCTTATTTATATTAATTTAATACCAAACAGAAAACAATAAACTTGCGGAAAAGATGGTATATCGCAAACATGAGGTGCAAAAATTTGTACACCATATCCGGATTTCGACAATTAATGTCTCTTCAGTGATGTTAGGAATCGAAACGGTATTTGGAAGGCCATATAATTTACCTCAATTTGGGATTGACTCTTGAATTTTGAAGAGTCGAAATAGGATGAACGGATCATATAAACCCGAAGGCAAATATAATACAAGCCCAAACGAAAAAATATAAACAAGTCGAAATTGAAAACAACGTTCAAACCTATGATTGCGTTGGATAAAAACCGCAATTTTTATACGTGTGCATGCAAAACAAATTTCTTTGTAGAGGGGTCTAAATACAGCACAAACAACATTTTCCAAAAGGCCAAAAAAGTGAAAAAGTATATTTTAACAAAACGCATTTGACTAGCAGGTCGAACAACGGATGTTCTTAAACCCTGCTGACTGCCATGGCGATTGCCAAATAAACGGATCACAGATGTAACACAATGGATCTTAATTATATTAATTTAATACCAAACAGAAAACAATAAACTTGCGGAAAAGATGGTATATCGCAAACATGAGGTGCAAAAATGTGTACACCATATCCGGATTTCGACAATTAATGTCTCTTCAGTGATGTTAGGAATCGAAACGGTATTTCGAAGGCCATATAATTTACCTCTATTTGGGATTGACTCTTGAATTTTGAAGAGTCGAAATAGGATGAACGGATCATATAAACCCGAAGGCAAATATAATACAAGCCCAAACGAAAAAATATAAACAAGTCTAAATTGAAAACAACGTTCAAACCTATGATTGCGTTGGATAAAAACCGCAATATTTATGCGTGTGCATGCAAAACAAATTTCTTTGTAGAGGGGTCTAAATACAGCACAAACAACATTTTCCAAAAGACCAAAAAAGTGAAAAAGTATATTTTAACAAAACGCATTTGATATATATATATACAGTAATTATAATCTTTCATAACAACTGTACTATTATACATTGCATATTTGCCTGACCATACTAAAAAGTAAAATCACAAAAATACTGAACTCCTAGGAAAATTAAAAAAAGAAAGTCCCTAATCAAATGGCAAAATCAAAAGCTCAAACACATCAAAAGAAAGGATAACAACTGTCATATTCCTGACTTGATTGAACCTCGTTTTATAGCTAGCTAAACCTCTCACTTCTATGACAGTTGCATCAAATTCCATTATATTGACAACGATGCGTGAACAAAACAAACAAACACAATAGGTAAAAATGCCAAAAATAGAAAAAAGATCTAATCAAATGACCAAAGAGAATAACGTCCAGTGATATACAAAAACGTCCTGTGACTGCCTATACAAACATTACATCAATATCTATACAGTAAAAACCATTCTGTAAAAAAGAACAAAATATTAACAATGTGCAGTGTCTAACATAACAGCTAATATCTTTCCTTTTAAATCTCCTCTGACAAATACAGAGTTTAAAGTATAAACCTGACGAGATCGGGCTATTGGTATTTAGTCGAATCTCAACAGGAAGCTGTGATAATACAAAAACCGATACGGATAAAAATAATACACAATGTCAAAATGTTCAGGTTTTAATTGAATCTTTATGTGGGTACGTCGATGCAAGCATGGAATCTGTCATATGTCTTATACTAAAAGAGACAAATAATATTTAACGACTATATTATATTAATTTATAAAGACGTTAATTATTAGCAATGAAAGTCAAGTAGCTCGTGCATTTTTCTGAGTATGTTTTGAAAAATATCAAAAAAATGAAATATACTGTGGGTTAGAATATGTCCCTATCCTTTTGATGTACAACTGTTGGTTATATTGATAATTTAGGATCTTCATTGAAGGTGGATCATGAGTGTTGTGTTAATAAATTCGTTTGATGTGACATCTGTATGCAAAAGTGACATCCATTTTACTTTGTTTCAATTCCTTATAGTCTATTGAAACGATGATTTTAAAGTCTCCCTAGAAAAGGTTCATTATAAGTTATCTAAATAATTCAAAATTTGACTAAATAATTCAAAATTTGGTGACTATGTTGAACGCATCTATCCTATCGAACTAGAGATAAAGGATACAACAGATACAGTTAAGTAAGCCTCTAACTTGATTAACATATAGAAATTGACAACGAGGGTCGGTTGAAAACAAAACTTTACGACAAAAGAGATGATTTCAGCTTTCCAATTGTGAACTTTTCATTTCTATGTAGCAACATTCCAGCAGCGCCTGAATACGGAGTATATATCTCTCAATTGATACGATATTCCCGGGCTCGTATTTCCTATCATGATTTCCTTGATAGAGGGTTGCTGCTTACAAGGAAGCTATTAAACCAAGAGATCCAAATGATGAAGTTGAAATCATCCCTTCGAAAATTTTACAGACGCCATCACCAGTTGGTTAACCGTTATGAAATAACCGTTTCACGGATGATATCGGATATGTTCCTTGTGTCGTAACTACAATCTCCTTCCCTTTTCACGAATAGGACCTACCGAATTAGATTATTTACCGGGTTTGTTATAACATGAGCAACACCACGGGTGCCACATATGGAGCAGGATCTGCTTACCCTTCCGGAGCACCTGAGATCACCCCTAGTTTTGGTGGGGCTCGTGTTGCTTAGTCTTTAGTTTTCTATGTTGTGTCTTGTGTTCTATTATTTGTCTGTTTGTCTTTTTCTTTTTCAGCCATGACGTTGTCAGTTTATTTTCGATCTTTGAGTTTGACTGTCCCTCTGGTATCCATTGCCCCTTTTTATCTACGTTCATATCCGTAGATATGGATATTTTAACACCCTGAAGTATACAAATACATCCTGAGGGTGTACAGCATGAAGGGTGTTAAAATATCCATATCTACGGATATGAACGTAGATAACGAATGTATCCCTGGTCTTAGTCCAAATCTGGCAATTTTAAGAGAAAATCAGTCACAAAGTGTAACGTGAAAGCAACGTTATTTTTCATTTGACCAAAATAATTTATTTAAATTTTGGAATTTGACATATTTATTACGGGGTGTAGGGTACTACCTTTGGTAGAACCGTACAGGTGGTCAAATATAAGATGTTTTTAATCCAGAGACAAAGAAACTGGAATGGGTCGAATTTGGCGCTCAATGTTGTTATAGTTACATCATGTGACGATGTGACGTTAACGTGGGACATTTTGCATAGCTAGGTCAGTAGTCCCATTCATTGACAGTATGGCAGCCAAGTGTTGCATTAACTAAAATGAGTGCAAATGATCGGCATAATAGGATAAAATCGTTAGTGGATTAAATAATATTATTCAATAACAGACATCATGGATAATCGACAGAATTCAATAGTTCACAAGGAACAACCATGGAACTATGGAAATCGCGCGTGAAGTTCCCAGGGTTAATGGGTAGAAACGTCCAGGAATATGGGTTAGCAACACCCAGGGGTTATGGGTAACGACGTGCGTTAACCAATCAAAGTTCTTAAAATATACTAAGCCGGGAATAACATTTTATATTAGCGTATAGATGTTTGTTTTAATTTTAAATCATTACAAAATTCATCAATTCAATATATTTTAGTTTTTATTATTGGTATATTAAAGACATTGATGGATATTCATAATTTTGTTCATTGGTTTTGAAACGTTTAAAATCTTTATATACTAATGAAACGCATCTGTCATCATTTTGTAACTACTATTTAGTTACATTTCAATTTACAAGTATCACTGACTGTGCATGACTATCCTGGGTAGTCCAGGTCGTTATATAAGAAAAAACCCACTCATCAAGTTACTAGGATTGATGAGACAATTTTCTGTGAGAGTGCAGATAGTGCATTTGCCTCAATTTTTGAAAGCTCCATTTTGGTAATATATTATATAAAAAGTTTTCTATTTATTATTTGAGGTTAAATATTCAGATGAACAACACGTATTTTATTTTGCACCTGTAGCCATTCTACTGTCAAGAAAACACTGTTTTGAGTTGTTGTCCGCATCATCTTACCTACAACAGCATGAATCCTCCTATATGTAAAAGCATTGATTGTTTTAATATGGTGTATATAATTATGTCAGAAATCAAATGCAGCAGGCAAATTCCCTATATATAGTTTCATATAGTTTCGTTACTTGAATCCCTTAAAACAAATACGGTATGCTTCATCATATTCTACAAACACACAAATAATACACATACTCACAACCGCAAAAACAGAACGCCATAACTACCACTGTATAAGTTTTGAAAAATTTTAGGTAAATGTGTGATAAAACTAAAATGATATGCTTTTTTTCCAACAAGGCATACATATTCGCCTTCCTAATTAACATTACGTGTTGATCTAGTTATTTTGCATTTTCGCAAATGCACGATTTGATGTGTTTGTATAAAGGTTTGAATGAATAGAGTAGTTCGATAAATGAGAAAATAAAGGATCTAACTTTACTATGTTGTGTCTTCTGTACTATTATGTGTCTATTTGTCTTTTTATTTTTAGCCATGGCGTTGTCAGTTTATTTCCAATCTATGAGTTTGACTGTCCCTCTGGTATCTTTCGTCCCTCTTTTTTAATACTTGCATACATTTAGCAACTGAGTTATCATCGGAATAATATTACAATGTTTTGAGAAAATATAAATATCGTAAAGAATGCAGAAAATCAATCGTTACCATATCATTTCAGGTTTAAGCGTCTTCATGTTTTTCATTTTTTTTAGATATCATCGTATTGCCATTGAATGTTTACTTTTGGTGACATTTTGAGACAATTATCAAAGACATTGTTTGTGATAACTATATGTTCACATGTCCTTTTGTATGTCGGTTATTATATCAGCCTCCGACAAATGTTAACACTCGGCTTGTGCCTTGGACTCATATGGAAGTTTCGGGATGATATCAGGTTCATAAAAGAAAAGCTCAAACACATCAAACGAATGGATAAAAACTGTCATATTCCTGACTTGGTACATGCTTTTTTGATGTAGAAAATGAGGGATTGAACCTATTTAATGTGATTATAAAAGAAAGGCGAAAGATACCAAAGGGACATTCAAACTCATAAATCGAAAGTAAACTGACAATGAGAATATTTACTAGTAATTGATAAGTTGAACGTCGACGACTTATAATAATTAACAGTATGTGAATGAAACTGTACTAGTTCCCCCGTTCATGTATAGTCCGACGTAGCATTATGTTACGTGTGGTCTGAACAATGTCGACTATCCTTCTTCACAAAATGAGCTAACCAAAGAACCTAGAAACTGTCAGTCTAATTCATAGGCTTATTGGAATAAAAACACCTTACAAAATAAAATGAAACAGTCGTAGATTAAGCCTGGCAACGCACAAAACATTAAAAAGAAGAAGTTGATACTATTTCTAAATAGGTAAAGTCTATCATTGATACAAGTATGATGAATGGGTCTTTAAACAATTCTTCTTAGATTGCCTAAGCCAGATACTATACACGACTTTCTAAAAAGATTACATAGAAGCCAGCATTACGACTGACAGTCTGTTATCCAGATAATGTTTCTCTATAAAAAAAATTTTAAGTGTTGTTATTATATTGAACGTATACTCAAAGTGTATTTGCCATTTTAGGATACATTTATTTATCTATTCATCTTTTGTTATCCTCGTGGGAGTAATAACGTTTAGTGATGCAAATTTTTGTACAGGGTTATAGCTAAAAATGTAACTTATTTAATGAATATAATTGTTTTATAAAGATAATGTTATAAATAATATTATGTTCTTTTTTATGATTTCAGGGAGTGGATAGAGTAAGTAGTGATATAGCAATCGATACGATGCAATTGTTGCCATTGATTATGTATCTGTAACTCAACTCAATATAGACCAATCTTGTCAAAACAAATACAAATAAATAAGTGAATTCTATCAACACGAAACCAGTGAATCTTTTTCAGTATTATTTCCTTCAACGGCAGTCTAAATCTAAAAAATGAAATAAAACACTATAAAATACTACAGATTTAGTATCACGTGAATATTAAAAAGTAAATGATGTTTTTGAATAGGTTAAGGATGTAAAATTTTTGATACAAATTATAATTTAAAAAAAAGGAATTATTCTTGAATAATATTAGTAAGATTTATAGTGAATCTTTTCCGAACGAACTAAAGGGGCACTAGCTCCGAGATAGAAAATTTCAAATATGTGGGTTTTTTTGATTTATGAAAGTGAAATAGTGAAATAATAATTCGCTTTTAGTGGCCAGTATGTTTCAATTTTGTCAAAATAAGCAGATAAACATCGCTGATGAATTATTCACTTACAAGTGACAAATTCGACCTCATTGAATCCGTATTAATGTGACCTTCAATTTAACTCATTAGCTACTGATTGGTTATGTATGAATAAGTCGTGTTCAGCCTTAAGAAGGAAATTAATGTCAACATTGAAAATGAAACAAGGGTAAAAAAAAATCATTTACTGAATCGGTCCACAAACAAACATTCTTATACAGGTAAAAACGATATTTAACTTATTTCTTAACCTATAACATGAAATCAAACAGACATAGAAAAATTCAATTGCACGCGATCGCTATATATCTATTTGTTATGTTTATGTTTATATCGTGTTATGTGACCGTCGGTAGTTTACGGAGGTCGTCTTGATAGTTAATTAGATGGTGTATAGACTAAAATAGACACGACATTCTAATGTTTATATCTAGTGTATGAATCGTAACTGTTTATTGCAGACTTATTGTAATTTGGATATGTGTTTGAGTATGTTTTAAATCAAATATGATATTTTGAGTCAAATCGGTGAACATGATTTTGACAGCTAGTGCTCCTTTAAAAGAATCTAATATTACAATTGATTGTCTACAGAGAGATGATGTACTCTCTTTAAATACTTCCAAGTTGTGTGTTTGTATAAAGTGCAAAAGTTGAGTGGCTATAACATATTAGGAGTGACAAAGTATATATATGTATCTTTTTTAATCATCAGTCGTTAACTACGTTCAGGAAATCAAACTTATGTACAAAATAATTTGTAAACAGGAAACGCATTTAACATGTGTAATAATCAGTATTGTTATTCAACGATAATATTATCAATAATGTTATATCTTACTTTCGATTTCAGTGAGATGATGAGGTAAGTAGTAAAATAATTATGAAATTAATCTGCTGTCATTTATTATAGATCTTTTAAATCAATTCAATATCAACTAGACGATTCTTGTCTAAATATATGTCAATTTAATGTAGACAAAAACAGTTTTTGAACACAACGTTCGGTCAATCTTAGTGTACTTGTAATTGGAAATTTCAGAATATGAGAAATGTAAGTGACCTCCAATTTTAGAGAATATTGTAATTCATTATAATGTTTAATTTAAAAAAAAAAAAACATAATAAAAGGGCATCTTTGATATCTATGTGATGATACCACTCTTGTCGATACATTATTTCTACTCATCATCTTATTAGAAAATAACTTCGTTTTAGCTAATGTGCTTTGTCTACAGTTGGGTGCAGACCAAGCATTACATTTAGACGGGCGGAAAAAGATTACGCAGCGTTTACTCGCGTGCATTTCATGAAAACGCCGCGTTAATTTTGCGAATACTTCGAAATTTTAGTAGACATGAAAAGTAAACGGGCGTTTACTTCCTCGTTAAACTCCTGGTTTACGCGAAACTGGCGCGTCTTCTAATTTTGTAAAGAGTAAACGGCCATTTACTTTCGCGTTTACTTCCACGTTAACGCGAAACAAGGCGCGTCTTCTATTTTTGTAAGAAGTAAACGCATGTTTACTGAATGTGGTAAACGTGCGTTAACGCAGATCGTCATCGTACATGCTAAGGTACATCAAAATGACGAACTGTCCATTTTAGATTCAAATATTGACGATTACATTTAATGATATTACACCTCTTTAATTACTTTAAAATGTACACATAATTTTGCAGTATTTAATTTTGGCATTATTTTTTAAAATATTTTTGTGAGTTGATAATTGTACATGTCACGTGTGAAAAGAAAATACAGAAATTCCGTTAATCAATGTTATTGGAACTGATTTTTTGCAATTAATAAAAGTTAATATTTCGAATTAAAAGTGTTTTTGAATTGTTACGGTTTTAAATGTCCGTGTATATTTGCGTCCATTCGTTCTGTTTTGAAATGTAAAAAACAAAAAAACGAAATACGAAAGTGTTTTCATCTTTCGTTTTTGATTTCTCACAAACCCAAATGAAAAACAAAAGTGTTTTCGTTTTTCGTTTTTTATTTCAATAAACAAAAAAAAACATCTACATTTAGATTCAATTTCTGTATTTTGTTCTATTAAATTCTCGTTTTACGTTGTACAATGTTTTCCTCTCTTTTTTCATAGCCATCGATTCCCCGGTGTATTTCCTGTTTAATGTAGACAGAATAGATCGCCTGACTTATAATTTGATTTAAGGCGATCAATGAATCAAAAACTTGAAAATTTCCTTATTTTTATGTATAATAAAATATAAAATTACTACATTCAAATATTAAATGAATCCCAAATTTAAATTATACAATGAAATTCACATATACATATACATTAAGATGGTAAAATTTAAACGATTGATTACAACATCACATTAACAAGGGAGATAACTACTTATCTGATAAGAAAACTAGCCCTGACGTTAAAGTATGCACAGCGGTTATCATATCAATAGCATTTATATCCGAGATAATGTCGAGGAATGGAAAAGACTTCTGCACAATAAGGATGCATGATCTTTACTTTTAAGGTAGCACAATACAAAGAAAATTTATAAAAGTGGTATTTATGGATAGCTAACAGATTACTCTTTCAAATTAATGCAATGTTAGTATTATACAACACTTATGTAATTAATTATAATTTTAACAGTGTCTACAAAATTTTACAAGGAATTTCCACTTTCAATTGAAATTAGCTTCTTCATGGATACCCCGAGAGGGTTGATTTTATAATAAGTTGTTCCTAGAGCCATTATCTACAAAAGGGTGTCTCAGATTTTGGATAGAATGTATAGATCAAATTTTACACCTAATCAAATAATCTCTACTTTTATGTGGTAAGGATGTTTACACTAATTACAGATTTATGAGAGAATGGAATACGATAGCGATAATTTGAGACACACTTATGTAGCTCCTGCTGTGTTGATTAAGATAACGTTAAAATTTCTGGTGTAGTTATAGAGATGTCAGAGCTAAATTCATTCAAGTGAACTGACCAAGATTTTGCCATTAATTGCATAATAATTGATTACATAATGATTGCATAACAAAAATATTGCATTCATTTAAAAGATTAATTTTTATCTATTTATATATATCTCTTTTATTAATTTGTATGCAGTCATAAGAAAGTAACATCATTTTAAAGGTTGGAGATTGGAAGTAAAAAAATCTTTGTATTGTGCTACCTTAAGTTTGAAGTTATCTAAGATTATAAGAATTGCATGATGACTGATACAGTCCCTGTAACGTAAAAGTTAACATTTTTTTCATTCGGGAATCGTACGTACAGCGTTCGGGAATCGTTCGTATAGAGTTCGGTCATCGTTCGTACATCATTCGTATAGCGTTCGTACAACGTTCGGTCAGCGTTCGTTCATCGTTCGTTCATCGTATGGTAAATGTCATCGTTTATGGTTTTGTGTATCGTATGGTTCTTGGTATCGTAAAGCGTTTTATTTGTCGTATGTAACATGGTATGGTTTAGCGTTTAGCGTTTCGTTCATCGTATGGGTTAGCGTTTAGCGTTTCGTTTATCGTATGGTTTAGCGTTTAGCGTTTCGTTTATCGTATGGTTTAGCGTTTCATCTATCGTATGTTGTATCGTTTTGTTAAGCGTATGATATATGTTAGGGTTTTATTTTAGAAAGTTATTTCAATTATTATTTTGAGTTAAAATAATTTAATATTAAAAAATGCGGGATAAAAAAAAACAGTTATTAGATTGGATTGATTGATAGTTGGTTGCGTACTTGTATATCCCAAACAACCAACCGGATGCCCACTTTGGCAAGATTTTTTTTACTGCCAGCCGAAAGAAGACCTGTAGTGACCATATTTATATTCCCTTGTCACCCTTTGGACTATATTAGATTGGAAAGATTGGATTGGAAACATTTCACTTGTTAATTAAAGCAAATAAGTTATCGTAATTATTATAGTTTTTGTTTTATACAAATTGCGTAATTCTTGATGTCTTTTTGTAATTTGGAATCATTGTGTTAATAACATTTCAAATTTGATCTTATACAATGTTAAAAAAACTAACCTAAACAATACCCTTAGTTCAATGGAACGTGAACTATCTATTTTACATAAAACTTATTTAGTCGTAAAAAATAGTATTGGTTGTAAACGTTTTATCTTGATTGAGAAACGTTAAGCAATGTAATGAACTTACTTCGAATGTACTATAATTTAATGTAGATTTCGAACTGTATACCATTTCTTACCGATAGAAAAAAAAAATCTGCAACTAATATCATTACACTATGGAATACCCTGCTATATAAAACGAAGGGGAAACATTTCCTTCCATCACATTTTGACATGAGTACATTTGTAGTAACATGAGACCAAATACCGCGAAATATATTAGTCTCTCTCTCTCTCTCTCTCTCTCTCTCTCTCTCCTCATCTTCCTCCATCAAATATTTCTTTGATCCATATATTTCCTTGATACAATAAATTATATATAATGTTCTATAAATAAGGCTTTATATGAGATACAAGTTTTATATCTAAATGTATTAAAAAAGACAAGACATCCATGGCATTTGTTCCCCTCAATGTCAGAGTCTGATATAAACCGAAGATTGCCAGGGATATATAAAAATTCGTGAAGACTTCTATGGAACCAGTGTCGCTTGCGATTGCTGCTATCTGTGTTCAAACTGTTATTTTGACTGTAAAAAGTGCTTAAGTCCATGTATGAGTAAAATACAGAATGAAAAAATAACTCTACCTTTTTATTATATATTTATTTATTTTAGAGGTAAGCTTCTGTCCAAGTTTCATAAATTTTAACGCAAATCATTCAGATCGAATCACCTAAAATAACCAACCAATTGTATTTTAAAAGTTGTTGATTTGTTCTTTGAACGAATACATGAAATATTTGTCACTGGACGTTATGCATGCAATCAATGATCAAATACAAATCTACAGTATTTATAAACATACTGCAGTTGTATATATGAAAGAGACTAAATAATATAAATATTTATTATTTTACACATATTTGAAGGATCGAAATAATCAGTTCTACAAATGGTTGTTATTGAAAGACTTAATGAAAATTTTACAAATATTACATGCCTCTGTGAAATTTCAGATCGACGCACCAAACTATTTCCTTTAATCGTGCATAGCTCATTTTCCGATTCACTTCAGGTTTTTAACTATCTTCTTACTTGTTCATTACATTCTAAAATTAAAATCCTACACAAATTGCCAAAACTTTTATGTTCAGGCTAAACAGCGTAAAAGATAAATGTTAGTGTACAAACGGTGTTTTGAATGCCGATATCCATTTGCGCTGAAAAAAAAATTAATTTGCGCCACAACTTAATTACGCCAATTCTTTTGCGTCACTTTATTTTGAAAACTGCCGCATTCATTTGCGCCAATAAAACAAGCATTTAATTGCGCAAATGTTATAGACTTATTTGCAAATTGTTGTTTTTATTGCACCAAGGACAACACATTTGCACTAAGGACCTGATGGAATGATAGAATTGACACAAAGAACATGGCATATAGAAGGAAACTTTCTAAAAGTACATAATTTCAAACTTTATAATCATATTTTTAGTAATTATAAAGTTGTTTAATGTTTTATCGACACGCGCCACACTCCGTTGATTGTCACTTGTGTAATCGATAGAAATTCATGTTCGTTTAACCTTGACCCGTGTTGGATCCACTTGTATACTGATTAAACATGTTTATGGTATTTCAATTTTCGAATTTTTTTCGTTTGTTTGTAAATTCCGTATTTATTTTGTGGCACGCGCTGATTAAAAAGTCATTTAACTTCAAAATAATAATATCGATTGACACCAAACTTTATATTTATGAGTTATATTCTCATATCTTCTTTTATCCATGTTCTTTGTGGTCTTAAACATCGTTTTAGTGTCCTTAGTGCAAAAACTATGTGCTCAGTCCTTTGCGGTATTTCTACACACCGTTTTGATATTTAATGAATAACTGGATTCCCTCCTCCTATTTACGGGCTAGTTTCTGAGTGCTGAATTCATGTATGTGATCTTATTCCCCATTCAAAATGATTGTGTACGAGTCATCTGTTAAAAACCTTACAAAGCATGATTTAACAGCGCGCATTATATTCCCATCTAATTTCTCCATTTTTCTCTATGAAAGCCTGGCGGAATTTATAATCTTCACAACCACGACAGGTTTCAGACCCCCTATCAGACTCTATCTTTTAAAAACAAATTCAGACATCCTTTCAAGTGAGTATTCTTATGTATTAAGTTCTATTTATTAGCGCAATTCATACTATAAGAAAAGAAGAGATGGGCGCGATTCAAACCTTTTCTAAATGGTAGTTGGCGCAAATTACACCCTAACCGTTCTGAAAAACCGGTAATTTCGTCGCCCGGGGATATGAATTTGACATTAATCTTCCTTCAGTAACTTTACAATACGCAGCCGTGACGTCATTTCCGTATATTGTAGATAGTGCGTGTGATATTTACACCAGTAATACCCATTCAAGTGAATTTTATCTTTTAGGAGGACTCCATTTCGGGTAACATTAAATATAAATAAAAATAAAATTACAATTAAAAAAAATTGATAATAATAAGTTCAAATGTTGCTTTATTAAATGCACCTAGATACGTATTTTAAAACTTATGTTATTACTTTATTTCATGCATCTTATTTTTGTATTCTTTCTTGGCGTCAATTACTTAATTTTTTTTTCTAATTGACCTCTTCATAATTCGAAAAACGCATAAATTTTAAACCTAAATACAATCACATGACATTGAATGATTTCTACAACTCTAAACTAGTTATAGATGCCTCTTAATTTTTATTTTTATCGTTGGGTTGCTTGTCCATTGACGTTTACGCCATATTTTTTTTTCGGTATTTGTAAAAAAGCCGCTCATCGATCAATTTCACAAGAAATCTAATGAGAAAAACACCGCTGTTTTAGTTACAAAGTCCCATAACTCAAAAAAGTTTTAATCTTATTTTCACCAAAAGATATACAGATCGTTTGACCATCATAAGAAACAACTATGTTAAGTTTCATGAAATTTGGATAAGTTGTTCTCAAGTTACGGTGCGACATGTTTACGACGGACAGACGGACGCCGGACATTTGTATACCATAATACGTCCCGTCAAAATTTTAAAATTTTGACGAAAACGGTTATTTCTGTTTAATACTTTTCTGTCCCTTGTTTTAATAATTAGGACACGTGCCACCGGTTATACAACTAGTCAACCATGAATAATCTCAAACAACAAATTTTTTTATTGGTTTGTCATAATTGCTTATCAATGTCGTATGGTTTTCCGCAATATTGTAACAATAAGGGTTTATCCTTCAGTATTATAAAATTGCTTCAGTCATTTAATATATTTTATTTTTGTTATTCATGTATAATATTTTTAGATTGATAATATAATTGCATCATTTTGAAGCATTATTTATCAGCCAATATTATACGAACATTTAAGCTCAGCATCCAAGACGGTAATATATATACGTTATTTAGATTATAGACAAAAGTTAACACTCCAAGTCGAGGTTTTGGAGGCCATCTTAAGAGTCATCAGGAAACAGTCCAAAAGAAGATGTCTATCACAATGCTCGACACATTATTGTACTTCCCGCCTTGTTTGATTTATATAAAAAATATAAAATATGTGATAAAATTGCTACGACTTTTTTTTTATTAAGTCGGAAATCACAAAACATATGTTTGTAAGACTAATTGAGTTTGATCAGTTTCTTATTATTTTGCCTCAATAATTGGTGGTTTATTTTGTTCGTTTTGACTTTGCGTGACGGCAATACAGATATTTTGATAATTATTCATAACCGTGAACTTGTTGGACCATTTTTCATTCAAGCAGTAAAGCATCGAAATTTAATTGTTGGCAGAATGTTGGGTCAACCACAGTAATAGCCAAAAACACAGGCACTTGAGAAATATGTGGCTTTCCTCCATTTTTTTGGAAAAGGGGGGGGGGAGGGTTTTTGAAAGTGACGAGGTCAATTTTCCCAGGTTATTTCACTCATAGGGTCAAAATCTAAAATTGATCTGCACATTGTGAATAGAAGATGACGTTATATTTTGTAACAATGTTTTCCATATTCCCCTGAAATCAAAATACTATTCAGTGCTTCATGTTTCTGTTGAAGGCATTGTAACACAAAATTGCAAAGGGTTAAGGCCTAAATCTCATTATTATTTTGTTTTCACTAAAAGGGTCCTAAATGTGTTTTTATATCTTTATCTTGAACATGTTGAAATTTAATATTAAAAAGTTTAAATTATATATTTAAAATATCTTTTTTGTAATTTTAGTTCATTTATATGTTTTGGAGTTTAGTGTGACGTCCATTTTCACTGAACTAGTTCACATTTTGTTTATGCGCCAGCTGAAGCCCGTCCGGTTGCGGGATTTTCTCGCTGTGTCGAAAACCCATTGGTGGCCTAGGTCTGGGTTTTTTTTTTTTCCTCTTTAGTCGAGTTGTTGTCTCTTTGACACATTCCCAATTTCAATTCTCAATTTTATTTCAACAATTTCACACAAAAATGTTCATAAACTCATAATGCTATTTAGCGATACATGTATGCTGTTGATAATATAAATTTGCTTTTACATGTTTTCGTCAAATTTTGCATCGAAGGCCGTCGTTAGCCAAAATGAGTTAGTGTCCGAAAGACAATAAATCGGTCTACCTCCAACACAATTTTGGATTTGGTTAACGATGACTTTCTAACAAAAATGTATACGTTAAAGGAATAAATACTAAAAAGCAGAAATTTGCAAAAATCGCGATTTTGAGCTATCTTTAGGCGTTTATAAGTTGGTGATACGTTTACAATTAAGCGATCATATTCTAAAAACCCCAGAGTGTACACTTTGGGATGTGGTTCTATGAATCTAAGTACACTTTAAGGTTGATAGACTTTCTGTTAATGGCCCCGGTTTGAAATAAATCAAGAGTTAAGGTTTGGTTAACTATTTTTGTTTATTCATTTTGACGATAACTACTTCAACGTTGCCAAAATCTTTCCGATTTGGACTATTTGCAGACCCTTTAGGCGTTTATAGTAAGGATTACACATTATATTGTTAGAACCATAGAGAACATACATTGGGGTTGAGATACGTGTACTAAAAATTTAGTTAAAGATTATACTTTTTATGAAGTGGCTCTAAAGAGCCTGTGTCGCTCACCTAGGTCTATGTGCATATTCGACAAAGGACACTCTCCAACATAGAATACGAGAATAGAATTCATGACAAAAATATCTGTTAAGTTGGGCTTGTATTGCTGATCATTTAGGCTGCTTAGTTTCTCTCCATTTTCTTCTGCTCAAAACACAAAAGAGGGTATGACAGTGACTTGTTAGTAGATCTTGATTTGTCATTTTTGTGATTTAAAGTGTCTATTTATCTTTTATAATTTTTATCATGTAAAGCAAAACAACCCAAAAATGATAAAAATCGTCATTAAAGGGCAATAATTCCAAGGTGACGTCGGACGATTTCCTCAATATTGTTTTAATAGTAGATATTGTCTTGCCGATCGCTTTTGCTTATTAAAGTTTCTATCTATCTATTATAATTTTCAAGATATACATTTGTAAGGCAAAAACGCAAAACAAATTGTAAAAATTATCATCCAAGGGTAATACCTCTTATAAGGAGTCGGCTGACGATTTCGACAATTTAACTTATTTGTAAAACTTGTCTTGTTGATCATTTTTGCATTTCAATGTTTCTCTGTATCTATATATAGACAATTATTCGCCTTTCACCTGAAGATTGTTGTAAAACATGAAAGTATTTGTGAATATTAAATGATATATGCATTATCCGGCAATATTGGACTTTTTTATTTAAATATATTTGTCTATACTCAAGACTTTTAACAATTCGATATATATATATATATATAAGTGCCTATAAATAGCAGCACATGACATACAAATCTATGGGAGTGTGGATTGATCAGTACAGAGATTAATTCAATTACACAAATAAAATTATAGATTGCCTAACAATGTAATTTTAACACACTATAGAGTATGTAAATATAAGAATGTTTAAAATATTTACAAAATGATGAAAATAAACGCAATATTTCGCTAGACTAACTAGCTTTATCAAGCGTGCATCTATCCAGGTGAAATCGGAAATAGTGTGTTAAAATTACATTGTTAGGCAATCTATATATATACGTTGTTTTCAATTTAGACTTGTTCATATTTTTTCGTTTGGGCTTGTATTATATTTGCCTTCGGGTTTATACAATCCGTTCATCCTATTTTGACTCCTCAAAATTCAAGAGTTTATCCTAAATTGAGGTAAATTGTATGGCTTTTCAAATACCGTTTCGATTCCTAACATCACTGAAGAGACATTAAATGTCGAAATCCGGATATGGTGTACAAAAACCTTTGCACCTTTTGTTTGCGGTATACCATCTTTTCCGCAAGTTTATTGTTTTCTGATTAGTATTAACTTTATAATTATGATCCATTTATTACATCGGTGATCCGTTTATTTGGCAATCGCCAATGGCAGTCAGCAGGGTTTTTGAACATTTGTTGTTCGACCTGTTAGTCAAATGCGTTTTGTTAAAATATACTTTTTCACTTTTTTGGTCTTTTGGAAAATGTTGTTTGTGCTGTTTTTAGACCCCTCTAACAAGAAATTTGTTTTGCATGCACACGTATAAAAATTGCGGTTTTTATCCAACGCAATCATAGGTTTGAACGTTGTTTTCAATTTAGACTTGTTCATATTTTTTCGTTTGGGCTTGTATTATATTTGCCTTCGGGTTTATATGATCCGTTCATCCTATTTTGACTCCTCAAAATTCAAGAGTCTATCCTAAATTGAGGTAAATTGTATGGCTTTCCAAATACCGTTTCGATTCCTAGCATCACTGAAGAGACATTAATTGTCGAAATCCGGATATGGTGTACAAAAACCTTTGCACCTTTTGTTTGCGGTATACAATCTTTTCCGCAAGTTTATTGTTTTCTGATTAGTATTAAATTTATAATTAAGATCCATTTATTACATCGGTGATCCGTTCATTTGGCAATCGCCAATGGCAGTCAGCAGGGTTTAAGAACATGTGTTGTTCGACCTGTTAGTCAAATGCGTTTTGTTTAAATATACTTTTTCACTTTTTTGGTCTTTTGGAAAATGTTGTTTGTGCTGTATTTAGACCCCTCCAACAAGAAATTTGTTTTGCATGCACACGTATAAAAATTGCGGTTTTTATCCAACGCAATCATAGGTTTGAACGTTGTTTTCAATTTAGACTGGTTCATATTTTTTTGTTTGGGCTTGTATTATATTTGCCTTCGGCTTTATTCAATCCGTTCATCCTATTTTGACTCCTCAAAATTCAAGAGTCTATCCTAAATTGAGGTAAATTGTATGGCTTTCCAAATATCGTTTCGATTAGCTAACATAACTGAAGAAACATTAATTGTCGAAATCCGGATATGGTGTACATAAACCTTTGCACCTTTTCTTTGCGGTATACCATCTTTTCCGCAAGTTTATTGTTTTCTGATTAGTATTAAATTTATAATTAAGATCCATTCATTACATCGGTGATCCGTTTATTTGGCAATCGCCAATGGCAGTCAGCAGGGTTTAGGAACATTTGTTGTTCGACCTGTTAGTCAAATGCGTTTTGTTATAATATACTTTTTCACTTTTTTGGTCTTTTGGAAAATGTTGTTTGTGCTGTATTTAGACCCCTCTAACAAGAAATTTGTTTTGCATGCACACGTATAAAAATTGCGGTTTTTATCCAACGCAATCATAGGTTTGAACGTTGTTTTCAATTTAGACTTGTTCATATTTTTTCGTTTGGGCTTGTATTATATTTGCCTTCGGGTTTATATGATCCGTTCGTCCTATTTTGACTCCTCAAAATTCAAGAGTCTATCCTAAATTGAGGTAAATTGTATGGCTTTTCAAATACCGTTTCGATTCCTAACATCACTGAAGAGACATTAATTGTCGAAATCCGGATATGTTGTTCAAAAACCTTTGTACCTTTTGTTTGCGGTATACAATCTTTTCCGCAAGTTTATTGTTTTCTGATTAGTATTAAATTTATAATTAAGATCCATTTATTACATCGATGATCCGTTTATTTGGCAATCGCCAATGGCAGTCAGCAGGGTTTAAGAACATTTGTTGTTCGACCTGTTAGTCAAATGCGTTTTGTTAAAATATACTTTTTCACTTTTTTGGTCTTTTGGAAAATGCTGTTTGTGCTGTATTTAGACCCCTCTAACAAGAAATTTGTTTTGCATGCACACGTATAAAAATTGCGGTTTTTATCCACCGCAATCATAGGTTTGAACGTTGTTTTCAATTTAGACTGGTTCATATTTTTTCGTTTGGGCTTGTATTATATTTGCCTTCGGGTTTATTCGATCCGTTCATCCTATTTTGACTCCTCAAAATTCAAGAGTCTATCCTAAATTGAGGTAAATTGTATGGCTTTCCAAATACCGTTTAAATTAGCTAACATCACTGAAGAGACATTAATTGTCGAAATCCGGATATGGTGTACAAAAACTTTTGCACCTTTTGTTTGCGGTATACCATCTTTTCCGCAAGCTTATTGTTTTCTGATTTTCTGATTAGGATTACATTGATAATTAAGATCCATTTATTAAATCGGTGATCCGTTTATTTGGCAATCGCCAATGGCAGTCAGCAGGGTTTAAGAACATTTGTTGTTCGACCTGTTAGTCAAATGCGTTTTGTTAAAATATACTTTTTCACTTTTTTGGTCTTTTGGAAAATGTTGTTTGTGCTGTATTTAGACCCCTCCAACAAGAAATTTGTTTTGCATGCACACGTATAGAAATTGCGGTTTTTATCCAACGCAATCATAGGTTTGAACGTTTTTTTCAATTTAGACTTGTTCATGTTTTTTCGTTTGGGCTTATATTATATTTGCCTTCGGGTTTATATGATCCGTTCATCCTATTTGGACTCCTCAAAATTCAAGAGTCTATCCTAAATTGAGGTAAATTGTATGGCTTTCCAAATACCGTTTCGATTCCTAACATCACTGAAGAGACATTAATTGTCGAAATCCGGATATGGTGTACAAAAACCTTTGCACCTTTTCTTTGTGGTATACCATCTTTTCCGCAAGTTTATTGTTTTCTGATTAGTATTAAATTTATAATTAAAATCCATTTATTACATCGGTGATCCGTTTATTTGGCAATCGCCAATGGCAGTCAGCAGGGTTTAAGAACATTTGTTGTTCGACCTGTTAGTCAAATGCGTTTTGTTAAAATATACTTTTTCACTTTTTTGGTCTTTTGGAAAATGTTGTTTGTGCTGTATTTAGACCCCTCTAACAAGAAATTTTTTTTGCATGCACACGTATAACAATTGCGGTTTTTATCCATCGCAATCATAAGTTTGAACGTTGTTTTCAATTTAGACTTAGACTTGTTTATATTTTTTCGTTTGGGCTTGTATTATATTTGCCTTCGGGTTTATACGATCCGTTCATCCTATTTCGAGTCTTCAAAATTCAAGAGTCAATCCCAAATTGAGGTAAATTATATGGCCTTCCAAATACCGTTTCGATTCCTTACATCACTGAAGAGACATTAATTGTCGAAATCCGGATATGGTGTACAAATTTTTGCACCTCATGTTTGCGGTATACCATCTTTTCCGCAAGTTTATTGTTTTCTGTTTGGTATAAAATTAATATAATTAAGATCCATTGTGTTACATCTGTGATCCGTTTATTTGGCAATCGCCATGGCAGTCAGCAGGGTTTAAGAACATCCGTTGTTCGACCTGCCAGTCAAATGCGTTTTGTTAAAATATACTTTTTCACTTTTTTGGTCTTTTGGAAAATGTTGTTTGTGCTGTATTTAGACCCCTCTACAAAGAAATTTGTTTTGCATGCACACGTATAAAAGTTGCGGTTTTTATCCAACGCAATCATAGGTTTGAACGTTGTTTTCAATTTAGACTTGTATATATATATATATATATATGGATTGCCTATCAATGTAATTTTAACACACTATTTAGTATGTAAATATAAGAATGTTTAAAATATTTACAAAATGATGAAAATAAACGCAATATTTCGCTAGACTAACTAGCTTTATCAACCGTGCATCTATCCAGGTGAAATCGGATGTAGATGATAAGAAACTTTTGCAGCTCAATGTATATGTTGCACTTGAATTTAGCTGCCTTGAAATAATACATAATTTGGATGAAGTTCAAGATTTTTACAAAATTGGTAGTTGAAGTTAGCAACTTCCATTTGCCAATATTACAGGATAAAAAGGACGATGCTGTGTACTAAATTACTTTTTATCTTTCCTGTATCTTTTCTCATGTTTTTCGTTAAGACCATCAGGTTCTAAAGTGTGGAGTTGGTGGATCAAAAACTTTTCTCTTCTCCTTCTCGCCGTGGTGTCCCACTCGGTGTTGACTTCTATGATTTGGAAAGTAACATTATCAAAAGAATGTTTCGTTGAACGAAGATGTCTTGTGAGAGGACAGTTTTTGTTGGTTTTTGTACCATGAACGATGGTTATTGAGCCGAATATTAAATTTGTCCATTGTTTCTCCCACATACTGAATGCCACAAGTGTCACATGGTAATATATAAATTGAGTTCTCCGTTTTACAGTTGGAATTTGAGTAGATGGTATAATTTTGTTTAGTAACGGAGCTGATGAAAGAACTGCTTGTATTGGCAGCTTTACAACACAAGCAGTTCCTTCGACCACATTGTGTGTAGCAACCGGGAGATGGAGTAGGCTGCTTTGCTAATACAGATGTCATTAATTTGTCACGGATGTTTTTAGGTCTTCTGAAGGCCATGACCTGTGGTGAGGAAAATACTTTTTTAAGATTTGAATCATTTTCTATAATATTCCAATGCTTCTGAACAATGGAAGACACATTTTTAAAATCAGGATGGTAAGTGAGTATTTAGATAATCAGTCGTATCTTGGATGTAAGAGGGTAGTTCTTTCACATGAGGTCTTAGATGATGGTCTACAAATTCTGATATCTTTTCAGTTGGATGACTATTTGCTGAAATAATTGGTCGATCTGGATTGTCCGTTTTATGTATTTTAGGCAACAAATAGAATCTTCCGGCCTTTGCTTCGTTCTCAAGAGGTCGGAGATAATCAAAGGTGTCATTGTCTATATGCTTTTTGTCGAACATCTCTTGAAGGATGGTGTTGATCCTTCGAATAGTATTTAGTGTTGGATCTGTGGTTAATTGTTTATAAAAAATGGAGTTTGAAAGTTGGCGATTTCCCTCTGCTATGTAATCTGTTTTATTCATGACAACCACAGCGCTCCCTTTGTCGGCAGGTTTTATTACGATATCCTCTTGATCTTTTAACGCTTTCAAAGCAATGCTTTCTGACTTGGATAAATTATAATTTCTTGTATTTGTTATACAGGACTTATATCAGACCTCACGTAGTTAATGAATGACTCCAAGCTATCATTTTTACTCTTAGGTGGTTTCCATGAACTTTTTTTCTTAAATTTTGGGATGGGCGTGACTTCTTCATTGGTGTCAGTATCTGAATCTGTTAATCCAGCTTCTTCAAGGTTTTTCTTGCCCCTATTGCAGAAAAAATCTTTCAAGCGTAAACGTCTAGCGAATTGGTCTAAGTCCTCGTCTAGCTGAAAGTTCTTTACATTTGATGGGATAGGACAGAAGTTTAAACCTTTACTTAAAAGAGATTCTTCAGCACGTGTAAGTTCTTTAGATGACAAATTTACAACAATGCTTTCAGTTTTTTGTTTCCGTCTTTTGAATTTTCTTTTTCTAGGGACCTTATGGTTTGTTGTATTGATATCATTCATATCCTGATTTAAATAGACAGTGTGCATTTTATCTCTTTGAAATTTATTCCTTTGTTTTTCTTTATGTTTGGATAGTTCAATTTTTTCAATATCTGCGAGGCGACGTTTAATTATTGGTAAATCGTCACGTGAAATGTTACAATTGTTGATGATATCTGATATTTCATTTACAATTTGTTTGTAATTTGTGGTTGTAAAAGAAAGTAACAGTTGAAGTAGATGGATTGAACAGTTAAACAGAATTTCATTCCAACGGCTCATGAATATTTTGGATTTATGTCCCGGTGCCTGGGGACTCACTTTGATGTTTAAACCTTTTGGTACAGTTCTACTTTGAATATATTTTTTTAAGTTTGATAAATGATGTTCAGTTTGTAGTTTCTTTTTAGTTAAAGATCTTAATTTCTTGAAATGCAGTGCGATATCCATGTGGTAAAGATAGCGATAGATTTGAATGGATTACACAAACATTTGTGAAATGCGTGCTACTGAAGATAATAATATAAGTGCCTATAAATAGCAGCACATGACATACAAATCTATGGGAGTGTGGATTAATCAGTATAGAGATTAATTCAATTACACAAATAAAATTATAGATTGCCTAACAATGTAATTTTAACACACTATTTAGTATGTAAATATAAGAATGTTTAAAATATTTACAAAATGATGAAAATAAACGCAATATTTCGCTAGACTAACTAGCTTTATCAAGCGTGCATCTATCCAGTTGAAATCGGATGTAGATGATAAGAAACTTTTGCAGCTCAATGTATATGTTGCACTTGAATTTAGCTGCCTTGAAATAATACATAATTTGGATGAAGTTCAAGATTTTTACAAAATTGGTAGTTGAAGTTAGCAACGTCCATTGGCCAATATTAAAGGATAAAAAGGACGATGCTGTGTACTAAATTATTCTTTATCTTTCCTGTATCTTTTCTCATGTTTTTCGTTAAGACCATCAGGTTCTAAAGTGTGGAGTTGGTGGATCAAAACTATCACGGTCGATTTCCATGGTTATTTAATTATATGATTTAAGAATCAGACATGCCACAAGTCTTTACATATTTGACGGAAAATTTTAATAGATAGAAACACCTATTTCATTATAATTGCATCTTTTTTCCTCATGAAGCTACAGTTGGGTGAAGAGCAAGCATTACATGTAGACGGGCGGAAAAGGGTAACGCGGCGTTTACTCGTGTGCACTTCATGTAAACGCCGCGTTAACTCTTCGTTAACTCCGAAATTTCAGTACACATAAAAAGCGCTTACTTTCGCGTTTACTTCCGCGTTAACGAGAAACAAGACGCGTCTTGTGTTTTTGTAACGTATAAACGCACGTTTACTGTTATAGTAAACGCGCATTAACGCAGACTGACCAACAAAAATAACTTGTAGATGAAAAGCTGTGCTACAACATGGAACCACATTTTTGTACGCTTTGTCATCTATTTTATTTCTTGAAGCATAACCTTGTTGAATGTGCCGTAAAGAATGTTGACCAATTACTTATGATACTGTATACAACATAATTTTACATGTACTCATAGTTTTGCAGTATTTAATATTGGCATAATATTTTCAAATATTTTGTGAATCGATATTTGTACATGCAACTTTTGAAAAGAAAATATAGAAAATCCGCTATTTAAAGTTATTGGAACTGAGTTTTTGCAATTTACAAAAGTTAATATTCCGAATTAAAAGTGTTTTTGAATTGGTACGGTTTTAAACACATACACGTAAAATATTAAGATAAAAGTCATTTTAATAAAATAAAAAAAAATGTACAAATGTACACGAAGTTTATTTCATAATTTTCACAATCAGTTAACGCAAAAAGTAAACGCGCGTTTACTTTCAAGTGCACGTAAAAATAAACTTAGGAAATATAAAGTAAACGTCCGTTTACTACTGCCTAAACGGTTACAGAGTAAACGTGCGTTTTCTCGGGTATACATTAAAAATTTCCATTGTGACCGCGTTAACGTAATTATAGTAAACGCAAAAATTTAAGTTAACTAACGAAATATGTGCACGCGGCGTTAACGTGCATTTCCTTTATGTAACGCATGGTCTGCACCCAACTGTATGATGAAGGGAGTTTTTAACAACCTTGACTGCTTATACAGCCCTCGCCCGGTCGGTATTGATTTAACGAATCTAGCTGTTTCACCTCTTTTAATTCAAATTTTAATAAATAAGAAATCCTTTTTTTTTTGTATAAACGTATGAAAGAATTGTATATTTCAATATTTGGAACTTTAAGGACGTAATTACTACGTAAACGATAATCAAAGAGCGACGTTAGAAACATAAAATTGGCCATGCCGCATCGTTTGGTCCGAAGTGATTATTGGTTTTATATGCAATCATATCACATCTGCGAATTTTTGCATTATAATCATTGCTTAAGTATGGACACATCCTTCAAATACAGTGTAATGTGATTGAAAGTTCATAAAACATATCACAAACATTTACTTATGTTTAGTAACGATTAAATTAGACTTGTGTTTTCATTTATTACTTAAAGTAGTCAACAAAAGTAACGATACACAAGTTTGAACTCCTATTTATCATAAACTATCATAAATAGGAATATCTGTGAAACTATCCAATGAAAATCATTTATTTGCAAAAAGTAAAATCACAAAAATACTGAACTCCTAGGAAAATTCAAAAAGGAAAGTCCCCAATCAAATGGCAAAATCAAAAGTTCAAACACATCAAACGAATGGATAACAACTGTCATATTCCTGACTTGGTACAGGCATTTTCTTATGTAGAAAATGGTGGATTGAACCTCGTTTTATAGTTAGCTAAACCTCTCACTTGTATGACAGTCGCATCAAATTCCATTATATTGACAACGATGCGTGAACAAACAAACAAATAGAATAGGTAAAAATGTCAAAAATAGGGGTACAGCAGTCAACATTGTGTTATCATCTTAATCACTATAAAAACAAACAAATGTAACGAAGAAGCACAAAAAGGCATACATCAAATTTAACACCCTCATTTTGCTTATATTATACGATTTTATATATCTATGTAAAATCCAGCCATAAAGGATGGAAGGTTTTAAGTACTGGCGTAAAATCGCGCGTTTGAAATTCGCACAGGTAGACATAAAATAATTTTGTCGTTCAAAGTATGACGGGATACATAAATACAGAGTCACGTAAAATGGATATCACAAAAAACAGACTTAACAGTAAAAGTAATATTAATAAATAAAATAATTGTGTGGTTCAAAGTATGACGGGATACATAAGTAAAGAGTCACGTCAAATGTATATCACAAAAAACAGACATAACAGTAAAAGAAATATTGATAAATAAAATAATTTTGTCGTTCAAAGTATGACTGGATACATAAGTACAGAGTCACGTCAAATGGATATCTAAAAAAACAGACTTAACAGTAAAAGTAATATTAATAAAGACAAATAAAAGAATACTATAACACGTTATTAAGATGATAAACAACGTCAGTACGCAAAATCTATACTTCAAGACCATCGTGTGTTATTTGTGAAGTTGATACGGAATATTTATCAACAAGTTCTTGGTACCTTCCGATGAACTTGTTTAGAAAAAGGACGAGACGTTCTTTGACATACCCCTGGTTCATCAACTTCCTGCTCAGACACTGGTGACGTTTTACAAAGTCTGAGTAGGAGCTGCAAGCTCTTGAATACCGAATAAGTTGGGAAATGTATATCCCATATGCAGGTGAAGTTGGTATATTGCTACTAAGGTGGGGGAAATTGATAATTTCAAAATAAAAATCGTCTCGTTTGTCATAAAATAATCTGGCCAAATTGGAATGTGAGATAATACCGTGTTATTGAACACAGGGGTCAAATTAAGTTTGTGGAAAATGATGACAGAAGTCGGCACTTATTTCCCCAATGTCGGGTGTCTAATTTGGAAGATGAGAAATAAGTTTTCAAATATCAAAGTCAATCAAAATTTTAGGCGACCTTGTGTAAGTTTAAAGTTTAATGTTCCAATATCAATTTTGAATATTTTGGTAAAAATAATCGCGTATTTGCCTTAAATGAATGGTTTTGATAAAAAAAAATAACACTGTAAATATTAGACCAATTCGGCAACTATTTGCCTTGGTACATTGTATCCAACTTCATTATATATGGAAAATACATTGCCTTGTATCGTTTCTGTTGTTGACTAGTATATGAACATGATAAAGAAATACGCGATAGCAAAAAAAAAAAAGAGAAATACATATATAAATTATTACACGTGTCTAAACCAATCCAAGAAGTACTTAACATTTCCATGATGTCTTGGGTGTTTTTAAAGACCCTCTACAGTCTATAATTATCATACGTTGAAAGGAGGGTTTAACTTTTACTCGCGTTGTTTGTTCCCAAGTGTAGTGATATCATAAAATTAAAAGCATTATTTCTATTGTATTTGACTAATTGTTCTATTGTTTCTTGTCAAAATTTAATGAAAATTAAACGAGCCAAATTAATTTAAGTCAAGGTGTTTGGTACCACCTTAAAAAATTGTCATATTTTCAAAAAATATTCTGATGTGTTTTGTTTTGTCTGGTGTCAATGACTGTTTCACTTTCAAACATAAAATTAACACAATTTCTTTTTTTTTTTTGTAATTTCAAATTTTGTTGTTGCCTTGTTGTTACTAGGTACATGTTGTAGGATTGACACAAAAGTACCATCTGTCTACAATAATATAACATTAACATCTCTTTAACAAGTCAAAAGATGTCTATGAAACGTTTGGGTAATATTCAAAATGCAATTGTGTGCCTGCATTATTTTGTTTTTGATTTCAAAGACTTTTGTAGTTTCTAAAAACAGATAATCGTCTGTGGAATAAGGCTGCACATGTGTTCAAAAGAACACTCAAAATTTAACAATAAAATTAAAAATGGAAACGGGGAATGTGTCAAAGAAACCCGACCAAAAAGCTGAAAACAGCCCAATACCGCAAATGGGTCTTCGACACAGCGAGAAAATCAGACACCCGGAGACAGGCTTCAGTTGGTCCCTAATAAGTTATGTGTACTTGTTTAAAAAAAGGGCATCAAATTAAACTTCAAAACATATAAATGAACCCAAAAATAATACACGACTAATAACAGACAGAGGCTTCTGACTTATGGCACTCCAAAAATACGGCGGGTTTTACCATTTTTTGACAGACCTCAACCCTTTCCCAATAATTCTAATCAAAGTAGAATAAACAAGAACACAGCAATACGCACATTAAAACTCAGTGTAAAAAGAAGTCTGAGTACGATGTCATAAAAGATAACAGAAGGAACTAAAAAAATGACCATTATAATTAACTAGAGGCTCTTACGAGCCAGTGTCGCTCAGCTTGGTCTATATGCATATTGAACAAAGGACGCACATTACAGACAATAATAGAACTCATGACAAAATTCTCTGTTTTGGTGATGATGACTTGTTTGTAGATCTTAACTTTCTTGCTTTTTACAATTATCTCTATCTATAATGACTTTGCCCCAGTAGTTTCAGAGGAAAAGATTTTTGTCCAAATTTACAAAAATTTATGAAAAATTGTGAAAAATTCACTTTAAATGGCTACAACTCTTTATGGGGTCAATTCACAATTTTGTTCATGTTGACTCATTTGTTGATCTTACTTTACTGAACAACTTTGCTGTTTACAGTTTATCTCTACCTAATATAATATTCAAGATAAATACCAAATATCTGCAAAATTTCCTTAAAATTACCAATTCCTGGGCAGCAACCAAACAATGGGTTGTCTGATGCGTCTGCAAATTTCATGACAGATAAATTTTCACCAAATGAACATATTACCATGTCAGATTTGCTCTAAATGCTTTAGTTTCAGAGATATAAGCCAAAAACTGCATTTTACCCCATGGTCTATTTTTAGCCATGGCGGCCATCTTGGTGAATGGCCGTAGTCATCGGATACATTTTAAAACTAGATACCCTAAGGTTGATTTAGGGCATGTTTGATTGAATTTCGCCAAGTAGTTTCAGAGGAGAAAATTTTTGTAAAGATTACGAAACTTAATGAAACATTGTGAAAAATTGACATTAAAGAGCAATAACTCTTTATAGGGTCAATTGAAAATTTTGGTCATGTTGACTTATTTGTAGATCTTACTTTGCTGAACAATTTTGCTGTCCACAGTTTATCTTTATCTATTATAGTATTCAAGATAATAACCAAAAACAGCAAAATTTCCCTAAAATTACCAATTCATGGTCAGTAAGGGGTTGTCTGATGCGTCTGATAATTTCAGGGCAGATATATCTTGACCTGATGAACATTTTACTCCATGTCAGATTTGTTCTAAATGCTTTAGTTTCAGAGATATAAGCCAAAAACTGCATTTTACACTATGTTCTATTTTTAGCCATGGCGGCCATCTTGGTTAATGGGCGGGGTCATCGGATACATTTTTTCAAACTAGATACCCTAAGGATGATTTAGGCCGAGTTTGGTTTAATTTGGCCCAGTAGTTTCAGAGGAGAAGAATTTTGTAAAAGTTAACGGACGACGACGACGACGAAGACGACGGACGACGACGATGGACGCCAAGTAATGAGAAAAGCTCACTTGGCCCTTTGGGCCAGGTGAGCTAAAAAGGACTACCAGCAGTTACTAACATGCCAGCTCCAGACCTCATTTAAAGGAGATGTGACACTATTTTTTTAATTATTGTTTTTTATTAAATGTTTTGTGCAATTTTTAAAACCCTGATCAATTGTCATTTTTTAAGTCAATGAATCCAGCGCTTTTCATAACGCATGATTTTTAATTGAATAACAATCTCATGATCGGACTTACGGCACTGGTTACAAGCTGGGAAAATGTCTCAATTTGGACGACGACGATCACTTTTCTGCACAATTACACTACATAAAATTGAGAATGGAAATGAGGAATGTGTCAAATAGACAACAACCCGACTAATGAGCAGAAAACACCTGAAGGCCACCAATTTGTCTTCGACACAGCGAAAAATCTTGCACCTAGAGGCGTGCTTCAGCTGGCTCCTCAACAAAAATGTGTACTATTTCAGAGATAATGAACGTCATACTAAACTCCAAAATATATAAATGAACTAAAATGAAAAATCACTTACAAAGGACAGAGGCTCCTGACTTGGGACAGGCGCAAAAATGCGGCGGGATTAAACATGTTTTTTTTAGATCTCAACCCTCCCCCTATACCTCTAGCCAATGTAGAAAAACAAACACACAGCAATACACACAGCAATACACACAGTAAAACTCAGTTCAAAAGAAGTCCGAGTCCGATGTCAGAAAAGGTAACAAAGGAAACTAATCAAAATGACATTGATACATAAATTAACAACGGACTACTAGCAGATACTGACATGGCAGCTCCAGACCTCAATTAAACTGATTGAACGATTATGTCTTCATCATATGAATACCAAACACAATCTCTCCCGTTAGGTGTTAAGTATCATACCATCATAAAATATATGAGAAGAACATAACCCGTACCATGCGAACAACTGGTTTAAGAATAAATGTGTTTACTTCCGATGCAAAGATCCTATAAAGGGCTCAATATTAAAGCCAAAATATGCCATCTTTAATGACCTGACAACAGTATCGTAACTATATCCTCATAATAAATCTGTTTAAAGGTTTTGTTAGCTTTTGATGTGAATGCCAACATGTTTGTGCTTTGTAAAGAATATTACCATAAAAAATTGGATGTAAAATACCTGAAAGTATAAGATGTCTGCATGTTGATTTATATTTACGAATGATGTCCTTGTACCGATGATAAAATCGATTAAATGTTTTGACTTGTTTGTGATATTGAAAACCCTGGTATAATAATTTTTCAGTAATACATAGATTTCTTTCGCTAAAAACTATAAAGTTGTTACATTCACAAGCGAATCGAACAAGTGGAGATATATAAACACCCTAAGATGGTGACAAGGGAACGTCACCATGTAAAAATGAATAATTAACAATAGGAAATGAAAAATCATCTCTTGTATCATACATTTTTGTACTAAGCTTCCTGTTAATGTTATAGATATCAATATCCAGGAAAGTGCAGTGTTCATTGTTAGTATTAGCTTTATTTAAAGTTAATTCAACAGGATAAATCTCTTTAGTGTACATACTGAAGTCGTCTATATTGAGAGTATTGACAGCACATATAGACGGTATTGACAGCACATTTTCCGATTACTGACAAACTACAAAGACAGTTGACCTCATCAATTTGAGCCATTGTGTGTGGAATAACTAAGAAAAAGACATTAGTTCTTCATGTGAAAAGTCCAACAACGACGTTTTAGCTTTAGACAATACCGATCGGATTGTTACCATACATATGGGTTTGTCTGATGGATAAATTCAATAAACCACTTTCTGATTTTTTTCTTAATTTAAATAAAACTACTTTTAATCATGATTGAAAATATAAATTTCTAGTTATTGATGATCGAATTGTTCTTTTTTTCTCTCGGTTATGGTAACGTTATAATTAGGTGTGCGCCAGAAGCAGAAATAAAGATAGTTAAAGTCAAATAAGCGTTAAAAAAGGGTATGTTTTTTTTTTTGGTTTTTTTTTTGGTTTTTGTTACGTGGAGACTTTTTATAGGATAATCATCAAAAGTTATGCTTATAATTTTTTTTTGTTTGGAAACCACACATCAATTAACAATGTTTTTATTTTCCTCTTTTTTTTATGTAAATATTTATTGGAGGCTGTGGTTTTAGTAATTAAATTTTGACACCCATAGCATACTTGATCAGGTGAAAGGTAAGAATGCACCTGTAGTAAGTATGGTCATGTGTTATGTGATTTACCGGAAAATATTCACAACACATAATGTTCCTTTTTGAAAACATTTCTTCAAAGAGGGGTCATTTAAAAAAATGTTAAATTTTCAATCGGACCAAGCATGAAAATGTATACATGTAACATATTTCAGTCTTGGAGAACATGAGTTTTGTTTTAGTTGTACTTGGCTTTGACCTACCTCACTTTGTGCTTTGTCTCTATTGTCTTTGCGTTAGCGGTTTCTGTACCTCGTACCAATCGTTTGAGTTAGATTAGTTTTTTTATAGTTCTTATGTACTGCTGTAAGACCACTGTCAAACGTTGGATGTAAAGAGGGGTAGGCGCTTACAAACATTATGTATGTGCCTGTCTTAAATCGAGAGCATTTAGATTAGTGGTTGTCGTTGGTTCATGTCTGTCATATTTTTCTTCGGAAATTATTTTGTAATAATTAAGGTCGTTAGTTTTCTCGTTTAAATTGTTTTTCATTGTTCATGTTGAGACCTTTAATAGCCGAATATACAATAAAGGGTTTTCTCATTCATGTTTTGTCATTGTAAAGGCCGTACGGTTATACCAAATAACTAGTTCAAACGACACTTACTTCATTTTGAATTAAGTTTCCATTTTAAAAATAAATGTATTCATCATCTGATTCTTTACCAACTAGATACCGATAGCTGACAATAAGTATATTCGATGATCAATAAAAGAATTTTAAAGACTTATGATTTCTACTCTAGTATCATTCCTTGTTTGCTTTTTATGCTTTTTTCTATTTTTATAAAAATGTGTGTGTGTGTGTGGTTGGAAAATTAATGAGTGACAAGCTCAACGATTTCTTATAGTCCAATATAGTTTAAAAGTAATAAAATTTCATATCCTAGTATGGTTTTTTAATTTTAAAAAAGTCAACAATAGGGGTATGTGGCAAAACAGAGTTTTGCAATACATAGAAAACACGTACATATCACAACGAAGCTATTACATTTGGTCTCATTTGTTGTCTTATTTGCAAGCATATACCATGTATACCATCTTTTAATTTGTAACACTTTCATCATTAATCAGGTATGCAATCTTGAATAAAATTAGCTTGACATGATAGAAATTTCACAAAAGAAATTGCAAAATATTTTCCAATGCTTTTTACTTAAGTAAAGACAAAAGTCATGTTTGCATTAAATATTTATTAAGCGATGCACATCATATCAAACGAGTTGATACAATTAATATTGTGTATATATCTTCAACAAATTACGCCACAAAGATACAGTTGCTATAACAAATCAAGTGTATCGTTTGTCATCGTCATTGTAGTAAAATCTTTCAAGGAATTACACTGATAAATAGGTTACTTTGTTTACTGAATAATACTTTAATATTAATATCTGTCTTATGATTTCAGGTTTGGCAAATTACCGAGGTAAGTAGTAATATTTTTGGCAGTCTTTTATTATATTTCTGCAACTTAATGTAACCGTGTCTAAACTTATTGTACATATTTTCAAATATTACATTTCTTCATCCTTAGTTTACATAATAAATTTGTAACTGTTAGTTTTTGTAAAGATCGAACGACTTTTTTATAATAATTCTCGTGTAAAATGCTTTAAGAGTAATTTGGTCCTTCATTTGTCATTATTTTATTTTTCTTTCTTTATTTTTTTTAATCGTATGAATTGCTTTTACTCGAAAAACAAATAAATCACTGAGAGGAAATACAAAGTATAATGCCTTAATCTGTTGTATCTCCTTTAAAACAAATTAAAATGATCGGGCAAATGCTCTACTAAAATAAAAGTTTATAACATCACATCCATGTCAGAGTTATCAGAGTATTCTAACTTAATACCTCCCCTCTTTTTACCGAAATCAAACAAAATCATCTTAACTTAGTATAAAAAAAACTAATCTGATAAATGATACGCTAAAGCGTAGAAAAGTACAAGAATGGGACACCCTCCACACATAAAAAAAAGAATGATGAAAGTATTGAGTAAATAATAATTTTTAAAATTCGGATGTATCATGCATTTGGATGAATTGATAGGTTGAAAGATCATACTGCATGGGGCAAAACCAAACATAAATTATGGTAGATTATGTTGTTTACATTTCGCTCATACATGAAGTCTGTCAAACTTATGACATTTGACCTAGAGCCTATGTCAGTGACCTCTTTAAATGATAATAGGAGTCATTAAATGATTTCTGTCACTTATTTTCTTGTTCATAGTGATTATATTGGTTCTGTACCGCTTCTCTCTATCCATGTGTGTTTTCAAAAGTTTTTTTTTTCCAATCATTAAAAATTGTTAAAGTGCATGCATTTTTTTTTTCTCTTACAATTAGCGATTTTGCAAATAAAGACATGAAAGAACGGTTGTGTTATAATTTTCAAAGAAGTCACAAAACTAAAATTACAGGGTGTTCAATCAACAAATATGATTAAAATAGGCTCTGATGATAATAAATTTGTGCTTAGCTTACAGTTTTATATATTACATGCATATAAGGTCGAGAAAATGTAAGTGTGATATGTTGACTAGTTAACCGAGCGTCACTGACAATCTATGGAAATATAAATCGCATCGGTTTTGATTGAGTCCAGATTATTTTATACATTGTATTTTATTTAGAGGAAAAGGGTTGTAAAGAAAATGTTTAATTTTCAGATAACGCGACACTAAGGGGATGGAGGGGGTTCACATTCCCGTATAGCTCTAACCCTCACAGTCCTACGCTTTAGCGTATTATTTGTTATAAAAATATCAGTTGATCTTTTAGGTCTTTCCACTTTTCCGTGGAAAGACATATTGGTTTTGTTCTGATTATTATTTTTTTTTCTACCGCCTAATTTTTTTTCCTTCACTGTTTTTTTGTTTCGCAAAATGTCGCCTAGACATATGGTATATTATATCGAACAGTTAATACGCTTTTGAAACTGACACCACGTAACCAAAAACTTTTCGATGTAAGAGTTACCTCCCCAAACACTGTTTTTCTTTTTTTTACTTATACGTAGCAACTGCATAAGAAACCGACTAATTTCTTTTACTAAATTGTTCGTTATATCCTTAGGATGATTTGATTAATTTTGACCGAAGCTATCCGGAGACTCCATATGAGAGTTATTTCTCCTTATGCATTTGATAAAAGTGATGTGCATTTGTAACTGAAAAACCATAACTTATAGAAACCTGAGTTCTTTTGATTTGAGGTCCTAGGTCGAAAAAAAAAAGAAAAAAAGGTCAAGGTCAAAGGTCAAGGTCATATTCTAAATTTTGATTTTGGCTTGTTATCACTTATTTTCAGAGATTGTATAAGATATCGACAAAATATTTTTACAGAATTGTTAGTTGCGACATGTCGTAACACGTACATTTTAGTTGAAAGGGTACGTAGACATTTAATGGGAGTTTTCGCCCCTTTTATATCTAAAATTAGCTGTATGGTAATATAACTCATTAACAATTAATAGTAGAGACCTAGAGTGTTTTGATTTGAGGCCCTTGTTTCATGACCTTGAAATTGGGGTCAAGGTCAAAGTTTGATTTGACGTTCTAGATTTTGACCTTTGCTTTAACTTTTAATGTATGCCTGATAAAGCTATGGTACTTTGTGCATTAAGTTGCGAGCCATATGACCTTGAAAAAATCAACCGGAAATGACCTTTTGTAAACCGGAAGTAGCTCTTTCTTTTCCATATTTAATGTAAAAGTACATAGAACCATATATTTTTGGAATCAGTGTCAAGTAAACTATCAAATGATACCGGAAGTGACCTTTTTCAAATCGGAAGTAACAAATTATCTCCCTTATTTCAAACAAAAATGTATAGAAACCATATATTTTTAAATTCAGCGTATAATAAGCTATCATTTGGCGCTGAAAACTACATTTCTAACCGAGTTTTAATATTTTTCACATCAAAATATATCGTTTCGGGTGGAAAGACTTTCAATTGTTCTCTGAACAATTGGTTTTTAATTTTATTTAGATTAAGACTCCACATTCTTATATTTCGGGGATAAGGGAGTGGTAAGTTCAAATTCTCTGATAACTCTGACAATAGATGAGATTTTATATGAATGAAACTTTATCCTGACAGTCATTAGCTTATACATGTATTATTATGTTGTATAGATTAACTAACAACATAGATACATATTTTCTTGAATATGGTTCATCAAAGCAATTTTGGTTTTTTATCATAAAGTTTGGAAAACAAATCCAAACAAAACATGTAAAATATGAGAAAAACTGTATTCGAGTGTAACATATAATGATGGGTATATCATTTGCGTAATGCATTTCTGGAAAACTTTATTTGTATATCATTTTGCCTATTAAATTTCAACAACAAAAACTTTCAATTCCGCACAAATATCTGTCATCCTATCATTGTTATTTTTTTTTTACTTTACCGCGCCTGCTAAACCATCAAATCTCAAACAAATGGTTAACCGAGAAACAAGATCACTGGCACTTTCTGTTAAGCTTTTCTGGTACAAAACATCAAACATATAGATAGGATAGGTCGACATTCCGTCAATTTATTATCAATTCGTAAATATTTTGTGAAATTGGAGCATGTCACGCCAAATATAAGTACATGAGAGCTTGTTTCGTTCTTTACTCTTACCAATGTAATTTTAAAATGTCATCGGAATGACTTTTCTACCGCAGGTAAGTTTGGCCAGCTCAGTGAGTTTTGTACAAAATAACAGTGAAATCTTCAATATATAAAGTATATATCACTAAATAAGTGTTTAATCTATTCAGTGCTATACAATATAAATGTATGATAACAGTTTTTCTTCTTCTATTTCTTACGAATTTAATCATGTTAAATTTATTAAGCTGAGCATGTTATAAAGTATGTCAGGTTGAGAGTGTCTGGTATCGGTTGTGATATTCTGGAACAATGTTGATTTACCGTCAATTTATATTTTCAACTGTAGCTACGTTTCAAACGGATTCAACCGTCATAATTCATGAACTTTCTGTATAGTGGTCATTTGAACTTGTTTGTAGTTATGACATTAGTTTTATATGGAGTCTTGTTGATCTTATACATATACTAAGAGTTGTTTTAAACGTCTAGCTAACGAGATAGAAAGTCTTGATCTGAAGATTTAAAGTCAAGCGATGTACGTATAAAGTAGTAGTAGATGAAAAGTCCAACACAGTAGATCTTAAATCTCAGAGCTCTAGATTCGAAGTTCTGCCTTGCTTCTAAATAAACAAGGTTTATTGCTTTTAATGAATTTGTATATGTATTGAAACAGCGTCTTTCATAGATTTTATTTACAATATGTAAATTGGTAAAATATAATCTCTGTTAGGTGTTACCAAGGAAAAAAATTACAAAATATTGCAAAAAGGGGGATAAAAAATGTCACAAATGTCCAAAAATATGGTCTAATGTAGAAATTTGATCCATTTGAGTGATATCTTGTTTTAAAAGCGTTTAAAATAGGCTTACAATGCTTTATTCCAAAATAAAGATAAGGCCATTTGTATACATAAACCAATGCAGATGTCTTTATTTTTGCATTGAAAAGGACATTTTTGAGAGTAAATTCATTTTATGTGTGCGTGTTTTTGTTGGGGTTTTTTTCGAGAGCAGTTCATATTTTTGAGTGTGTCCTTGTTTTATTGAGTGATAAAAACGAAATTCCTATGACTTAAAATGTAATATTTCAGTGCATTTACGTTTAGAAAACAATGAAAAGGTTCAAATAAAGTACCTTTCAAAGCACGAAACAATATATTAAACCAGTTTCATAATGCTGTATTAACACGTATATTTCATAAATGTCATCCTTCATTTGCATTCACAAATTTTCATGTTAGTTTACCGATATGGATTTCATACAGTAAATATTTAGTGATGTAAACAATCTTTATATGAGCGCAGACATGTTAGACTGAGACGTATCTGCACATACACTTGTGGTGTGTGAAGCAGGTAAATTTTGTTTACAGAAAAATGTATCCTTAATGTTTCAATTACTATTTGTCTTGATGGAAATATTAGCTATCTTTGTGTAGTCAGGAGTGTACAGAATATTGCATTGGTGTTGAAAATATATACACCCTGAGGCGTAGCCGAAGGTCGTATGCTTTTTAAACACCAGTGTAAAACCCCGTACACCACTGACTACACAGAGAAAACGAATGTATATCTTATTTAACGTTTGTTTCCTATTTTTGTTCCCGGTAATAAAATTAAAGAATAATTTAGGACCAACTTACACTACACATTTTTCAATACCGACGTTGTTGTGCATTTTTCAAATACTATCTTTTTTAATATCTTTTTATCAGTGAAAAATTTGGAAATTTTATTATTTTGGGAATATAAGAGAATGTTTTCTTGTTCAATTTTTGTTTTTTTTTGGCAAAAAACTCTTAATTTATTTCTTTTTAATTTAAAGGACAGGGCTGACCTAGATAGCAATCCGGTTGGAGAGCAATTAAGACAATAAGGAAATGGGAGGGGCCTAACTATCTTATCAATTATTTATAGAAGTAGGCATGGTTCAATAGAAAACAATTCATGTGGAATTTACTTTTGTGTAGATATTTATAATCCATTATAAAACTAATAACTAAGAAATAACAAGATTATGATGATCAGAAATATTTGCATGATAATAATTAACACTTGTAAATTTAATGCATAAGTGTAATTATTTTGTTTTTAAAAGCAACAAGAAATGTAGTGGTTCCAAATGTTTATTCTGTAATTATATGTTAGTTTTTTGTAAATTTTCTTTCCTTTTTGTAGCTGGTGCATTATGATTCCTTGATTTTCACACTGATGTAAAGCCTCTGTCCACATTCTCTTTCCAATGGCATACTGCCAAATTTGATCTCAATTTATATTGATCATCAACAAAGCAAATTCTTTTGTCTTGAAATATGTTCACAACAGTATTGAAACTTTCAACATAAAATGTGTCTTTAGCAAGAATGTAATCTTGAGGATATTTATAGATAGTTGAACTTTTTATAGCAGACTCTAACATTTTTCTGACTTTTCCATTTGTAATAACAATCCTAGATGGCGCATAGTTTGAATCAACTCTACACCTTGATGAATCATGACAATTTACATGGTTATCACAATAGTGTTCAACAATGTTATCCAAACTTTCCTTCAGTTTTAGAGAATTGTGCTTTCAGTTACGGAAAACCCAGTTAATGTGTGCTGCTATGGGTTCAACTTTATCTCCCAGCTGTACACTCCAACTTTTACCCTCTGAACGTGTGGTACCTTTTGAGATCTTGGTGACAGCTTTTTTTACAGCCTTGGCAGCATGCCATAAGTCATTCTGATTGAAAGTAAATAGAGTGTCCCTCCGTAATTTATTTACAGCCAAATTTCTATCTTGTGCATGAATTTTAATGGACACATTTTTATTCTCCAAATTTTCGTCAATTATTTGTGTTCCCAGTCTTTCATGTCGTTGGGCAACTTTATCCTGTGACTTTGTAACATGTTCACAGTCCATCACTTTGTGAGTTTTTTTTCTCCTAATGCTACAACTGTAGTATCTTTCGTATTTTTCCTCCAACCGTGTCTAGCATCTGTCATGATGTTGATGCCATCCAGGTCATCATATGAAGAAATGTCATCATTTATGGCATTGTCAACTGATTGAACACTTTCATTTTCAGCATGTTCTTTATATTTTCTAAAGAACTTTGATCTTCTCTCTTTAGTGATGCAGCCAATTCCTGCCCAATTTACAAATCTAGTGTAATGTACTGGCAAAAGTCCACTACTCTAAAATTCATGACAAATCCTATGATTGACCAAGAACTCATCATTTGGAAGGTACGGTGATGACAACCATAAATAGGAATGTGAGTTTTCCTTAGTATACATCAGTCTTACAGATGCTACATGTCCTTTCATATTTCTTTTCAATACTTTTAGCTCTCCATTACAAATACTGGTATGTGCTTCAAATAGTTCTCCATATGTATCCATAGATTTTTCTGCACTAACAAACAGTCCTTTGTCTACATCCTGGCGTTTTGTTTGGAAATAGGTGAATGGAAAAGGATAAAGTTCTTTTGAATTGTCACTTCCAAGTTGTTGTTTAATCCAAAAGTCTAAAAGTTCCACTATGATTTAACTATTGTTAACTGGATTATTCAAAGTTGAAGTCAAATAACTCTTTACTTTTTGAAGATTTTCCCAAAACTCTACTTTTGACAGTCTCATCACCAGGAATTTCTATTCTAAAATTTGGAGGACGTTTTCGTGAAGAATCTTGTTTTTTTCAGTAGCCATGACCATGAAAGAATTTGAAGGATTGAGCAGAAATGGGATATGAAATAATCAGGAGATTATGTTTAATGATATTCAGTTACAACTTAGAAAAATGTATATAAAGGGTTCATGATAATTGATTTTTATATTAATAAAAGTGATCAATGAAAATTTCTTTGATCATTACATGGCTATTTCAATAAATTAATTTTGGATTTTTTTAAAAAACAATTTCTGTGATTTGTTGTCAAAAACATTAAAAAATAGTAATTCATTTCTTGCTAAATGAATAACTACATGTAATCCCCTAATTGCCTCTGGAATTGACATGTAATCTCCTAATTGCATTTGGACTTGTTTACATCTAATGTACAAATTTTATGAGGTCACCTGAAGAGTCAGCAACTTTCTGTACACATAACTTGGTGATAAAATCCAGACCAGATTATCTTTGAAGTCAGTATAAATATTTTTAGTGTGTGCATTCTAAATAATCATAAAAATGAGTGACAAGAAAGTTACTCTGAAATTAAGTGATCTTCAATTAGAAACTATAAAAAATTTATTTGGGCATAATGATTGGGAAATTAAAATTCTTGCTGACTCTGCTGTTACTAATGAAAAAGGCGGGAATGCACAAAATCCACAGATGACCACAGAACAGAGTATCAAACAGACAATAATGAAGAAGATGAAGATGATGATCAGCATGAATTTCGTCATACAGCAAGACCCGTCCCAAGAAGAATGCAGATATTGCTTTTGTAAGCCATGCATTACTGATGAACTAAACAGACAAATGAGGTGGCATGGTCAGTCAGAAGTACCCCATCAAAGAAACTCAAGTTTGAGAAAGGAACACTACAAAAGATTTTGGACTATGCTTCTCCATCGTGGTGCGTAGAATGATGATAGATATATGGTTATGAAAGCAGATGCCATGACCAGGGATAACAGAACCCAAAGATTTGACATTATGCCAAAATGTGTTGTGACACTTGGGCGCTGTTGGTTTCCCAATCCTGGTGGGTTTCCATACATGGGACACATGTGGGAATAATTTTCTGTATTCTCCTGCAGGATTTTTATTAATTGATTTGAAAGTCCTTTGTTCTGTATATAACACAATTTTGGAGGGAAAATGATTATGACTGGAAACAAGTCAATATTATGACTGTAATTACATTTTTTGGCAAATTAGCTGCATATTTATTTGGTTCATTGAATTATGAAAGAAATATAAAATGGATATGATTATTACATAGGAATTGAATAATTTTAGCACAAAAGGTAAGGTGTTTGTTGATATTTTGCATGGAAGCATGGCTGTATGGCAACATTTACTTCCTGTTTAAACAAAAACAATGTTTATATCCGCCCAGCTATCAATCAAAGTATATTTCAAATGAAAAGTACCTCTGCTTCATGATTTGTTTTAGGAATATAACAAAATAGAATTAGTTAATAATTTTTATTTTTCCTGCAACAGATTATATAGTTCAGTTCTAGGTTCTGTGACAATTTTTTTTCTCTAAAAATCAATCTTTGAACAAGACAATTCTAAAAAATATGTCCCTGAAATGAATGTGGCAAATAAATTTGAATTTACCACTATTTCATTCATTGGCTGCTATTTATACTCTTTCCCTGGCCTTTAAACATGTTAAAAGTATTTTATTATTTATTTTGATTTTTTTCAAAATTTTAATTTTCATAAACTATAACATGGCAACTATTGTATATTTTGGAAATGTTGGCATATTCTTTATTATCGACCGACCCTTGTCAAAGTGGGATGTCCGTTTGACTGTGTGGGATGTTCTTTTGGTCATATACCATATAATTATAAAGTGTTGTATTCATGGTATGTAAGATGTTCCATCCAATTTAAATGTTATTGTAATTTATTTATTTTTATTTTGTGGTCTTCTTGTAGTACAATATTTAGGTTGATATTGAAGTTTTCTAATTGTTTACTCCTTTTCCTTAGTTTTCTTGCTCCTATGTTTTCTCGTCACTATATATCCATCATAAATTATTATTGACTGTAAAAACAAAGGTAGCATGCAATGAAACACCGTCCCTGTACTCGGTTCTTAAGACCGTTTTTTAAACGGACCATATGTTGTGGGTTTTTTTTTGTCTGTGAATTATTGTGAATATATAATATCGTCCTTCACTAAATTATAGTTATAAACTAGAAAAAGTAAGTTTTTAAGGTCAAGAATAACTAATTTCTTATTCACCTTTTCTTAAAAAAAACCTGGACCATTTGTTAAAAACCCGGACGTTTTAACTGTTGCTCTCCAAAAACACGGACAATGCACTGAATGTAGGTTAAACATGTTAAATGAAACGAAATTGTGCGTCTTGTCTGCTCAAAACATGTATAGCCTTCAAAATAAGATGACAGTCATCAATAAAACTATTACATTTGCGAAATAGCAAGCAATTGACCTGATCGCATGTATTATCACTCTAAAAACCGATTTGAACTCGAAAAGAAGTGGACCAACTCAATCGAAACAACGCGATCTCTTCCGGACACTATGCCTACCGTGTACATTATGTAGTTTATTCAGCTGAATACAATTATATTTGTAAAGAAATAGAAACAACTGTTATTATACGTTTATACTGACGAAGAAAGACACTTATACAGTACTTCGGAGTTGACATGAATATCAATTATACGGTAATTTTTTTTTATAAATTTACTGTTTGCAAAGGTATTAATTGTTCGAAAATACTAAGGATTTTCTTATCTCAGGCATAGATTACCTTACCCGTATTTGGCACAACGTTTTGGAATTATAGATCCTCAATGCTCTTCAACTTTATACTTATTTTGTTTTCTAACTATTTTGATTTTAGCGTCACTGATGAGTCTTGTGTAGACGAAACGTGCGTCTGGCGTATCAAATTATAAGGCTGGTACCTTTGATAACTATATACTGATATATACGTTACAAAATGATGAATTCATTTTCATGTTGTCAAAAACTCGCTGGCCGCACTAATAACAAGCGAGTCATTCCGATGCCATTCTAAGTTATATTGGTCAGAGTGAAGAACAAGGCAAGCTCTCATTTAGTTATCTATGGCATGACTTTCTCCTATTTAACATAATATTACAGATTGACAATAAATTGATGAAAAGCTTGGAAATTGTACCAGAAAAGCTCAACTGGAAGTGCCAGTAAATTTTTTCTTGCTTAACCATTTGTTGAGATTTGATGGTTTACTATGCGTACTTACATTATGTTCCTATAACTTAACATTTTACCTTTTCAAGTCAAGAAAACACTACTTTTACTTAACACCGAGTAGTTTCAAGTCAACCCATTGTATGATAAGCCTCTCGTGACGTCATAACGTTATCACATTGTACGATAGCAAGTTGTACTATCTTAGCTCTCAACAACACGTACTTTCAACTATACGTCGTGAAGTTTTAAATGAGCAGACTGTATGCCAAGCCTATCGTGACATTATTATGATATAACAACGTACTATCTTAGCTCAACATAAAGTATTTCAACTGTACCTCGTGTAGTTAAAAATTAGAGCATATTGTATAATAAGCGTATCGTGATATTAGAATGACATTATAGCTTAACATCACATAATTCAAATATACGTCGTGTAGTTTCAATTGAGAATATTGTACTGTAAGTCCATCGTGACATTTTACTGATAAACCATCTTGATATCTTAGCTTGACATCATATCAGGTATTTTCACTGCTGCATCGTGTTATTTTGGGTCAACAAATTGTATGGTAAGCATTTCATTTCAATATAGTAGTGTAGCATCGTGTTATCTTAACTTAACATCATGCACTTTCAACTGTACATCATGTTGTTTTAAACTACCTATCGTAAAATCACAATTTTATTACATCGTACTATCTCAGCATAACATTTATTAACTACAAGTCAGCACCGTACATTCTAGCTATCCATTTTATTAGTTACCATAGCAATCAAAGTGGATGACTGAGCATAAGCCATTTGCAAGCAAACATCATGCAATGTCAATTTCCCATGGTTTAGTTTAAACTCAATGTAACTTGTTATTGGCATATCATCACAACGTCGTGACTTATCATTATACTATCACAACTAAACAATTATCATTGCTAGTCAACACAACCCATATAAAACATAGCATATTCTAATTGAGAATTAGCATTTTGATGACTCAATTCAACATCACCCTGTCTTAACTTTACATCTGAAGCTTCGTCATACCGATTAGTAAATACTTGACAGCTGAGTCTTTCCATATAAATGTAAGGAAAGCTATTTGTCAACAAGCCTGTCAATATAAAAAAGTTAAAACAACACGTTATAAATTTCATGCGTCCTAAGCACTTTACGGATTTACTTTCACCAGGAACACTCCGTACCAAATATTTGAAAGCTAATGATGTATAAGAATCAGTTGAAGAGGTTTATGACATTACGACCAAAAGGGATCTATAATAGCCAAATTCATCTAAGGTCAATTTGCCTGAGGCAGTTGAAACCTTAATTTACAAGGCTCAAAGTCCTTTCATAGCTTTGGTGATATAACATCGGTATATTTATGTGAAATCATTATGGTGCTGTCATCGGAGTATATCAATAATTTGCAGTCAGATTGGATACTGATGACATATCGTTAACGTAGCATAAAAATAACAAGGGTCATACTTAAATTCATTGCGAGACTCCACGTGTAATATTAAGGAGTTATGATTTTTTTGTAATTGGTTGAATTGTATTCTTGTTGATATCTGTGTTATTTCTGTTATGTTAATGTGTTGGATTCTTACTAAATGCAAATCAACGTCAAATTGAAAAGTGGTAACATTTTTCTAATAATTACTGTCTAGCCTTTAATATTTTATGTGCAGTCATAATTCAAGCAGGAAATATCTACCTTAAAGTGAACTTCTAATTAATATTCACACGGTAGGTATAGTGTCCGGCTAGGATCGTGGTTTTTCGAGTGATTTGATCGGGGTTTTTTTTTAGTGTGAGCACTTTTTTTTTTCGAGTGAATATGATAAAAAAAGTAAACAAGCATACTTCCTTTCTGACAAGACGTGATATAGAAGCTTGAGTTTAATATACTAGGATATACAAGGTGTGTTAGTATTTGAGATAACAAAATATTATCATCGTGACATTATTTTTCGTTAAAAAAGTTGAATTTAGCCTTACAATGCTTTTATTCCATAAAAACAGAATAAAGTCTATTTATACACATACCAATGCAAATGTCGATGGAAATGCATACATGGAATCTATATATCATTAGATATACAGACACTTTACAAAAATTCTTGTTATTGCATTGAATACGATATTTCAGACTAAATTCATTTCTATGTGTTCGGTTTTTTTCGAGAGCAGTCCGGGCTTTTTCGAGTGCGTCCGTTTTTTATCGAGTGATTTTACAAATTTCCTATATAGCTTACAATGTTGTGTGTCAGTGTATTTACGTTTAAAAACAATAAAAAGGGGTTCAAATAATGTACTTTTTAAGGCACGAAACCAATACATTTATCAGTTTGATAATGGTGTACTAACACTTACACTTTATAAACAAGTATCGTTCTTACTGCTTTTTTTAATAATAAGATGCGCCATGGGCGCATGATACGCCCGTCACGTTTTCAAAGAATAAAGTTCATTCTCTTATGGTTGTGGCTTATTATCTATTTCTTGCATGAATAGACACTTCTTGTATCACACTGCACGGAGTGTGATACGAAATAGTGATACGAAAATCGGTGTTAATTTGATTTGCTTATCCAGCATCATAAGACGATATTACGGTATTTCCAGTGGCTATTCGTTAGGTCATTGATGACATTCAAAGGTTTCGACGATGTACATTTATTGTTGAAAATACTAGAACAACGATTTGCGGAATTTTTAATTTAACACAATGAGAGTGTTGATCATAAGACAAATAGGTTTAACAACTTGTTAGAATGGGATATCGCTTGAAATCAACTCTCGTTATTTAATTCAAATAGTAATAATAAACTCGCCGAAGGCTCATTTATTATTATATTGAAATTAAATAACTCGAGTTGATATCCATTCTCACTCGTTATGAAACCTATAAATAATTTCTCAATGTCATATCAAAAATTCATGAAAACTAAAGGGCGGTTACCTTAATCTATATAAACCAGTCACCAAAGTTTCATGAAAACTCCTCAAAGCACTTTAAAATTATTGTCCGAAAACTGTAAAATCACATCTTTTTAGCTCACCTGGCACAAAAGGGTCAAGTGAGCTTTTCTCATCACTTGACGTCCGTCGTTAACCGTCATTATCGTCCGTTAACTTTTACAAAAATCTTCTTCTGTGAAACTACTGGACCAAGTTCATTAAAGAAATAGATAACTGTAATCATCAAGAATGTTCAGTAATGTTAGATCTACAAACAAGTCACCATCACCAAAAAAGAGAATTTTGTCTTTAATGTTGAAGAGTGTCCTTTGTTTAATATGCACTGCAGCACATCAGGCATGGGGTAATGCAAATTTGTAATTGTAATGCATGGAAATGCATTACATTTTTCTAAGTAATTGCATGTAGTGTGTAATTCAGCAATTTTAGCATTACATGTAATTGTGATTTAATGCATTACTTTAGCAAAAAGTTGTATAATTTCATGCATTACATTGCATTACATGGCATTACTTTTTTTCTGATACTATATATATATCTTTTAACAGATTGTTTGATATTTAACAAAAGCAGAATATAAGATTTCTTGATTAACTAAAAAAAAAGGATATGAATATTGGTTTTCTATTTATTTTTCACACTTTACCCACTTGTACTTAATCACAATAAAGAATGGGATTATCATTCTCTTACTTAGATTTCTATTTCATTTTATTTCATATATTTTCCTGCATAAAAAGATTGATATTTGAAAAGCATTACTGTAAAAGTGTTCCATTGTTGTCAAAAGATCAGAGAGTACCTTGTCATAATTAAATAACAGATAATTGAACAATGTCATAAAACACTAATTAGTTTGTTTTACAATCAACAACATTTGGTCATAAATTAAGTTCTGTGTTTATTTTATAATTAGGAAAGAATTTCTCAGTAAATCTTTTGATTGAAATTAAAAAAATACAAATACAAATGTATATTTATAAAAGAAAAGTTAACATTGAGTTAAAATGAAGATTAAACTTCATCTCTGTCACTTCTTTTTAGAGAAACACAGAGATGTATTATATATTGAAACTTTAAAATCAAAGATAGAAGAGCAACCAACTTAGATAAGTTATGTGAAACAGTCAGGTAGTCCGAAATATCATTGGGATGATCCTAAGCGAAAGGAGGTTACAGATGCATAAATTCAGTATATTGCTGGTGATTTACTTCTGTTTGCTACAATTGATAGCCAAAACTTCAAGAACATTGTTAAAAACTTGACCCAAAATTTAACATTCCAAGCAGAAAACATCTCCGTCTAAACTTATTCATCATGACTAAAGCCAAGGACATGCTAGAATCTTTTGTGATTTCATGTTGTTTTTCAAAATGCTTGATTTTTCTTTTCACTTGATAACAAAGTTTACAAATGTAATGTGCAATTTAATGCATTACTTTGCAAAAGTAATTGTAATTTAATGCATTACTTTGATAAATGCATGTAATTGTAATTGTAATTTAATGCAAGGTTTAGTCAAAGTAATTGTAATGTAATGCATTACATTGCAATGTAATTCGGCCCATGCCTGCAGCACATAGACCAAGGTGAGAGACACAGGCTCTTTAGAGCCTCTAGTTTGTTAAATGAAATTTCATAACTTGGAAACGTAAAATCTAAAATTTATAAAATTCGAATGGGGGGATACCTCAATAGACATAAACAATTCACCGAAGTTTCATGTAAATTGGTTACAGCGTTTTTGAGTTATTATCCGACATGTTGACGACGGACGGATGGACAAACAACGGTATACCGTAATACGTCCCGTATAATAACTCGGGGTTCACCATGAAAAATATTAATAACTGTGACAACAAACTACTATGAAATGAAGTTGAAAATATTATGAGTCCCCTGCACTATGTTCTAGAGACCTTTTTATAAAGTATCCTAAAATTTCTAATTTAACACTGTTCTAATTTAACACTGGAAAGTTGTGGTAGAACGTTTTTCGGACAGAAAATTTGTATTAAATTGAAAAAGATTAATTTTGATCAACGTAGTAATATGTTTTGGTGATTCATTGAGAATATAAGATATTTTAATTTATTAAATTACAGTCATAAACTAGAAAAATCATTTTTTAAAGTCAAGAATACATTTTTTCTAATTCAAATTTTCGTTAAAAAACCTGGACCGTTTGTTTAAAAACCCGGACGGTTTAACAGTTGCTCTCGAAAAAACCCGGACAATATTAAACACTGAATTTTTTGGTTAAATACAAGGAAATTGTGCTTCTTTCTTGCTCAAAACATGTATAGTATTCAAAATAAGATGGGTAGTCATGTAAAAAACTATTATAATTACGAAATAGCAGTTAATTGACCTGATCGCATGTGTTATCACTCGAAAAAACCGATCTACACTCGAAATAAATGGACCGATTCACTCGAAAAACCATGATCCTAGCCGGACACTATACCTACCGTGATTCATTGAAATACAAATAATTGATAAGATAAACTAAATAAACTAATGTTTCTCAGGAAATTATTATATATATAACACACATTGAAATAAGGTATGGAAGGTAGAAAAGGACTAAAGAGAACAAGCGTTAACTTGAATTTGTCTTTTTCTTACTAAGAGTCATCTTTAAAATGCACATTTTTATATTAAAAAGACCAGAAAAACCAAAGCGTGCGACTATGAATGAGATACGTTTGTTTTCTGAAGTACCTGAACAAAGTATTTCATTTCAGTACAAATGTATGTCATAATTTTTCTTAAAGTTAATCCATCTGTCATTGTATTTTCAGAGGTATACAATCGGACTGATATATCTGATGATGAAAACAAAAGTGTACAGTACAAGGAAAGGACAAATTTAAAAAAAATTAGAGAACATAGCGCTGTTTCTGTTAGAAGATATATTTATTTACAATTAAATTGTGATCAGAATTGTAGTGATTTCATATGTTCATTTAATGGTTTAAAAAAGTAACAAATGTTTGATATGAATGTTTCTTCTAATATTTACATATAAATATTGTTAAAAGAAACGCATAACAAAATCTACAATTTTTCAGAATTGTGACTAATATTGAATAAATATATGGCCATTCATTGTTTTTATGGACAACAATCGTCGAAACGAACACGTGTCGGAAATTTCTATATCAATCCAAATTTTGGATAATTTTTTACAGATGTTGCAAAACATACTGGATTTCCACCTATATGTACAGTTGGATGCAAACCAAGCATTACATAAAGTAAACGCAAGTTAACGCCGCGTGCACATATTTCGTAAGTTAACTTCAATTTTCGCGTTTACTAGTAAACGCGCGTTTACCAAAATTACGTTAACGCGGTCAAAATGGAAATTTCTAATGTCTACCCGAGGAAACGGGCGTTTACTCTGTGTCCGTTTAGTCAGTAGTAAACGGCCGTTTACTTCAGATTTCACAAGTTTATTTTTACGTGCACTTAAAAGTAAACGGGCATTTACTACAGATTTCACAAGTGTATTTTTATGTGCACTTGAAAGTAAACGCGCGTTTGCTGTTCGCGTTAACTGATTATGTAAATAAACTTCGTGTTCATTTGTACATTTATTTTATTAAAACGACTTTATCTTAATATTTTACGTACATGTGTTTCAAAACAGAACAATTCAAGAACACTTTAAATTCGAAATATTAACTTTTATTAATTACAAAAAATCAGTTCCAATAACTTTACTGAGTAGCAGATTTTTTATATTTTCTTTTCAAAAGTTACATGTACAAATATCGAGGCGGATAGAAAGGTTAACCAACAGATCGGAAAAATATTTTTATATGATATGATATAAACATCATTGCTTCGTTCCCGATTTTTAACAGTCTCTTCCTAAATATAACTATATGCATTTAATACTTGGATTTTTAGTCGTAATTCACCATGTTTGCCTTGGCTTTACATGATTTAAGATTCTATCCGAAAAATATACTGGATCTGAACATGAATGAAATATTTGCCCCTGGACGTTAGGCTACAACCAAAATCAATCAACCTGCATAATATATTAACATAATATACTATTCAAAGAAGAGAACTTCTCATACTTTTCATTATAAAGTATATGAATCAGTCATGTGAGTGTTGGATGATGCCGTTAAATAGTTTTGTTTAAAATACAAACCATCACGAACTACTGACTTTAGTGACGGTTCATTATTATGGATACAGAGAGGAAATGATGGCACTCTAAATTGATGTGGACTAAATTTTGTAGTCCTTGTGTTCCAATATTGCTGTCATCTTTATTATACAATCCGTCCTGACATAGAAATATTATTGATTTACGATAAGGCCATATATATTTACATGATAAAGTGCAAATATGGTCAGTTTTGGTTGATGCGGACAAATAATTTTGTTATACGAGTCATCCTGAGGTATCAAAACTACTGAAATATGTTCATGATTCAATATTTTGAAAAAAAGAGGACAATTGCTGGTACTCTATTTTGATGCGGATTTTTTTTTTTTTTTTTTTTTTGTAGTCATTGTGTTCCAATATTGCTGTCATCTTTATTATACAATCCGTCTTGACATAAAAATATTACTGATTTACTATGCGACTATAAGATTTACATAATAAAGTGCAAATATGGTCAGTTTTCGTTGATGTGGACAAATAATTTTGTTATACGAGTCAGTCTTAGGTATGAAAACTACTGACATTTGTTTACGATTCAATATTTTAAATAAAAAGAGGACATGCTGGTACTCTAATTTGATGCAGAAAATTTTTTGTAGTCATTGAGTTCCGATATTGCTGTCATTTGTATTATATAGTCCTTCCTGACATAAAAATATTACTGATTTAATATGCGGCTATACAAATTTACATAATAAAGAGCAAATATGGTCAGTTTTTGGTTGATGCGGTCAAATAATTTTGTTATACGAGGCAACCTGGGGTATCAAAACAACTGAAATCTGTTCACGATTCAATATTTTGAATAAAAAGGGGACATGCTTGTACTCGAAATTGATGCGGAAACTTTTTTGTAGTCATTGTGTTCCAATGTTGCTGTCATCTTTATTATACAATCTGTCCTGATATAAAAATATTACTGATTTACTATGCCACTATAAGTTTTACATAACAAAGTGCAAACATGGTCAGTTTTTGGTTGATGCAGACAAATAATTTTGTTATATGGGTCAGTCTGAGGTATGAAAACTACTGGTATTTGTTTACGATTCAATATTTTGCATAAAATGAGGACATGCTGGCACTCTAAATTGATTGAAACAAAATTGTGTAGTCATTGTGTTCAAATATTGCTGTCATTTGTATTATACAGTTCATCCTGACATCAAAATAAAAATATATACTATTCTGCCATATAGATTTGCATGATAAAGTGCAAATATGGTCAGTTTTGGTTGAAGCGGTCAAATATGGTCAGTTTTGGTTGATGCGGTCAAATAATTATGTTATACGAGTCAGTCTGAGATATCAAAACTACTGAAATTTGTTTACGATTCAATATTTTGAATAAAAAGAGGACATGCTGGCACTCTAAATTAATGCGAACAAAATTTTGTTATACGAGTCAGGGTGAGACATCAAAACTACTGAAATGTGTTTACGATTCAATATTTTCAATAAAAAGAGGACATGCTGGCACTCTAAATTGATGCGAAAACAAAATTTTGTAGTCATTGTGTTTCAATATTGCTATCATTTGTATTATACGATCCATCCTTTTATAAAGATATAATTTATTTACTATGCGGTTATATAGATTTGCATGATAAAGTGTAAATATGGTCGGTTTTGGTTGATGCGGTCAAATATGGTCGGTTTTGGTTGATGCGGTCAAATAATTTTGTTATACGAGTCAGTCTGAGGTATCAAAACATCTGAAATTTGTTCACGATTCAGTGTTTTGAATAACAAGAGGCTCTCAAGAGCCTGAATCGCTCACCTGTATTTCAGAGGAGAAGATTTTTAAATGTTAACAAACTTGATGAACAAATTGTGTAAAATTGTCTTTAAAGGGCGATAACTCCTTAAGGGGTCAATTGACAATTTTGGTCATTTAACTTTTTTGTAGATCTTACTTTGCTGAACATTATTGCTGCTTACAGTTTATATATATCTATAATAATATTCAAAATAATAACAAAAAACTGCAAAATTTTGTTAAAACTACCAATGCGGTGGCAGCAACCCAACAGTGGGTTGTTGGATTCGTCTGATAATTTCAGGGCCGATAGATCTTGGCCAATTAAACAATTTTACACCATATCACATTTGCTCTAAAAGATTTAGTTTTTGAGATATAAGCCAAAAACTGCATTTAACCTTTATGTTCTACTTTTAGCCATGGCGGCCATGTTTGTCGATGGATACAAGCTTCGGATACAATTTATAAACTAGATACCCTAAGAAACATTTAGTTAAAGTTTGAAGCTAATTGGCGCAGTAGTTTCAAAGGAGAAGATTTTTAAATGTTAGCAAACTTGAACAAATTGTGTAAAATTGTCTTTAAAGGGCAATAACTCCTTAAGGGGTCAATTGACAATTATGGTCATATTAACTTTTTTTGTAGATCTTACTTTGCTGAACAATTTTGCTGCTTACAGTTTATATATATCTATAATAATATTCAAAATAATAACAAAAAACTGCAAAATTTTGTTAAAACTACCATTTCGGAGGCAGCAACCCAACAATGGGTTGTTCGATTCGTCTGAAAATTTCAGGGCTGATAGATCTTGACCAATTGAACAATTTTACTCCTGTCAGATTTGCTGAAAAAGCTTTAGTTTTTGAGATATAAGCCAAAAACTGCACTTGACCCCATGGCGACCATGTTTGTCGATGAATCAAAACTTCGGATACAATTTATTAACTAGATACCCTACGAAACATTTAGTTAAAGTTTGAAGGTATTTGGTCCAGTAGTTTCAGAGGAGAAGATTTTTGAAATAGTTTACGACGACAGACGACGACAGGCGACGACGACGACAGACGATGACGACAGACGACGGACGACGACGGACGCCAAGTGATGGCATAAGATCACATGGGGCCCTTCGGGCCCCCGTGAGCTAAAAAGGGGACATGCTGGCACTATAAATTGATGCGGAAAATTTTTTGTAGTCATTGTGTTCCATTTTTGCTGTCATCTTTATTATACAATCTATCCTGACATAAAAATAGTACTGATTAACTATGCCACTATAAGTTTTACATAATAAAGTGTAAATATGGTCAGTTTTGGTTGATGCGGTCATAATAATTTTGTTATACAATTCAGTCTGAGGTATCAAAACTACTGAAACGCCACAGCTGTCTTATGTGGAACTCTGATATTACGGTATGTTGTTTTATTATTACTAAACGATATTTTGTCTTTACATAAAATGGTTTTGACATTACGTAATGATGTTTCTATATAACTCAATATTACATATGGTGTAGCATTCTACTGTTTTCAATGGATATGACGATCACGTGTTTCAAGGGTCATTTTACGTATCTGAAACCTTGTTTCTATTTTTACGTATATTGACGCTATGTTTCTATTTATATGTATATTGGTGGTCAGTATGAAAATCTTGCTAAATTTAGATTTATGACGTCATGACGTCACACATATCAACCATGGAGGAAGCGCCGCAGAAGACAAAAAGAAATTTGCAAGTTTGTCAGAAGGAGATATTAAGAATTTTATGGTAAATGCAGACTCTGAGAACACAAGAAAGCTAACGCAACAAGCTATGAAGTTGTTCAAAGAATATTGATATTTTCAAGATCATGTTAAAAATTTTGCAAAATACAATTTTATAATACAAGCGCCATTTTCCTAATACATTATTTACATATGTAATATAAACATTAAGGACTTTCACTTAGTCAATACGTTATATATGGACCTGTTATATTATATTTACTTCTTTCTCAATCATTATAATCTGAACAGGTCCATATATAACGTATTGACCTCGTCAAAAGTCCATACTTGATAAATATGGAATAGTCATTACTTAATGATATTTCGATATTACACGATATGGTTTCGTATTGACTTGATATAGTTTTGTCATTACTTAATATGGTTTTGTCATTACTTAATATGGTTTTGTCATTACTCGATATGGTTTCACCATTATTTAATGTGGTTGTGTCATTAGTCAATGTGGTTTTAACCATACTTCAAGTGTACTTAACGAAATATAGTTGTTTCAATACATGATGTGGTTTTGTTATTTCGTAATGATAATTTGTCAATTCTTTATATGGCTTTAACATTACGTAATGATGTTTCAAAATTTGACGATTTTACATGACATGATGTGTTTGTTTCAGTATTTGATGTGGTCCTGTCATTCTTTGATGTGGTTTTCACATTACTTGATGAGGTAAAACCCACGTGACCAATTCGGAAAAACTAGTTCTATTTTTAAATATATTTACATGTTTATGTGCCTTGGACGAGTGTAACCATCCACCGAGTTAGAGATCCAATTGAAGTTCGGGTTACTGTTCAAGCTAAACTTTGAGTAAGTCTTCTATTTCGAGTTACAATTCGACTTCAACTTGGAATTTGAGTCACCATTAGGGGTAGAGTTGAGTTAGACTCGAATTTGAGTCTCATTTAGATTAAGATTTCGAGTTCGTATTTAAGTTTTCTAGTGCAAATCAAGGGCATTTGCTCGTGCTTCCAAAAAGAGGGTTCAGTGGTTTGCGTACAAAAGATAAACAATGTTACAGTATACAAAACACAACCTAGAAATTAAAATAAAGTTAGATGTGGTGTGATTGCCAATGAGACAACTATCCATCAGAGTTTAAATGCAGTGGATGTAAGGAATCATAGACAACCGTACAGCTTTCAACACACCGAATAGTCGGTTACAAAAGGCCAACACGTAAAAATGTGAAACAGTTCAAACGAGAAAACTAACGGTCTAATTTATAACTAAACAACTTACGAAAAACAAATATGACACACATGAAATAACGACAACCAATGAGCTACAGGCTCCTGACTTGGGACAGGCACATAAAGAAAGTGCATATGGCGGTGTTTAACATGTTTGTGAGCGTTAGACCATAACATAATCTCGGACTATAGTGTAACAGCACAACATTAAAATGTAAAAAACAGTTTCAATTGGCTGAACTCAATAGATCAGTATGACTGGGTAATATGACTCTATCGGGAGTGATCTCGGATGCTCCGGAAGGGTAAGCAGATTCTGCTCAATAAGTGGCACCCGTCGTGTTAAAAAAAATCGGAGAAATCTTATTTCATATAAATGATGCTTTGTCGCTTATTCCGATCCCCCCATTTCCATGTAACTTTAGTGTGAGTTGATTAAAAGTGTCTCATTTGTTGACAATAAAGTACAAGTCTTTTGAGTTGTGTCGAGCCTGCGATATACATGTAGCGGCAGTGAGCCTATGACAAAACAAACTTATATTCAGTCATTGGTAGTGGTGTCGGCGTCTTCATCATTTAGATCGTTAGGCTTCTCGTTTGAATTGTTTTTACATTTTCGATATCGATACCTTTTATAGCGTACTATGTGGTATGGGTTTTGTTCATTGTTGAAGATCATACAGTCACAAATAGTTGTTAACTTCTAAGTCATTTGGTATGTGGTTGAGAGGTGTCTTATTGGCAATCACATTTTATTTCTTTTATATAAGGTCTTTTTTTGCATTTAATATTATCGAATTAAACTGTTTTGACATGATTTGTTATAAAATTTGCATAGGAGTTATTCTTCAAGATCATTTTTAAAAATTTAGTTTTTATCGATAAATTTACAGCCAACATTACGCTTTTACACTGACAGCAGCAATATCAGGAGAGATACAGGGTTCCGTTGAATCTTTTATGAATTTATTATACTATTATAATACAGTTTCCGAAATGCTATTACTTTTTTAGTACTTTTTTCGTATTTTTGTTGGCCGTTCCCTTTTTTCATACCAAATAACCAAAGGCACTTGTTTCTCTTCATGGAAAGATTCAATATCAACGTATATTTACGAAAGTTGGAAATATACATTGATAGTGGATCTTCCGATGGATAGAAAAAAGTGCCTGTGCAAATAACTCTAAACAACAACTCGAACTTTAGTTTGAACTTTTACTCAATTGATAGCGAAATACTCATCCGAAGCACATTAAATAAACGACATATGGAAATAGTTTAAAAATAGAACATATCTGTTTCCGAAATGGTCACGTGGTTTTACCTCATCACGTAATGTGATAACAACATCAAAGAATGACAGGACCACATCAAATACTGAATCAAACACTCGAAATTCAACTCGAAACTCAATGCTAGCTGGACCGTTAATTTTTATAATCGATTGAATTCTAACTCGAAATAGAAGACTTACTCCAAGTTTAACTCGAACAGTAACCCGAACTTTAATTCAACCTCTATAACGGTGGATTGTTAGACTCACCTTAGGCACATAAACATGTAAATATATTTAAAAGAAGAACTAGTTTTTACCCATTGGTCACGTGGCTTTGACCCATCAAGTAATGTGATAACCACATCAAAGAATGACAGGACCACATCAAATACTGAAACAAACACATCATGTAGTGTAAAATCGGCAAATTTTGAAACATCATTACGTAATGTTAAAGCCAAATAAATAATTGGCAAATCGTCATGATTACGACATAATAAACCCACATCATGAAATGAAACAACTACATTACGTTAAGTCACATACACATCAAGTAATGTTAAAATCACATTGCCTATAAGCTAATGACACAGCCACATTAAATAATGGTGCAACCACATCGGGTAATGACAAAACCATACTAAGTAATGACAAAACTATATTATGTCAATACGAAACCATATCGTGTAATATCGAAATATCATTAAGTAATGACCAATACATATTGGGTTATATCAAAACATCATTACGTAATGTCAAAACCATATGATGTAAAGACAAAATATCATCAAGTAATAATAAAACAACATATCGTCATATCAGAGTTCCACATAAGACAGCTGTGGCGTTCCATATTTATGTTTAACCAAATTTTTGTCTTAAACGTATATGTCCATGGAACTTATTCGATGGAAAATACAATATCATCATCTTTATATTAATAATGTTACATACCTATAGTCTGCATGAAGCAATACATTGAAAATATACACCTGATCGCTATTTGGAAATCTGTCCCGGTTGACCCGAGAATCTGCACCGCTTGAACTATTGACGTCAAAAAACAATCACTTTCTTCATTGTGGCGTCAGATATTTTGTATTATAACGTCAAAATTTTACGGGAAACTTTGTGATGTCCAGTAATGGCGGACAAATAGCGAGCAGGTGTGTTATTTCAACAAGCATGTTCAATACTTTGTAAACTAATCACTCATAAGTATAGATTATTACATAAAATTTTTCATATCAGACCCTTTATCGGCCCTAGGTCATGATATCAGCCCAAGAGCCGTAGGCTCGAGGGCTGATGTCATGTACGAGGGCCGATAAAGGATCTGATATGAAAAATGACATGTAATGATTTTTTTATCATATACTTCAGCAGAAGAAATACAGACAAGAACTGTTAAAATTTTGTCTTTCTTTAAACTTTTAGAAAATAATTTACAGGCAACCTAATACAAATTCCTTCACTTTTATTAATTGTTTTTATTGATATTACCGGCATTTTATTAATATTGTGCTGTATCACAATAATTATCATGTTAAAATTATATATTTCGTCAACTTTCCTCAGAAAACATGTGCATATTTTTTACTTTTATAATTGTTGCATCTCAAAATTTGATATCTATTTTAAAACATGTTAAATCCTAATTCATTGTTGCTCCTCAACCATTATGTGAAAAGTCTTAAATCACTTGCGGTTTTCCGCACTGTGTTGTCGTTTTTCAAAGACTCGACAAACGCAGCCGTTTACAAACAAATTTCCGGAAATGCACGAAGTTGCATGCGTTAAACGTCACGGAAAATAACGGAAAGGCATGTGATAACATTCCGGAAGCAGTCAATAAAGGTTGGTTTATCAGCCCGCCTAGGAAATTCTTAGGAATCTGGTTAATAAACATAGTAATCCTTTCATAGCCTTTTAATATTTTTATGTGTTATTGAACTGTAAAATTTAGGTAATATTTTATACAAGTATATGATAAATGGACTTATTTATTTGACAGTCACCATTACACATTAACACTGACAGCTGCAATTGTAGGTGAGAAACGCTTTCCCAATAGACCACTTTAGAGTTAACGATATGTTTGCTGGAAAATTTCGTCAATTATACACGCCTTTATGACGTCATTTACTAGATAGAGAGGACCACCTGTATCCCTGCACTATTAAAGTTGATCAAGTGTCTTCGTAATCGTCAATATGAATTAGAAATAATGTTTATTTCAAAAGGAGCATAATACCATTTCTCCAATGACAGATGTGATGATTGTCAATTATAAGAATTTAATTTGCGAAAATGATTCGTGCAATAAAGCATTATTTTTTTTCCAGCCAATTGCTCAACATAGGAACGGAAGTGACGACGCCCTTAATTGCAAGAATGATGTTCACTTAAACCAAAGTTTTTGAGAGAAATGCAATTAACTCGAAAGTTGTCTGTTTGTTTTGTCTTGCTGCAACAAAGTCTCCAAAGCTTAACTAAGGTATGCTGTTTTTGGAATGGCCAATTACGTTAACAATTTGTTAAAGATTATAATTAAAATTGTTTACTCAAATATAATCTTTATTGACTATGATTGGCAGTTTACCAACCCATGGTTGGTCGTTCTCTCTGGCTTCCTCCTCCTATGAAATAAGTCCACATTACAGTTTGTTTACCTGTAGGTTATTTTAACAGGAAACACTTGAGCGAAGTCAACATGGTATGTGCGTGTACTTTAATGCAGCTGAAGGAGCATTTGAATACATGTATCTCATTCTTTTGATATTAAGGTGCCTGCCCCCAACAAATATTGGTGAGTTTATATTACAGAGCTCCAGATCTAGATAAGCTGCGTGTTTGTGTGATCACGCAATAAAAACAATTGAAAACCCAATGCAATTGAATACTGCAGCGTTCAAAAACCCAATTCATGCAAAGGAAAACCCAATTATATATGAAACCCATGGGTTCTCAGCTCTTCTAGTCGTTTTCCTGTACGTTATTTGCCCCAACTTTTTCATTATCTTTGTGTAAATATATTTATGTAATATTAACTAGTTTTTGTTCATTGTACGGCAAATTGTATGAAGTTGTACGGCGAATTGCAAAATAACAATTTGTTTTCTGTACGGCGTCTTGTAAAATATTGTATTGTAAAGATGATATTAATCACTACTATATAGCATATCATAATAACAAGGGGTGATATGGTGTTAATATCAATGCGTTACTAGGTTATAAATAACTAGACTCAAGTTGCAGCCAATCAAGATAGCAGCCACTTTTTTTCCAGCAGCAAATTTTGATGATATGTATAAAAACCAAAAAACTCTAAAAGATTCAAACGTTCAAAAAATCTCAAAATCTTAGTTAAATGTAATTTAACAGCGGAATTCGACAATTTCACGGCTTGTAATGATTCTCTAAGGATTTCAGTCCGTTTAAGTTACCAATAATGATAGCAGCCACTTTTTTCGGAGGACAATGTTTGTTTAATAAAAAATCATACAATTTACACTTTAAAATCGGGTTTGTTTTCGTTCTTTTTCTTGTTTCTGATTCCTTATGATAAGGAGGTACAGAAACAATGTAGGAATAGAAAATAAAAAAAAATTGAAAGTACAACTTCCACTGTTAATAATAGATTTAAGTACTAGTAAGTTGTGAGAATCGTGTGATATATATGTATAATTCCAACCAATTGAGACTGAATAAAAAAGATGCAATACACGATAGAAAAATTACATAGTTTTACATGCTTTCCATATACTCGGCATCCTCAAATATCCAGTATTTTAGCTGAAACTATTTTTAATATCTATTTCTGTATACATCAAATGAAAACATTTCGATATACATATAATGGTTATCTCTTTTTTAATGTGAACAAGTATATTCACGGAGATCCTTCGTTGACCATTTTGTACGGCATGCATCATTACCAATTCATTAATATTAAACTGAAATTTTCCTTGTTAAATGTGTCAATACAAATAATTGAAATATTTCTAAAACTGTGGTGGCCAGACGGGCGCCTGGATCCCAGAAAATATTTAAGTGGCGAATAGCCTCGCTCAACACCATTAAAATGAGCTAATTCTGGTTTGTAACTTAAGAAATAATTTATGGAAGCCAAAGATTTGTTGGAAATTTACACATGGCATGGGCCATGATATTCGAATTTTATCCTGAGCGTTACCGAGGGACCGGATCCCAGAAAAATATTTAAGTGGCGAATAGCCTCGATCAACACTATTGAAATTATCTAGGTCTGGTTCGGAACTTTGCCGTAGAGATATGCCGAGGAGTACCGAATGTGTGGTTAATATGAAAAATTCGCTATAAGGGCAAATTTGAACCTCTGTGGTGGCCAGAAGGGCCCGGATCCCAACAAAATATTTAAACGGGGAGTAGCCTGGGTCAATACCTTTGAAATGAGCTAGGTCCGGTTCGAAACTTTGCCGTAGGGATATGCCGACGAGTACCAAATGTATGGTTGGTATGGAAAATACGTAAATGGGCAACTTTCAACCTCTGTGGTGGCCAGACGGGCCCGGATCCCAGAAAAATATTTAAGTGGCGAATAGCCTCGGTTAACACCATTGAAATGAGCTAGGTCTGTTTCGGAACTTTGCCGTAGGGATATGCCAAAGAGTACCGAATGTGTGGTTGGTATTGAAAATACGAAAATGGGCAACTTTGAACCTCTGTTGTGGCCAGACAGGCCCGGATACCAGAAAAATAATATGTGGCGAATAGCCTTGGTCAACACAATTGAAATGAGCTAGGTCTGGTTCGGAACTTTGCCATAGAGATATGCCAAGGAGTACCGAATGTGTGGTTGATATGGAAAATGTGCTTTAAGGGCAATTTTGAACTTCTGTAGTGGCTAGACGGGCCCGGATCCTAGAAAAAAAATTGAGCGGGGAGTAGCCTCGGTCAACACCATTCAAATGAGCTAGGTCTGGATCAAACCTATGCCGTTGAAATATACCGAGGAGTACCGAATGTGTGATTGATATGGAAAATTCGCTATATGGGCAACTTTGAACCTCTGTGGTAGCTAGACGGACCCTGATCCCCAAAAAATATTTAAGCGGAGAGTAGCCTAGGTCAGTACCTTTCAAATGAGCTAGGTCCGGTTCGGAATTTTGCCGTAGGGATATGCCAACGAGAACCAAGTGTGTGGTTGGTATGGAAAATACGTGAATGGGAAACTTTGAACATCTGCGATGGCCAGACGGGTCCGGATCCCAGAAAATTATTTAAGTGGCAAATAGCCTCGTTCAACACCATTCACATGAGCTAGGTCTGGTTCGACACTTTGCCGTAGAGATATTCCGAGGAGTACCGAATGTGTGTCTGATATGGAAAATTCGCTATAAGGGCAACTTTGAACCTCTGTGGTGGCTAGACGGGCCGGATCCCAAAAAATATTTAAGCGGGGAGTAGCCTAGGTCAAAATCTTTGAAATGAGCTAGGTACGATTCGGAACTTTGCCGTAGGACTATGCCAAAGAGTACCGAAAGTGTGGTTGATATAGAAAATACGAAAATGGGCAATTTGAACATCTGTGGTGGCCAGACGGGCCCGGATCCCAGAAAAATATTCAAGCGGAGAGTAGCCTCGGTCAATACCTTTGAAATGAGCTACATGAGCTAGGTCCGGTTCGAAATGTTTGCCGTAGAGATATGCCGAAGAGTACCGAAAGCATGTGTGGTTAATATGAAAAGTACGTTAAGGCACAACTTTGAAACCCTGTGGTGGCCAGATGGGCCTGGATCAAAGAAAAATACTTAAGCAGGGTATAGCCTAGGCCAATACCTTTGAAATGAGCTAGGCTCGGTTCGGAACTTTCCCGTAGGGATATGCCGAAGAGTACCGAATGTATGCTTGGTATGAAAATAAGTAAATGGGCAACTTTAAACATCGAGCTCTGTGATGGCCAGACGGGCCCGGATCCCAGACAAATATTTAAGTGGCGAATAGCTTTGGTCAACACCATTGAAATGAGCTAGGTTTGGTTCGGAATTTTGCCGTAGAGATATGCCAAAGAGTACCGAAAGTGTGGTTGGTATGGAAAATACGTAAATGGGCAACTTTGAGCATCTGTGGTGGCCACATGGGCCGGGATCCCAGAAGAATATTTTAGTGGCGAATAGCCTCGATCAACACCATTGAAATGATCTAGGTCTGGTTTGGAACTTTGCCGTAGAGATATGCCGAGGAGTACCGAATGCGTGGTTAATATGAAAAATTCGCTATAAGTGCAAATTTGAACCTCTGTGGTGGCCAGACGGGCCCGGATCCCCAAAAAGCGTTAAAACGGGGATATCCTGGTTCAATACCTTTGAAATGAGCTAGGTCCAGTTCGGAACTTTGCCGTAGGGATATGCCGGCGAGTACCAAATGTGTGGTTGGTATGGAAAATACGTAAATCGGCAACTTTGAACCTCTGTGGTAGCCAGACGGGCCCGGATCCCAGAACAATATTTAAGTGGCGAATAGGTTCGGTCAATACCATTGAAATGAGTTAGGTCTGATTCGGAACTTTGCCGTAGAGATAACCGAGGAGTACCGAATGTGTGGTTAATACTGAAAATTTGCTATAAGAGCAACTTTGAACCTCTGTGATGGCTAGACGGGCCCGGATCCCAGAAAAAATATTTCAGTGGCGGATAGCCTTGGTCAACACAATTGAAATGAGCTAGGTCTGGTTCGGAACTTTGCCGTAGAGATATGCCAATGAGTACAGAAATGTGTGGTTGATTTGGAAAATTCGCTATAAGGGCAACTTTGAACCTCTGCAGTGGCTAGACGGGCCCGGATCCCACAAAAAATAATTGAGCGAGGAGTAGCCTGGGTCAATACCTTTGAAATGAGCTTGGTACAGTTCGGAACTTTGCCGTATGGATATGACGAAGAGTACCGAATGTGTGGTTGGTATTGAAAATATGTAAAAGGGCAACTTTGAAAATCTGTGGTGGCCAGACGGGCCCGGATCCAAGAAAAAATATTTAAGTGGCGAATAGCCTCGTTCAACACCATTGAAATAAGCTAAGTCTGGTTCGGAACTTTGCCGTTGAGATATGCCGAGGACTATCGATTGTGTGGTTAATATGGAAAATTCGCTATAAGGGCAACTTTGAACCTCTGTGGTGGCCAGACGGGCCTAATCCCAGAAAAATATTTAAGCGGGCAGTAGCCTGGGTCAAAATCGTTGTTATGAGCTAGGTACCGTTCAGACCTTTGCCGTAGGGATATGCCGAAGAGTACCGAAAGTGTGGTTAGTTTGGAAAATACGTAAATGGGCAACTTTGAACCTATGTGGTGGCCAGACTGGCCCGGATCCCAGAAAAATATTTAAGTGGCGAATAACCTCGTTCAACACCATTGAAATGAGCTAGGTTTGTTTCGGAACTTTGACGTAGAGATAAACTGAGGAGAACCGAATGTGTGGTTGATATGGAAAATTCGCTATAAGGGCAACTTTGAACCTCTGTGTTGGCTAGACGGGGCCGGATACCAGAAAAATATTTAAGCGGGGAGTAGCCTGGGTCAAAACATTTGAAATGAGCTAGGTCCGGTTTTGAACTTTGCCGTAGGGATATGCCGAGTAGAACTGAAAATGTGGTTGGTATGGAAAATACGTAAATGAGCAACTTTGAACATCTGTGGTGGCCAGACTGGCCCGGATCCCAGAAAAAATATTTAATTGGCGAATATCTTCTGTCAAAACCATTGAAATGAGCTAAGTTTGGTTCGGAACTTTGCCTTAGAGATATACCGAGGAGTACCGAATGTGTAGTTAATATTGAAAATTCATTATAAAGGCAACTTTGAACCTCTGTAATGGCCATACGGTCCCAGATCCCAGAAAAATATTTAAGTGGCGAATAGCCTCGGTCAACACCATTGAAATCAGTTAGGTCTGGTTCGGAACTTTGCCGTAGAGATATGCCTTGGACTACCGAATGTGTGGTTAATACGGAAAATTCGCTATAAGGGCAACTTTGAACCTCTGTGGTTGGTAGACGGGGCCGGATCCCAGAAAAAGATATAAGCGGGGAGTAGCCTGGGTCAAAACATTTGAAATGAGCTAGATCTGGTTCGGAACTTTGCCGTAAGGATATGCTAAAGAGTACCAAAAATGTGATTGGTATGGAAAATACGTAAATGGGCAACTTTGAACATCTGTTGTGGCCAGACGGGCCCGGATCCCAGAAAAAATATTTAAGTGGCGAATAGCCTCTGTCAACACCATTGAAATGAGCTAGGTCTTGTTTTGAACTTTGCCATAGAGATATGCCGAGGAGTACCGAATGTTTGATTAATATGGAAAATTCCCTATAAGGACAACTTTAAACCTTTGTGGTGGCCAGACGGGCCAGGATCCCAGACAAATATTTCAGCGGAGAATAGTTTTGGTCAGTACAATCGAAATGAACTATGTACAGTTCGAAACTATGCCGTAGGGATATGCCGAAGAGAACCGAATGCGTAGTATGCATGAAAAATTCGCAATAACGGCAACTTTGAACCTCTGTGGTGGCCAGCCAAACCAGGATCTTATAAAAATATTTAAGTGGCGAATAACCTCAGTCAACACCTTTGAATTGAGCTAGGTCTGGTTCGGAATTTGCCGTAGAGATATGCAGAGGATTACCGAATGTGTGTTTAATATGGAAAATAGCTATAAGGGCAACTTTGAACCTCTGTGGTGGCTAGACGGCACGTATCCAAGAAAAAATTTTATGCTGGGAGTAGCCTGGGTCAAAACCTTTGAAATAAGCTAGGTCTGGTTCGGAACTTTGCCGTAGAGATATGCCGAGGACTACCGAATGTGTGGTTAATATGGAAAATTCATTATAAAGGCAACTTTGAACCTCTGTAATGGCCATACGGGCCCAGATCCCAGAAAAATATTTAAGCGGCAAATAGCCTCGGTCAACACCATTGAAATCAGCTAGGTCTGGTTCGGAACTTTGCCGTAGAGGTATGCCAAGGACTACCAAATCTGTGGTTAATACGGAAAATTCGCTATAAGGGCAACTTTGAACCTCTGTGGTTGGTAGACGGAGCCGGATCCCAGAAAAATATTTAAGCGGGGAGTAGCCTGGGTCAAAACATTTGAAATGAGCTAGATCTGGTTCGGAACTTTGCCGTAGGGATATGCCAAAGAGTACCGAAAATGTGGTTGGTATGGAAAAATACGTAAATGGCCAACTTTGAACCTCTGTGGTGGCCAGACGGGCCCAGATCACAGAAAAAAAATATTTAAGTGGCGAATAGCCTCGGTAAACACCATTGAAATGAGCTAGGTCTGGTTCGGAATTTTGCCGTAGAGATATGCCGAGGAGTACCAAATGTGTGTTTAATATGGAAAATTCGCTATAAGGGCAACTTTGAACCTTTGTGGTGGCCAGACTATCCTCATCTTAAAATATTTAAGATGAGGATAGTTTGGGTCAATACCTTCGAAATGAACTAGGTCCAGTTCGAAACTATGCCGTAGGGATATGCCGAAGAGTACCAAATGCGTAGTATGCATATATATTCGCTATAAGTCAAATTTGAATCTCTGTGGTGGCCAGACAAGGCCGGATCCAAAAAGATATTTAAGCGAGGAATAGACTTAATCAATAACTTTGAAATGAGCTAGGTCCAGTTCGGAACTTTGCCGTAGGGTTATGGCAAAAAGTACCGAATATGTTGTTGGTATGGAAAATACGTTAAGACCCAACTTTGAACCTCTGTTGTGGCCAGACAGACCAGGATCCCATAAGAATATTTAAGTGGCGAATAGCCTCTATCAACACCTTCGAAATGAGCTAGGTCTGGTTTTGAAATGTGCCGTAGAGATATGCAGAGGACTACTGAATGCGTGGTTAATATTGAAAATTCGCTGTAACGGCAATATTGAACACCTGTGGTGGCCAATCGGGCCAGGATCCCAGAAAAATATTTAATAGGGGAAAAGCCTTATTTAATACTTTCGAATTGTTCTAGTTACGGATCAGAACTTTGCCGTAGGAAGCTACTGAGGTGAATCCAAGGTGTGGTTTGTAGGAAAATACGTTATTGGGCAACTTTGAACCCCTATGTTGGCCAGATGGACCCGGAACTCAGTGAAATTTGGAGATGGGCGAAAATTAGCTAAGTCTTGATGAGGACTGTGTCATCGGGAATATCACGTAGTTTCGAAAGAGTATGTTGTATTTAAGAAATACTGATATAGATGATTATTTTGGGTGATATATGTCAAAGTAGGAATGATTATGTTTAAAATTGAGAATGGAAATGGGGAATGTGTCAAAGAGACAACAACCCGACCACAGAAGAGACAACAGCAGAAGGCCACCAACAGGTCTTCAATGCAGCGAGAAATTCCCGCACCCGGAGGCGTCATTCAGCTGCCCCCTAAACAAATATATATACTAGTTCAGTGATAATGAACGCCATACTAAACTCCAAATTGTACACAAGAAACTAAAATTAAAAATAATACAAGACTAACAAAGGCTAGAGGCTCCTGACTTGGGACAGGCGCAAAAATGCGGCGGGGTTAAACATGTTTATGAGATCTCAACCCTCCCCCTATACCTGTAGCCAATGTAGAAAAGTAAACGCATAACAATACGCACATTAAAATTCAGTTCAAGAGAAGTCCGAGTCTGATGTCAGAAGATGTAACCAAAGAAAATAAACAAAATGACAATAATACATAAATAACAACAGACTACTAGCAGTTAACTGACATGCCAGCTCCAGACTTCAATTAAACTGATTGAAAGATTATGTCTTCATCATATGAATATCAGGCACAATCCTTCCCGTTAGGGGTTTAGTATCATACCATCATAACATATATGAGAAGAACATAACCCGTGTCATGCCAACAACTGGTTTTTAAATAAATGTGTTTAGTGCCGATGCAAAGACCCTATAAGTGAATGTTTGAATTTTTTTATTCATGAATTCCTCCGTAATATATCAGTAACATATGGTTTTGAATGACGCAGGATCTGCTTTTTTATTTTGATTTCCTGTGTTTTTTGTTGTTTTTGTTTGTTTGGCCGTGTATGTGTGAAGATTTTAGATTTCTATATGACAAATTTTACTTATAACTCTTTGTGGTGTTTACCGTTCTCTTCCATGGCGTTGCCAGTTTCCCTTTTGCACGTTATTTCTGTAAAATGGCATATAAAATCCGGCACTTGAAATTGATTATTATGAAATTTAAGTAATACGAGTCAATACCTCTGTACTATTATTTGTCTGTTTGTCTTTTTATTTTTAGCCATGGCGTTGTCAGTTTATTTTCAATCTATGAGTTTGACTGTCCCTCTGGTATCTTTCGTCCCTCTTTTAAGGATGTATACATCTGAGGAGCCAACATTTTCTAGAATGAATTTTTTTTTTTCTGAACCTGATTTTAGGGTTAATATGACTGTAAAAAAGTAATTGATGAAGAAATAATTATATGATGGTGCACTTCTTGTTTTGCTCCTGCCTTTTGAAAGTACCCCATTTTTATGAAATTTCAATAAAAAAAATCAATATTTACCCATTTTATCATCATGAAAAAATCACATTTTCACAATTTGTTTGCATACTTTCACTTAAAATGAAGTAGAGCACTCTGAATAAATCTAACTTAAATGATACTATAGGTAAGTGTTAATATAAGACAGTTTTATAACTTTTTGTGTTGTTAGTATGTCAAATTGACCAGGCATGCTGTAAATTTTGTAAATTTTGGATTTCTCTAGTATTTTTGGAACAAAAGGCATATTATATCAATTTTGTTTGGCTCCAATGATTGAAAAGAAAACATATCTAAGAATTTTGAAAAGAAATTAATATGGAAGGTACATGTTTTTGGTAAAAAAAATAATTTCTTGTACCTTCACCAATTTTCTCAACATTTTGGTTGATGACACTGACCAGATTGCTTATGAAAATTAAAAATTTTATTACTTCAAATTAACTTATTGCAAATACACAATTTTTTCACATAGTTTGTTTAAAACGTTTTTTAAATTCATTGATATTTTCCACTTGTATCACATGTTTTGGAAATAATACCCAAAAGAGATTTCAACGAGACTGAAATGTCGTCAGAAGAATACATCCCTAATGTTTATTAAAAACAAAACACTAAAACAACTGATAATGATTTAATTGAATTTAAATTTTGACAAATATAGTTTTGTTTACCTTCAGTTAAATAGTATGAGACATGTACGGTTACAAAAGTACAAGGTGCGAAAAGGTTTTTTTTTTTTTTATTAAAAAACGAACGATTGCTTTCCAGTTTCAATTAATGCACATTTTAAAGATTAAGAAGTACAAACAAAACAATATATGTGATTTTCTATTCCAAACACCAGAATTAATGCAGTAATGGGCTCATGGAAAATGCCATGTTTGTGTGCGAAATCGTAGATTAGGGTCTATTATCAGGTATATCTTATTACAGCAAATATATATGATTATTAGATAATTTGCAATAATGTTGTTAGATTTAAAAAAAATTTCATGTTAAATTTTGTGGTACATACATAATGTAAATATTACACAAGCAAGTTTTGATATCACTTGCACTTGTGCTTACTGCAACCATTGACTATTCATAATATTAAAAATATCAAACCGTTCACAAACTAGTCAATTGCTTTTCAGCAAAAATCAATTGAATTACAAATTTTGGGATTATTTTCAACGAAAATATTAAATAATTAAAGCACCTCCGGGGTTGCTATTTAAAAAAAAAGTCACAGACATTCTCGTTATCTTTTTGTTTGAAAATAAATTCAATGTGCTAATTGTTTTCAAGAATTTATGCCATTCATATTAAAAAAAATATGCTTTACTATTTGATAATGTTATATTCTAAAACAAAAAGTTTCATCATAATGATTGTAACTGATTTCCCCAAATATCTATGACAACCATTATTAATGTTGTAAGTGATTGATATTTTAATAGAATACCTGAAAGAAGGACACTCTTTTCCGCCTGCAATATTATTGTCTTTGAAACATGAAATCGGGTATATAATCATAGTTCATCACTCACTTTTACCCAGTCTGCTGCATGACATGATTCACATATGAACTAATTAAGCTTCAAACTGCTGTGATAATAACCAAATAGCGATTTATAATGACATGAAAAGGAGTAGGTCCAGTAAGACTCCTTTTTGGCCTCAAAACTTACAGGTTTACAAAATTGTTAAAATGTCAACTGTTAGCTATTTATTGGAAAATAGAATACTTCTGTTACATAAATATGGGCTGTTTTTGACAATACAATACACGTATATCGGGTACTAGCGTCATTAAGTCATGCTAAATTACTGAGTTAGATTTTAGACGGTTTCCGTGCTAAATGGAAGTGGCCGCATTTGTGTTCATTCTTAATATTTAAATGTAAGTTGTATTTGATGATAATACATAACATATATAAAGGTTAAGAGTGAACACGAATGCGGCTACTTTCAATTTTGACAAAAACCATCTAAAAAGTGACATATTATGGCATATTTGGCAGATTTTTCATATTTAAGCTTGAATTTGAGCGTCTGTAATGACTAAACCAGTTCAAATCTTTCACATAAACTAATTGAATCGACACTTAAGTGTTTAAAAAGTGTCCAAAGTTTTTCATCAGATGAACCTGAAATTTAAGGCCAAAATTTATCCTTACCGGACCTACTCCTTTCAAACTGTGATTGATATTATATATTCATATTTAGTGATCTTGAAATTCGATTAATAAAAACAGTTTAAGGTGGTACCAAATGACTTGCCAAAAATTAATTTGGCTCGTTTAATTTTCCAACAAAATGACAAAATGTTTACTTTGAGCCTTTAAAAAAATTTAAATTTCAAAATAATTGAACCACACACTATATCGGACAAATTTCATTGGATATATAGCATTTTGACAAACACTAATTTTGATAATTGAAAAGCGTAATACTTCCTTTATAGTGAGAATGTGATTAAAACGTTCAGCTGATTTTTACAGAGTTATCTCCCTGTAGTGTTATGTACCACCTTTAAACATAAAAAAAAACAACTGAAACGAACGGAGGGAATTACATGTGTTATTATATCGGACGGATAAAACAGAATTCATAATGCTCTATTTCCCTTTATTTATTTGCTATATGTACTGTGTTGGAATATTCCATTTTGTTGACAAAAGGGGTGTTCACTTGAGTTAATAAGTTTATGTTTGGTGGATTTGCAAAGTAAATCACCATTTGAAACTTTGAATGCTAAAAAAAACATGGTAAAACATGGATTATAAATCACGTATTGTTTATAACCTTTAAGTGACTTTGATGATGTATATGTTCTTTAAACATGAATATTGCTACAGACATTATATGTTTTCCTGTAAAAAATGTAATGTTGAATTTAAAGCGGCGTAACATTGCTTTTTTTTTTTGGTGCAATTACATCAAAATATTTAGAAAGCTTTATACAGTGTACTTGTTTAAAAATAAAAATTGAAATATTGGCATGGTCTCAATTGCACTGCCATTTTGAAATGTTAACCAAAAAGTTTTAAATCTGAATAATGTTAAGAAATCAATTGCTTTATCAAAAATATAAATTTTTAATATTTTAAATTTTCTGAAAGACTGAAGCATGTGAATTGTATGTCAACTTGTGTTTATGAAAAAAAACCGTCATTTTATTTTGAAAACTAATGATGCACTTAATAAAAAGTATAAATATATACTTTAAGCATGCTATTTTGATAACTGTATAGAAATATCAATTTGACACAAAATTGTTTTCTTTAATAGATCAACATTTTGTAGTAATGCAATTGCCATGAAGATATAGTTCCTACACAATATTTCTTGCTTTTAACCGCAATAATCTAAATATCTGAAATAAAAAAAAGTCCAAATTAAGTTACACTCGCTTTTGTTTCTACTGTGCTATTGTCTAGATAGACGTTGCAGAAATGTGAAATCAAATATCTCATTATGAAAGCTGGATGTACATGAATTGTATTTTTTCTTTGAAATACCAAATTAAATTAAAAAATGTATGTGTAAATTTACCATGCTAGAAAAAATGATAACAAAATTGTTCAAAACGATAACACTTATTTGTTTCTATTATTTAGTGAATACAATGACAACAAAATTCTTCCAATCCCTTTTACGCTGATTACAAATCATTTTTAACTTCTTCCTAGCTTCTTTAAAACCCTTTATCTCATCTTTGATTGCCTCTGTAGCTGAGAATGCAGTTTCCATGAAAAGTCTTCTAATTTCGGTTCCTGATTTATCATGAATTCTTCCAAGCACCTCCGCTAAAACCTCCTTCATAAGAACACAATCGACATACCAATTTCTGTAGACGAAGTTCAGATGTAGTTTCTTATTGAGCTCATCGGCATCGTCAAATATACACTGATTAATAGGTAATCTAAAAGGCTTCTTAATTTGTGTAAAGTATTGTCAAATAGGTAACTTTCAACTTCAAATCTGATCCATATCCTATCAGTGCTTTGCGGTAAATAGCATTCGGATTTTTCAAAAAATTATTATGTGCTGTGTTGGATTTCTGCTTTCCTGTTACGATATTATACACAATCTCGTCTGAGTCGGATGTCAAAATAATATTATGTATCCTAAAAACGCTGTACCCCTCCGTTTGTTCCTTGTATGATTTGATGATTTCGTTTAATATGTATTGTTTCCGTTGTATTCCCGTAACATACAAGCAAGTTAAAGGACCGCACGATGAAGAATCTTTTTGCATAGGGAACAAGCCTGTCTCCATCAAACTCTGTACTTTCCAATGTCCTTTCACACTAGTGAAAGTTTCAAGAACACACTGATTATTCAATACACCATATATCCTGTCGAGCACTTCTGTTATTGGTTCCATTGCAAGTGGGTCTAAGTAATACATGGTTCTCTCTGTGGGCCGAATCACTATCAGAATCCAATGATTGTGTCTTACATTTGCTGGAATCATTATACAATGTTTGTCATACCAAGTATATTCCTTTTGCAATGATGACAGCTTGTTATGGTACCAGGCTGCAGGCATAATGATACAATCCTCCTCTTTCGTTAATGTCGGAAAAAATCCATCAATATTTTTATCCGAAAAGTCATCGTGCAAAAATCGGTTAACATCATCTTTGTCTAATCTTAGTGATCCAGAGTTGAAAGGTGCGGTAAATTTCTTAATTAAACTTCTGTCTTCATCAGCCATTGATAGTGATAATGGTTCACAGTCAGTCTGAAAATCAGCACTTGCTTCTATAAATTCGTATAAATGATCAAATACCTCACTGTCAGACTTTCTATCTAAGAACAAATTGCATGTGTTTGTGGTATCCTGCAAGCGACTTGATATGTCATCACTTGATATATCAATCAATACACCATTTTCTTCCAGTAATAAGGGTTTAACGTCTTTGTCTGAATAGGACGGTACCAGAAGACGATAATACTGCGCGTTAAAAAAGGTCAATCGTCCACCATTTTAAAACGTGTCCGAGATATTGCTTATATTAACCTATATTATAAGTTTTATAAAAATCTGACAAGAATTGTACCCGTGAGAGCGTTAACGAGGCCATTTTCTATAAAATGAATATTTCTAAGGGGAATAACTCTTTAAAAAAAGACGATCGTTCACCGTTTTATAACTTATCTGAGATATTACTGATACTAATCTAAACTTTCAGGTTTAAAAAAAAAAAAAAAGGAAAAAATTGTACATGTGAGAGCGCTTACGGGACCATTTTCCAAAAAATAATATTTTCAAAGGGCCACCATTAAGGAACTTGTCCAGGATATCGCTGATATAAACCTATAATATAAGATTTCTTAAAATCTTGCAAGAATTGTACCCGTGAGAGCGCTAACGAGGCCATTTTCCATAAATTTAATATTTCTAAGGGACATTACTCTTTTAAAAAAGTCGAGCGGACACAATTTAAGAACTTGTACGAGATATTGCTGATTTTTACCTATAGTATAAGGTTTTTGAAAATCTGACAAGAATTGTAATCTTGAGAGCTCTAACGAAGCCATTTTCTATAAATTGAATATTTCTAAGGGGAATAACTCTTTTAAAAAAAAGGCTAGAAAATTCTTATCAACAATTGCATACAAGTGCTGCGTTATTTCTATATGTCGTTGTATTTTTGACGAGTTTATGAAAGCACGATTGTTTTTAAAATTTTGCGTACAAGTACTGTATCATATTTTCGGGATACCAGTATTTTCTTATAACCTGCAGTTTTGTTCAGATCTTTTCAACACTGACATTCAAATGTATATGAACAATTTATATTTGTAATGTAAATGTAGACGATTCCAAACTTTTTCCCAACAAGGCAGCAAATATAAGAAACGCCATTTATTTTAGGTACACGATTTATTTTGGTACTTTTAAATTGAGTTATATTTTTAAAATGATATACTGTTCTAAAAGCAGACTCACCTGTAGTCCTTCATGAGATTTAACATCTTCACCGATACTCAACTGTAAGTCGCTATAAATATATTCACCAATCCCTGATCTATCTCCACATGAAGTGCATATGTATGACTCTTTGACCTATTGACATAAATTATAGATACAAGGTCCAATAATAACATGCAATGTTTTTTTTAAGGTTTATCTACATAAATTCTGACTAAAATACGAAAATTTTTTCGTTAATATATCTGAGTCAAACAGACCGCATTACCACTACATTTACAAGTCAGAGTATTATCAGCGTTTAATCTCAATTTAGTATAACATTTATGCACATGTTGATGTATAAAATATCGACAAACAGGAAGTTGTTGTCCTACACTGATACGTAGCAGCTCATCACTATCAATATGCAGAGCAATTAAGTTAAGTCGAAACTGGGAAGAAGTGTAGGAAAAGGGCTTTAAGTTAACACTAAAATTTTACTTTGTTCTATAATATGTAAAATTCTATAATTACTAACAGAAATATTACAATTGACGTAAAACAGACCTAGAAATCTGTCTACTGTACGTCTATTTCGATTTTTCTTAACTCTATCACCAGACTAAATTTGTCATACCAAGATGTATAGGTGAGATACACATCATAACAGACAATGTTTGTGGTCAATTTATGGGGCTTACGACGTTTGGGGCGCAAACTATCCAAAATAAGGTAAACAAGTAATCATAATCAAATTTCTTCGCAATAATCAAAGTTATGACATCATAAATGTTTTGATAGGTCTGATAATAGTTATCAAAGGTACCTGGCTTATACTTTAAAAACGCCAGACGCGCTTTTCGTGAGTGTGTTGTTTTTGTAATAATAAAATATTTCTCTTAACATATTTTTGTCAGGAAATGTTTCAGTTTACTTTTACTAAAATATAACATTGTATAAGGCTAAAATTGACCCTTCGTTTGTTTGACACACGGACGGACGGATAGACGGACGTATAGACGGACAAACGAATAGATAGACGTGAAGTTGATTGCTATATATCCAAAATATACAAACTGGAGTATACAATCTTGTTTTAAAATGATGATGATGATTCAATCTCGAATTTGTTTGATATAAGACATTAACAAATTGTACATTAAATGTAAATGGAAGATATATTTACATTCAAATTTTGATAGTAGAATTTACATTACTCACGATATAAAAAAAATAATACAAAGACTGGAAATGTCCCCTCCCTGCACTGTTATATGTATAATTGGTCCATATAAAAGTCTACTGTGGTTAAACAATGGTTATGCATTATAACTATTATGGATTACTACAGGTAACCCAACCCTCTAACAATAAAGCAATAGATAGTATTTAACATACCTTCATGTACGTGTCCTCCCCATAGAGCTCCATAAAATGTTGTATGGCTGTTTGTACAAATTCTTGTGAATCATGTTGCTGTTCCGTCTCCAGTCCATACAGTGTATATAGATCATTCAATGCAATTTGAAGAGTACCACGGGATACTTCTTTTCCTTTTCAAACTTTGTCAAAGACACCCAACACTGTCCTGATGTTTTCCTCATACGATAGCTCCATGTGAAATTGTTCATTGATGTTTCTCTTAAATTTAGTGTTACTGAACATTTGAACAACGGAATTAAACCAACACGATTCACCAACGTTTTCTAATCCTGCCCGCGAATCTTTCACTAGCCGTAAAAACGATTGGTCGTTGTATTCTCTGTCCATGTCTCTGTAAATCTCTTGAAGGTATTTGATGTTTTTAAGGTCTTTCAGGTTATAACTCAATCGAATATCATCTTTAAACATCCTAGTTTGTTTATCAACCGTCTTGTCAGTGTTCTTGGAATCCGATTCCCTTTCAACGTTTCCCTTCACTTCTACTTTGTTTACTAATTTATCATTATGTACTGTTTTTCTCGACGTTACTGTGCTTTTATCCTTCAAGTTTTTTATCGTCATTGCCGATGGAGGTTTCTGATATTTCCCAATTAACTTGTTGTCTTTTGAAGTTGCTTGTTTTTTGTCCCAACTTTCTTCAATAGTCTTAGTACTCCTACCCTTCCTTGTGACTACCCGATGACCAGATTTAATGTACTTTAAAACGGCAAGTTATTGTACAGCTGTTATGTGATCTTTCAGTTGGACCGATATTTCATCCAAACGCTTAGTGGTCTTCCCATCCATTTCTATATGTTTTAGTATTTGGAACCTTTTTTAAATTTTTGTGTGTCCACGTATAACATCGGGGATAAGGTCTTTTATACACCTTTGTCGTTCCGTGTCTTGTTAGGTACCCAAGCATTAGGTTTGTCCATAACGGTATTGTTGGAATATACAGTTTGTGTATATTATCTAGTAGGACGGGGGAATATCACTTGTTTCGAGGTAAATTTTCAAGTATCGGTTATTCGTCCAGCTCACTCCTCACTGTCTGCAAAATATTATTGGCTACAGAACAAAATTCATTCTTAGTGGACCTCATATCAAAATCTTCTTCAGTCAAAAAATCTGGGTGTATTTCCTCAGTAAACAATTCCACTACTTTTTCATCCCCTAAAATACAGGCTATCTGTACATACCTCTGTCAATGCGTAACTGTCTATGTCTAGAGTGAAAACTTTTTCTTGAATGTACTCAAAGGACTCCTTTGTCTTTTTGTCTAAAACTGTTGATGAGAGAACATAGTAAATTGCCCTTAATCTTTCCTCTAAATCTGTAAGTGTAGCAGATTTTAACAAAGTACTAACACAGTACATTCCAAAATCATTATTGGTTTTGTAGTGATCGTTAATATTTTTGCGAAATGAACCCATCACATGGGACAGAGAGGCATGAGGGAAATTTCCATCAAAATCATTATCAGTGGCAGCACCAGTTACTATTCTATATGCCCTGTTTCTAAATGTGTTCAGGTTTTTATTGTTGAATTCTGATAAAGAAGCTTGGATGAACGCAATGCTTTTTTCGCTGTTTAAAATACTGCCTGTTGCATCCCAATATACAGTGCTTGATTTTGCCATGTCGTGCCAAATGCGTATACCCATTTCAGTCCAGTACATTATTTAAGGTGGTAACACTGCTGTGTGTTGTATCAATCCAGAAATCTTTTTCCCCAAAATTTGATTTTTCAGTTCCTGTGCTAGCATACACAAACTTTCAAATTCGGATTTATCTAATTTGTTCTGGTACTTGGATTCGCTAGAAATTTGTTGGAATCTTCTTGTCGTGGTTCCAAAGTTAGAAAAATTGCCAGCCATTTTATTATCAACGGGTGTTTCTTTAAATTTATGAAGATAATTTTTGTACGGTTTTTGGCTATAGGTAAATGCCTGTTTGGTTTTCTGCATCAGCTCCCCACTAATTGGACGTGCATGGCTTTCAGTCATCATGTGTTTAACTTGAGAAGTAATTTCCAACGAAACTCTATATGATTTGTCCATGGAAAACTTGCATTTATTTGTGCAGTCATCGAACCTACGTTGGCCTTCACCTCGAAATAACGGTGTCTTTGTTGGTCTTTTTCTGGCTATAGATACCTTGTGCCATCGGAATATGTACACACAATAGGGATTTGTTTTTCGTATCCCATCAGAAATTATGTGTTCCAAAGAACCACGTGCAAAACATCGATTTCTTTTCGTCTTACAAAGTTCTTGCCATTGTGAAAATTTAATTTTGAAATCCCCTTTTGTAGGAGGAACTTGTTTCTCGAAATATTCATTGGTGGGTGTTGGTCCAAACGCATATTCTAAGGTTGTTTGACAGAATATTTTACCACCAATATAACTTTTCTGCCTACTTTGCCTCTAGGTATGTCACTGTGCAATGTTTGAAGTATCCTCTAGGTATGTATTGTTTATTATGTCACTGTTCATTGTAGACAACACGTGTTTCTTACTGCATGCTATATTGTCTTTTGGATATTTCCGGCCTTCTTCTGATGTTAATGGTATTTCTGCCTTCTTGGTTTTTGCTTTTGAACTTTTAGTTATTTGTTATGATCAGTGACAGTAATATCTATATCAACATTATCATTTGAGAACTGTAAAGAGTATCCTTTGTCTGTCCTACTGCCTGTTTTACTGTCATTGTTCTTGTGTCGTTTTCTTCTTAACTTTAAACGTGGTAAACTCAAAAGATGCTTTGACGTCATCTTCCTTTCTGGGATTCTGCTCTTGATCTTTTAGTTGGTTGTACTTATCATTCTGATCAGTCACAGTAGTATATGTTTCAAGATTATCATTTGAGAACTGTAAAGAATATCCTTTGTCTGTCCTACTGACTGTTTTACTTTCATTGTTCTTGTGTTGTTTTCTTCTTGACTTTAAACATGGTAAACTCGAATCATTTTCAACCAAATCTTCTACTGCACTAGGATCATAATTGTCTTTCGTTTTTGTCAGATCTTCTTCTGGCGTTAACAGTCTTTTCGTATTTTCTACCATGTTAGTAACTTCATTATTCTGTTAGTCAGCAATACAAAAATTGTAAAAAAGTTTAAGATCATAACAGTATAATCGTCATAAATGAAAGACTGTTAAAATGTTTCAGATTGTTTCCTAGAAACTTCGTATTTTTCATAATTCTATGCAATGACTTGTTAAATTATAATTGCCAAAAAAAATTACATTTGGCTGCCCCGGATGTTTAAATTTACAATCAGAGAGGGGATTTAATTGGTGGTCCAGATGTTACAAGAGTAAATTTCTTTTCAGTTAAATGTATCTCCCTTTAAATCTTTCGGACCCTAATTCATGAAATCGTTCGTTTTAAACATGTATGAAATATTTGTTACTGGATGAAGAGAAAAAATAATTGATAGATACGTAAAGTATTACAGTCAGTATTAATACAAGAAGCTCGGATACTACTGTTTGAATGTTATATATGTAGAGTATTAAAGTCGGTATTCACTTTTTAAACTTACAGGTGACCTCCGACGACTGCCAACCGTTATATAACCCGTATAATATATATATAATATATAGATTCTACCACTGCATCGAATGTGATACGATATTTATCCACTCGAGACAGTTAAATTTTCAAATTTAAAACGCGAGGCTCGCCGAGCGTTTTAAATATTTAAAATTTAACTGTCGAGAGTGGATACATATCGTATTACACGAGATTTGGTGGTGGAATCTGTTTCTCTAATGATTTTCTAACAATATGCAGGCAAAGTTATTCCTTCTTTTCGAATGATCTGCAAAAAGATGTGTTCTTTCTATGTGACGTCATCAGGCATGGTCGCCTTTTTTTTATGCCGTCATAATAGGAAATTCAGAGGAAAGCAAGAAAATTCGACGTCATAATCGGATTTTAACCAATGATGAACTAGGATCAAACGAACCACACGTTGATTGAATTTTTTTTATTCAATGGGTGCAGAAAGGGATAAATTGACGAAGAATTAGAGAAATATATATATATATATATATATATATATATATAAAGATAACGAAAACCTGCAATTGTATTTTTGTAGGTCTGTTTGGTTTCATATTATAGGTTTGAAATATATATGTTTTTCCTCGTTTTTATCGGTATAAGTATCAGTTCTTGTTGATCGATTCAGCCAATCAAATAATTTACCTTTATTTCACTTTCAATGTGGACGTTCTTTAGATTTTAATAACTGAACACATATAATTCATGCGTAACCCATCTCTGACCAAGGTTAAATTTGAAGATCACATGAATACGGATAAATGAGGTCGAAATAATCACTTGCAAGTGAATAATTCATCTGCGATAATGTTTAACTCAAGTTGACAACATTGAAGCAAACTGGCTGTTTAAGTGGAATTATTATGTCACTATATCACTTTCATTGATGACAAAAAGAAAGAAAAAATTTAATGAGATATTTCGGATATTAATTTTACGAAATTTACGAAATAAGGCAATACTTGAACATTTTCTGAGGCTTTTATTTTTTAGCCAGGAGTAAACTTATATAGCCTTATTGTAGCAGTTGGGCCAAGATGTATTTTCACATGGTGCATTATATAAACTGAAAAAAAGATTGATCAGAGCGAGGCCACTAGGCAATTTGTCCTCTATGCAACCAGCAGATTATGGTTTAAGCCTAGGGAAGGAATCGAACCTTCCTACCCTGACTAAGCTCTTTTTTCATTTTTCCTAAAATTACACATTTCTTGGATAAGATAGACTGTATACGATGAATGTTCCTGGAAGATACACGATGACCATTGGTAATACATATTGATAAAAATAAAAAAAATATGTTGGAAATATTTTGGATATATCTTTATAATTTCAACTTGCAAAAATAACTTGAATTTGGTTTAGGAAATTGGACATTGGGTTGATTGATCGTAACATTTTCAAAACCGTCTACATGTATAATTTGGTCTAAAAGATAGTGTTCCTTTGGCATGGTAGGAAAATCCTGATTGACATGAGACATCTGTTGTTGAATAGAAATAAATTAGGTAATGGTTATATTTGATATAAAAAAGAAGATGTGGTATGATTGCCTATGAGACAACTCTCCAGAGGAGACCAAACGACACAGAAATTAACAACTATAGGTCACTGTACGGACTTCAACAATGAGCAAAGACAATACCACATAGTTAGCCATAAAAAGCCCCGAAATGACAAATGTAAAACAATTCAAACGAGAAAACTAATGGCCTAAATTAAGTTAAAAAAATGAACGAAAAACAAATATGTAACATATCAACAAACGACAACCACTGATTTACAGGCTCCTGACTTGGGAAAGGCACATATATACAGAATGCGGCGGGGTGAAACATGTTAGCGGGATCATAACCCTCCACCTAACCTGGGACAGTGGTGTAACATAACAATATAAGAACACACTATAAAAATCAGTTGAAAAAGGCTGATGGATACAAATAGAAATACTACACGGAGTGGAAGTGAATTCAGTTCTGTTTAATAATTTCATATGGTTTTATCTGATTCCGTTATTCATAAATGCAAATTTCAATCACATACAGTTTCAGGATGGAAACAGATTATCAGAACGAAAAGTTATGTACAAAAACGTTTCTTCAATTCATAGGGAATTATCCAAATGTCATTACACTCTGTAGGTAAGCCTCAGCAGCTTCATCCAGAAAAATGATGTACTGGACATGGCTCTGATGAAAGGTAAAAGCTTAGACAAGGACCGAATGCAATTCTTATTTGAGAGTTAGGCCCATTCGGCAATTCTAGGGGTTCAAAGTTGCTGTTTATAAAAATACGTACTACACTCTTTCGGTAAGCCTCACCAGCTCCGTACAGTAAAGTTCGCCACCGGACATGGCTCAAATGAAAGGTTATAACTTATGAAAGGCTCTACAGTAAGGTTTTTTCGGGAGTTAGGCCCATTCTGAAATTGTTGGGGTTCAAAGTTGCTGTTAAGAAAAACAAGAATACGTGTACACCCTACATTATTTCGTTATGTTTCGCCAGCTCCGTACGGTAAACTTCGCCACCGTACATGGCTCAAATGAAAGGTAATAACTTTGCAAAGGCCCCTCTGAAATGATTTTTTGGGAATTAGACCCATTCGGGAATTGTTGGCGTTCAAAGTTGCTGTTCACAAAAAAAATACGTGTGCACCCTACATTCTTTCAGTAAGTCTCGCCAGATTCGTACGACAAAGTTCGCCACCGGACATGGCTCAAATTAAAGTTAATAACTTTGCAAAGGCCCCTCTGAAATGATTTTTTGGGAATTAGACCCATTCGGGAATTGTTGGCGTTCAAAGTTGCTGTTCACAAAAAAAATACGTGTGCACCCTACATTCTTTCAGTAAGTCTCGCCAGCTCCGTTAGGCAAAGTTTGACACCGGATATGGCTCGGAGAAGGCCCCACAGATATGTTGTTTGGGGGGGAGTTAAGCCCATTCCGGAATTGTTGGGGTTCAAAGTTGCTGTTCAGTAAATAAAATAGGGTACACACTATACTATTTCGGCATGCCTCGCCAGCCCCGTACGGCAAAGTTCGCCACCGGACATGGCTCAAATGTAAGGTAATAATTTGGGAAAGGCTCTACAGTAATGTTGTTTTGGAGAGTTAGGCCCATTCTGGAATTGTTGGGGTTCAAAGTTCATGTTAAGAAAAAAAAAATACGTGTGCACCCTACATTATTTCGTTAAGTTACGCCAGCTCCGTACGGCAAAGTTCGCCACCGGACATGGCTCAAATGTAAGGTAATCATTTGTGAAAGGCTCTACAGTAATGTTGTTTTGGGGAGTTAGGCCCATTCTGGAATTGTTGGGGTTCAAAGTTGCTGTTATAAAAAAAAAATACGTGTACACCCTACATTCTTTCGGTAAGCCTCGCCAGCTCCGTACGGCAAAGTTCGCCACCGGACATGGCTCAAATGTAAGGTAATAATTTTGGAAAGGCTCTACAGTAATGTTGTTTTGGGGAGTTAGGCCCATTCTGGAATTGTTGGGGTTCAAAGTTCATGTTAAGAAAAAAAAAATACGTGTGCACCCTACAATGTTTCGCCAGCTCCGTAAGGCAAAGTTTGCCACCGGACATGGCTCAAATGAAAGGTAATAACTTAGGGATTGCCCCAGAGAATTGTTTTTTTGGGAGTGAGGTCCATTCGGGAATTGTTGGCGTTCAAAGTTGCTGTTCAGAAAAAAAATACGTGTACACCCTACAGTCTTTCGGTAAGTCTCGCCAGCTCCGTACAGCAAGGTTCGTTACTGAACATGGCTCAAATGAAAGGTAATAACTAAGGGAAGGCCTCACTGAAATCATGTTTTAGGAGTTTGACCCAATCGAGAATTGTTGGCGTTCAAAGTTGCTGTTCAGAAAAAAAAATACGTGTACACCCTACATTCTTTCGGCAAGTCTCGCCAGCACCGTACCTCAAATTACGCCACCAGAAATGGCTCAAATGAAAGGTAATAACTTAAACAAGCCCCAATAGGAATGTTTGTTTGGGAGTAAGGCTCATTCTGGAATTGTTGAGGATCAAAGTTGCTGTTAAGAAAAAAAAAATATGTGTACACCCTACATTATTTCGATAATTCGCCAGCTCCGTACGGAAAAGTTCGCCACCGGATATGGCTCAAATGAAAGGTAATAACTTGGGGAAGACAACACAGGAATGTTGTTTTTGGAAGTGAGGATAATTCGGGGAATTGTTGGGGTTCAAAGTTGCTGTTTACAAAAACAAAATATGTGTACACCCTACTATCTTTCGGTAATGTCTCGCCAGCTCCGTAAGGCAAAGTTTGCCAACGGACATAGCTTAAATGAACGGTAATAACTTAGGGAATGCCCCAGAGAATTGTTTTTTTGGGAGTTAGGCCCATTTGGGAATTGTTGGGGTTCAAAGTTGCTGTTCAGAAAAAAAATAGGGTACACCCAATATTTCTTTCGGCAAGCCTTGCAAGCTCAGTACGGCAAATTTCAACACCGGACAAGGCTCAAATGAAAGGTAATATCTTGGGGGAAAGCTCCACTGTAATGTTTTTTGGGAGTTTGACCCATTCGCGAATTGTTGGCGTTCAAAGTTGCTGTTCAGAAAAAAAAATATGTGTACACCCTACAGTATTTCGGTTAGTCTCGCCAGCTCCGTACAGCAAGGTTCGTTACTGGACATGGCTCAAATGAAAGGTAATAACTTAGGGAAGGCCTCACTGAAATCATGTTTTAGGAGTTTGACCCAATCGAGAATTGTTGGCGTTCAAAGTTGCTGTTCAGAAAAAAATACGTGTACACCCTACATTCTTTCGGCAAGCCTCGCCAGCACCAAACGGCAAATTTCGCCACCGAACATGCCTCAAATGAAAGGTAATAACTTAAAAAAAGCCCCAACAGGAATGTTTGTTTGGGAGTTAGGCTCATTCTGGAATTGTTGAGGTTTAAAGTTGTTGTTAAGAAAAAAAAAATATGTGTACACCCTACATTATTTCGATAAGTTCGCCAGCTCCGTACGGCAAAGTTCGCCACCGGACATGGCTCAAATGAAAATTAAGAACTTGGGAAAGTCCCACTGAAATGTTTTTTTGGGTGATAGGCCCATTCAGGAGTTTGAAATTGCTGTTTAAAAAAAAAATACGTGTACACCCTACATTCTTTCGGTATACCTCGCGAGCTCTGTACGGCAAAGTTCGCCACCGGGATAACTCAAATGAAAGGTTATAACTTGGGGAAGGCCCAACAGGGATGTTTTGTTTGGGGGGGGAGGGGGGAGTTAGGACCATTCGGGAAATGTTGGGGTTCAAAGTTGCTGTTCAGAAAAAAAATAAGGTATACCCTACATTCTTTCGGCAAGCCTCGCCAGCTCCGTACGGCAAAGTTCGCCACCGGACATAGCTCAAAAAAAGGGTAATAACTAGGGAAAGGCCCAATTGAAATGTTTTTTTTTTGGAGTTAGGAACATTCGGGAATTGTTGGCGTTCAAAGTTGCTGTTAAAAAAAAAATACGTGTACACCCTACATTCTTTCGGAAAGTCTCGCCAGCTCCGTACGGCAAAGTTAGCCACCGGACATGGCTCGAATGAAATGTAATAATTTGGAGAAGGCCCCGCAGGAATGTGTTTTGGGAGTTAGGCCCATTCCGGAATTGTTGGGGTTCAAAGTTGCTGTTCAGAAAAAAATAAGGATACACCCTACATTATTTTGGCAAGCCTCGCCAGCTCCGTACGGCAAAGTTTGCCACAGGACATGGCTCAAATGAAAATTAAGAACTTGGGAAAGTCCCACTGAAATGTTTTTTTGGGTGATAGGCCCATTCAGGAGTTTGAAATTGCTGTTTAAAAAAAAAATACGTGTACACCCTACATTCTTTCGGTAATAACTTGGGGAAGGCACCATTGAAATGTTTTTTGGGAGTTAGGGCCATTCGGGAATTGTTGGGGTTCAAAGTTGTTGTTCAAAGTGTATTTTTATAATCAGACGTCTATTTTTCTTGTTGATATAATTCTTTTAAGTACGGGTGCATGCCTTACAAAATAGTGCACGTATATTTTCATTTGAAAGTACTTATTATCGGCATGAAATACACTCTTACAGCTTGTTATTCTATGTGTTTTCATTTTAAGTATAGGAAATAGATATTGAAAGTTCTTTTTCTAAAAAATATAGGATATTTGAGGATGTCGAGCGTATTGAAAGCAAGTATATAGTAATTCTATCACACATAGTATTTTTCTTATTTTGTTTATTTATATATTTAAAGTATATACATAATACTAAGGAACAAGTCAACAATAATTAAAAATATATTTTTATTCTCGACTACGATGGTAAAGCGCACGTATTCTCTGGTCTGTGAGTTCGTTCAGTCGTTCGTTCGTTCTTTCGTTTGTCCGTTCATCCGTTCGTTCATTCCTGCATCCGTCCGTCTGTCAATGAATGTAGTTGAAGATAAAGCTGAAATTAGCATTTTGACACAGGTGTTACGGTTCACTTTAGGTTGATTCATGGTATACTGCCATCTTGGATTGTACAATCCCAGTACAAAATCGGTCTAGTTATTTGCCCAAACCTGCAAATTTGGAGACAGATTTGCAATGTATTGGTTAGATTGTTTATGTATCTAAAGAAAACTTGGTGATTTATGGTATAACGCAAAATATTTAAACAAATATTAAATTTTGTGTTTTTAGAATCATTTTTTTCAAATAAGCCATTTAAGGGGAGATAACTCTTTTAGTAAAAAATATATACTGAACTGATAGGGAAGTTTTATATTTTTGCTTGTAGCAAGAAAACAAGTTCGGTGACACCATTTTTTCTTTTTCTTTTCTTAAAACATATTATAAAACCTATCTTCTCACAATTTATTTCAAAATTCTATCACATAGATTTTTTTTTATGCACATAAATGTGTTTTTTCATGAACACTCTAACAAAATTCAGGCAATTTTCAACGACTCATAGCTTGGAAAATAGCACGGCGACCCATACTTTTTATTATATTTTTGAAAAAAAGCATAGAAAAATTTTCATTTTGGCAAAGTATAAGAAAATTCTATCTCAAGAAATATATACCTTTGATCTACCTTAATATGGAAAATGATTGTGCGAGAAAATCATCATTGACTATTATTCTTGGTTTTTTTTTATTTAATTTGTTAACTTTTTATTCTCGTTTCTGATCCGCCTAGTGCTATTATATAGCCATTATATACTTAGGAGATAGACATCTTTAATGGGTTTTTGTTTTGGCAATAATTAATACAAATTTACAATATGATAGGTTTAGAGTTTGGAAAACACAGAAAACGTAAAGAAGACGTCGAAATATGTTATTTTCCTAACTTGTTCCTTTTCCGATGGTGTAAAATCCGGGACAGGGTGCACTTTCATATTTATAAATACATGTGTGATAATATTTAGTATGTGTTTGGATGCAGCGGAAATAAAACAAAATACTCATTGATATCAATATGCCGGCATTAAGCAATCAAGCTAGTTAGTGCATTCAGTTATAGCCGTCATTTGTGTTGGTTTGTCCCACTTCCAATTCAAATGCTAGACAACTCTGGTCATTAAGACGTTAAAAAAACAATATATACCGTAGTGGTAGCTAGAATTTCTATTTAACAGAACGTTGTTTCATTATAGGGTTTTGTGGTTTTCACACATACCGCATTATGATTCTTTGGCAAGTTGATTCTCATTGCTGACGTTAGTGGTCGATAGAATTGGTTGCTTGCTTGAGTCTGGTTTTAAAATACACCTGTTTTAACATACAAAAGGCAGATTGCTATCAAAATTTCAAAGAAAAAATGCATAGAACTGTTTAGAAGTCTTTTTTTTTCGGTAGATTTCTTTTAAATAAGGGTGCATGCCGTACAAAATAGTACACGCATATTTTCATATAAATGTACTAATTATCGTTATGAAATACACTCTTACAGCTTGTTATTCTATATGTTTTCATTTTAAGTATAGGAAATAGACATTACAAGTTTTTTTTCTAAAAAAAACAATACAGGATATTTGAGGATGCCGAGTGTATGGAAAGCCAGTAAATAGCAATGCTATCGCACATATTATTTTTTTCTTATTTCGTTTATTTGAAAGCATCGTACTTAGGAACAAATTTGAGTCAACTTAAACATTAAATATATATTTAATGTTCAACCTATGATAGTAAAGCGCATGTTTTCTCATGTCTGTGTGTTCGTTCATTCGTTCGTTTGTCCGTTAATCCCTTCGTCCGCTCCTGTATCCGTCCGTCAGTCAATGAATGTAGTTAAAGATGAATTTGTAGTCAGATCAATTTGTAACTTAGTGGCACATGTTCATCATGTTCATTATAATGTGATCTTTCTAAATTGAATTCCGAAATTAGCATTTCAACACAAGTGTAACGGTTCACTGAATATGAAAAATGATTGTGCGAGCAAATCATCATGGACAACTATTCTTTTTCATTGAAATGGTTTACTTTTTATTCTCAATCCTATCCACCAGTGTTATTATAAAGCCATTATATGCTTAGGAAATAGACGTCTTAAATGTTTTTTTTTTTTTTGCAATTATTGATACAAGTTTACAATATGATACGTTTAGAGTTTGGAAAACACAGAAAACGTTAAAAAGACGTCAAAATATGGTTATTTTCCTAACTTGTCCTTTTCCTAATGGTGTAAAATCCGAGAAGAGGCGCACCTTTATTAATATAAATACATGTATCATACTATTTAGTATGTGTTTAGATGCAGCGGATTAAAATAGTTCGTTAACAAAAGCTGTATTAAAAAAAGACATATACAGAATGTCATCAAACATCTGACACAGGCTTTATTTTAAGATGTTTAGACATTTTTCGAATTGCTGGGCCAGGCACGTTTTCTTTTTTTTTTTAATATATATATTTCTTTTTCTATGCTCATTGATATCAATATGCCAGCATTAAGCAACCAAGCTAGTTAGTGAATTCAGTTACAGACGTCATTGGTTTTGGATTGTCCAAATTCCACTTCAAATGCTGGGCAGCTCTGGTCATTTAGTCGTTTAAAAATTAACATATTCCATACTGGTAGCTAGAATTTCTATAGATATTTAATAGAACGTTTTATCATAGTGGGGATTTGTGGTTTTCACACATACCGCAATATGATTCTTTGACAAGATTATTCTTATTGCTAACTTTAGTGGACGATAGAATATATTCCGTACTGGTAGCTAGAGTTTCTATTCAACAGAACGTTTTATCATAATGGGGTTTTGTGGTTTTCACACATACCGCAATATGATTCTTTGACAAGCTGATTCTCATTGCTAACTTTAGTGGTCGCTAGAATTGGTCACGAGCTTAATTGGTCGCTAGAATTGGTCGCCAGCTTGAGTCTGGTCCTAATTTTCACGTTGTTGCGATTTCGTTTTTGTTGTAAAGCATTGACCACTTTTGTCAATCGTCGTTTTTTTTAATGGACGCCAAAAAGAACAAACATGTTGAATGAACTTTGAATAAAAACTAACCTCACAAAACAAGTTTTATACTTTTAATATTTTGGTATGCCACCCTATTGAACTAGAACTTGTCTGAAGCGACGTGGAAGGCTTGAATAAAGTCTCTGAATATAAAATAATGGCACTTCTAGCCAGGAACGCAGTAATTCAGTCTTAAGGTCGTCAACGTTACGAACCAGATAAAGTCTATTTTTTTATCTTATTCTTCATCAGAAGCCAGACATTTTCGATTGGGCTCTAGTCTGGTGATTGTGCAGGCCAGGTAAATTGCGGTACTTGATTTTGCCTTTTCCATTCTTCTACTACCCTTGACCGATGACAGGGTGCGTTATCATCTTGAAATAGATAAGGCTAATTGACAAAATGTTTGGTTACAACTTGCCATAAATTATCGTCCAGTGTTTCTATATACTTGACAGATTTCATACTACCATTTATCATAGTTAAAGTACCAACTCCATGATATCCGCAGACCATAATTTTAAGATTGTTGGACGGTCGCTGTGCAACATATCCTAGGCATTCAGGTCTCAAAATTTCATTTGACTTCCTCTAAATTTTAAGTGTACCGTCAGGTTTGATCACTATCATCATCTCATCTGTAAATATAACTTTTTTCCACTGATTGTTAACAGTCCAATGAAGTTTACTCCTGCAATAAGCAACTCTTTTCCTTATATTTACAACCCAGATGCCAATTTTCTTCAGTACAGATCGTCTGGTGTACCCTAATTCATGCAATTTTCGTTGAACATTTCGTCTGGATACTTTTGCAGGTGTACGAGTGTCAAATTCCTTTCTGATATCCTTTAGGGTTGAACGGCAAGACGTTTTCACAATCCGTGACAGAGTGTTTTCTGCCCGTCTGGTGACGGTTATTCTCCTTCAGCTTCGAAGCACATTTTCCGTATTACATGTATTACCACGCATCCGCCAACGCTTCAAAAGCCTGGAAATTGGGGATTTAGCTATTCCTACATGTAAGTTTTTCGCAACACTGCTTGCTCGATAACCACTTTCAATTAAACTTATGATAGACTTGTTGGTGTCGTTTAACCGCAGGTGGATAAAAGGTCCGCTGATGTAGGACCTTGGGTATCAGATGCCCTCAGGTAACCGGAGAAATTTGTCATTGATTAATTCACACGAAAATATAGTTCCCTATTTGGATCAATCTTAATACCAAATTTTTATGTGACTAAATACCAAAGATTTTAATAAAATTGCCAGGCGATTTAATCATTTTCATACCTAAGGCACCGATCATTTATCTGTATGTGTGCGAGTTGACTTGGGGTGGATGGTAAAATTAAATAGGATTTTCAGGAATAATAACATTCTTAAAATGACCTGACCGTTTAGGTAATGCAATGGTGACCTGAGGTAACCTGACCATGTACAGTAATAGAGTGTTGACAGTGACGGATCCAGAACTTTTTATAAAAAGGGGGAGCTACTGACTGCCTTAATAGGCCGCTACAGTCATGATTTAGTGATTCCCGATATAATCAAACCACAGTTTTCCCACAAAAGGGGGGGGGGGGGGGGGGGCTGGATCGACCAATGGGTGACCTGAGGTAACCTGACCATGCACAGTAATACAATGCTGACTTGAGATGACCTGAAAATATTTGTGCTTTGTAAAGCTGGCCTAGGGTATTATGACTATGTACAGTAATACAATGCTGACCTGATATATCCTGAAATAATTTTTGTTTTGTAAAGCTGGCCTAGGGTATTATGACTATTTACATGCAGTAATACAGTGGTGACCTGAGGTAACCTGACCATGTACAGTAATACAATGGTGACCTTAGGTAACCTGGAAATATTTTTGTTTTATAAAGCTGTTTTTTGTACTAAAAGTTCACCTTTGAATAAACTGACCATGTACTGTAATTGCAAATGAGGTCTGTAGTAACCCGAATAGCAATGATATTGTAAAGGTGACATTAAAGAACCTGGTCTAATTTTGCATTGCAAAAGTAAACTGGGTAACATGATCAAATATTGCATTACAGACATTTTTTTGTTTTTCGTAAAAGGTAACCTGACCATTCAAATGTATGTTTTTGCAATGTTAACCTCAGGTAATCTAAATATAGTGTTATACAAGTGTATTGTAACTGTGACTTGGGGTTACATCACCATGTACAGTATTACAATGGTGACCAAAGGTAACCTGATCATGTACAGTATTGCAATGGTGACCTGAGGTAACCTGACCATGTACAGTATTGCAATGGTGATCTGAGATAACCTGACCATGTACAGCAATACAGTGGTGACAGTGGCGGATCCAGAACTTTTTATAAAGAGGGGGGCTACTTATTGCCTTAATAGGCTCGCTACAGTCATGCTATAGTGATTCCCGATATTATCAACCACAGCTTTCACACGAAAGGGGGTTGGGTGATGGATCGACCAATGGGTGACCTGAGGTAACCTGACCATGCACATAAATACAGTGCTGACCTGAGATAACCTGAAAATATTTGTGTTTTGTCAAGCTGACCTAGGGTATTATGACTATGTACAGTAATACAGTGGTTACCTTAAGTAACCTTACCATGTACAGTATTACAATGGTGACCTGAGGTAACCTGGAAATATTTTTGTTTTACAAAGCTATTTTTTTTGTACTAAGAGGTCACCTTTGAATAAACTGACCATGAACTGTAATTGCAAATGAGGCCTGTGGTAACCCGAATAGCAATGATATTGTAAAGGTGACATTAAGGAACCTGGTCTAATTTTACATTGCAAGAGTAAACTTGGTAACATGATCAAATATTGTATTACAGATACTTTTTTGTTTTTCGTAAAAGGTAACCTGACCATGCAAATGTATGTTTTTGCAGTGTTAACCTCAGGTAATCTGAATATACAGATATACAAGTGTATTGTAACTGTGACTTGGGATTACATGACCATGTACTGTATTACAATGGTGACCTGAGGTAACCTGATCATGGACAGTATTGCAATGGTGACCTGAGGTAACCTGATCATGTACAGTATTGCAATAGTGATCTGAGATAACCTGACCATGTACAGTAATACAGTGGTGACAGTGGCGGATCCAGACCTTTTATAAACAGCGGGCTACTGATTGCCTTAATAGGTCCACTACAGTCATGCTATAGTGATTCCCGATATAATCAATCACAGTTTTCCCACGAAAGGGGGTGGCGGGATGGATCGACCAATGGGTGACCTGAGGTACTATACAATATTGCAAATGAGGCCTGTGGTAACCCGAATAGCAATGATATTGTAAAGGTGACATTAAGGAACCTGGTCTTATTTTGCATTGCAAAAGTAAACCATGTAGCATAATCAAATATTGTATTACAGATACTTTTTTGTTTTTCGTAAAAGGTAACCTGACCATGCAAATGTATGTTTTTGCAGTGTTAACCTCAGGTAATCTGAATATACAGATATACAAGTGTATTGTAACTGTGACTTGGGATTACATGACCATGTACAGTATTACAATGGTGACCAAAGGTAACCTGATCATGTACAGTATTGCAATGGTGACCTGAGGTAACCTGACCATGTACAGTATTGCAATGGTGATCTGAGATAACCTGACCATGTACAGCAATACAGTGGTGACAGTGGCTGATCCAGAACTTTTTATAAAGAAGGGGGCTACTGACTGCCTTATTAGGCCCACTACAGTCATGCTATAGTGATTCCCGATATAATCAACCACAGTTTTCCCACGAAAGGGGTGGGGGGATGGATCGACCAATGGGTGACCTGAGGTAACTTGACCATGCACAGTAATACAGTGCTGACCTGAGACAAACCGAAAATATTTGTGTTTTGTCAAGCTGGCCTATGGTATTATGACTATGTACAGTAATACAGTGGTGACCTGAGGTAACCTGACCATGTACAGTAATACAATGGTGACCTGAGGTAACTTGGAAATATTTTTTAATATTAAGCAGTTTTTGTTTTGTACTAAAAGGTGAACTTTGAATAAACTGATTATGTACTGTATTGCAAATGAGGCCTGTGGTAACCCGAATAGCAATGATATTGTAAAGGTGACATTAAGGAACCTGGTCTAATTTTGCATTGCAAATGTAAACCGGGTAGCATAATCAAATATTGTATTACAGATACTTTTTTTGTTTTTCGTAAAAGTGACGTTAGGTAATCTGGTGTATGTTTTTGCAGTGTTGACCTCAGGTTATCTGAATATACAAGTGTATTGTAATTGTGACTTTGGGTTACATGACCATATACAGTATTGCAATGGTGATCTGAGATAACCTGATCATGTACAGTATTGCAATGGTGACCTGAGGTAACCTTACCATGTACAGCAATACAGTGGTGACCTGAGTTAACCTGAAAATATGAGTGTTTTGTAAAGCCGACATGGGGTAACATGACCATGTACAGTAATACGGCGGAGTCCTGAGGTAACCGGACCATGTTTAGTCAAACTGAGGTGAACTGAGGTAACTTGACCTTTTAAATAATACAGAAGTAACTTGCGGTTAGCTGGAAATATCTTTGCTTTGTAAAGCTGACCTAGGGTAACCTGACCATGTATGGTATTGCTGTAAGGACCTGGGGTAACCTGAATATATATGTGTATTCAGATTACCAAATGTCACCTTAGCAATACATATATATATTCAGGTTACCCCAGGTCATCGCTGCAGTACCATACAAAAAAAGTAAAATCACCAAAATACTGAACTCCGAGGAAAATTCAAAACGGAAACTCCCTTCTCAAATGGCAAAACCTAAAGCTCAAACACATCAAACGAATGGATAACAGCTGTCATATTCCTGACTTGGTACAGACATTTTCTAATGTAGAAAATGGTGTGTTGAATCTTGTTTTATAGCTAGCTAAACCTCTCAAAGTCAGGTTACCCCACGTCATCACTGCAAACTATACAGAGAGATTAAAAACTTTTTGAAAAAAGGACCAAAATATCGTGCTTCATCTAAAATAGATTGGAAACAGTGTCGTCAGGTCACCAAAGATGCTTTTTCCTCGTTTTGTAAAAATTGGCGTAAATGGAGAAAATCCGATAAAAAATCTCTTGATTCTTATTTAAATAAATGTATGAATGTTGTAGATAATAGAATATCACATTTTGAAAATAATTCAGAAATAAATAAAATAGTACATAGTACAAATGTAATACGCCTATTTCCAGAATAAAAAATAAACCTCGAGAACTTTCAAAGCAGTTTGTGTTTGTACCGGCCGACAAAGCAGCCAACAATGTGGTAATGGTATGCCGAAAATACTACACGGACGTTCTTAAAAATGAAATTTTAAATTCATCTACATTCAAGTCCGTGCGCTCCACAGAGAGTCATATAGTACACAAACATATCATAACCACATCACAGCTTAAGGCTTCTTCTGAACATTTGAAGGTCCCTACTATGTATCTACAACTAATCTTTCAGTGCTTTCAACAAGTTCCTTAACTTCTATCAAAGAGCTTCTCATAAACTATTGTAATAAAATATATGAAAATAGTGGAATTAACTATTATTGGAGTGTAAAAAATTCTTTGTATGTTTTAGATAAATTACGTGCTTTTGATGGTCCTTTTGATTCTGTTGACAGTTTTGACTTTTCTACCCTTTACACTACACTTCCACACAATCGTATCAAACAAAAGTTGTCCTATTTAATTAAATGGTCGTTTGGTAAATCTGAATGCAAATATATTTGCTGCAACTCATTTAAAGCCTTCTTCTCTGAGAAAGGTAAATATGCTAGATATACTTACTAGAGGTGTGATGAGATGATTGAAGCTGTTAATTTTCTCCTTGATAATATTGATGTACGTTTCGGCAACAAAGTTAATCGACAGGTTGTAGGTATTCCAATGGGCACTAATTGTGTTCCTTTAATAGCAGACTTGTTTTTGTACTACTATGAATCACAGTATTACCAAACTCAGTAAAGACCCGTCTAAATTGTATTTAATTGATAAATTCAACAACACTTACCGTTATCGTAACGAAATTTGTTCGTTAAATAATCAAGAATGTTTTTAATATACTGCCGAAATATACCCAAAGGAACTTACTTTAAATAAATCAAATTTGAACGGTAATAACCATGATAACTGTCCTTTCCCAGATTTAGATATTTCGGTTTACACGGGAAACTCCACACTAAAATTTACGACAAAAGGGACGATTTTTCGTTCCCTATTGTTAATTTTCCTTTTTTGGATGGTGATGTTCCTTTGGCACCATCTTACGGTGTTTATATTTCACAACTCGTTTGCTATGCCAAAGTCTGTTGTGACGTTTTTGATTTTAACGAACGTAATCTATGTATTACTGGTAAATTATTAAGCCAGGGATTTCGTTACCAGAAATTACTTAAAACCTTTACCAAATTCTTCCATAGATATAAAGATTTGGTTTTCAAGTTTGGTTGAAAACTTATTTCAAACGGGATAGCACATCCTCATTTTTACTGAAATGTTGTTTACCGTGCCCGGAAATTTAGAAACGATCCTGGTAAACTTATCGACCCTTTAAAGAAAATTCTTCTAAAAGTTACCAATTCAACACTGTAATTAGATCATTGAATATTGTTTTTATTGGTATTAGTATTGATTTTGTTCTCAGTAAATTAAAAGCAAACTAAATAGTATTGTTATATACATATACTCATTTATGGATCTACAATCTGTCGATACCTGTATCTTGGCATTGAACAAGGTCATGTTTTTCTCTGACTGTTTATGACGTCTTTACACTAAATCCATTGGATGTTGGATGTGTACTGATTGATAATTAAGTCTTAGATGCATGATTTTTTTATTAGTTGTAAGTGGCTTTGAACTAGCTGTCAGTAACTGAGAGTACTCTCAGATCTGCACCCGGCCACGTCCACTCTGTGTAGTATTTCTATTTATATCCATCTGACGAATTAAGCCTTTTTCAACTGATTTTTATAGTTCGTTCTTATGTTGCACTGTTACACCACAGTCCCAGGTTAGGGAGAGGGTTTGGATCCCGCTAACATGTTTAACCCCGCTACATTCTGTATGTATGTGCCTGTCCCAAGTCAGGAGCCTGTAATTCAGTGGTTGCCATTTGTTTATGTGTTAAATATTTGTTTTTCGTTCATCTTTGCTCATAAATTAGGCCGTTCGTTTACTCGTTTGAACTGTTTTACATTGTCATTTCGGTGCCTTTTATAGCTGACTATACGGTATGGGCTTTGCTCATTGTTGAAGGCCGTACGATGACCTATAGTTCTTAATTACTGTGTCATTTGCTCTCTTGTGGAGAGTTGTCTCATTGGTAATCATACCACATTTTCTTTTTTATAAAGTCAGGTTACCAAAGGTCATCACAACAATACCTTACATGGTCAGGTTACCCCAGATCAGTTTACAAAGCATAGATATTACCAGCTTACCTCAGGTCACCTCTGTATGACTGTACATGGTCAATTTACTTCAGGTCACCTCTGTATCACTGAACATGGTCATGATACTTCAGGTCACCTCTGTATTACTGAATATGATCATGTTACCCCAGGTCAGCTTTACAAAACAGAAATATTTCGAGGTTATCCCAGGTAATCTCGGTATTACTGTACATGGTCAGGTTAAATAAGGGTTATATTTTTTTTTTTGGGGGGGGGGGGGGGGGGGGGGGGTGACCTCAGGTACTCCTGTAATGAAAAAATAATAGATACAATGCTTGGGTATATAATTATGCTGTAATACACTATTTTCTTCATTCTAAATGTAGGACTTCATGGACGTTGTAGTGTTTATGTAATGTATTTGTTAAGGCGACCTGAGTCAATTTAAGTTTGATTGATTTTTTTGGTGAACTCAGGTACCCCTGTAATGAAAGAATAATAGATAAATGCTAGGGTATATAATTTTGCTGTAAGAAACAAATTTTTTCATTTTAAAGGTAGGAATTCGTGGGTGTTGTATTGTTTATGTCATATATTTGTTAAAGTGACTTGAGTTAAATGGGTAATATTTCTTTTTTTTTTTTTTTTTTTTTTGGGGGGGGGGGGGGGGGGGTGACCTCAGGTATTCTTGTTATCAAAGAATAGTAGATACAATGCTTGGATATATAATTATGCTGTAATAAACTAATTTCTTTATTCTTAATGTGGGACTTCGTGGACATGATGGACATTGCATAATTATGTCATATATTTGTTAAGGTGACCTGAAGAGTAAACTTAAGTTAAATGGGTTATATTTGTTGGTTTCTTTTTGAGGTGACCTCAGGTACCCCTGTAATAAAAAAATAATAAATACAATGCTAGGGTATACAATTATGCTGCAATAAACAAATTTCTTCATTCTAAATGTATGACTTCATGAACGTTGTATTGTTTATGTTATGTATTTTTTAAGGTGAACTGAGATAATTTGAGTTAAATGAGTTATATTTGTTGGGTTTATTCTGGGTGACCTGAGGTAACCTCTGTAATGGAAGAATAATACATACTATGGTAGTGTATATAATTATGCTGTAATAAACTAATTTCTTCATTTTAAATGTAGGACTACATGGACGTTTTATTGTTTATGTAATGTACTTGTTAAGGTGACCTGGGTTAATTTGAGTTAAACGGAATATATTTTTTTATGGGTGACCCCAGGTACCCCTGTAATGAAAGAATAGTAAATACTATGCTAGGGTATATTATAATGCTGTAATAAACTCAATTCTTGATTTTAAATATAGGACTACATGGACATTGTATTGTTTATGTCATATATTAAGTATTTTTAAGGTGAATTGAATTAATTTGAGTGAAATGAGAGTTATATTTGTTGGTTTTTTTAGGGAGACCTTAGGTAACCCCTGTAATGAAAGAATGATAGATACAATGTTATGGTAAAAAAATATACTGTTATAAAATAATTTCTTCATTTTAAATGTAGGACTTCATAGACATTGCTTTGTGTATGTAATGTATTTGTTAAGGTGACCTGAGATGACTTGAGTTAAATGGGTTATATATTTCTTTTTTTTTCTTTTTTTTTTTTTTTTTGGGGGGGGGGGGGGGGGTGACCTCATGTAACCCCTGTAATGAATAATAGATATAATTCTAGGGTACATAATTATGCTGTAATAAACTAATGTCTTCATTCTGAATGTATCAATTATTATTTAATTACAGAGGTACCAAAAAAACCAACATAGTACAAACCAATTCATCTCAAATAAACTCAGTTCACATTAACAAATACATCACATAAACAATGCAATGTCCATCATGTTCACGAAGTCCTACATTTAGAATTAAGAGGTGGTACCTGAAGTCAACTGAGACAAAAGAAAACAACAAATATAAACAATTTAACTCAAGTTAACTCAGGTCACCTTAACAAGTACATTACATAAACTATGCTATGTCCGTCAGGTTCATGAATTCCTACATTTAGAATGAAGAAATAAGTGTATTACAGCATAATTATATACCTTAGCATTGTATCTACTATTCTTTCATTACAAGGGTACCTGAGGTCACCCGAAAAAACCTAACAAATATAATCCATTTAACTCAGGTTAACTCAGGTCACCTTAACAAGTACATTACATAACATATATAATCCATTTAACTCAAATTAACTCAGTTCACCTTAACAAGTACATAACATAAACAATACAATGTCTATGAAGTCCTACATTTAGAATGAAGAAATAAGTTTATACAGCATAATTATATACCTAGCATAGTATCTACTATTCTTTAATTACAGAGGGGCCTCGGTGGCCGAGTGGTCTGAGTAGTTACTAGTGTGATCACTAGCCAGTAAACAATGAGGTTGTGAGTTGGATCCCCACTTGTGCGGGTGCACTCGACTCCAATTTTAATTGACTAGGATAGTCAGTTTTTCCTATCGAAGGTCGGTGGTTTTCTCCTGGCACTTCGGCTTCCTCCACCAATAAAAACTGGCTGCCACGAAATCGCCGTAATGCGGAGCTTAAAATGTAAATTTGAAAGCATAAAATATGATTACCCCCCCTTTCAAAATGTGTTAAAAAATTTAACCCCCCCCCCCCCCCCTCTTTCAACTACATAAAAACTTTTGACCCCCCTCTCTTTTCTGATTATAATTGAAAGGTTTCAAATGATTCAATTATCATATGTTGCTAATATTCCTAGTAAGGTACTTTAATACACATACACAGAGAATGCATTGAGGACAACATCCGATAGAAGGATACCCTGATGTAACTTAACAAGCCAAATGCCCATTGTTTGAAGAAATAGTATCAACAATTAGTTTATATTAAAATATTATTATAAAACAATACAACCATAATAATCTCAAATCAGCATTTTTATTGCTATTTCAAATCACAAATCTTGTATTTTTTATTGAAAATACGATTTAATTTAATAAAATTGCTCTATATTAAAAAAAAATCATGAGACAGTATATCATATATGTGAAGTGCAAATCTTATAAAGTTAAACAAAATATTCATTTATAGTGAAGATCCAAACACCAAAGTTTTTTTTTTCCAAAACAATTAAATGAATACAGTATCTTAGACTAAAAGGTATTTTCAAAATGTCAAAATTTCTAATATATTTTATATAAAACCAGATTTTAAAAAGTAGCATATATAGCTCGGTATTCATCCAATGATATGCACTATCTCGTCAAACTCAAAACTAATTGGAGTTTAAGTTGGTTACTAGTATTCAATTATGATTTTGTCATTTACAGTTTTAAAGAGTAAAAAATTTGAACTTTGTTTGATATCTGAGCATTACTTTTTATTGTATTCATACAGAATGTTAGGATGTCTTTTTTCAAGTTAGAGATGTTGAAATGAAGCTTTTCCTGGCCTTTCAATAATTTCTTGTATTATAAATGATTCATTTCCACATTGTCGCTCTCTACTCTGGCAGAAGACGGAGGGTCTTTAACAATGAACAAATCATTCATTTATTTATTTATATTGGAAATCTATATGAGGTATATTTTAGATATGGAATAAAAATAAGAAGAAAATGCTTTGAAAATATCTTTATAGAATATTTTTTGTACACATAAAACAACAGTTTGTAAAATATATGAGTTCATCATGAAAAAAAAAAACAATTGTGTCACCTTCAAAAAGCAAAGTCTACTTTTGCTGTGGTAAAGCCAGGATTATGAAACCAATTTTATAGTCTCTATTCCTAGTTTCTTAGTCCTATAACATCATGGCTAAGAAAAACATAAGAAAAGTGACTAATTTTGCACATTTTTTGGTAATATTCGTTATTCACTTGACAATAAAATTAGTCAAAGAGTAAAGTGACTAGCTCTAGCTAGATCACTGATAGTGACAGTTTGATATTTGTGAAAGTGTCAATCTAGGAGACAAGTTAGCTCTGAAGGGCCCAAACAACTATACATGTATAGTCTATGGTCATGGTATATGGCAATCAATGAATCTATGGCCAATAACATCATGACCCTCTCTACTTGATGAACCTGAAAAAGAATGACCCCCCTTCTATCAGATTCAATTTTTTTCATGACCCCCCCCCCTACTTTTTTGCCCCCCCCCCCCCCCCTGGAGATAAATAATGACTGGTCCCTAAGTAATACAAAATTTGAAACCTTTTTATACAACAGATAATTAGATGTAACTAATTGACTTTTTCTATTAATTTATTGTTTTGTTAGTATATAAAGTGTCTAGTCGCCAAATTTGTCTTCTTTTCGGTAATTGTTTTCTTCTTGTCACTAAAATACTTCTTGTCGTCAATTAATGGGTCCGCCTGCCGTGGCGGAGGGGACATTACGATTAGTATCAGGTCTGTTCGCTCCCAAAACACATTTGTACCCTATACGTTCGCACCCCTACACATTCGCCTTCACCCCATGGGTTGGTTCGCACCCTATATATTCGGACTCTATTTTATTCAAATACAAGTTGAATTATTAAATGTACATTTGTATTTTCAGATGTGTAAAAATTTATGAATTTTTGGATGAAATAATGTTTTGGGTAATTAGATGATTAATTATTTATGATTACTATAATTGTATTTACAAAGCTTATTTGGTATTATTGCAATGTGTTTAAAATCACGATAGCTTGTATAACAATAAAGAATTGAATTGTTAGTTGTGAAAAGCAAAATTCAAGAAGTTTGGCTTCGTTGGAGCTTGGTAGGTGTAAACACAATGAGGATTTTAAATAGACAACATGTAATATAATTGTTTTAACATGTTTAACAGCTTCACCACTTTTTCTCGTACGCGTGTGTATTTGGACAAGTATGATATACAACAAGGCTAGAAATGGTAGAGGTTGGGTCCTTCATATGTGTATTCTTTAAAATTTTCTCTATTCTCTATACATATTATTTGATTTATTCGTTGTTGTCACTGTGACTAGTTTGATATTTATTTGGAATCTTCCGCCTTTCTTTTACAAGTCTAAGAGACGTATGACTTTGCGTTTGATCATTATGACAGTATTCATTATTTATTATGTCAAAATAATTTACAAAACAAAACCTGTTTAACATTTTTAGAATTTCACTTTATTTTAAAATAATAAGAACACTTATAATCTTTATTGTATAGTACACTTACTAAAGCATGATTAAACAATTATTAAAAACATAACCTTAAAAAAGGGTGCAGACGTGCAGGATGGGAAGAGACCCAGGGTGCGAACAGGTGCGATTGGAACATAAGAGGGAACGAATTTAAGTGGTAAAAAATATGATTTTGGGTAAAAGGACCCGGATTAATTACGGGTTACCCCAGTCCATCCATATGTCCAGAAATTGGTTTCCTTTCTCTAACTTTACTTGTCCACAACGAAATGTTCTGTAACTAATACACAATCCTTTTTACCACCTAGCACAGATCAAGTTAGAAATGGGTGGTGTCACTTGCACGGTTCTGGAGAAATGTCCCTTTATAAGCGGAAAAATCAGCGATTTTGAGGTTTCTGTTCTCCTACTTTACTTTGCCACAACCAAATTTTATTAAACATCTTGTATACACAATGCTTACTACCACCAAAGACATATCAAACTTGAATAAGGATGGCATCACTTTCAATCAAAATAAATCTCATGTTTTCCATCAATTATGTAGATTTAAGCATTTGATCATTTAAATAATTTATCGGTATACTTGGTTTTCTGGAATTACATAATCAATACAACGTCCATGAAGTTCTTGATTTAAAATGAAGAAATTAGCTTATTACAGCATAATTATTTACCATTCGATTGTATCTTTTATTCTTTCATTACAGGGGTACCTGAGGTCACCCCAAAAAAAATATAAACCGTTTAACTCAAGTTAACTCAGGTCACCTTAACGAGTACATTACATAAACAATAAAACGTCCATGAAGTTCTACATTTAAAATGAAGAAATTTGTTTATTACAGCATAATTATATATCCTTCGACTGTATCTCTTATTCCTTCATTACAGGGGTACCAGAGGTCTCTCCCATAAACAGAATATAAATCATTTAACTCAAGTTAACTCAGGTCACCTTAACGGTTACATTTCATAAACAATACAACGTCCATGAAGTCCTACATTCAAAATTAAGAAATTAGTTTATTACGGTATAATTATATACCCTTGGATTGTATCTGTTATTCTTTCATTACAGGAGTACCTGAGGTCACCCCCCAAAAAAAACAAATATAAACTATTTAACTCAAGTTATCTCAGGTCACCTTAACAAGTACATTACATAAACAATACAACGTCCATGACGTCCTACATTTAAAAGGAAGATTAGTTTATAACAGCATAATTATATACATAAGCATTGTATCTACTATTCTTTAATTACAGGGGTACCTGAGGTCACCCGAAAAATAACCAACAAATAAAACCCATTTTACTCAAGTAAACTCATGTCACCTTAACAAACATATGACATAAACAATACAACGTCCATAAAGTCCTGCATTTAAAATGAAGAAATTAGTTTATTACGGAATAATTATATACCCTATCATTGTATCTAGGATTATTTCATTACAGGGGTACCTGAGGTCACCCTAAAAAAACCAACAAAGATAACCCATTTAACTCAAGTTAACTCAGGTCACCTTAACAAATACATGGAATAAACTGTGCAATGTCCATGATGTCCTACATTTAAAATGAAGATTGGTTTATTACAGCATAATTATATAACCTAGCATAGTATCTACTATTCTTTCATTACTTGTGTACCTGAGGTCACCGAAAATAAAAACCAACAAATATAACCCATTTAACTCAAGTTAACTCAGGTCACCTTAACAAATACATGACATAAACAATGCAATATCCATCATGTTCACGAATTCCTATATAAGTAGTTTCTTACAGCATAATTATATACCCTAGCATTGTATCTTTAATACTTTCATTACAGGGGTACCTGAGGTCACCCCCAAAAAAAACAACAAAAAATAAACCATTTAACTCAAGTTATCTCAGGTCACCTTAACAAGTACATTACATATAAACAATACAACGTCCATGACGTCCTACATTTAAAATGAAGATTTAAAATGAAGATAAGTTTATTACAGCATAATTATATACCTAAGCGTAGTATCTACTATTATTTAATTACAGGGGTACCTGAGGCCACCCGAAAAATAACCAACAATATAACCCATTTAACTCAAGTTAACTCATGTCACCTTAACAAACACATGACATAAACAATACAACGTCCATGAAGTCCTGCATTTAAAATGAAGAAATTAGTTGATTACAGCATAATTATGTACCCTAGCATTGTATCTAGGAGTCTTTCATTACAGGGGTACCTGAGGTCACCCAAAAAAAAAAAAAAACAACAAATATAACCCATTTAACTCAAGTTAACTCAGTTCATATTAACAAATACATGACATAAACTATGCAATGTCCATCATGTTCACGAATTCCTACATTTAGATTGAAGAAATTAGTTTATTACAGCATACGTTAGGATTGTATCTTTTATTTTTCCAAGGATCTGTCACAATTTAAATAGAAAGTAGAATAATGTATTTTTAGTTTATTCTATTTTTAGATCATATTATTACTACGCATAGGGGGAACTTTTTGCAAGATACATCAGGTCCTACATCAGCGGACCTTTTATCCACCTGCCATCTGACCCGTACTTCGCCATTTTTGTTGATATCAACAATGGCTAAACTGCGCTACGATTCCGGTTTAAAAATCCGAATTTACAAAGTTAAGTTCGAGTAATCCCCCCTTTGAACACATTTTATTGGATTTTACGTTACATAACATCGATAATGACGTTCTGAAAGTCGGGCAAAGAAAATCATCACCCAGCGCCATTAAAAAAGTTGACCCAATTGTGGCACCATGCGCTGTATGTGAACTTTATTGTAATGATCATGGGAAACACTGTTGGTTTTACTTCATTACAGGTGAACTAAACAAAATTCCTTTGCAAAATGAGATATTTTACATTTATTAAATCTAATTTTTGGTTTTTACAGAAACAATAGATTATCAAAACGAAATCTGAAAACCACGAAAGCAAAACGCGAAATGAGTTTGATTTCGCATTTTCTTGATTTTGCGATTTAGCGTTTTCGCGTTTTCTCTTTTGCTTTTTCGTGTTTTTATGATAACTCATTATTTGGTGCTGATGGGAGATCTTTGATTGTTTCTGTTTAAATAAATCACATGTTTTATAAACTCGTGTTGATTTAGAGCTTTGAATGTTGTAAAGACACCGAAGACTGTGACCATATGTTTCCCTCTAGATGTCTTTAAATATAGTTTTTGTCGTTGAGATAATATCTCATTGACGTACGACCTGTATTACTTTTTATTCAAATGAAAAAAAATCTTTAAACTTTTCTATCTTGACACTTTCTATTATTCTGTAGCAGAAAATAGATCACAATATAACCTTCAAAATAACCCGTTTCAAGTAATCAACATGATTCAATTAAACGGTAAGCGATATAAACAATTATTAGAATGTAAACTCTTGGCTAGAGCCATGCATAGAGTGTGAGTATGATGAGCTTATCCTCATATTTAGGTCACATCGACCTTAAGAAACGGATTTACATGTACGTATTACATTTGATTTAATTTAAGATGACCAAATATCTATATTTCCAAACAGGATCTTGAAAAAAGAAAATATATTAAGTTGTATCAAAACAGGACATACACAAATATTATTTCAAGAAACAAAAAATTGTGAAAGAATACTTATCAAATATGAGATTTTGCAATTGTTTAATATTTTGTTTTATATATTCCTTTTCAAATGGAAACTCGGTTCATAGAGGGACCCGACAGACAGGCGAATTTAATTTGGACGTGAGTATGCAATATTTTTTTGAATTTGTTACCTTTCTCTTGTTACATTTTGTAACACTAATAGTCCTAGTGATGTTGTTTTCTTTTTTCATTTAAATATATCAACACATTACGAAGTTATAGAAGTGTTCATTTATTTTGCATAATGTGGAATGCTTGACATATTGCCTCAACAGTTATAGTCGTACATTTTGTGTACAAAACAGATTATAAGTTGCAAACTTTTACTGTGTTTATTGATCTGTATTTCAAAGTATGAAAATTTCTTAGCATGAAGATTGATATATTAAATTTCTGAGAGCGTAATATACTATGAACTTCATTCCTTTGCGGGTAAATTCTGTGTGGCATGCACATTTTTTGATACTATTTGTTCCTTTTTTTTACACTTACATGTACAAAATGTATCTCATGCTCTCGTCTCTTTTACAGGAATATCTACAGAAATTTGGATACATGGAAAAACAAAATGTCACTGAAGGAACTGGCGGGACATTTGGTTCTGTTCCAAGCAGTGCAGTGTCCCTTAGGTACATACATTACAACATTATAGAGAATTCTTGATACTTTCATGATAAGAACATAATACTATACGTTATAAATAAAAGTAGTACATTAGACCGATAATTTAATCTATATATGATATGCCCGCTCTCAAATTAATATATAATGTGTCATTTTGATCCGATAGATTTGTTTGTCGCGACGTCGACGACGAAAACAAGTATATATTTCTTAACACATGAGGACAAATTTTATCAATAAGTTGCATATTTTATAATGTCATCATTATATACTGACAGTGTACGCTTTCAACAGCTATACTGAACGACACACACACACACATTTAAAGGGCGTTTTTCTATTTTTTAATATTTAGGGAGTTTCAACGATGGAATAGCTTACCCGTAACCGGTACTCTTGACGATACCACAATGGAGTTGATGAACAGACCACGGTGTGGCCTCCCAGATCCTAAAATACCTATGGGAGTGGTCAAACCTTTCGTTTTAGGTATTTTTAGATCGATGTTCATATTCTGTTCAATTATTTTTCATGTTTACTACCAATTGCAATGTCTCGAGGCCTGAGGTCGTGTGTTGATATTATGACTGATCTGAGAAATACTACGTTAGATTTTCTCTGTATTACATGCATACAAGGATATATGGAGTATACATTAATGTGACATCGAAACACGAAAAGTAGAGCATGATAATTATATATGCACTACTTGGTTTAAACATTCAGCTAGGCATGTTCCATTAAAACATTATTTTATACTAAAGTCATCCGATTGTGTATCGTATGAGGCATCAGTTTTTAATTCTGCGCTATACGAGGGTCTTGGTGGGATCATTTATTTCTGTTTTCTTTAACTGACCGAGCATTATATTGATGTATCAGCCACTAGCTGAAATAGATACAGTCGTAACATGAAGCTGGTCTGATATAACATTATTACTTCCATTTCGTTCACACGGATAAAGATAGCATATCAAGGATTAATGTATGATAAAATTTGGTATACGTACAATACAGCCGGATTAAGTGTGGTTACTTAAAAATGTATGACAGAAAATAGTTATGTACATCCGTTAAAAGTATAATCAGTTTATTTAAAGTTTTGTTCGGTGTTGGTTTTGAAAAAAGGACAATATAAAGATATAAGAAAGATGTGGTATGAGTGCCAATGAGACAACTCTCCATCCAAGTAACAATTTGTAAAAGTAAACCATTATAGGTCAAAGTACGGTCTTCAACACGGAGCCTTGGCTCACACCGAACAGCAAGCTATAAAGGGCATAAAAAATGACTAGTGTAAAACCTTTTAAACGGGAAAACCAACGGTCTAATCAATATAAAAATCGAGAAACACTTATGAACCACATCGGCCGACCGTGCAAGGGCTGTATAGCCAGTCAAGGTCGTTAAAAACTTCCATTTGTTTGAACCACATCAACAAACGCCAACTACTGAACAACAGATTCCTGACTTAGGACAGATGCAAACAAATGCAACGGGTTCGATATACATGTATACTCAGTTGTGTGTTACAAAAGTACTGTCTATTTAATTATGTTGAATTTAAAACTTGCATTTTTTGTCAAAACAACAAAAGATTCAAAGTTTTAAAATCCATCCAAGTACTGACAAATTGAGTACTAGTATATCGTCAATAGACTCGCCTTCAAAAATGCTACGCACATTTGTTTAAATTTGATAATGATAATTCTTAAAGTTATATATTTCAGGTCCAAAATGGAACAAAAAGTCCCTTACATACAGAATAACAAGTACTACAACTGATTTATCCGCAGCTCCAGCCAGGTATTTTCTATTTGCATTACACTCTAAACTCATAGGAAACGATTTAAAATCGTGGTGCTATATATGTAGCTTGCTCTGGACAGAACTATATTATATCATCACATGCATTGTCATATGAAGTAGATTTTCTAATATATGAGTATACATACATAATATAAGGTCCTTGTCAGATAAAATAACATCCTTTTTGTATAAAACTAAGTCTAATAAACCTTGAAAAAGGTAGAGTTTAACGAGTCCTCTAACTGGTAACGCAGAAAACAAAATACTAGTAGGTTGATATAATGCAGCAAATAAAATGACTCAATTTCTTATTCAAAGACGACGCTGGAATATTGAAATTAGTGACGTAACTTTAGCAAAATGTCTTACAGAACAACGTGATTAGCGATTGCAATGTTACGGTACCCAAAATCCAGAGACGTCGCGTAAAATCCAGTGAGATATAAGTTTGTGTTTTTTTCTTTATCTCCTTTTTTGCTCCTATCTTCTTTATTCATATCCTAAAAAACAAATAGATTATGTCATAATAGCATCATTTTAAATTGTACCCTCTAACCAAAAATATGTTTAACAATGATAACGGTTCTTTTCCAAAACTAAATCGGAATTATAAATTATAAGGAGAACTTGAAAAATATTTCAAAATAAAATAATTTATGACACCATGATGACACAGGAAGACTTGACATTGGCGGATCCAGGGGGCCCTGGGGGCCGCCCCCTTTTTTGTAGGAAAAATTGGGTTGATTATATAGGGAATCACTGAAGCGTGACTGGATCGGGCCCCCTAAGTTCATTTAGAGGGCCGCCTTATAAAAAGTTCTGGATCCGCAACTGCTTGATAAGAAAAAAAACACATTTTCTTTTTAGGTCTGAGCTTGCTAGAGCATTCAAATTCTGGACAGATGTAGCAGATATTGAGATTACAGAAACTTCCAGTTCTAACAGTGACATTGTTATATCTTTTGAAACTGGTGATCACAATGATGGTTCTCCTTTTGATGGAGCAGGTAAGATGTGTTTTTCAGAAATACTGTCAAGTGGTGAATTTTTGCGAGAGGTTTGTTTTGCGATTGCACATTTTATTTGTAAAAAAATACTAGAGTAAGTGGCATGAAAAATGCCACAAATAAAATCTCACGAAAATGATACACCATACATGTAGAAATTGCAAAGTTTTAACTCTGCAAAACTGAACAGTTTTACAATTAATGTTCTTGGTATGTTTATTGTTAAGATAGATTAAATACGACTTCAATATTCAATAGGGAGATGTGGTATTATTGCAAAGGCGACAACTATCCAGCAAAGACCAGAATAGAGCAGATTCAAGAAACTATCGGTCAATTTACATTGCATTCAGAAAAACCCATACCGTATAGTCGAATAGAAAAAAGAAAATGCGAATTAAGCAACGCTCCAACATAAAAAATGTAAAAACGAATCAAGCAAAAACAAACCGACGGCCTTCTTTATGGTGAAAACAAAATAAACGAGAAGCAAATATGACAGACAGCACCTGTCTAACGACAACTGCTGAAACACAGGCTTCTGATTTGGGACAGACACACATAGAACGTCGCGGTGTCAATCATGTTTGTGAGCGCTCGTCCTCCCAAACATGGTTCGCAGACAGTGCACAAAAATGAACCACGTGACAATCTTCAGATCAGAAGTACCAAAATTTCACTTTTCCTGCGTTTGTGTATTCTTCAACGTTCTTGACAAACATTAACATGGAACAAGCGTATTAATACAGTAATAATGTGTCCTCTTCTGTGGAAACATAACAAAAATAACATGAAGTCTGATATTTCAGGTGGAGTCTTAGCTCACGCGTTCTTCCCGACAGGTGGAGTGTGCCATTTTGATGAGGGTGAAACATGGGTGATAAACGGTACAGGCATAGACCTTTTTACCGTTGGTGCGCATGAAATAGGACATCTCTTGGGACTTGACCATTCTAATGATCGGTCAGCTTTAATGTATCCATTTTATGGTGGATATGTAGCAGATTATACAATTCCAGCAGATGATAAAGCTGCCATCATTGCTCACTATGGTAAAGTATAACCATAATAAATCAATTTTGCTCACAAGCCATGTCTTTCTGTAACAAAAAAAAATAACTCCCGTTTTGTGGAATTTGTTTTTTCATACTTTTGTCTTATCCTGTTTTGTGAACCGTAACTTGTTGATCCTTTTTTTTCCCTATAATTCTTCATTTTTTTGTTAGATTATTTTTTTGTCGATTAATACCAGGTTTAATTAACCATTTTCTACATAAGAAAATGTCTGCACCAAGTCAGGAATATGACAGTTGTTGTCCATTCGTTTGGTGTGTTTGAGCTTTTGATTTTGCCATTTGAATAGGGACTTTGTGATATGTTTCGATTCCAGATGACGTCAATTGTTTACTGATGCACGTAAACAAGTTAGACGATGAAGCTAAATGTCAACTGTACATTTTTACCAATCAGATACTTTTATACTATTTTATGAAGAAATTAGTTTGAATGTGGCTTCTATACTTTCACATGTATTTGTATTGAATTTTAAAATATTTTTTTGATAGGTGCAAGACTAACAAGCGATGGCGTCACTGAAAACGATGTTGTCACCCAAAGTGCTCTGACTACAGAAACAGCCACTGGAATGGTAACAGTTCATTCAACAGCTTCAGCTTCAGCATCACAAGTAATAAGTGGATACCACATCATCTCACTAAGCATAATAACTATCTTGTATCATTTTGACATTTTCAACATTTCATAGATTGTGTGTATCAATGTTCTTATGTTTACAAATCATTACGAATAAATTAGTTTCTCGCACTTCTTAATCATGATACATGTATGTTTATACTGTTTTATCAGTTATTACAGAATTCGACATATGTCACAGTATGTTTTCTCGTAGACTCGTTTGGGCTTGTATTATATTTGCCTTCAGGTTTAAATGATACGTTCATCCTATTTCGACTCTTCAAAATTCAAGAGTATATCCTAAATTGAGGTGAATTATATAGCCTTCCAAATAACGTTTCGATTTCTAACATCACTGAAGAGACATTAATTGTCGAAATCCAGATATGGTGTACTAATTTTTGCACCTTTTGTTTGCGGTATACCATCTTTTCCGCAAGTTTATTGTTTTCTGTTTGGTATTACTTTAATAGTTCAGATCAATTTTTTTACAACTGATGATCCGTTTATTTGGCAATCGCCAATGGCAGGCAGCAGGGTTTAAGAACATCCGTTGGTCGACCTGCTAGTCAAATGCGTTTTGTTAAAATATACTTTTTCACTTTTTTGGTCTTTTGAAAATGTTGTTTGTGCTGTATTTAGACCCCTCTTCCTAGAAATTTGTTTTGCATGCACATGTATAAAAATTGCGGTTTTTATCCAATGCAATCATAGGTTTGAACGTTGTTTTCAATTTAGACTTGTACTATTTATACAAGACTCGTCAGTGACGCTCGAATCAAAAGTTGCAAGGCTAGGATCAAACAAGAAATTGAAGAGTATTGAAAGCCAACAATTCAAAAAAGCAAAATACGTCTAAGTTACAGGGATCCGTATCAGCAGGTTAATTACTTTGCTATTGCTTACAGTAACTGAATGAAGTTTCTGATAATGTATATCTAGTATTCCTTATGATTTTTCCCTGCACATGTGAATTTGAAGTCTTTTTATTCTTTTATTCTTTTATTCTAACCTTCGGTGCTTTTCTGTTATGGTGAAGTACACATTGCATACCATGTATACTACTTTTTTGTATTCCACTAAACCGAGTTTAAATACTAAATTTGGTTGAAAATGCAGGGGCGGATCCAGAACCTCGATGTCTGGGGGGGCACCATGAAACCAAATTTAAAGATTTGTTTAGAGATGTGTATATGGTGGTGGTGTCATGTATTGGGGATGATGGTGGTTTGTGGGGGGGGGGGGATGGTTCAGGTCTTCATTTCTATATCTTTTAATTAATTTTTGGTCCATTTCTTTCTACTCTTTTATTTGCTGCATAATGTCCTCTATTCTTTATAGTTCAACGCCCTTAATCTGTTTTCTATATTTTTTGGGCCCATTTTTTTTCTAGTCTTTACTTTTTGACCATTACTTGTATTCTCTAATCTGTAAACCCCATTCATACCCTCATTCACGGTAAAACCATTCATACACTCATTCACGGTAACCTATTCATACCCTCATTCACGGTAACCTATTCATACCCTCATACACGGTTATTGAAACAAGAAAAAATATACAAATATTGCTGTACTATAAGTAGGTTTTCAAAAATACAATATCATTTTATTGATGATTATATATCAGGCACAGACCATTCATGTTTTGTGGAAGGGGATGTTTTTTTAAAGACAAATCGATGGTTTCCATAAAAAATATGAGGAAAAGAAACACGACATTTGAGTTTAAATAAAAATGCTGTATGCATTGAAAAAATTGTTTGTTGTATAATAAAGTTCGAAAAAGACTGTTCTGAGAAAGACACATTCCCCAGAAACCGTATACAATGTGAGTGTTTGGTAATTCAGACGTATATCTCATATCGATACTAGTCTAACCTTCTTGACACTAAACATCTATTTTTACATATTCTTTTAAGACCGATTTTAGTTGGTAATTTCTTTCCTGATAAGAAGATTTCACTTGTTAATCAATATTTACACACCCATCGATAACTTGTCATAAATCACGCATGTTGAAGCTGGGGTTAATTAATGGCCAGTTTAGGAAGTCAAATCAAGCTGTGTCTTGATTTTCTATCTAGATATCTAGATAAGCAGATACAGTAGCAATAAACTATGTGAGAATTTTTTTTTGGTGACCTCGACTGGGGGGGCAGGTGCCCCCTGTGCCCCCCCGGTAAATCCGCCACTGAAATGATATGTGTGTCTTTCAGTTGGTCAAGATTTTTTTTTGTATCATTGGGCATGTATCTCATTGACGTATTAACCACACCCCTTGTATTGATATGAATTACAGGTCTTTCTTAGTCCTTGATATTTTTTTCGATCTCGGGTTGATTTCGGTTTTTGATGAAGACTATGAATCATGTTGCAATCTTACTTACGTTTTGTTTTGTTTAATGGGGTTTTATCTATATAAAATAAGAAGATGTGGTATGATTCACAGTGATACAATTATTCACCAGGGTTAACATGACGTGGATATAACAATTATATATAGGTCTCCGTTCAACAATGGGAAAACCCTTACCGTATAGGTAGCTATTATTTAAGGCCCCGACATAACAATATGTGAATAACCCAAACCAGAAAATCAGCGGCTGGACCTATAAAACAAAAATGGAAGATTGCAAGGGCCCCGACAACCACTGAACCAAAGGCTCCCGGTTAATTAGGTTTTTGTTTCATTAACGCATAAAAGTTGCTAAAAAAATCGGGCAAAATGTATATCCCAACACACAGGGTCAACAGAACATAATCATCATAAAAAGAAAATACTAAGGTAAAAATCTTCATACAAATATGTTATATTAGAATACATTATGATTTTAAATCTAATACACCAAAAGAAATTATTTCACCTACAATGTATCCTATGGTAAACTTTCCACTTCTATGTAGCAACATTCAAGCAGCTATATGACTATGGCGTATATGTGAACCAGTTTAACCTTGCATGATTTCCTTGATAAGTTAATTTAAGGCTTAATTATTGTAAAGTAAATCACTTCTTTGAAAGTTTTACATCCGCCATCATGACTTTGCGGACAGATGACAACGGATTTGTTCCACAATTGACGTAGCCACGATCCTGTCCTTGTTTCTAATGATTTTGGCATCAACAATTGTGACTTATCACAGAAATTGTTACTTGTCATTATATCAGCACGGTTGCCACTAGTGGAGTAGAATATGCTTACCCTACCGGACACCCGAGATCGTCGACGATTTTTATGGGGTTAGTCTTGCTCTGTTTTTGGTTTTCTTTAAAGTGTATTTTGTTTACTGTCTTTTCACCGTTTGTCTTTTTGACCATGGTATTAATATCTCTTATTCTTTGACTTTTAATATTTGATTGTCGGTTTGTTTTCTGTTGCCTCTTTATTTTAGCGTAAATTTTGATTCAAACAGTAGATGAAAAAAATTGCTATAAAAGGCACAGTAAGTCCCTATTAGAATATACAAAAAAATCAACATGCAAAACTGGGAAATTTCTGATTTATTTTTTGTGGATGTAGTATATAAAGTAGAGAACTGCAAACTGGGACAATCTGACCAGCAAAGGAACGAAGTCCATCCACACCAGAGATAGTTAACACAGTAACCGCTATTGACATTGCTTTAAGCTCTGTCATAATATGTCATAACAAGTGCCATAACCGATGCATGGGCATTTGTCAGAAGTTTTCAAATATGTGTAGCTGAACATTTATCGAATGCAGATTGAATTACAGATATAAAGTTTCCTGCTAAATATTGGAAAACAAGACATAGTGGGTACCTATGGTGTTTAGTATTGACAATGTTACGGTTTCATGACACTAAGGAACAAAACCAGAGGCGGATTTAGGGGGACAGTGGGCCCGGGTCACCTTTTGTGTGAAAAATTTGGTTGATAATTTATGGAATCACTGAAGCGGACCCCCTATAATGGCAGTCAGTGCCTCCCCCCACCATTCCAATGAAAATTTCTGGATCCGCCACTGAAAACAATACCTCGATATTTCAAATTCTAAATATTTAGATATAGGGTTGTTGTTTTCAATATCATTGTCGGAAGTAATAGGTGTGTTATTAAAAATGATATTTGTATCAGGTTTTTGGTAGGTGTAAGATTGATGGGTTATCCACACTCAATGGAGAGGCACATATTGATCACCTAAGATACTCGTTGTACAATTAAAGTACGCGACCTTTTCGCTATGTATCCTACATACTACATCCCGGCTAAGTCCAGGTTTTTTAGATTAACTTCAATAAAACTGGTTTATCATGTAAAATACTTTGGATAGAAAGCGAGAACGTTTTGTACTTGTCTGTAGAACGGTAATATGAGTAGAATGTAAATAATCATGATTGTTATTTTGGGTATTGCACGAATAAATTTGGGGATATCCACTTGCGCTTTCGATAAAAAACAAGGGCGAGAGAAGCATTTATACTATAGTACTTGATTATTTATTCAACTGACGTCGACAAATACCTGATAGTAATATATCATGGTGTTTCATGAATTTGGGCAAAATTCGAAGTTTATTATGATAAACATTTTGTTTTAGTTCATAAGCATGCCTTACCATTAAAGCGGTGCTTTAAAAAAAATGTTTGGACTTCCGTAATAACACTATCGTCAATTTGGTGTAATATAAGGGAAAAGATAAACAGAAAGAAAACATGTTAATCAAATAATACACAAGGATTAAAAGTGGTACTCTTTAATACGACGGAAGTTAATCTTACACAAACTGTCATTTAAAGCCCAAACGGAAACAGTAAGGTCGATGTTTCAATGCCATTCAAAGCCCTATGTAAACAACTACGGGGTAAAGTTAAATGTAAGAAAAAATATAATAAAACAATTTTAAAAATATTGTCTACTGGTTATCCGATTCACATTTGTCTTGAAGAAATTTGGCAGCAGCATCGTATTCAGGTCCACCTTCTGTAACACTGTTGGTCTCCAAGTCATAAACATAGTAGCTGAAAACCACAAAAATAATGAACGATTACAGTAGAACAATTCCACCTACTAATCCTCACATACAAATTTTCTTACAAAATATTGTAAATGCGAGCTTGTTATGCACGAAGCATTCAAATTGTGTATGAGTGTTTGTATTTTTTGTATTTTTTTTGTTTGTTTGTTGTTTTTTTTAGGGGAGGATGTAGGCATTCGTTTCAGAATAGATGTTGTTTCTAAAGCCCTTCAATTTACATATATTTAAAATTTATTAATAATCTTTTTGATTCGAAGATACTTGTAATCAAACTCTAGAAAGCTTGAAATGTTTATAAAGGCCACCAATGGATCTTCAACACAGCGAAAAAATCCCGCATCCGGAGGCGGGCTTCAGCTGGTCGCTAAACAAAAATGTGTACTAGTTCAGTGAAAATGGACGTCACACTAAACTACAAAACATATAAATGAACTAAAATGAAAAAACATACAAGATTAACAAAGGCCAGAGGTTCCCGACTTGGGACAGGCGCAAAAATGTGGCGGGGTTAAACATGTTTTGTATATGAAAGTAAAACGATAAATTTCCTATGTATTTCTCACCATCATTTTGCACCGCAGCAAATTAGTACTTATTATTCTTTTACCAAACTGAGTATACTTCCAAACAAGAGGAATCATTTTTCCTTTTAAATTGTTTATTTAAAGTCAGAGGGGATATAAACACCCAGATATTAACTACTAGAGTACTCTAGTACGTACATGTTGTAATATCTCGTAGGGGATTTCGTACTCTAGTACGTAATATCTCGGCGTTTATATTTTTACTTCATTTGATTATTCATTATTTATTACCTGATATCCATTATAAAATCTACAGTATAGTATTTAAACGTGAAGAACAAATATTTCGATCATGTTTTTAAGAAACAATTCGTTCAAAAACTTTACGGATTTTCTACCCCAGGAGTAGATTACCTTTACTAAGTTAGCTGTTTCTGGCAAAATCCTTAATTTCCGAATTTTTTGGTACACAATTTTCTGCAACTTCGTTCTTGATTTGGACTTTTAACTTTCTTGATTCGAACGTAACTAATAAAATCTTCGTAGACGGAACACCCGTCTTGCGTACAAAATTATAAGCCTATAATACCATCTATGATGATTTTTTTTTATTGTTTTTGTTTCGTTCAGACAAACTCTGTGCTCATTCTATTTTACCTTTAAACTTTATATATAGCAGTGTTATACCCAATTGGTACAACATGGCACGAAAAAACCATTTCATTTCTAATAGAAAAATCTTATTAAACAGACCAATAAGAATGAAGCAGAAACGTTCTAGGAAACAAACCGTTCAAGATTAAATATACACAAATGCAAAAGGTGTCCTATACAATTTCCCTTTTAAAAGAGTTTAAATCTAATTTCTCTTAGCAACTGACAAATGTCTATTTTGATCGCCTGCGTCATTCAAAATGAAAGTTGTATTGTGATGTCACGTACGTGTACCACTTGGTTTATTGGAATATAAAAGACTTAAGTAAAGCCATATTAAAATAAAAATCAAAAATCCTTACATGCACTTACGTGTCCTTCCACTTGAAATCTTGTACCACTGTAAGCAGAATCATTACCTTTCTTGAGTTTTATTTGTGGTCCTTTTATCATAGGTATATATATATGATAACCGTTTTCATACTAAGCTTTTCTGTGATCATGATGTACCGTGTGCATGATGTACCGTGAGCATGATGTACCGTGTGCATGATGCATTTTCAAATTCATTTTGTATCAACTTCCTATTTACCATAATAAATACTTATAGTGAGGTTATGATATTTAGAGAGCATTTTTCTGCCAGTGCAACTTGTTTTTATGTGGAAGCTTTCCATAGCTATCTTTGATATATTTTACCTCTTACATAAAACATTGTCTACAGGAACACGTGAAACTCACCTTAGTTCTTTGAAGAAATAAACTGTGTTAGGTTTATCGTAAAGTGCTGCGTCAATGCCGTCTGGTACCCCTCTGAACGCGTCCGCGATAAGAGCCTCTGATCCAGGAACCACGCTTTTTGTTGGTAAGTCTAACTTCCATACTTTAGTTGCCTATAATAATCGTGATAATACAGAAAAGTAAACAAAGAATAATCTAGCTAACTCTTATATCGTACCATCTTGAAATGGCTCCACGGCGGGAAATAACATTCATGGACTGTACTGTTAGTTGAATTATGAAAAATAGGCAAAAGGAAATAAAGGTTCATGAATAATAGGGTGCTGAAATATAAAGAATACGAGAAAATATAGCTAAAAATCTAAAAAAAAAATACAGCTATAAAAATTGTTCTCATATCTTTGATCATGATCGTCGCGACTAATATGCGCCACTGGACGTTGAGCCAATAGAAAAAACCTATCTAAATATTATTACCTTTAAGTTCATTTTGATTTAATCAAAAATATATACATGTATGTAGCTATACACTTTGTACCTTTTTCTGTTTTTAATTTTGCATTGATTTTTTAAGGGAATTAAATTGTAACAAATGGCTGGAATTCACCGTACTGACAACTTGAAAAAGCAGGTATTTTAAGGACATACATTTAACACGTTAACAAGATATCTATGCATCTTAATCTGTCCGAATTAAATAAATTTTACTTACACCAAAAACATATATTTCATTTTCACTTCTTGCATACGCAGCATGTGGATCTTCCGGAAAATCGTCTGTTATCATATTTCTCGAAACAGGATCCAGGTTATAATCAAATTCATAGATATACTTTCCTGTACAAGAGAAATACAAAAGTCCTTAAACTCACTACACACCACGATTATATTGAAATCATTCAATTTTCTAAAAGTCCAGATTAGAATCAAATTCATAGATATACTTTCCTTGACACAAAAAAAAAAAATACGAAAAATTTCCTTAAATTCACCTCGCACCAGGGTAATTTCCAAACATTCAACTCTCCTAAACGTTCGCAGTGGAACAATCCAATGTGTATGTGTACTTGAAGAGCAGTGTAACCAAAGTATAAAAGTTAATCTTGAACAGCTTCCGACCGGAATTAAAGATATATATTAACTCCCAGATACCAACTTATTCATTTGTCGCAGATGTCATTCGATTTATAATCTGATGCCCTCCCCAAAAACAATAAAAAAAAAAACAAACCAAGCAAAAAAAAAACAAAAACAAAAACAAAAACAAAACAAACGAACCAACAAACAAACAAGCAACATACAGAATTAAAGTGTTTGTTTCTGTTACAGTCACAATGTATCAAAATTGTCTATAGAATCAATAATAGTTTTCTCCTTGAAAATCATTCAACATCTCCTTATTTTTACATAAACTACAATAACTGAATTATATTGTTTTTATTTTATAAATTTGCCATATGCAGTTGTTATGACATCTTTACCGAATATACATGTAATAATGATTTATAATGTGTACTTTACAATAAATTGACTGATTGGCACGGACCCCCTCCCAAACACGTTTTCGTTTGATTATGAGTGATGTTTAAATTAGCAGCTACGTTCTGTAGGAATCGGGATGTGATCCGGAAGTGACACGCTGTCTGTAGATTAAAAAACGACATTGCGACAACTCCTTGAGGTTTCCCGAGGTAACCTATTGCAAGATTTTTGCTCTTCCAAAAATAACTTCATATGAATTACAGTCTTATCTAAAGTCTTAGCATTCATCTTCAACGACCAACTTTAACTTAACAGATTAAACATGCACAAAATGTATAATTGCTAGATTTGTCTTTTTCCGGAATAAACTTTTTTGCCATTGAATATTAAGCAAACCTGATACTTGAAAGAAGCTCAACCAATAAAAAATTGAAAACAACACGTTTAATAATTTCATGAGTCCAAATCATTAAATTATGCAGAAGAATTGATATATAACGATACCTTTTATGAAATATGTGTATGACGTTTACCTTTTATGAAATGTGTGTATGACGTTTACCTTTTATGAAATATGTGTATGAAGTTTACCTTTTATGAAATATGTGTATGACGTTTACCTTTTATAAAATATGTGTATGACGTTTTGGGGTTAGTGAAAGCAGCATCAGGATTATAGAAGATCCCAGAAAATACCGATTCTGTTCTTGTAATTCTTCGTAAGCCAATATCGTCATCAATTATCAATACATATACATCTTCTACAAAAGCTATAGTCATATCCATTGCTGGGGCTGTAAATAAAGGCAACAGTAGTATACCGCTGTTCGAAACTCATAAATCGATAGAGATAAAAACAAATCCGGGTTAGAAACTAAAACTGAGGGAAACGCATCAAATATAAGAGGAGAACAACGACACAACAAAAACACAACATTAAAATGTAACACACACAGAAACGAACTATAATATAACAATGGCCATTTTCCTGACTTGGTACAGGACATTTTAAGAAAAAAATGGTAAGATAACATATAATTACAATATATTAAAATTGAGAATGGAAATGGGGAATGTGTCAAAGAGACAACAACCCGACCATAGAGCAGACAACAGCTGAAGGCCACCAATGGGTCTTCAATGCAGCGAGAAACTCCCGCACCCGCAGGCGTCCTTCAGCTGGCCCCTAAACAAATAAACTGTTTTTGGTAATTTATGTTCAATGTGCTTTATAATATAATTATGTACATTGTCGGAAATATATCAAATGTATTTGTATGAGCATTAAAACAGTATGAAAAGTGAGGCCCGCCGAGCTTTTCTCTTGATTCGTAGCGAGTACAAATAAATCTGGTATTTCCAACAGTGTACATCATAGTATATTGTTTTAAATAATCGTGCTATGTCATAAACGAAACAATCAATTATAATTTTCTTTTTACTCTTTCACATTTCTTTTTCTCTGTTTTTGCATTTTTTATGTTGTCTTTTGGGTTTGTTTTCGGCTATGGGATAGTATGTAATTTTTTTTTACAATGTACCACAGAAAAATTAGGAAATTAACAAATTTTGATATTTAGCATTCAAGATCAACACTCCCAACTCTAGATACTAGTAGTACATATTCGTGTAAGTACTTATATAGTGTCATTACATTTAGTTGCAGCTTGAAATGACATATAACAAACAGCTGGTTTTCCAACAAGTCCCGACGGTCTTCTTTGTAGATCATTTGCATCAAGTAAGTTTTGAGTAATTGGGTCGACCGGAGTTGTTCCTATTTTGTATAAATAGAAAAATAATTAAAATAAAAAAAACAAACAACAACACACAATTCATTACAAGACAAACAAAAAATAAGTGTATTGATTATAGTTATAAATACACAAAAATTATATTTTACATCCGAAAAAGCATTCATAACTTTTGGGTTGACATATTATCGTTTCATATCAACAAATTAAAGTAAAGCCAACCTCCGAAGCAAGGTTGTCGGCTCTCCGGATATTGCCGAGTTTATAAGCTCCGGTCCTTTCTTGGACGTGTATCATGATTTCCTGTCATCGTACCTGGTACCAGCAGATCTCTTACATGTAGGTATATCATTTTCATATTTTTGTTTGATCTTATATTGATTGGTGTCATATCTGATCATGATTTCTTGACGGAGATCAAATTTGCCTCCATGTATTATTTTTTGGAGTTTGTCTACTGGTTAATTTGTAAATTCACATGGTTTTCCGGTTCATTTCTATAACCTGCATTCTCTTAAAATGTTAGTGGTATACTTTTTTGTCAAGTAATTTCAGAGTAACTGGGTTGTAGTCGGAACTTCTGGTCCTTTTTTGTATTAATAGAAATATAATTAAACACAAATGCATTGCTTAAACAAACAACAACATATTTCTGTTAATTATAAAAATTATTATGAACGTTACAAAAATGGTATATTCCACCAAAAACAAATCGCATATTTTGTTTATCCATAACCAGTAATTAAGTAAGTACTACAACATACTGCACGATAAACTGCAGTCCGGTCACTTGTCCAATGTACTTTTTTGTTCGAGTAGCTTTAAGCTGCAGTACCACGCCGGGTTTCCCGATTCAAAACCGCGGATGAATCCGAATCCCGAAGATCGCTAGCAATTAATGCAAAGTTTGTAACGGGCAGTCAGTAAAATCTTGATCCGATTCACGCAAATTCCTCCGTTACAAACCATTACAAACTATTCATTAACTCCTTCTCGGGATTGGGATTGGGATCCCTCTGCAGATTAGAGCTATTACACGAACCTCCCTTTTGCTTATATGCAAATTGTCAATTTAGAAAAAAAAATATAACAGTACTAAGAAACAGTTGATCGATAAATAGAGATGCATGTTCATCGTTATAAAAAACCCAGAAACGAGGTATTATGTATACATATGAATATACATATATGCGCAGTTAAAAGAACAGTACCGAATGAGCTTTGTATTCCTGCAAGATCGTCTGGTGAAAGAGTGGCAGCTGGATTTCCCGTAGCAGGGTCCCATGGATACATCATAGATCCTGGAACATTTGAATGACCCAATCCTAAAATATGTCCTATTGCATGTGCGCAGATTGGGAAAAGATTTGCGCCATTTCCACCAACATCCCAAGCCTCAGCATCGTCAAAATGGAGTCTCCCATCAGGTGGATACCAAGCATGTGTGATAATTCCTCCTGAATAAATTTTAGATATATTCAAATGATTTTTTGAGTCTTTTCGTATTTTGATATCGGATCTAAAAATGTGATATCTGACGATAAATTTCGCACAATTTCGTTTATCGCTTTGTCATTTAGAGATGTAGTGTTTCTAATAACAAAACGTATATAATATTTTGACTTGTAATATACTTGTTGAAAAATATACGCTGCATTACTTCATTGTACAAATACTTTTATTTTTGTCAGTAGATGAAATTATATCGCCATTATCGTATTTCGATTGTTTCTTTTTTTTGTTGATAATTTGATATTTCCAATTAAAGACTACTGCATGTGGTACATATGTACCCTTTGCATACCTTTAACCCAATATATTACTTATTATAAAATCTTGTTTGACCCCTAATTGGGTGATACAGTGATGAACCTTTCCCGCATGGTCATTTCATTTTGCGTGAGGGGTTGTAATTAAAAGAAAGGTAAATACTAGGCTGCGTAATGTTTGACCTCAACATAAACTGTAATTCAAACATTTTAGTCTCAACCCCAATTTCATTCGATGATTTAGTTGAATTTAACTTATTAACTAACTGGCGATAACAAAAAAGTCATTCAAAAAGCAACTTGAAAAATAACTATTACAAACTATTTGAAATAGACGTAAATGAATTGACTGAAAACAAAAAATTATCTCTGCTCGCAATAATTGAAATGAATATTTGTTTGGAAAAGTCTGCCTGCACCTCCAATAATATCAAATAATATGGTCGTCTCATAACAAAACAAGAGGCTGAAAGATTGGCAGCAAATCGTATTTTCTTGATGAAGTGATATTTGCAAATCTGGACCCCAAAACAGGATCAAGTAAATAAATAAATGAACATTTGTAGGGTTCATAAATCAATGATAGGCCAAAATCAATCTTGACATCCTATTTATAACATAAGTGACATAATATTAGAATTTAAAAGAGTATATGAGTACACACTCATTTCTTCATCAGGGGTGGGTAGCCAATTAATGACACAAATATGTTTATGAGATCATAATCTTATTTAATATGTAACCATATAATATTGGTGTTACTCCAATAACTTTCAAGAAACCCATTTTCAAACAGTTGTTTTCTTGTTTCATCAAAGATACAAAAGACTTTCATCTAAAAAAAAAAAAAAAAGTTGTGGTATGATTGCCAATGAGACAACTCTCCACAAGAGACCAAATGACTCAGAAATTAACAACTATAGGTCACCGTACGGCCTTCAACAATGAACAAAGCCTTTTCAAGTTATGTCACGGACGACGTTTTAAGTATCACTTTACGCTACTTAAAGATCTTCAACAATAAAACTGAAAGTCGTGAAAATCGAAATTGGCTTCATTTAGACCCAGGAAATAACATAATCTAAATTCAAAAAGATTACGTCAATCAATTTCAAGTTATTACACCCACAACGCTCTAAGTAACATTTTTTCGCTACTTAACTGAACAACAATATCAACTAAAATCGTGAAAATTATACCTGACCTTCATTAAGACACAGGAAAAACATACACATGTATCTTAATTTGAAGAAAAAAAATCGTCAAAGCGTTTTCTAGTTACTGCATGGACACTGCTTGGCATCCGCCAGTACGGCCGCGATCCGTACATCAACAAACTTCATGTTTTCGAAATCTGGTTCAAAAGTGAAATAAAACTGAGAATAGAAATGGGGAATATGTCAAAGAGACAGCAACCCGACCATAGAGCAGATAACAACCGAAGGCCACCAATCATGGGTCTTGATGCAGCGTGAAAATCCCGCACCCGGAGGTGGGCCTTAGCCGGCCCCTAAATAAATAAATACATGCCTGGGCCATCAAATGGAAATCCGTCTCCATGGGCACCAACTTCAAACCGAATATCTATGTCAGCAGCAGGGGCTCCTGTAATCTCCGTTATAGTTATATCTGCTACATCTGTCCATACTTTTACAGCGTTTCCTATAGTTTGCCTATAAGTAGAAATAGGTTTCGTAAGACGACCTCATAAAATATCCATTGCTGGAAATCTAAAAGTGTGTTTCTAAGCCAAACTGAAGCAAATTAACCTAAACCGAAATATCTACAATAAAAATCACACGTCGTGTTTTTCTCATAAAAAAGAAAGACCCATCTTATAGATAATATTGCAATCATATAAAAATCGATCAGTGAGGATAGCCGGTAATTGCTTCAAAAAGAAAATAAAAAATCAAACAATTTCATAACTTTATACCATCAGTTGGTGTCGTGAAGTTGTAAAACAAAATTGTTATTGCGATCTCTTCTTATTCACTAAAGATTTAAGGTCACAGTCGAAACAACTAAATGTCAGTTATGTACAACATATATATGAATTGTATAAAGTTAACGTTCTTACAATGAACTCGACCGTTTTACTATAAGTGTACGTTTATAGTATCCCGCTTCTGTTGTGAGCGACCGGTTGTATTCAAATTTCTGTTAACGTCACAATTCATGTTTGGGTTCTAATTACGGTCCGCGTTTAAGTCATGTTGATTTCATTAAAAAAATTAATTCAAAGATTGGGTAGTAAAACAAAAACTATACGTTAAAGCGTAGTCTAGATATTAAATTGCATGATTAAAACAATATTGGTACATTTTAGGAAAATATGAAATGTACCAGTGCTCGGCGAACACCGCATTTATTTCGGTTTCTAAATATACGAATATTGTCTATGAAACCAAGTTCTTGCATGTGACTAGATTTGTCTTAATCCCTAATGCCAGTTTACGCTAAAAATATAAGTGTTTTGAAAATCGAAAATATATTGAATAATAATATATTTATATATATAATGAAAAAAAGACAATGTAAATGTCCTTTTTTAATTGGGAGTCCGTGCTGAAAATTAAATAGACTTTGAAACCAACAGATCTTTGGGATAGCGGAACTCGAAATGACCACTGATTTCAAATACTTAATAAATGAAATTATTTACAATGTTTTCAATAGTATACATTACTTACCTAACCGCATCTAAAGTCAACTTCGTACTGCCTTTTGAAATTTTGAACGTAAGGACTTTTTTACCCCAATCTCCGTTGCCAGCTGTAAATAATATTTTGATACGTATACTATTCAAAACAATTTTACAATACTTCCATTGAGATTAAATGGGGCGGGAGCGGGTTCAAATTTTGAGGATTAAAAGAAGAATACAAAAATAAAAAAGATTAGCTAGTTTCTGTTCATATGTAATCAATTATGCCATCAGATTCAACAGATTCAATTTTGTACATTTGTAACAAGACCATGTGCAGGATTTGTTTTACAACTGTGACTTTTAAATTTGACCCCTTCCCTCAAAGTTTGCGATCAGTGTAGCTGTGCGAAAGTTAACCAACGTAATTGCAGTACTTTTAAATAAAAAAAAAAAGGAAGGTTAAGAAAACACAAATTTGAAAGATAAAACGAAATTTTGTTTTACTTTATTTTCAGTCAGAAACTGAGTTGATCAATCTTGAGTAGCATACATACATGTACGATAAAGGATACCAATTCAACCGTATTATTTAATAAAATGAAGGTAGGCATAAAAAATAATCAATTTAAAAAACTATTATACCTTTTCAAAAGAAATTAATCATAGTGTATTAGTATCATCTAAAATTGCAATAAGATAAAAAAGAAACAACAACAAAACAAACATAACTTACATATCGATTAGACAAAGTTATCGCAAACAATACAGGAAAACACAGTAACGACCCGAAAGTTAGATGTGATGAATCGGGATGAATCTAAATTGACTCGAATATTGAGAGTTGTTTTACGGGTACATTTTTGTACCAGAACCTTCAACTTTTGTAACTTGCAGTTAATCACATATATTTAGTGTATTGTATTCTGAAGCGTTTAGTATATATGAATGAAGTCTTTCTACATCGATACTGAAGAAACATTTTCCTATTTAAAAAATTTTGAAACACATCACTTCTTAGTTGTTGTCGTATATATTTGGCTCAATGTTTTTTTGTTATTTGGAATGTTGTTGTGTTGTGTATAGACTCGTGACGATATAGAGCGTAATATAACCATAATAGCATGTATCTGCTAAAATCAGCTTTTCAATAGAAAAAAAATCTATCTAATTAACATTTGAATCGGTGAATAGACATATTCCCCATACAATAACATTTGGAACGGAGTGATATCAACAGACATGAACGATAATTAACCAAAATTACGGCGTGTATATTTTTGCGTGAAAACCTAGGTTTTTTTAGACCATTCCTTTTATTTTATCACCACATTGTTATCAATTATTTACCCCCTCTCCCCACATTTTTTTCTATGATTGATTAAATTCTTGTTTTGCCCATTCATTTCCATTTTGTAAATACCTTCCTGACGAACCCGACAATAATGACAGACGAATCGACATTTGTTTTTTTATTATCCAAATTAGCATTCACAAGAAAAATAATACGAGCTTTTGGAGCAGGAAAGTTAATGTAAAACACATCATTATACCTGAAAATGCCAGTGGCATTCCGTGTGGTGTAGGTTTGTCTTGCATTCCACACCTTGGAGTATTCATGAGTTTCACTGTTTTGTTGTCCAATTCACCGGTTACTGGCAGATGATTATATTCTTGAAAGGTTCTGTTGATATTTGAAAATGTATTTTTAAAAAAGAAAGATATTAGGAAGCAATATTCTTTTAATGTACATTATATTAAAAAGATCACCATATCTTGACTCATTTTGGTATACAGTAATCTGCAGATTCTTGCATTATAATAGATAATTTTCCACGCACATTATATTACAATTATCACCAGTGTCATAGCAACCATTTAAACACCATAACTTACTCAAGTTCGTTTAACATATATTGATACCTCTAGAGACATAATGAACGTTATTTATTTTTTTTTCAAACCGACGAAATGATGACTCCGACCATTTTTTTCTAAAAAAAAGCTTGCATAGTTCTGGTCATTCTAAAGCTAAGCGTTGAAATAAATGATTTCGACGGTTTACGATTTACATTATGATTTGGTTGTTGGATTGTATGTCCGATTGTGTTAGTGGTATATGCAATTGCACTCTTTTTTTGTGTGCTATATATTGAGTAGAAACTGCTTACCTCGTCGTGTGCCATATTTGGATAATGCATTATTTAGCCGATCGTGTGCCATATATGGACTGGCTGACATTGCTTGCCCGACCCTGTGTCATATGTTGAGCAGATCCCGCTTACCCTGTCGTGTGCCATATATGGAGCAGACTCCGCTTACCTTGTCGTGTGTCATTTAGGAAGAAAACCCTGCTTACCCTGTCGTGTGCCATATTTGGAGCAGACCCCGCTTACCCTGCCGTGTGTCGTATTTGGAACAGACCCCGCTTATCCTGTCGTGTATCATATTTATGGTGCAGACACTGCTTACCTTGTTGTGTTCCATTTATGGAGCAAACACTGCTTACCCTATCGTGTGTCATTTGTCGAGCAGACACTGTTTTTCCTGTCTTGTGCCATATATGGAGCAGATATTGCTTACCATATCGTGTGTCAGACACCTATGTTTTAGTAGAGATGTGTACCTTTTATGTAGCTTTCTGTTATGTTCCAGTATTAATGGTCTTTTGTTTTATATTTTTCGCTCGTGATGTTATATCTCGAAATCTATTTCTTTTACGGATTCGGTATCGGATTGTTGTATCCCTGGTACAAACGTGTCCTAAAACTTGTGTTTGTAAAGATTTTTATAGTCTGATGTAATCTCTCATGATTTGTGTATTCAATCCTTAGTCGGTTCAAACCTAAGCATTAACATTGCTATTTCAAAGTTAGAATAATGTGTCTTGGTAGTTTTAAATTTCTTTCTGCTGATTGTTACCTTGTGAATTAGCACATAAAACATCCAACTGAGGTCTACTGCATGTACAAAACAGGGTTACTATTCATATACTATCAATATGTGCTAGTCCTGATATGCATGTAATATTTACCATTCAAACACGAATACATGGTCGTAATTATACGAGTTAACTTTAGACAACAGTCCGGTCTTTACATTAAACTTTTCGTAAAAGGCGTTTTTAAATTATAAATATGCACTGTACAGGTGTATTATTACCAAGACTAAAATTGTTATCATTCTTCTTCTTATTATTATTATCATTAATATTATATTCATAATACAGATTAACAATGGACACTGGCACATCCGTTTAATAAAGTAAATGCATTGATAAGTTTTCTATAAATTGCCAATGAGTGTTTTTTTCGTTTGTGTTTTTGCTAAGAAGGAAATCATACCTTATCGCATTACTTGTCGATTCGTCGGGTGCATTTGAAGTTTTTAAAGATCGCAATCTTGGCATATATCCAAATCTTTGTAAAAAGTCCTGAAATGTAGAAAAACAAATTTTCATGATTTTATAGAACGATAGGAACCATATAGCTACCACAGATTTCATTTCACCTATAGTACATAATAAATTTTTTAACATCTTCTGTGGACAAATTATATAACTCGAAAATGATATTAGAAAAACTGGAGATGGGAGGAATAAAGTAGGCGAAAAAAGACAGGCGTTAGTGATTGTAATTAACTTGGCACTTTGCTTGGGCAATATTGCCCCGATACAATGATATCCGACAAACTTGGTAAATATAAAAACATTAACGATACCAATTTTACTGCACCAGAAGCGCATTTCGGCAATTAATGTATCTTCGTTGATGCTCGAGGTTTATTGAACACAGACGATGTTGAAAGTTTGCTTGACGTCTAGCCGCAAACATTCCGAGCATATTTATGACTAGAACAAATTATCAATAAATCCAGTAAGTAGGTTTTGAATGAAATGGCCTCACTCTGACCGGAAGTATTTGCAGATTGATAGTGACATTCCACAAAGCCAAGCAGACACCACCCTTCGATATGGGTTTTACTATCGGACGGGTTGCCATGCTTTGATACCATACGCCGGCTTGGCGTAAGTTTTATACTGGATAACGATATGTTAAATAGTTGTGCAAGAATTATTATTTAAAAGGTGTTTTTTTCAGACATAAACAATAGCAAAAATCTCAGATAGATGCGGTTGGAATGTTCTGGTGTCATATTTGTTTTTCTTTTCTTTTGCCAGTTGGACAGGCCTAGTCTTACAATAGATCTTCAATATAAAAAAATAGGTTTCAGGAATTTTAATCGCAAAATAATATTTTTCATCAATACGCATTATGTTGCATTTAAATGTGCACAGCAGTTGTCGGTAACGTGTCTTTGGCCTATTGGTAAGCCGACTTTCAGAAGCTTCATATTTGTGTCTTTTAAAAAAAGGGATATCATTGAGCTGTTTACTGAAGTGAAATTATGTGGAAACAAAGAGCCGTATATATAAAACATGAAAAAAAGGACGATACTGAGTGACAATCAAAAACCTTTAGTCTAAAAAAATAAAATAAAAAAAAAACATGACCAAGATAAAACCGATGCGGAACAGCTTAGTAATTATCAACCAAACAGTACACGAAAAAAAATGAACAACATGCAAATGTACCACAACAAAAAAAATAGGACTAAACTGGCATTGCACGGTAGGCAGTTTCTGCTCCACTAATGATATCCATCGTTTAGCTCAAGGTGAGTAAATTCCGGAATATAATTGTTATTCGGGAATGTCATAACATAAATAAGAAGACGGGGTTGTGGCTACGACAATTAAAATATCCTTTGCCACATGTAAGGATTTGTATAGTGAGTCCTTTCCATATGCGAGACAAATAGTCTAAAAAGTGCTGACTTCAAAGTTACAATTAAGAACCCTTGGCTCAGAAGCTGCATTTGAACAGCAAATCTATATCACAAAATTTAATGAGAAAAACAAGTTGCTGATTTTGAAAATGTGAGATATATAAATCATATGCAGGTGCCTGAAGAGATAATGTTTATATATAGGGGAAAGTGAGATAAACGGATAATGCAGCTACCGTAGATTCATTCGCATATTTTCAAAAGCATCTACTATTATATGAAGTATGCATGCGACAAACAATACGGCGACCAAACTCAGGGGCGGATCGAGAATTTTTGAAAGGTGGGAGTAATTCCATAAAACGGATAATATACCGCCGAGCAAAGCGAGTCGAAATCCTTTTAGACGATTTTATCGTGAAAAACATGATATGATAAATTTATTGGCGATCAAAGGGAGGGGAAAGGGATCCCCCGCGGATCCGCCACAGTTTTAAAACGTAACAAAGTTCTTTAAATGAAAAGCGGCATCTTTATGATTTCAGTTTAAATGAACTTCTTTTTTTAGTGGTATATATTAGGTATGTATCCTTTGCTATCAGGAAATTTGTACCCGTTAACTCGTTTTTTTAAAAAGTTGCCTTAATATGTTTAGAATCAAAATACTTGTGTAAAAATAAGAGAAGTCTAAGTTTATTTTGGTTGGTTAAAAAAGTGAGGCAGTTGTTTTATTGCCTCAAGGGAAGCTACCATTCTGGTTGGCAACTTCGTATCAAGTGGTGCATCAATCTTATTTGACGATAAAAGGGTAAACATATAATTAAAACATAACCAAATTTGTATTCGTTACGAATGTTTTTTTGGATGTATATAGACACATCCACGTTTATTTTCTATTTAGAAATTGTTTTATCATCATACATATTTATTATAAGGTTAAATCCTAAACTATCCTACTGCCTGTCGTTACTTTTATTTTGGCATTGCACAAGTCATGTGTTCTTTGACTGTCCATGGCGTTAAAACACTAAATCCCGCCTGGGATGTGTTTAAATTGGTTTTAGTCTCTGATGCATGATTTTTTATTATTAATTGTTTTTTGGCTTTTAACTAGCTTTCAGTAACTGCGAGTACTCTCAAATCGTACTTTCGTGTTAATTTGACTTGAGGACACAATTTGTACTCCATTTCTGTTATTCAATGTTTACTTGTTTATGTTATATCTCGTCTTACTTTTTTAATATGTACCACGTTTGATAAGTATTTAGTATGACGGAACAAAAATCACTTCTGTAGTCATACTATGAACAACACATTTATTTTGTAAAAAATGTTTCTGTACTAACAACAAAATTATTGTATTTAAATTTACCCGTGTACGCTACTTTATTTAACGTCATTTTGTCCTATGTTAAAGTTGTCTTTTTGACATTGAAACATTTTTTTTTATTATATTATGTCATAGATCAAACTTCGTTCAGTGTATATTTTCTTGTTTATGTGTATTGTCTTTTTGGTCGAGTTAAGCCATTTCAATTGATATTTCATTGTGTGTCTTTTTATGTTGTAATGTTATACCACTGTTTCATGTTAGGGTGAAGGTTGGCGCCTGTTAAAACGTTTAAACCCGCTGCATTTTTATGCACCTGTCCTAACCCAGGACCTGTTGTTCAGTGGTTGTCGTTTGTTGGTGTTTCTCGTTTCTCAATTTTTATATTGATTAGGCCGTCGGTTTTTCTGTTTGAATTATTTTACACTAGTCTTTTGGGGTCCTCTATAGCTTGCTGTTCGGTGTAAGTCAATGCTCCGTGTTGAAGGCCGCACTTTGACCTATAATTGTTTACTTTTATACCTTGTGACTTGAATGGATAGTTGTCTCATTGGCACTCATACCACATCTTCTTATTTATATATAGCAGCTAGATTAATTTGACAGCCGAATATAAATAAAATACATGAAAAAGTTTTTTAACAACTGGTATCGATTCAAATTGCTTGACTGTACACACTTGAGTCTTAGCAACATATTTTATTTTCAAAAGTGCACATATGACAAATATACAATAGAACTATGGGGATTCGGAATCAAGAAAACTTCTATACATCCGTCTTCCATACTTTCGTCTTGTCAGCGGTTGATGTTTGCTCTAAGTACAAAAAAGTCATGACTTGTTTTGTAAGTAAGACATGCATGTCGTCAATGAATGAGTAAATTAAATAATAATAACATTGATGTGTATTTTGTTATGATTATTTTTTTTTTTTAAATTCTTACCATTATAATTAATGCATTGTATTATTGATATAGGATATACACAAGGTCAAATTTGATAAAGAACGCTAGAAAAGCACAGGATTAATGTATGAGTAAATAAATAACGTTAGAAGTGCATTCTGGGGATGCAGGGGATTATATCCTTTAAATAAATTTTGATGTACTGACGTAAACAAAAGTAGGATGTTTTGCTATGACAAGAATTTAATAACCACTTCTTCCGTTTAAGATTAAATTATTTCATTTTGTCACTGAAAAGGTGTTAATTACTTCCGCTTTTTGTTTTTTTCTTTCTATTTTGATATACCGCCTCTTAATTTTCTAACTGAAAGATAACTTAATTTTTATTACTCAAAATTGAAAAATTGTTTTTCTTTAAACTGAAAATTCAAAAAATGTTGCATCCTTTTATTATTGCGATTAATATACAATGGACAAACCATTGAGATTGATCATTACGATATGAAGAATACGTGTATAAGAATACGTGTACAAGAATAATCCTATCAAAATTTTCAATGCAACATATTTATTCTTGTGAAACATATCCGTTACTAAAAATAAAAACATCACAAAAAATGCTGAATTTCTAAATTTTTCGTTTTCTTTAACAGAATAGTTTTTTTTTTCTTAAACACGATTCAAAATCCTTTTTTTTATAATTATATTTGCACAGAACCATACCACGTGGATTTTTATTTTGAGGGTCTTGATTGGGGGTTCTTCATTTCCGTATATTTTTCAATTTTTTTAGGTAATTTTTCTCGATTCTTCTTTTTATTTTTTGGCTATACTTCTTCAATCTTTATATTTTGGCACCCTATTTTTTTTTTTTATTTTTTCCCTATTTTTCTCTTTTTTTTGTCCATTTTCTGTAGATTTGGCTCATTATTCTCTATTGTGTATTACAACCCCATCAAGACCATCATTTATGAAACCAAGATCCTATCAGAATGAGAAATATAGAAATAAGAAGATGTGGTATGATTGCCAATGAGCCCAGAAACCAAAACGACATAGAAGTTTACAAGGATAGGTCATCGTGCGGCTCCAACAATGAGCAAAACCAATGCCGTATAGTCGACAAAGGCTCCGTAATGACAAATTTAAAACAATTTAAACCAGGAAACTAACGGCCTGATTTATGTACAAAACAATAAAGAAAAACAAATATGTTACACATCAACACAAACGACAACCACTGAATAACAGGCACCTGACTCGGGACAGACACATACAGAATGTGGCGGGGTTTAACTTCTTTGTTGACGCAAAAGCCTAACCCTATCCTGGGACAGTGGTGTAACAGCACAAAAAACAAAAAAACATAAATGTAAATACATGTTTTCCGGATTTTAACTCTGGTTTCGCTCTAACAATAATGTTATGTTGTTAAAAGCATACGACTGCGTGTTACTTGTCTTGCCATAACAGTTTTTGAGTCTAGAAATTGTCAGTTTTTAACTTTGAAGCTTGCTAATGATGTTGAAAATGTGATATGTGTCGACGATTTCTTATGTTTAGGTTGAAAGTTATATTGGCAAAATAACGTCCATTACCTATATTTGTTTTTTTCTTAAAATGTATATATATATATATCCCTGGGAAAACGAGACAGCTATGCATTCTTCAAAATAAATTACTCAACCGGCACTACAATGTTAGCAAAAACAGTTAACAGAAGAAAAAAATTGATCTTGAAAAAATATAAATATTATTATTTAATTAAAATGTTATGGACTTAAGTTTAATACTAAGCATCATTTTTTTAAGTACTGACTTAGACACTCGAATCACTACAGCATGGGTGTATCAGGAGGGGAGTTTCGTATTTATCATTTAAGTCACATAATAGTCTACAAATGTAAACTTGACCCCCCCCCAAAAAAACCCCTCTTTTTTCAGACCTACGCCTGAACAATGCATTCAAATAATACGTATACTTACATCAACATTTGTTTTGTCTGTCGATCGGGTGAATCGTTTAACATATTGTCCTTGAATTAAAAGAAATAAAGTTTGGAATAGAATTATGAATTTCATCGCACTGTTTCTATTATCATGAATTTATTCAAAGTAATTTTTAATCAAAGGAATTAAGAATTTATACGACGGAAGTTCCTAGTCAACGTCCTACGACTTTAGCTGCGTTTGTATTAACTTAATATGTCCTTAAAACACATACATGCTTTATCCGGGATTTTCATATAGTACAGTCAGAGGTCGAAAGTGTTACGCTATATATTTTATACAAAAACACATTTTTAATAAAAATTCTACTGAAATATTTCTTGTGCGAATTGAATGAATTTATTTCCATTAAATACAGAAATCTCTGTAGTTTCTTGCAATAATAATAAACGATATTTATATTTTTATGAGAATCACTGTTTACAGACAATTGTCAACTAAGATTGTGTAGAAATGAGTAATAACCGTTATATTTAGTTCAAGTTTTTTTTAATTAATCTGGGACATAATATATTTAGTTATAATAGTCCCAGAAATAATATAAAGTTGTTTGTTTTATCATGTTAAAAATACAAGACATTTCGCTTTGATTGTTTTGTCAAACTTATTTACAACTTTTATAGACACATGACAAAAAGTACTTGACATATTGATGATATTGTGTGGACACAGTCATGTCTACTGTTGAAAACTGTTGCAGTCTAGATGTTTTTAGTAAGTGTTGTCCTTTGGTTGCTGTTTCGTTGACGTATACCCCAACTTCTCCTTTTATATTTAGTGTTGCCTCTTCGTTTATCGAATGACTACTTTGTTATTCTCTATGATAGTCTAAATGTTTGGTGTTTTACAACGAAATGTCGGGTAAATTTTATCAATATGTTTTTAGATTTCTATGAAGGGACTAGACTATTATATGTGTGCTTTTGTTGATTTCACGCATCATATGTGTGCTTTTGTTGATATCAAGTATCATATGTTTGCTTTTGTAAATATCAAGTACCATATGTGTGCTTTTGTTGATATCAAGCATCATATGCATGTTTTTTTTTGTTTTTTTTTGTTTTTTTGATAATTGATAAATCGTTTTAATTCAAATTTCCTGTTCTACAATTTACGTAATTATCACAGGAAATCAGACTTGGGTATCGAGCCCTGTGTGTTTACATTCTGCATTTGTCCAGGGAACAAATGGCATATTTCATGATAACAAAATCCTCAAAAATACAAATGAAAAAATGTAGGACAGCTTTCATTGAGAAACTATTATAGAATAATTGAAAGAGCTATGCATCAGTTTCAAATACAGGTTTATAGAGGACAAACATACTAGGCTGCAGGCTAAATGAACTGGCATCTGATTAACACTACTGAACTTGAAATGCGCTGAATTTTTCAACTTTATCGATAATGTAAGTATTTCATTCTTGGATATAAAACGTATTTAAAGTTGATAGTAAACAATTGTAGGACACACAACTAGGGAAGATAACACAATAATTATAATTCTTTTTGGTATAAAAAGTATATATACGCCCCCTGCATAAAGTATTTATATTTGCAAGTTGACATTAAAGTGGTTGTCGTTGGTTTATGTCTGTCATATTTGCTTTTCGTAAATTATTTTGTTATAAATAAGGCCGTTAGTTTTCTCAATTGAATTATTCGTATTTGTCATGTCGGGGCCTTTAATATCCGACTATACGGATTGGGTTTTTCTCATTGTTGATCGTGGTACGGTTGCCTCTAATTGCTTAGTACATCCACTTCATTTGAACTTTGGTGGATAGTTGTCTCATTGAAAATCATACCACATCTCTTTATTTATATATTAAAGTGGTTTTTTTTTCAATGTTGTAAAATACATGAAAGAGCAAACTTGTTGCCTCAGAAAAAATCAGTCAAGGTTAGGGGAGGGTTTGGTGCGAGCAAACATGGTTAACCCTGCCATATTCTGTATGTGCCTGTCCCAAGCCAGGAAGATGTAATTCATTGGTTGTCCTGTGTTGCTGTATATCATATTTGTTTTTGTTTATTGTTTTGTACATAAATCAGGGCGTTAGTTTTCTCGTTTAAATTGTTTTACATTTGTCATTTCGAGGCCTTTGTTGACTATGCGGTAAGGGTTTTTCTCATTGTTGAAGGCCGTACGGTGACCTATACATTTGTAGTTGTTAACTACGTCATTTGGTCTCTGGTTGAGAGTAATTGGCAATCGTACCACATCTTGTTATTTTTATATAACCAAGATTATATTGAGACCAAGTGATACATGTATCATCAATTATAATCAAAGTATTACCGTGCTGTTACATGTACTAGTACATGTAACTCTGATGATCTAAAGATATGATGGTTGACGATTTCAGACTTCGAGTAATTCTCACAGCACAGCATTCTCTGGATGAAAAACAATCAATAAAATTGAGAATGGAAATGGGGAATGTGTCAAAGAGACAACAACCCGACCATAGAGCAGACAACAGCCGAAGGCCACCAATGGGTCTTCAATGCAGCGAGAAACTCCAGCACCCGAAGGCGTCCGTCAGCTGGCCCCTAAACAAATATATATACTAGTTCAGTGATAATGCACGTCATACTAAACTCCAAATTATACACAGGAAACTAAAATTAAAAATGATACAAGACTAACAAAGGCCAGAGGCTCCTGACTTGGGACAGGCGCAAAAATGCGGCGGGGTTAAACATGTTTTTCGAGCCCTATACCTTTAGCCAATGTAGAAAAAACAAACGCACAACAGTTCGTACAGTAAAACTCAGTATAAGAGAAGTCCGAGTCCGATGTCAGAATAGGAAACAAAAGAAAATAAACAAAATGACAATAATACATAAATAACAACAGACTACTAGCAGTTACTGACATGCCAGCTCCAGACCTCAATTAAACTGATTAAAAGATTATGTCTTCATCATATGAATATCAGGCACAATCCCTCCTGTTATGCATTTATATCATGTAAATGCTAATATTGACAACTATTTCAAAGATCTGAATGAATAATTTTAAGTGAAGGGGTAACTCACAGTTGCAATCCTGATCCGCAAACCAGAAGGAAATTAAGAAACTCGAGAAAAGTGTAGCTACGTGAGAAAACTAGAGGCTCTAAAGAGACTGTGTTGCTCACCTGCATCTTCACCAATGGCCACTTTTTAGTAAAAATCATCATTAAAGGAGAATAACTCTATTAAGAGTTAAATGACAATTTCAGTCATGTTGACATATTTGTAGATCTTATCCCGCTGATAATTTTTCCTTTCAAAAAGTTTCTTTTTATCTATTATAGGTTTCAAGACAATAGGCAAAAAATGTTAAAAATTAACATTAAAGGGCAATAACTCCAATAATGAGTCGACTGACTATTTTTGGCCATTATGGCTTATTTGTGGATCTTGTCTTGCTGATCATTTGTGCTATATAAAGTTTTCTCTATCTATTACAGTTTTCAAGATAATATACAAAAAATGGGAAAAATCGTCATTAAAGGGCAATAACTTCAATAAAGAGTCGACTAACAATTTCGGTCATGTTGACTTATTTGTAGATCTTGACTTACTGGTCATTTTCGCTCTTTAAAATTTCTATTTATCTAATATAGTTTTTAAGATATTAAGCATTAAATTGGTAAACATTGTCATGTCAATAGCTCTAATAAGGAGTTGACTGAAGATTTCGACCTTTTGACTTATATGTAGATTTTGTCTTGCTAATCATTTTTGATACATAAAATTTCGGTCTATCTATTATAATTTTCAAGATAATAGGCAAACATTTAAAAAAAAAAAATGGTAAAATTCATCATTTAAGGGCAATAACTCCTATAAGAGATCGTCTGACAGTTTCGACATAAATGAAAAATAGGTATAACTCAACATTTTGAACACTTTTGGCCCCGTCAGGTTTTCTCTATTTATAGCGGTTTTCAAAATAATAGGCAAAAGTTGCATTTCACCCCTATGTTCTATTTTAGCCATGTCAGCCATCACATTTTTAAAACTAAATACCCCCATAATGATTGTAGCCAAGTTTCGTTAAATTTGGCCCTGTAGTTTCAGAGAAGATTTTGTAAAAGTTAACAGATGACGACAGACGACGACGATGGACGACGGAAGCTAATTAATAAGAAAAGCTCACTTGGCCTGTTAGGCCAGGTGAGCTAGAAAGGTGATTTTTAAAACAGTGAAGAGGATACGGAGTTCCAAGCTGACGACCTTTAATTGCGTGTTTGTTTTTTTAACCAATCAGTGAAAAAGGCATATACTTACATAAAGAGTTTCCTCTGTTGTTGGCAGTATAGTGTTATTTGCGACAATTTCAATTCAATGGTTACATGTTTCGGTAAAACACTTAGACTGGTTCTCTCTCTTGCAACATACAGTATTTGGAGTCTGTTTCACAAAAAACTTACGACTAAGACTAATCGTAAGTCATGAACAATTCAGTAAACTTACGACCAATCTTAGTCGTAAGTGTTTTTGTGGTCAGAGCCACACATATAAGGAACAGGGAACCAGTCCATAACAATACACCACTTCTTGAACTTATGAAATTGGCAAAAAGTGTAATTTCTTAAACGAAAACATGAGACTCAAAGATTTGTTGGTCTTAAATGTAACCATTTGCATGCAGGTTTAATTTGCAGCATATCTTGTGGCAGCTTTTTCGAAAATTCCAATAGTCTGGAACAAAATTTACAACTAACCTTTCTGAAGTTGTCCGTTTATGCATTTATAAATTATTAAGAAATGTAGGTTTCAACTTCTTTGTAACGTTTACCTAAGATGGATTGGCTATTGTGTTGAGGTCCTCTTCAACTGTTTCGGTTCTTACATGTATAATCATTGACTTTCCAATATCGGCTTTGAGCGTTCCTGATGATCGTAAATCCAGAAAAGCATTTCGGACGCATGATAGTTATATAAGTTGGTATCATCAGCTCAGTAGCCAGTTCTTCGGTACTGGCACGATTGATTTGAAATTGACCATTAATAAATTTAGAAATTATTAAGAAACTAAACTGTCTTCCCTTTTCCAAGATGGCCCATGACGCCTCTTATTTAAGACCCGTGCCTGTACAGTGCATTAAAATAATACAGGGTAGAACCCCTAAAACTTATTTTTCCAGAACAACACCTGAACAAAGCATTCAAATAATACGTATACTTACATCAACATTTGTTTTGTCTGTCGATCGGGTGAATCGATTAACATATTGTCCTTCAAATTGAATTAAAAGAAATAAAGTTTAGAATAGAACTATAAATTTTATCGCGCTGTTTCTAATATCTTGAATTAATTCAAAGTAATTTTTAATCAAAGGAATTAAAAATTTATACGACGGAAGCTCCTAGTCAACGTCCTACGACTTTAGCTGTATTTGTATTTATTTATATGTCCTTCAAACAAATATACAGCTTTATCCGGAATATAAAGGTAAATCTAGAAAAGCACTTCGGACGCATGGAAATTTATAAAGTATAGTTTTCTAATACTTTTTGCTAAAAGATTTAATGATTAAATTTTTTGTATGGATATAAATTAAGCACATTTCAATATTTTCAATCATCTGGTTAAAAATATGCTTATAAGGTCAAGTGTTACTATATATGCGTATATCTTTATTTATACCAACAATTTGAAGTTTCCTGAAGTCTCGATTTAAAATATTTATACTGTAACAATAAGCAATCGGGAAAAAATGCAAGGATTTGACATACACAACTTAAACAAAAGCTTATAAAAAACCGCTGAAGTTATTTGTATTGCTGCATTGCGAGTTTGTTAACTATTTACAAACACGTGTTTCCTGATTAACCATGCCTCTTTCTTCAGGTGGCATGGTAGTATTTCCTAGCCCATAGGGATAATGGTAGCCTTTTAAGAATTTTCTTCACTTTCCAACACTGCCCAAAATTCTACATACACAGGTAACTGAAGTACTTTTATAATTATCCCTTATGAAAAGAGAAAGTTTGTTGCAACCTTGCGGCAATCTTTTTCGTTCGCCAGAAGACCCGAAAGTTGTTCACCAGTGTTCGCCGCTAGCAGCGACCTTTCGGCAAACAAATGTAAAAGTTTTCCGCAAGTTTTCCGCATGCTCTTAGCTTTCTTAAAATTGAAGGAACAGTGTAAACAGACTTTACAACAGGCCCCAAGGTTGCTGGAACTTCGCCGCAAACTTTATAGCATGCCTTTACCATTATATGTGGCTTATTTTCAATACTGAGCATGCTCCATGCACTAAAACAGACTTCCTGTTTCTTTAAATTTGAAATAGGAGGGAAGTTATAATGTTGGTGTTTTCATGAAAAAAGCAAATGAATGTTATATATAGTAGATGTCTGGGTTATATATGGTTTAATAAGTTCCTGGAACAGGCCATGCATCATTGATCATTTCTCTGTAAGTCATTTTAGACATTTTTTGCATGTTAATTTGTTATTATTGGTACAAAATTTATGTCAAAGAACCCCCATTTTTGAAATTAACAATTGTGTTACTCCCGTATTGGCCTAGAGAATTATCCTTACAGTTGTAAACTTAAACTTTGTGGATAATGATGTTTTGCAGGAATTGTCTTCTAACCTGCAATTTTATATATGCATTTACAAAAAAATATGTGTAATAACCATTTATTTCTCCTTTTTAAAATTTTAAACATTTTCATGAATGTTTACAGAAAAACAATACTTAAATCTGAGATCAAATTAAAAAAAAATATGACCATATGTTCAAATTAATATTTTAGATAATTGTATGCTTAATTTGTATATATAGTATAAATGCTGTCATGCTAAATCACAGTTTCTCTAAAATTGACCATTATAAAAACAGATTGGTTCTTGGTTTTGTCATACATATGAATCTGTTATAGAAATTATTCAGCTCCTTTTCATGAGTAAATTAATAGATATACATGTACCTCTATAGATATATATATATTTAGTTTTTCTGCGTTTTTTTTGTGGTCAGAATTTATATGTCTCTCTTTCACATTTCTTTATAAATGAAATTTTGATCAGCAGGTAAATTACAATTATTGGTCATAATAATTAATACAATTTGCATTTTGCTCCTTATGTGCATGTTTTGAAAAAGAATTAACAGAACGGTTGCCACAAGGCATCATTAGCATATTTGATTTGCCAGACGCTCACCAAAAACTATATAAGGCTATCAAAGTTCGCCAGAGATTCACCACAAAAAGTCGCAAGAAGTTCACCACAAACTATATAAGGCTATCAAAGTTCGCCAGAGGTTCACTACAAATAGTCGCCAGAAGTTTGCTACAAACTATATAAGGCTATCAAACTTTGTGGCAAGTCTGCCGCAACCTTCATTTGCATGGTAAAAAGTCGCGGTGAAGTTGCCGCAAACTATTTTTCAGTAAGGGATATTCAAAAATTAATTTGAATATACATGATGACCGTTTACTTTTTTTGCTATTTTTAGAAACCTTAGGCCACTAGTGCTTTAACGTCTTTTATCATGGAGTGAATTCAAAATTTCAAAAAATTCATTTTCACCTGTATGTAAAATTATTTCATATTTTTCTACACCTGATTCATCCCTCAGTTTGGGAAAGAATGTTCAGTAGATACTGTATTATTTGTCCAATAACACTGTTCATATACATTCATTTGACTTAAGTAGGGTACACAAAAGAGCAACCTAAATTCCGGAATGTAAATACTACCGTGCTACCTTCAACGAACACATTTCTGTTATTTATCAAATCACACATCTTGAGAAAAGATCAACACGTCACGGTTGCTATGTTATCACGTGCTTTACATACTAAATATAAACAAAACTATGATATATGCACAAAACAATAAACGAAAAACGCATGTGATATGTAACAATCAACGACACTACTGAATTATGCAGTCTCCTCATATTATGACAGGGTTAAACACGTTTGCGAGCGTTAAACCTTCTAACATGGATCAGTGGTTTAACAACGCAGTACAAAAACAATACCAACATTACAGAACAGATTAAACAAAGAAAACAATCAGCTCAAAACCCCCATAATGCGCAGTTGACCTAGGATACTTTCCTCTCGTTGTGCTGCTCCTTGCGAGTAAAAGTCCGACGACTAGCTACTATATGGACAAAAGAGGGAAGGGATTATACTTTTGCAACAATTCATGACGTAATCAGTTTGAAGACAAAGTTATCAATTATCTTCTTAGAATCATCAACAGAAGTTTTAATTGATCATTTGTAAAACGCATGCACAGCTAAATAAACGGATTTGCTATAATAATTGATGAAACGGAACCATTATTAAGCTAAATGCACTGTCCCTGACATGAAGATTAGCCGTATTGATATATGTGTTGCGACCGAACGAAACATTGCTCCGGGAACTAACGATTAGCTAAAAACTAATGACTTAATCTTTAAACGTACAATTCCGTGTATGGACTTTTTTAAAGTTTAGTATTAAATTATTCATTTAATACCATACTTTCAATCGTGTCTTTAATTTTTCTAAATGGAGATTACACAAATTGTACAATTATGAATAATGAATCAATACTTTAATAGCTACTTCAATAGCAGAATGTTCAAATGTTAAGGCTCTGAATAGTTATAAATATGTACATGTAATGGGAAAAAGAGATATACTGGTTAACTTCTCTGTGTAAACAGTTTGCTGGCGATATTACATGTGCTAAATAATATCTAAAGGGCATATTTTGCTTTTGTTGCAGCCCAGTTGTTTAAATGCATATAAGTCAGAGTCATCGAACTAAATTATACAGTCATGTAGTGGACATATTGTAAATAGTGATTAATCATCATATTCACTTAGTTCTGCAAAAAAGTTCCAGTGAGAAAATGTCTTTGTCTTTCACCGTTCTTTAATTTCTGATGTATATGGACAGCCGAAACATTCATACATGAATTAATTCATCAGCGAACGGTCTCTCGCAAATTTTACTAGATTGATAAACGAGCTTTGGCACTGTCGAAATAAAAAGTTTGCAATAAACAGTAAGATTTTTAAGCCGTTCGAAGGAAATTTCCACATGCGGATTTAAAACGGGTCCACACCTGGATTTATGTATATGTTTAAATCCGTTGAGGCCATTGTCTTTAATGCAAATCAGCAAGTCATTGTAATGTTTCGCTTCTACTGCATTCATTACTTTACATTTCAGTGCAGTTGCCATCTCTAATGAAATGGTAAGAAATTCGCACACGTTGTAATTGTTAAAATATTTTACTTTTCCCGGAATAAATCCAATGTGATTTCGTTCATCTAAAGGCTCGTGAAAAGGGTTTTTCGATTTATCAGGGTATGCTACATGTAAACTCAATAACTCTCTAAATTCCATTTAATTGCTAAATTCAACAACACTTACCGTTATCTTGATGATATTTTTTCGTTAAATAATCAAGAGTTCTCTAAATATACTGCCGAAATTTACCCAAATAAAAGGAACTTACTTTAAATAAATCAAATATTAACAGCAATAACTATCCTTTCCTAGATTTAAATGTTACAGTTTTACACGAGAAACACTACTAAAAAATGTACGACAAAAGGGACGATTTTTATTCCCTATTGTCAATTTTCCTTTTTGGGATGGGGATGTTCCTTTGGCTCCGTCTGATGGTGTTTATATATCCCAACTCGTTCACTATGCCCGTGTCTGTAGTGACGTTTTGGACTTCAATGAGCGTAATCTATATAATACTGGTAAACTATTAAGTCAGGGATTTCGTTACCACACATATATAGAAACTTTACTAAACTCTTCCATAGATATAAAGATTTGGTTTGGAAGTTTGGCTGTACCTTCAAACGGAATAGCACATCCTTATTTTACCGAGCACGGAAATTTAGATACGATACGGTGAAACTTATCAATCCTTTAAATAAACTTATTCTAAAAGGTTACCGATTCAACACTGTAATTAGATCTTTGAATATTGTTTTTTAATGGTATAAATATTAATTTTGTTATCAGTAAATTAAAACCATACACATATGTACATTCACGGTACTACAATCTGTCGATACCTATATTTTGGCATTTCACAATGTCATGTTTTTCTATGACTGTTAATGACGTCTTTACAATCAATCCATTGGATGTTGGGTGTATACTGATTGATATTTTAGTCTTAGATACATGATTTTTTTATGAGTAACTGTTGGTATTGGCTTTGAACAAGGTTTCAGTTACTGCGAGTACTCTCAGATATGTACTTTGTGTCTTTTTTGTTGTTGTGAGGGGTGCATAAATACACTGCCACGTCTGGTCGGTGTTTTTGTTGCATGTTTTCTGATTTGCATCGATCTGATGAGTTAATCCCTTTTCAACTGGTTTATATAGTTTATTCTTATATTGTACTGTTACACCATGCACTGTCCCAGGTTAGGGGAGGGTTGGCGCCTTCAAACATATTTAACCCCTCCACATTCTTTATTCTTTATGCATGTGCCTGTCCAAAGTCGGGAATCTGTAGTTTAGGTGTTGTCGTTGGTTCATGTCTGTCATATTTGTTTTTCGTAAATTGTTTTGTTAAAAATTATGCCGTTAGTTTTCTCATTTGAATTGTTCCATATTTTTTTATGTCGGGGCCTTTTATAGCCGACTATACGTGTATGTGTTTTTCTCATTGTTGAGGGCTGTACGTGTGCCTTTAATTATTGCTTACATCCACTTCATTTGAATTTTGGTGGACAGTTGTCTCCTTGGCAATCATAACACATATCCTTATTTTTATATACATGTAAGTTACACATTGCACGAGAGACGATATATACGGGATCAGAAAATTTCATATGGTGCGAGACCACCGCTTGGAATTTACTGACCCCGTATATATTGTATTGGTTCACTAGCAAACTGAGTAACGATTTGATCTTACCGACTATCTTAATATGGGGAAATTCGACGTAGTTGTAAAAAATAATAAATAATTTTCAGTTGTCGTTATAGTGATCAATATGAGTTATTCAAGCAATATTTGGTGTCTGGTGGACTATTATGAAGAACCTGCATTTTCTCGTTTGAATTGTTTTACATTGTCATTTCGGGGCCTTTTATAGCTGACTGTGCGGTATGGGCTTTGCTCATTGTTGAAGGCCGTACGGTGACCTATAGTTGTTAATTTCTGTGTCATTTGGTCTCTTGTGGAGAGTTGTCATTATGCCAACAATAACAATGTGAGTACCAAATAACCTTGATATCAAATTTAACACAACATTAAACAGAAGTTTCAATTAGTAACAATGAAAAGTCAGCGTCTCTTACACATGTTTCTGTCTTAAAACTTAAAAAAACATAAAATATTTTTAATTTAAGAACAACATCGTGTTTTTGAAAGGATCTAATTCTATCTACTACTAGCTGTGTATTCAAAATATAACACGTTCACTGACCGTGTATTTTGTACCTAACATCCTGATTCTTTAAGTCGTTCCATATCTATTAGGCATATTAAAAAGCAGATATTACATCAGCGACTCTTTTCACAAAAAATCTTACGATTAAAATTGATCGTAAGTCATACTGAAATGTGTATGACTTACGAGTATTTTTACTCTTAAGATTTTTTGTGAAAAGAGCCGCAGGTTTATAAAGTTTCACTAGACCAAGTTGATTTGTATTTTCACCACTAATTGTAGCCTCCTCCCGTTAAGGGTGACTGAGGCATAGAAATACATGGTCACTTTTGTGTTCTTCCGACCAGCAGTAAAACCCTTGCCAAAGTGGGGTATACGTTTGGCTGTGCGGGATGTACAAGTACACAGCCACGTTCGTTCATAATGGGAACATTCCAACCAATGCCTCGCGTTAAGAGAGTATTACGCCCTCTGCACGTTAAAAACCCTGCAACAATTATTGGGGAGAGGGGATATGGGATCCGTAGGTGACCTGTTGCAAGACAAAATGTCTGTCCCAATCCAATATACCCTCATATTCCAGTGGCAGTCCAAATTAAACCGAGCGTCAGCCTTGAAGGGCTCTAATGCATGACCTACCTATCGTATTTATTGTTATTTTATTCTCGTCCTGAACATGTATGAAATATTTGCCACTGAAATTTAAGCAACAAACAATCAATCAGTCAATATAATGTAACTTAGCATTAACAAATTAAGTGTTCTCTACCCTTCCTACAAGCTTTTGTCGTTCTGGGAAAGGTGTTAAATTTTCTATTAAGTTCAATTCCCAAATATGGTTGTCTACAACAGGTATCGATTCATGGTTTATTTTGCTTATTAAAGTCTGGTTTTATTGAAGATGTTATATTAGATCATTACACATGATATTGCTCCAATGAATTGAAACCCGTTAATTTGAATAGTGTATACAGTACAGTGCATATGCCAAGCATTTTGTGTAAACGTATTGGAGTGGTAGCAATACATGTCATATTTTCAGCAAGTAAAGGGGCACATTATTTTATACTACTAACTCCTGTAACTCGATTACAGCTTTACTATTCGTTGATCAACTCGGTAATAAAGGCTAAGCATATAAAAAAACCCAGATAAAACCCTTTCCTGTCTAACACATTCATTATTGAACCCCAAAGTAATTCGATTAACATTGACTCGCAATAACTGCATTCCGTTTTCACTATAAACTTCATTAGCGTGTTTGCCTTGACTTTTGGAAGGTCTTGGGTTCGAACCCGGCCTGGTCAAACCAAAGACTTTAAAATGTGTATTTGCTGTTTCTTCGCTAAGCACATGGCTTTAAGGAGTAATAGTAAAGACTGGTCGGATCTGCATCAGCATAATGTGTCCGGGTAGGGTGACATGTCTTTCTGTGAACTTTTATCTTGTGAACTAGCACGTTAAAGGTCTGGCTCAGCGTATCGAGCAAGTACAAAGCAGGGTAAATATTCATATGAATAAGAAGATGTGGTATGAGTACCAATGAGACAACTATTAATCCAAGTCACAACGTGTAAAAAGTAAACAATTATAGGTCAAAGTACGGCCTTCAACACGTCGCCTTGGCTCACACCGAACAGCAAGCTATAAAGGACCCCAAAAAGACTAGTCTAAAACATTTCAAACAAGAAAACCAACCGTCTAATCTATGTAAAAAACGAGAAACGAGAAACACTTATGAACCACACCAACAAACGACAACCACTGAACATCAGGCACCTGACTTAGGACCTATCCAGCATGTTCTCCTGAATATGTATTTAATTTGCCGTTTGACGCTAAAGAGCCAACATCATCACTTCTTTTAGTGTCGGGTCGTCAAACGTAGACGCGTCGGCTTGTGTATAAGTATATTTTAAGCTTCAAAAACCAAAATATTTCGAATATTTCCACCAAATTGAATTCATCAAAATGGTTCAGAAACACAAAGTACTGATATGTAACGCAATTGCAAACTATTTCGACGATATTTATACACAAGCCGACGCTTTTTTTTTTGTCTCTGATTGATAGTCGTCTCATTGGGAATTATATCCCTTACTTTTATTTTATATGACCACATTTTGCGTTCCTATTGTGTCCCATCTGAACATCAAAATTTCACTACGGTTTTGTATGGGGATTGTACATTGTATTTGGAATAGACCGTATCGGCATTTTAAGCGTATTTGTCAGTTCAGAATAAAATAAGTTAATGTTCAATGTCATCTTTCTGTTATTCGTGTATCATTTTATCTAAAAGATCACACAAATTATCCTGATAGTCTTTAGTATAATTATGTTCCGTAATGTTGTGCCAAGCTGGTAGTTTTAAGAAATCGTTCAAGTCAATATGAGGTTACCACTTGCATACCATGTATACGTATGTCACACACTTATCCATGGATTACCCTTAACCCAGAAATTTACCCTTATCCATTACCCTTAACCAGAAAATAAAACTTTTCTGAAATATTTTTCAACTAAGCAAAATATTATATTGTAGGTCTTTTGATATGATATATAGTAAAGTAATAAATATTTTTGGATGAGTAGCATTATGATAATTGGGATTTAATGCACAAATATCCTTATTTGTAAAGGGAGAATTCATTAAAAGAATGTATTTAATGTAAAGGGAGACAACTGCAACGTATTTACTCTTAAACGGAAACCGTTATGATATTAACTCTTTCTCTAGAAAATACAATATGCAAACACTGAATGTACGATTATTAAGGAGTATAGCTTTTATAAAAAACAAAATGCATATTTCAACAAAAATGCACATTAAAGATTTAATCAACTACATATAATAAATATTTATGTAATTTTATTTCCGTCAACAATCTTGCAGTTTTAAAGTTGGAAACTTAATTTTATTTTTGTATCATTAAACGGGAATAAATAGTTGTACCCCTGCAAACAAAGTTTTGAAGTGTATATACACGAATGAATCTGTCTGTTCGTTTTCTGATATACCGGTGTGAATTGTAAGCGCAACTTCCCCTTAAACGACTGGGTAGATGTTTGATGAAAATTTCCATAGTTGTATACCACTAGTCTACCTGATGATGTGCAAAACGGATTATTATCCAGTCTAACATGTGAAAGTTCAGAAAATTAGATCTCCTTTCTTTCATATACAAATAGTATTGTACGGCAGGGTATAAAGTAATATAAGATATCCTTGAGTGATATATTTCATAAAAACATATATCATGCATATAAGTGTTTAACTGTTCTTTTTTTTTTCATCAGCTCGTGAGCGTTTTTGTCCTCGTACATTTTTTCGATAACAATAAAAGATGGGTCGAAACTGTAAAATGATCAGAAATGCAAAATATATGCTTCACAGGTGAGCTATTTTCTCTCGGAAATACATGACAGACTAAATAGCTGCTTCTTAATATATGTATGTTCTACTCTATTTCAATACTCTTATCCTGGAAATAAGAGTGAGTACTCATTTGACGGTAATTCTACCAACATCTGTGTTTTTTTTCATACTATAAAAAATGCAGTTCCTTCACCCCCAGCTAGGATGCTGTCAGTTGTCCCTCCTTTCTATTCAAATATGACACAATATTGTTTCCTAAATTCTTTGCAACTGTTCACATCATATTTTTCTAACAATCTACAGTTCTAAACTGACAGTCGATCATACAGGTTGATTCCTATATACCCTCAAATTCGTTTGCCATAATACATAATCCGAAAAGTCTGAAAATTTTATACTTGAACTTTTACTTTATATGTCATTACCCTTATCCCGGAAATATTTATGACGGGAAAGTATTTTTTGCAGGGAAAGGGGTAAATAGCTGCGATGCATTCAGTTGTCGCTTTTTTTCCAAAAAGACAAAATTAATATTCTTATTTCCGAGAAAACTGCTCACTCGATACTTTTAAAAGTACTTTAACGTTCTAAAAGAAAGTCGAGCTAACATAATGATTGGTTTATACCCCAAACTTTGTTTGCACGACATTTCAAAATACGACTCAGTAAACAGAAATAACAATTAAACAATGTGATACTTTTTATAAAATAAACCTTTTTCTAAATTGGTCTGAAATTTAGCAGGGAATTTATCTTTATACGTCGATACTCTTATCCCTGAAACAAGATATGAAGGATGGCATATGTGTTGCAGGGAAACCTTTATTAGCTTCGATGCATTCGGTTGCCTCCCATTTTGTTCTAAATTGACACAGTGCTACTTATATTCTGAGAAAAACGTTTCCTTTCTGAGACTACTATAATACTTGTTGTATAGAAATCCAAGTTCATATATACCTCCAAACTTTACGAAACGTATCAATACGACACAATTAGCAGAAATAAAGATTAAACAATGTTAAACTTATTTATATAAAACAAAGAAAATGTGGTATGATTGCCATTTAGACATCTCTCCACCGGAGCCCAAATGACATAGAGTTTACAACTATAGGTCACCGTACGACCTTCAACAATGAGCAACACCCTTACCGGATAGTCAGATATAGAGCGCCCGAAATGACAAATGTAAAACCATTCAAGCAAAAAAATAACGGCCTGGTTTATGTACAAAACAAATATGATATACAGCAACAAACGGCAACCACTATATTACAGGCTTCTGACTTAGGACAGGCACATGCAGAATGTTAGCATGCTTAGAGTTTGCCATTACCCGAAAAAGTCTGGAAAAAATAAGCCTACAACTTTACTTTATTTGCCGGTACTCTTTTTCCCGGAAATATGTTATGAAGTTGAGTATGTGTTGCAGAGAAAGTCGCAAGTATAGATGTGATGCTTTCAGTTCTTTTTAAAATGACACAGTATTGCTTCTTCTATTCTGTACAAACTGCTCAAGAGGAATAATAATTCGTGATATTCGAGGATACAATGTTTGATAAGAATTTTAATCCGTAAGTACGATCATCCGAATTCAACGTATATTTTAGGAGTTCCTAAATAGACTTCCGTATTACATAGACTAAGTCTTTCTCTCAGTAATTATAGGATTGTTTGTACGAATGCTTAGCAAACAGACATAGACCTTTATTAAAAGTAATCATTTCGATTCCGTTTTACCGGTATATAATAGTAAAAGTTTAACGTACATATACAGGTTAGCGCCGCAAACTTTCAGATGATCCGTACATTTACGTCTGCATATCTGTCCATTTTTTTTTATCAGGAACAGGAATATATCCAATATGCAAATGATATGAAGGAGAACAATAGAGAATAAAAGGTAACTTTTAAAGTAGGAAACGACTCGATTCCATTCTACCATGATAAAGTTTACCGATATTTTAGTACTTTACCATATAAACCATTCAGATGCAGACTTTTGCTAATGTTGAATGACTGACTATGACTTCGAGACTTACAACATCAATAAAAGTACTCGTACCCGTATTGATTTTATATCTCGAATTAGTATTCAATATAATTTCTATTTCAACTTTAAAAACCAATCAATTTTAGGATTTATACTGAGTAAAAAGTTTAACATAAAAAAGTTTTAATATCATATTTGAAAATTAATTATTCTCCTTAACAAAACAATAAACAAACTATTGTAACAAAGAAAATCAACCAAACGATGCAATTCTTAATCAACAAAAATAATTTATTAAAAATTTATTCCTGCAACATAAAAGTTATACATTGTCGTTTAAAAGTTTGTTTTTTTTTTAAATGAGATATATGTTGCTTAACTTTTTTTACTCAGTATATCATGAAATAAAAAAAATATATATTTATACTAATCATTTCCAAAAAAATCGTGGAAATAAGTCGATGAATTGTATTAAAAAATGAATACAGATAAATAAGCATTACACAGTACATTTTCATCGGTTTTATGACTAAAATTGATATCATATGAATTATAAATACATCGTATGTAAACTTGACACCTGTTAGAACTTTTGTGAACGCAAACGGTATACAATTTACATAAGATGATGACCTATGTGTTCGAAACGCGATGCTAGATTATACAGTCGTTAATGGCTCTTCTTTCACTTTTATTTGTTTAAATGCTAATTAGCAATGACTGAATGGTAACAGATTTATTTGGTTCAGTTGCACAAACGTCTTATTTCGATGCATAACAACAAAAGAAAGGGGTTAAGAGCTGTTTGCAAATTTTGAAATTCTGCTGTATCAGTAACATTTATATTCGATTTGTGATAATATTCGTGTAGTTGTACAGTATTTAAAACTGAGGTTGTTCATTTAAGATTTAATATCACTGACCCCAGACAAGTTTTATTTCATCGAGCGAAAGGTATTATAGGATCCCTTGTGTTAACTTAGATTTGTTACTCTATTCATCTTTGTTAGGTTATAAATGTATGCACAACATATTCTCTTATCCACAAGTGATGGCTAGTGTCAATTCCTCATTTCGTTTGATTTAATTTATTCGAAATATATTTTTTGAACCAAAGTACTTATTTACAAAATCATCAATGCCCCCCCCCCTTTTAATTGAAAACGGACTTCGAAAAATACCGCGAATGTGAGCTGTTCCTATTTTGATTTGTTCGTAGGGGTAACCGATACACGGGAGACATTATTTTAGATCTCGACAGCTACTATTGTTATATTTCAGTATGAAAAGATAACTAAATAACAAAATACATAAAAAATGACAATTCATCAATATAATTTACCATCTCAGATAAAAGAACCGCTTCTTGATACTTGTAGACATATTTACTTCATAAAATTGAAATTTCCAGGATAAGAGTATTTCGTAAGAGCAAATTATCGGCATAAAGGTTATTCCCGGATAAGTGTATGACATACGTAAATCATCTGGAAGAAGCCGATACTACTCTCCGGCTTTAATTAGAGTTATGATTTCCAACTGTTCTGTTAGGTTTTGTTTTTTGTTTTTTTTTCATGTGTGCATATTTTTTTGTTTCTAATAAAGCGTCTAGTGGCTTATATTTCATGTATATTCAAGACGACAAAAAATTAACAGTTAATACAATAGGTAGACCCTGCAAGATAGGGCTGACGTTGTGCATTCGGGATTAAGGGTGACAGATTTAGAATGCCATTTGAAAATGAGGATTTATTAAATAGGTACAGGCCTCCCACATTTTTGTACAGATCTTTCAGAGAGTTGTTACAATAATTATTATACGTGCACAAGGCATTAGATGTAACGTCCCCATTCCGACCGGACGTGACTGCGTATTTATACATCACGCACATACTAAACTGACGCCTTCTTTTGCAAGCGTTTTATTACCTGTCGGGAAAAGTCCATGTGACCATATTTCTACAACCCTTAGATTCTTGACGGCTTTATACTTGTTTGAAATGTCGAATTTTGAATTTGCTAGCTAACAAATTTACATTTCTTAAAGAGAAATGTCACTGTACGCTAGATAACCACCACTTTGTGCTTTTTCTCTTAAATGATCCGTGTTACATGTAAGTAGCAAATTCCAATTTCAGTGCCTTTAATTTGACACATCAAACGTTTGAACGTATGACCTTATGCACTTTAGTCGAATTTGGAAAGATAGATAAAGAGCTACCACAACATAAAAGTAGAGATTGTGGTATGCATGCCAAGGAGACAAGTTGAACTCTCCTTTAATGACTAAATGTCTATTTTCAAGCTTTTTGTAAAACTTTCACATTGCAAACATGACTGTTCAAACTCTGTTTTGACCGAAATTCAAAGTGCGTGTGACGTTCACATACGTCAAACAATAATTCCTCACGTGTCCATGGTATCCGAATTATTCATATCTATTTGTATCATGATACAAATAGATATGAATAATTCATATCTATTTGTATCATGATAGATGTCAACATAATAATATATTTTATGTGACATATCACCAACATATTTCATTCCTTTCAAAGACCAGAGAAGCGAGATACATTTGTACATGCATAGTAAAGAAATCAAGCATCAATCAATCTTTTCTACACATTCACTTTAATTCCCCATATTTTGCTGCAGCACTGATAATATCTGACATGAGTACTGGTACATGCATGTCACATATAAGTAGGACCGCGAACGGGTTTTTAGGTCCGAACATCAAAATGTTATGTATAAATCGAGTTAAATTATATAGTATTTCATAATTGACATATTTATACATTGTATTTCTGAGTCTTCAAATCCAACATATGAAAAACAATATATCTTCACAGCATGATTAATTTATATTCAACACATGTTTTTCATTTCATTTGGTATTTTAAATTTTACTCAATGCATTAAAAGTGGTGCACTCTCTTACCAAACACATGCTTCGTATTTAAGAATTTCAACCGACATTGTACATAGTTTTTTGCGGACGTTGATTTGTTTTTTATTGCCACATAAGCATCGTCCATCTATTTACGACATACATAATATGGTTATAGAACATGCGATCAATGTTTCTGGATAAAATAAATTGTAAGTTGTTAAACAAATTTTAGTACGAGTCTTTAAATATGACTTCATTTCATTTTGTTACAAGTTGAAATTTTTAATCACTTTTTCGTTTAAAAGTGATATGCTGTTATATGAAATTTCATGTATTTTCAGGACTTATCAAAATCCTAATCAAGACCTTCTGCTTTCCTTGCTATACAAAAGTAAAGTATCAACTCGACCCTTCAAGCACGTCTTAATACGGTCACAATGTGTCTTTTCAATTTATTGTAATGTTTATGTATTACATCGATTACGCTGTGTCTTCTTCACTTGTCAACAACTATACATGCCTTGCCTGACGTCTTGCCTAGTGTACACACTGTGTTCCAGGGATTAAACATCGTTTTCATTTTTTATTTAAAAATTGAAGGCTTCTTTTTGTTATTTATAACAGCAATGACCGAAACACATTTTGTATGAAGAACGGAAATTTAATCCATAGTGTTCAGTCACAAGTGATCTCAATTTTGATATTCAAATACGGCGATTAATTATACTTTTTATTATGTAGAAACAGACCATCAGAACTCTTTTCTGTGTCTATGGAGTTACATGTATTTGGATTGACTTTAAGTTATAATTGTCGATTTCACAGTACTCGTCTGGCGCATGCATATATACGTGTTTTGCACATTGCTGTCAAAATTGTACATCGTCACTTCGAGAGAACTGATGCATATTTTACAATTGTTGTGAAGCAAGAAGTTGTTTTAGATTCACATGGACTATTGCTTTTTGATATTTGAAATTCTGCTGCTCTACTATGGCTTCGTTAACCTCGCGAGTGGGAGAGTCATTCACAAGGAGGGCCTAAATTATTCGGGTTATGTTGTATAGAGTGATATTCATTGTAGAAAGCTGCATAACTTAGACCTCTTTTTAGTATTGCTGCGATAATCATGGTTTTGTTGTTGTTGTTAAAATGGTACCCAATACAACAACAACAAAAAAGCAACAAACAAAAAAGAAATGAAAAAGTGGATAACTTTATGATATTAAAAATCTGTGTATAGGAACAGAATGATACATTTTGAATAGTCTCGTTATGTATTATTGATGCAGAATGACACCAATTTGCTATTCTTTTTTTTTACCTTTTAAAATTTAGCTGAAATGATCATCCATAAAATAAACTCTATTAACTGTCCCCTTCACATACACGGATTTTTCTTACAAGTCCTTACGGATCGCCAACTCCTAGTCAATCACAAGCATCCGTAAATAACTCGTCACAACTCGCAGACACTCTTAAGAATCCGGAAAAGGAAATGACGTCTATTTGACATGTCATCAATCTTCTTACTATTGTCCACGGATTGATTTTGCCGTAAATAACTCGTAACAATCCGTAAATAATGTAAACTGCTCACAACAACACGTAACCAGGTCGGGAAATTTGGAATGTCGCTAGAAAATGAAGGTACATTGCACAAGGAAAGAAAAAAAAAACTCGTTTATAAAGATACCATATTTATAAATTTAGTCTCACCTACGGACCCTTCAAAAAGTGGATGTAAAAGTTCTTAAAGTGCAAAGAATAAAGCACTCTCCTTACACGAGGGATCGGAATTTACGTCCCTATTTTGATCGGACGTGGCTGCCAATTTAAACATCCAAACAGAGCCAAATGGACACCCAACTGCAAGGGTTATACTGTCGACCGGAAGAAAACCATGGGATAATCTAGTTTTTATACCCCATGCAATGACCCTTGCAAACTTGAAAACTAAGCTCTCCACAAAAAGATAAAAAAATTTTGAAACATGTTTAGGGTTTCCCTTGTCCTATTTATTTGGATTTTCGGTCAAGAAAACAAGTTCACAATATTTCCATATACAATATATACAACCGCATCAGTGATGTCGTGTTCGTTTCACTTGGTACAGGACAGGTCGACTTTCGGTCTGTTCAAACAAGCGACTTTTATACTTGCTACTTCAATGCCAAGCAAACGACATTCTAAAGCAAGAGCAAAGACTCGGAGTGGGATTAATATGTACTTTATTAGCAGCACGTTAAAAATGCACAAGTATTGCATTTGTTACAGATCTGTATGCGTACAACTCGGCCTTCATTTTATTTCTGTGTCACTGTCTTAGTGTGTTGTAACATCATTGTTTTCCCAAATTATTTTGCTAATCAACTGACTAAAATGATGACCGATAATCGATTATTTATTTTGCTGGAAAGAACAGAAAACCGATAATGTAACAATTTGTTTTTAACAGTTTGATTTTTTTAATGAATACTAGAACACACATATCGCGGGTCTATGACTTAATTAAAGTACCTACGCCTTATTTTCAGCCTGGATCTTTAGTACATGTATTTGTATTGTCATTTGATAAAGTCATGCTGATTATAAGGTGCACAGTTTTCTCTGCTTTCAAAATCTTTCTGTTTGAATTCGTCCTGGTTTTCTTACTACAGCCGGAAACTACTTGTAGATATACTTTTTTGGTCAATGATTAAATTTTGTAGTGTCAATCCCTGTATAATGACGAAGTTAAGGTGTGATTATGACCCGTGTATATCAAATCCCAAATACACCGTTTGGTAGTGCTCCTGAAAGAGGCGGAACGTACAGATTAGGTAACAGATAATACAGGTACTATTGGTATCGATATCAAATTCGTCCCGGAACTTGTTAATTATTAGTTATAATAATTACATGGAAAACAAAAGGGCCTGGAATGGTGTAATTTTTAATCAACACCATTGTCCTACATTAGTTATGTATACAGTTGAATTCTTTGCATCGTCGTTTTTACGTCATGCCGGCTAACAAATTGGACCTCGTTATTTTAGTAGTATAGATATAATGATAATTACGTGGAAAACAAAAGGTCCTGGAATGGTGTAATTTTTAATCAACACCATTGTCCTATATTAGTTATGTATAAAGTTGAATTCTTTGCATCGTCATTTTACGTCATGCCGGCTAACAAATTGGACCTCGTTATTTTAGTAGTATAGATATACAATAACAATCTGAATCACTGCTTTCAGAGTAGAGGATTTGTAGAATATATTGTGGTTTGGACAATTTTCTTTACGAAGAGGAACTGTTTTCTTTCAGCGTCTCTTTACCCCAAGGGTGACTGGGGTATATCAATATGTTCACTTTTGGTCTTTTTCCGACCGCCAGTTTAACCTTTGACAAAGGGGTCATCCGTTCGGCTGAGTGGGATGTATAAATACACAGCCACGTATGTTTAGAATTGGGACGATGTCTCCCGTAAAGAGAGTGTCACGCTCTCTACACGTTAAGAACTCTTGCAACAACTCTTTTTGAGGGGTCCACAGGGGGTCTGTTGCAAGGCTAAGGTTCTATCCCTCTCCAATTTATCATAATTTTCAAGTATCCGCCAATCATCGTGGTGGATTCCCTGTTACAGGACCTACCTATTGTATTAACTGTTAATTTGCTGTCATTCTGAACATGAATGGAATATTTGCCACTGAACGTAAAGGTAACAACAATAAATCAATCAATCATATTCCCTTTTTTGCGGACAGTTTTTTATGACATTGCTAGGTCATGCTCACTTTATATTAGTAAAGAAAAGAATTGCAAGGTTGTGGATTGCTTTATATCTATAGGATCATACATTGTACATCTTAGATACCAGATAGGAAGTGATTTCTTTACCATTTCTTTATACGTTTTAGGGAGTAGACAGTAGTTCAAATACCATGTCTACCGACTCTATGAAGTAATTTTAATTACGATTTGTTTCTGATTATTGAAGTGTCGGGATAAAGGGGTGTCAGGTTATTGGGGTGTCGGACAAATGAAGTGTCAGATTAATGGGATGTCGGACCAATGTTGTGTCAGAATAACGGGGCAACCCCTTTTTTCAGGATCGTAGTAATCATGTACAATGAACACCAAATATCTCATTATCAACAAACTGCCTTTATAAATATGTAGTATCGCATTCATTTAAATTCAACAACAATATCCGCAGTTTGTTTTCCGATGCAAATCTTGACTGAATTTCTTCTGTCACAGATATTATGCATTGCGCAGTTGCGTGTCATGCCTCTTCTGTGCATCCACAAAATATTCACTATGTTAACTCAATTGAAATCTATTTTAATATTGAACACAATAACATTATTCAATAATGAAAATTAGAGAAAAATGTATTTTTAATTTACTTATATATATAAGATTTGCATTTAATCTTACCGTTTAAATATCAATCTCTTTGAAATATTAAATGTTGTATTTTGATTTTGTATAATAAAAATCGTTTGTTGAATTTAATATTATACATTTGAAAAAATCAAAGAGTTACTCGGATAGTTTCTACAATAATATTGTGGTTTAATAGAAAAAAAGGTAAAAATAGCTACCAGACAGTGCGGGCTGGCATAACGTGTACTCCGAGTTAGAAAGTCTGCTCTGTCAATCTAATCAACGTGTACGTTTGTACCCAGTACAAAGTGTTCTCACAATATTATAGCTCTACTAGCATACAATAAACCGTACGCTCTGTTGATTTACTGGTCTTCTTCTATATAAGAACATTGACAGCTCTTTAACAGCCAATTAACAGCTCCGAGAGGGGTTTCTCATTCACTTATATACCCGTGATCGAATACATTATTTCCTTGATAGGGGTGTTCTCTAAATGTTCCCCTAACGGAACATAGAAAATCCCTTACGAACACCCCTATAACCTTCGACCCGGCCACTAACTTTTCCGCCAAACGTCTAATAGATATAAGAAGATGTGGTATGAGTGCCAATGAGACAACTCTCCACCCAAGTCACAATTTGTAAAAGTAACCCATTATAGGTCAAAGGAAATCTGCATAACGCGTTCTCAAGCGTTAAACAAATTCAAATTCAAATATATTTTAATGTCAATTAAAGACGCCCATTACAGACAGAATAATCACGTTAAATTTGGTACAAATGATTACAATGATAACAATGATTTGAATACAATTAAATTTATGAAAAAGTTTAATAGAAAAGAAAAGGACACACTTATGTTTATTTGTAAATATTATATGTTTCCACATTGACAAATACAGTGATCCTAAAGATAGAGATAACTGGATTCAAATATTCTGTTTTTTCTGGTGTTGTCATAAGCACGTAATAACAAGCACAACAATAAATAGCTAAATTATGCTTCTGTCTTCTTAACAGTAAAAGTTTTAACTTTACTAAGTTTCTGATAGTTGTTTTCGAACAATATTTAAATTATTAATTAAATTGCTGACTTGATTAAATATGTGACAATCTTCATTGGACATTAGACAATAAATTGTGATATATAATCTAAATTGTGAATTTTTTAAAAATTAAACCGATTCAGTTTGCAGTTCTTTGCATAATTTTTCAGAATAACAATCTCCTTTATTAGTTAACTTTTATTTTTTTATTAATTGAACATGTATTGCTACAATAAGGTCTTACTTATTGTCACCTATAGCGATCAATAAACATTACAGTACCATTTTTTTCTATGACGATTTGTATCAGATATTTAATTTATCAAACGAAAAACACGCATAATATTGTAATAATAATTAAAATAGCTCTCGCCGCGATATAGCTTGTTTGTGTTGATGCGGCGTAAATCAATTACCAATCAATCAATATATTTTATGAAGTATATGTAATGGTTATCTCGTTACCATACAAGTGTACCGAACTATTTTCAATTCGGTTTAATTTAGTGCAATATACATGATATAGTTACATTTTTATTGATAGAAAAAATGATACCATTCTCGAGTTGCACTACCGATACGTTAAAATATGTTTTATGTCAAGCGATGGGGCACAACTTAATTATATGCCAATCAATCAAGGAGCCTTAGTAACGTTTAAAAAAGAAACGTAGAAGGAGGTCTTTTTGGTAACATGTAGTGGAAATGTATTACTTGATATAAAGCTTTTGTAAATTACACAGTAAGACACCATGAATTGATTCACTATACTGATTGTAGTTTGTTGATGTATATCACGGTATGATATATTTGAAAACTGATTTTATCAAGATTGAGGATGTTTTTTTGAAGTCTTGGGTAACATATAATTATAATATATTATTTGATGTAAAACTTTTGTAAATAATTACATATTGTGACAAAATCAATTGGTCCAGTATACTGATTGTAGTTTGTTGATGTATATCAGGGTATGATATATTTGAAAACTGAATTTAGGTCGATTCAGGATGTTTTTGGAAAGTCTCGAGATCGGGTGTAATATAATGATAATTGATTATGTGATGTAACAGCTTTTGTAAATTACATATTGCGACACAATCAATTGTTCTGCTATAAAGACAGTAGGCGTGTTTATAAAGAAAGTATCTAATATATCATATATTTCGAAACAGATTTCATTCCGATAAATGATATTTTTAGCAACACATGACGAAGGGTCAACAGTTGTGTCGATTAATAAATATTCTGTACCTATTTTTTTAATGTGTTTAATATATTACTGATGCATGGGATAATATTAAAAGGTATTACTTTTCATATGTATCTACAATATTCATTTAAATGAGGTATATTCATAACCAGTTTTGCACAACATGTAAAGACGCATTGGATTGACTTGGTGCATTCAGCAAAATGCACTTCAATAGGAAAGGTTTTGTATGTTTTCATTTTGCAATCATATTGAACTTAGATATAGTATTAGCCGAAGGTAAGTTTCTTGAAGTTATACGTCAGAAGACCATATGTAATTATATAGTGTAAAGCCAAAACTTCCACAGAAATTAAACGTTGTAAAAGTTAAACGTCTGCTTTTTAATAACAATAAATAGAAATGGGATTTATTATGCAATTAGATTACAACCCTTTGATACAAATATAGCACGTTTATGTATTGTATCATAGGTACAATTACGCATCAGTTCTAGTATATAAAATCTCCAGTCAAGCATTTAGAAATATCAATTGTGTTATTTGCCCAATTGCATACAAACTTAACATTTGTTGAATTGTTACACAGACATTATAGGGAAGAAATTGTTAGCCCTCTTCTACTTGTATTCTGGCAGGTGTCACTCAGTGTCGCCTAATGTTTAATTAAAATTATGAAAGAAGATTTTTTTTACTTTTTTTTTTTTAAAGTTTGTACTAATATGAGCTTTCAATTGGTGCTGTCGGTTTTTATTCGACTACAATCGGCAACATAAAATCATTTTGATTTTTGAAACCTTTTGTTTGAAGAAGATAACAAGGTATAACCAAACTAATGCGTTGGCATGTTATGATAAATTTATACTGAATACATTTTAAAATCAGTTGACGATTGTAATGGAAATATTTCGTTTCTATTTGATATTATGATATATCATAACGTTTATTTGGTTTCTCAAAAGAAACAGTGTCTTTTGTTTATTGTAAGTGCCACAACTTACAATTTGAAATGTTGTGTTTCACTTTAATCATATTTTTCAAAGATGTAAACTCGTGCATTTCTAATTGCAGTAGGATATTCAGCAAAGTTGTATTCCTGTGAGTATTCCAATTTCATATAAGGAAATTGAGATGCTAAATGATATGCAATATTTGTTTAAAATACTTTCATAAACTATTAATAGTCCTGCTCATTTCCGATACAGGGGTTAACAAATCGTCGTGTGTATGTTATAATGATGTTTTTCCCATTTTATTTTTCTAAAAAGTGGGACATTTAAGATGAAGTCTGAAATATTATATTTGACTAAAATAAAGGAAGTTAGGTAGGAATCAAAGTTACGGACATGAAGGGTAACTCTTTAGTCGTTTGATTTTCTTTGATAGACAAGCACCTGCGATAAATAAACACCCTTTTTGGAGATAGACTACTACACGACAAACACTATATTGCTTTAGAAATGCATCCCTATATTTCTGTTAGAGATAGATCATGTTTTTTTATTGTGTAATATCCGCAATTCGGGATTGCTTAATTTGATAAGAATTACTCAAAGACTGAGATTACAATATTCAAACAATTTAAACATAGAATTACTAAGAAAGCGTTGATAACATATCTTTTACATTAAAAAAAAAGTTGAAATAAAAATTTATAAAAATGTTTTTTCTGAGCTTTCGGTATCCAAATCGAAGAATAAGCCATCATAATCCAATAAGAGTGTGAATATAGAACATTATAGTTCTACCACAAACTCGTATAGTGTAGACTAAGTGTAGAAATCTCTTTTTATAGTTGTATAGGGAGATAGACCATTGTACCTGGATATCCTGGATATCAAATATATAGCTATCACCATTGTTATCAAAGTGGACATATAACACGATAAGATTCACACGACCAAATACTAAGTGGCCATGATAAAGTTTTTATTTTTATCTAATGATTTTATGGTTGTGGTTACAATTATCAGATTAATAAAAATTATAATTCTTAGTATGAATTAATATTTGAATGAAATGGTTTTTACAAAAACCTTAATGGTCTTCTAGGAACTAAAACCTGCATATGACACTTACCGTACACATATTTGAAACAAATATTAACTTCTATATAAAAATAAGAAATTGTGGCATGATTTCCAATTAGACAATTTTAGTCAGTTTCAAGTGAATTGTTCAAAATTAGTTCAAACAAGAATCATGAATATTTTACTTTCAAGTAAACAATAAATAGGTACACGTTTTTTTAAAAAAAAACCTTAGCCACAACAAGGACAGTTTTGGGTTTTGTTTGACAAAATAAGCTACAAAATAATCGTAACGTCATGACGACGCTGCAAAATCATATTTTTTCCCGAGATATTACTCATACTTAAATATATAATACAGCAAAAAACGAATACGTTTAACCCGTAATATTTTAATATCGTTAAAACGAAAATCATTATTACAATAACATATAATTCAAGATCAAAATTATGTTGACAGAATTTCGGGAAATAGCAATTTTAAACTGCTTTTACATGCTTATTATGTTCTATACGTTTATAAACTTATTTTCCGATTTTGACCTGCGTCATAATGATGAAGGCATATCTAGTAACCGCTCGAATCATTCCGTCATTCCGGTCGTTTTTCAGTCCAAAATACGTTGGGTAGAACACTTTTCCCAAAGTTATCTACCTTTTATGGAAGTGGTTTAATACTTGGTCTGTCACTTGATAATGCAGCGTGTACGCAATTTTTTGATCAGATGTGCAGCTACTTCCTATTTGCCGATCGTTTGAAATTAACAACACCCATTGTATACAGGTAACTTTCGTTTTGTTGACCTTTATGGAAGCAAATAATTTATATTTGGTCTGGAGCGTCATAAACTCATTATAGAAACAAAACTTCACATTTCATACACCAGACGCGTATTTCTTCTATAAAAGACTGATCAGTGAAGCTCTAATAAAAATAAAACGTTTAAAAGGCCAAATAAAGTACGAAGTTGAAGAGAATTGAGGAACTAAAATGCCGAAAGGTTATGTCAAATACACCGTGGTAGAAAATGGTGCTGTTTTAAATGTCATCATGAATTGAATGAGAATAACAGCATTGCTTTTATAGTTACCGGCGCCAATATTTTACTTGACAATAGCAAATATTTAACTAGGTTTTTGCCATCAAATTTCCGAATTACACCGTCATATAGAAATAAAAAGATGTGGTATGAATTCCAATTATACAACTCTCCATTTAAGTCACAATGTGTAAAAAGTAAACAATTATAGGTCAAAGTATGGCATCCAACAAGGAGCCTTGGCTCACACCGAACAGCAAGCTATAAAGGGCCCCAACATGACTAGTGTAAAACAATTCAAATAGGAAAAACAACGGTCTAATCTATATATAAAGAAGAAAAACGAGAAACACGTATGAACCACATCAACAAACGACAACAACTGAACAACAGGCTCCTGACTTAGGACAGGTGCATACAAATATCTTCCTCATACAGTATTTTATTTCCATCAGTAGTAACACTTAATAACAAATTGTATCATAACAAATCAAACAAAACATTGCAATTAACAAAGCGAAGCAATATCAAAACTGGACAGACAGTTGGTTATAAGTAATAGATTAAGGGATGTATGACCTTCCGTAGAAACACATGTATGCCATATTTCAACCGTTGGCAAAACAAGGTAAAAACATATTTTAACCAAAAGAGCAAGAGGTGACTTATAGTTGTTAACTTCTCCGTTATTTGGCATCTGGGTGAGAGTTGTCTCATTGACCATCGTACCACATCTTATTTTCATAAAGCTGCTTATCACTGATTACACCATTGCCAGAGGTTAGGGTGTTTCAGAGCTCAAACACATGTGTAACCAAGCCGCACTTTATATGTGCCTGTCCAATTTCAAGAGCCTGTAATTCAGTGATTGTCGTTGGTTGCTCTTTGTTATATATTTGTGGTTCGTTTATCATTTGTCATAAATCCGTCCTTTTTTGGTTTTTTTGTTTGAATTGTTTCACATGTTTTCATGTCGGGACTTTTATAGGTGACTATGCTGTATTGGTTTTGCTTGCTCATTGTTGAAAGCCGTTCGGTGACCAAGGATTTTTTTAATTTAATTCACACCATTAGAACATTGTTTGATAGTTGTCTAATTGACTATCATACCAAATCTCCCTTTTTTATGAAGCTATTTATCACTGTTAAAAACACTCCTTATCGCTGATAATGAATGCTACATATCACGGTGGTTTATAAAGAAAACTACATATCGCTGATAAGCAAAGTTAATTGTTACCGATAAAGAAAGCTGCATATCGTTGACAAACGAATAAACGAGAAGTTTTTTTTAAACACAATCTTAACACTGAAACATCAGTTAAAACATTCAATATTTAAACCTTATGGGTATAGACAGCTGAAAGCTACATATTAGTAAAATATTGCCAGATAATTTGGCATATTTTTATAAACAACAAAGTCGTATTACTACAAATTCAATTTATTTAACCATAGACTGATCACATTTCTCTTCCATTTACTAACAGTCACCAAATTATATCAGTTGTCGTGTTTAAGGCAAATGGCAAACTTCATTTATTCAGGGATTCAATATCTTAAGTTTTTTTATACATTATCTTTTCAAAGGTCATTTAACGGAATTGTTTGTCTTCTCAATGAAACGTGCAATTAACTTTGTACTCCTCATCGCAGAATTTGGTTTCATTGTTAAAATACAAGTTAGACGGGCACTTTTGTACATATGGAATGTTGTCGAAACAATTCAAGAATTTATTGCAGGCTTCTGGATGCGGAAAAAGACCTGTATGATTCGGACATGTTATCATCGAGTAACACGGAACGGCATCTTTATGATTGCAGGCTTTGATCGAGTTGTCAAAGAGCAATCCTGTTGGGCATCTTTCACGAACAGGAATATTCATATCACATTTGAATAAATAGGCACAGTTATCAGGATCCTGAAATATTGCATTCAGAGAGGGGCAAGTAACTGGAGGGTTTGTACTGGGCTTCCAAAATTCTGAAAAGAACAAACATTTGATAAAAACATATCGTAAAGATGAAATCTTATTCATTTATTGGTTTATCTGTTTATGTAAAAGACAACGGTTGCATTTCAATTCTTTCAGTATAACCGGTTTATTCATCAAGCTATTATGCTTTTATCGCACATTTCTTCGTAAATTATATTTTAACGAAAAGTTATTTTGGCAGACGCTACACATACATATTTTGGTCGTGAGAATCACTGAAGAGACATTTATTGTCGAAATGCGCATCTGGTGCAGAAACATTGGTATCGCTAATGTTATTGCATCAAGAATCCTGAATGTTAGCCAAAATTTCCTGAAATAGCACCGAAAAAATCAACAACTCTTACTATTCCTTTTTTTATATGGCCATAATTATAAATGAACTGTTTTTCGAAATACTAAGGATTTTTCTACCCCAGGAATGTATTTGGCAAAACATTTCGGAATTTTGAGTCTTCAGTGCTCGTCAACTTCGTACTTTATGTGCCCATCTTTAACTTTTTTTATTCGAGCGAAACTGATGAGTCTTTTGCAGAACAAAACGCGCTTGTGCATGGCGTACACATTTTTAAGCCTGGTACATGTATCTATGATAATTTTATTTTCAGTGTTATTCATACGTTATGGTTACATTTTTGACAACTAATTAGAGTTTCTCTGACATCAATGGTGATTTTGTGTATTTACTGAACAAATAGATTGGTGTTTGCTTAACGTCCAGTGGCAAATACTTCATGCATGCTGAGGACGACTGAACAAATTGAAATAGGGTAAAAATATGAAAAAAGAGAGTGGATTGTGGATTTTCGTATTCCTGTCATTTTGAGGTAAGATCGATCTTTCATAATTGCGTTAACTTACAAGAGCGTACATTTAAAGTTTCCAAAATCATTTATCTATTTGTATAGTTATAATCGATCTTATTTATATAACTGATATATCTAAGCAATCTGTAACATGTTACTCTACCAATAGCTAACTTTAAACTGTATATTTTTTCAAACAATTTATAGGGGCACAGGTTTGATTTTCCTTAATCCCTTTGCTGTCTTTGAGGGTAAATATCTACCATGCTTTACTTACTTGGAAAACAATTATCATCAGTAACATTTACAACATCTTCTATTGCTGAAAGGAAAATTAAGCATCAGTAAATGGAATAAAGAAAAATGTATCAATTGGAATCAAGTATGTATGCAATTCAGCTTTTTTTCAGTCTGATTTAAAGGGGGGGGGGGGGGATTTTCCTATGTACAGATTTTTTATATGAAACAATTGTATGTTTTATATTCATTTTACTATGAGCATAAACAACGGTTGTCAAATGTGGAGCAAAATTTGCATACCCTTTCGGATAAAATGAGATCACCCAGATTTTTGGTAGGCTTTGCGTTGCTCACTCGTTAGTTCATATATACATGTATTATTTTGTAGACCGTTGTTCTACTTTGTGTCGTATTTTCGTTGTTTTGTATGAAGCATGTCATTTTAAGTTATAAAACAAGGGAATAACATACATAATAGACTTCAAGGTGTATTTATTTTGAAATTTAGTTTTTCTTTGTGGATTCTGAATTTACTGCATTATAATTATACAATTGTTCAGGAACTATGTGGATTAAAGGAAAAACAACAAACACAATGAACCAATCAGTTGAAAAGTTCCGATGATGAACGAAAAAAAAGATTAAGATAATAGTCCATAGCAAAAAAACAAAAGGGAGTTATATCAGATGCTTGAATTAGGGTTCAAAGATTACAGTACGATAAGTATGTTGATTGTTGATATATGGGTATATATATATATATAAAACTAACCTGTACATATACTGCTCCCTATATAAGGGAGTAGGCCTTTTAAGCCCTCAGAGTAACTTTCCACTGATAAAATTTTACATTTATGAGAGGCTATCTCTGAATACCATTCATCATTTGGCATGTTTCCTACTGAATACATTTCGATCCCTGCTTCCTTAAGCTGGTTTGCAGCTGTGATCACATCTTGACTGATATTTGTCTGAACTGAACCATACGTGAACATCACTCCAATCTGTTTGGTCTCAGGTCGAGATAACTGCAGAGGATGATGAATTGATGGATTTCTGAACATTTGTCTCATTAAATTAAGTGCCGCCTTTAAATCTGCTCTGCCTTTAAGTTTACCATTGTACAATTCTCTTTGCGCAAGTAGGCTTATTCTCGTATTGGTTTGTGTTTGGTCTTTCATTGGTTGCGGCCAACTGATTGCCACGGGTTCTCTTCCATATAATATAAGACCAATATTTACATTATCTCTGTCGATTTTAAGATAATCTACAAGCATTGTTAAACATCTTTCAAACGGAAAGAATTCTTCTCCAGGAATTTCATTGTTCCCAGGAATAGCAAATACTATATCAGCCTTCCCTCCACAACCGGCTACAAATAGAAATATATCAATATGGGATGTTAATTAAAATTTCAGCTTTTTAAATAGACTTCTTGCGACGATACTTTTTGACTTTTTAAGCCCGTTTTGGTTATATAGTTTCTCATCTATTTAAGTACTTAAACATCCTTCATTTGGGGGGGGGGGGGGGGGGGGGGGGGGGGGGGTTGAGCATTGCTGATGAAGCTAAATAGAATATAGCTTCGCAGCCACCATAGGTGAAAAGTGTTATTTTCATTGAAATGTCAGGGAAGAATTTACGACAATTACATATGATTAAATATAAACACTTGATATTTTACAACATAAAGCTGATTATGAAATTGGATATTTAAGTCTGAAGGCAGAGCTCATATTTTAATATAATGTCAAATTTCATCCTGTTCTTGAAATAATGCGACCATTTTTGCTAAGTTTGAAATATTTGACTTATAAAGGCTTTGTCAACTTGTATCTTTTACAATACCAATTACGAGTATAAGGTGTAATACCGCCATTGATTTCCCCCTATTAGTCTTTGTTGAATTTGCACTTTTCAAAAAATAGTTTCAAATAAAAAAAATACTTGGCATGAGTAAACTTTATCCTGTCCAGTACTATAGAAAAAATTTCACATAACATTTCATTGCATATAAGAAAATAACCATCACTGGAAGTTAACCGATCAAATTTTCCCCTTTTTTTAACCTGTGTACAAGCTTTAGTAACCATGTAACCTCATGTTTCCAAAATATTCTATAGAAACCCCAAATAAAAAAATAATGGTGCTTTGAAATACCCAAGACATATGTTTATGACCCAGAAATGTTTTACTGCAATGAAATTTAGGATCAATTACCTACAACTGTCAAATTCAAGGGAATATTTTTTTTCGACCTATTTTTGTATGTAACCGGATGTGACGTACTATGATTTGGTGGTATTACAGCTATAAGACAGCATTGTTCTATGTTGTAACCAATGAATTGGAGTACGTCAGGGTTACTTAATTAGGCATGATTTATTTATTCTGTAAAATGATATCGTATTTTTGGGTTTCTGTCTCAATGCCATATTTTTGTTTGTGTTGTCTTATTCATGACCGATTCATGCTTTTGTCGATCAGTTTTTCTTTCATTTTATGTTCAATTTTAGATTTCCATGTTTTCAGCAAATCATGCAAAATTTTAAAGTATAATAATTAAATACTTACCATGTACTTTGTTGAATATAACCAAAGAAGAGACAATGGCAAATAAAGTAAACAACATCTTGACTCTGCAAATAAATTTTATATGTTATCTAAGATGGTCAGGTTGATATTATTTGACAAAAAATATGAGGGTTTGTATGGGTTTTACAGAAAAGAGAATAATGGGCAAAAAATAGAGAATCAAAGGGCCAAAAAATAGAGAATCAAAGGGCCAAAAAATGAAGAATAGAGAAAAAAAAGACAAAAGAAAAGAAAATAATGGGATGCTCAACTATAGAGAAAAGAGAATCTTATACAAAAAAATTAAAGAATAGATAAAATGGCATTAGCAATTAAGGAATACAGAAATGAAGAAACCCCATCCTGATCCTCATATATGGCAATAAATCAATTAATTTGCAACACGGTTTTTGTTATTTGTGTATTGTATGCTAATAAAAAGTAGATTTGTGACATTTAGTTACGTGAAAAGCACTTTTTATGGTTTGATCTTGTCTTTTACATGAATTTGTTGAAACATGACCATTACAATCTGAACATACTTCTCCGTTTTAAAAGTCACGTGTTCAGAGACACTTTTGTACCCAAAAAATCCAGCTTTGTTTACTTGTTTTAAATAAAGGTTAAATATTTGTCGGACTATCAGAGAATAGTTATATTTACTGTTATTACACTTAAAGTTTAAGAATTGAACCAACTGTACTAGTATAATATAAAATGGCGTCAACAAAATCGACGTAAGGAATTATTTAAAAGACTCAATATAAAAAGAAGTATAGAAATATGCTGTAAAATGTAAATAATACAAGTAGATAATAATCTGAATTATAAAATTTACCTTTCGAAGACTAACAGGTTTAATTATTATTGTTATTAATTTTCCTTAATTGAAAAAATCTTCTTCTTTATATTAAAACTCAAAAGTTAACTTTTCCAGGTTGGAATTGTGGCGTTTTCTTTTTGGAAAGTAAGAAAACTGACACAATGAAAAGTAGTGTCTCGTTCAGTTAACCGTAAAAATTGGTCAGATCGAATTGTCTTCAAATGTTAATTAAAACTATAATGACCTCATTGATTTATCATAATGGTCATTTTGTCACTAATTTTATATATAGGCGATGACCAGATCAATAATTTATGACCGTTTAATGATAAAATTAATTTATTCACATTTTTTATATGATTTGCTGTCTGCGAAAGCGAACTACATATTTTAATACATTTTGCCAAAAGTAGATTTTCTTGCATTTTTGTTTCATGAAAGTCAATGCGGAGAAGCAGAGATAGATCACATGCTAAAAAGGATATTTTAAAGTTTTTTTTATGTAACAACTTGACCAACTTACTTAAAAACTGTGAGTAAAAGGCCTAGACATAAAAAAAACCTAACGCCGTTACCTATGACGAGAAGAACAATCCTTGACCGAAATATTACACAGTCTTGGAAATAGCTAGTTATAATTTGTGACATTACGAATCGTACTAAATTGACTTATTACATTTCCTGTTTTTATAACTTTTCATTGTGGTAAATATTTTGGCACCTGGTGATATGAATATAACCTATAGACGAATACATGAAAGCAAGGAGACATGGACACATTCCCCACTAGTGACAAGCCCTCGTACAATTATCATATTGCAACGTGACATAATTTCTTTTAAATTTCAACCAAACATGTAGAGAGTGGAGGTCGACATTTTGTGGGATCTTAAGATAAACAAATTCGGCATAAAATCTTAATCAGAATATTTGGAGCAGTTAGTTTGTTGGAAACATCTCTAGCCATAAATAAATTTAGACCATTGGTAGAAATTCTTTTAATTATGAAGTTAACACAATAATACTCAGGAACTAGTCAGATGTTTCTGTATGGCAATTTATCTTGAAACCAAATTAATTTAATAAAGATGTGTAGCTGAACATAATTAGGTATTGAATTTTCTTGTCCTTTTACTCTGAAAAAATCCTATTAAATGTTGGAAAATAATTCACATTTTAAACAACCATGGTTTACTTTTGTAAATTTTGACTTGGATGGAGAGTTGTCTCATTGGCACTCATACCACATCTTCTTATATCTATATATGCCTGTAATCTTTTAGCCTGCACTTCATGTATTTTTGCAGAAATTTTTTTTTATTTGAAAAGTGTCAAGCTGCATATTTTCTAATAGCTCAATCGACAATTATAGATTAACATGATACATGTATCTGAAAGACTACAATCAAATAAAACACATCCTAAAAAGATAGCCTTAAAGATGGACATTCAATGAAATTGTGTATATTGAAACTTTTCAGAGTTAATAATCTCACCGATTAAATTGCGAATTATCTTTTATCGTTACATACTAATCCAAATCAAGTGTAATTCGTATTCCAAAAATCAATTTACAAAAGAAAGTGTACGTTGTTATAGTATACCTATGAACTGTATCAGATTTTAGTGTGTTTATACTTCTGGAAGCAAGAATCAGTCAGGATTTTACAAAATTATCTTCCCCATTACGCCACCTAATTTTTTAATCTTGAAAATGGAAGCCATCGTAATGATGACGCGCTGTCAATTTAGCTCTTGAAAACTGATAAATTTATCAACATAGCTTCATAACGATCAGTTGAAATGCCGAATTTGAAGAGCAACCAAAACTGAAATTTCAAAGTTGTGCCAAACACGGCTAAAGCAGTCTATGCCTATTGATAGAAAAACATAATTGCTTTGAATATTTCAACATTTTATAAACATTTATAGAAAATGAACATCGATTTCAAATTTAAAGACAGTATGTTGAAACACCCGTCACATTGAACAGAAGCAGAATGTAACGCAAACATAAAAAAATAGGTACAGACCTTTAATCCTATTTTAAGAGGGGTATTTTCGGGACACACAACTTTAAACATTGATAAAAAAAAAGCGGTTTGACAAAAAAAAATATGTTAAAAAGGCAAACACAGAATAAATAATGATCGGTGCTTTCGAAAGAAAAAATATGTTAAAAAGGCATCCCGCCTTTGCAAACACAGAATAAGAATGATCGGTGCGTTCGAAGGATATGTACACTTTACATTTTCTAATTTTAAAATCAAAACAAATGTTCAAAAGAATATATAATTACAATACCTGTTCTCGGAGACAATCAAAATGTTGACATATAATATTGTTATGAGTAAGTAAATGAATACATGAACGCTTGCTGACTTATCGATTTAAGTAATGACAGCTGTATACAAAACTGAACATTGAAAAAGAAACCAAAAATCTACATCATCTGTTACAAAAATTTCTTTCTACACGTTTAGAATTACTGTACTTGAAAAAATTATGTTAAAAAGGCATTCCGCCTTTGCAAACACAGAATAAGAATGATCGATGCGTTCGAAGGATATGTACACTTTACATTTACTAATTTAAAAAAAAATGTTCAAAAGAATATATAATTGCATTACCTGTTCTCGGAGACAATCAAAATGTCAGAGCGTTGAAATGCAATATTGTTATGAGTAAGTAAATGAATACATGAACGCTTGCTGATTAATCGATTTAAGTAATGACAGCTGTATACAAAACGGAACATTAAAAAAAATCCTACATCATTTGTAACAAAAATCAAATGAGTATGTCTTTCTTTTTTGTTAAAATCACTGTACATGTATATGAAATTATGTCCGTAATGACAGAGTTTTTTCGACAATTGGAATTTTTTTTAAATTTACGGAATTGTCCATCTGCTATACATACAATGTAGGGTCCCAAAAGGATTAATTCCTTCAATTCAATTCGTATCGGTCAGTTTATTGATGAAGGCATGTAACGCTTTGTATTATAGTATACTATAAATATCAGTATGAATAAAATGCGAGTTGGAGTCAGGTCAATACAACAGCAACCTAAATTCAATTATATTTTTAAAAAAATCAATTTACCGCTTTTCTAATAAATTGTTTTTCAATTTCAAGTGGCGGTTGATATTTTGTGGAATCTTGGAATAAAATAAAATCGACATTATAGAAAAGCACACATTTTATCACTCAATATTGAATTATCTTATTTTTAATTTTTACATCCCTTTCTGGAACATTTTTTCTTAATTCAGAATTAAACAACTTATTTAAACCCCCCTAAAATGAATGGTCAGTGCCAGTACCCTTTAATAATCCACCAGTGCGTTCTAGTTAAGACCTTTTGTTAGACTTTCTTGAACCACTTCTTTAACTTTGGTTATTCGAATAAGACAATCAACGAGTTTGTCCTCCAATATGGGTTCAATTAAAGAAAATAGTTCAAATAATTTTAAAATTATGTCAACTGGAAGCTATCTATCATGTCTATAGATATAGTCATCCTCCAATATTCATTTTTTTTTATATAATTACTTTTTTGACTACTTTATAGAACAAGAAGATGTGGTATGCCAATTATTTGATTTTTAAAAGCAACAATACAGCAATCAACAATGAGCAAACCCAATACCGTATAGTCAAGTATAAAAGTCCCCGACATAACAACGTGATTTAAAACAATTTAAACGAAAGAAGCAACGGCCGGATCTATGACAAAACAATAAACGAAAACATGCATTACAGACAGCAATCAATGCTGACAACTGAATCACATGCTCTTGACTTGGGATAAAGCCATATAGAATATGGCGGGGTCAATAAAAATGAGAAGTTGTGGTATGAGTGCCTATGAGACAACTCTCAATGTTTGCGAGTGTTCAATCCTCTCCTAACGAGGTACACTGGTATAACAGCACAACATAAGAACAAACTGAAAGAAAATGGTTGGAAATGTTTTGACACATCAGTTTAGCACGAATCACAAAAACAAGTAACATAAAATCAAAAGACACAAGGTACCGATCTAAGGGAACTCGCAGTTACTGAAAGCGAGTTCAAAGCTAACTATTTGATATATCATGTTCTCCCCGACTAAAGTATAATTCACTACACATCTGTCTTTTTTCAATCAAAAATAAATTTGAATATTGAAGATTCTGATTAATATTTAACCACAAAATGTAAAATTCAAACCTCTCGATTGCTCTGGACATCGGTTCCATACAAATATAGTCCCGCTGGTTATAGAATACTATTAGAAATATTGGAATCTTAAACTATGACAATCTTAGAGAGTTGTAAGCCAAAGGCCTGAAATAACGAATTACCGAGCATATCAACTGGAAGAAGGTTACAGATGGATGCATTTGGGATTATCCAAGAAAATGGGTAAAGCGAGAGCCAGATGGACCAAACTGGATATCTGTATGGACCAGACCTATTTGGCCATGCATTCAGACGCGCATTCAAAATATACAATAAGCAATAAACACTATGATTTTAACCCTTTCAAGAAGCCCGAGTTTGTGGTTGCTGTACCCTCTTTTCACGACAATATGTTGTTGTTCCAGCAGACAAAGCCTCTAACAATATATTGTTTTTATATGAAAAAATCATTATTCTGAATGTCTAGCGAATTACTCGGAATTCACAACAAAACTAGGAATCCAACACAAACCCCTACACCATTCACTAAAGAGGAGATTGTAATTAATTTGGTAGATAGCACTGGTGGAAAGATTGCAACGGTAGTTGTGTATTATTTCAAATATGAATTTAATAACAGCTTTGCAATTTGTTGATAAAGATATTTGTCTAATCGGCAATCATAGCAAATCACCTTATCTATACTAAATAAAGGCAACAGTAGTATACCGCTGTTCAATAGTCATAAATCGATTTAACAGAAACAACTCCGGGTCACAAACCAAAACCGAGGGAAACACGTCAACTATAAGAGGAAAACAACGGAACAACAGAAACACTGAACTACTACAAAAAAAAAACACGCCCAAATACATACATATAAACGGACTATTTGATAACAACTAAAGGCAGTTCAAAATAAAAGAAGGAAATTCAGGAACATCCTCTTTGCAGACTGAAATATGCAAAATTTCTTCTATCAAATGTTATATGAATAACTTCAAGTTGCATTAGCTCTTTGGAAGAAATTTCTTCTATCAGATTTAAACCTAAAATGAAGTATGTAATCTAAACCGTTAGTCCGTTGGAAGACATTTCTTCTATAAGACCTACATTTAGATCTAATATAGAATATGTATAGCTGTTAGTTCGTTGGAAGAAATTTCTTCTATCAGACATAACCCTTTAATGATATACTTGTACACGTAGTAAGTTGGAAGAAATCAGACCTACATTCAGATCTAAAATGAAAAGCATATTGCTGTTAGAAAGTCGGAAGACTTTTTTCCAACAAACAATCAGACTTAGACCTTAAACTTAAAATCTTAATTAGAATATTTGGAGCAGTTAGTTTTTTGGAAACATTTCTAGCCTGAAATAAATTTAGATCATTGGTAGAAATTCTATTAATTACGAAGGAAATAACACAATAAACCTCGGGAACTGGTCAGATGTACCTGTATGGCAATTTATCTTGAAACCAAATGCATTTAATAACGATGTGTAGCTGAACATAATTAGGTATTGAATTTGTTTGTCCTTTTACTCTGAAAACATCCTATGAAATGTTGGGAAATAATTCACATTTTAAACAACAATATATGCCTGTAAACTTTTAGCCTGCACTTTATGTAATTTTGCAGAAAGAAAATTTCTCATTTGAAAAGTGTCAAGCTGCATATTTTCTAATAGCTTAATCGAAAAATAGATTAACATGATACATGTATCTGAAAGACTACGATTAAATAAAACACATCCTTAAAAGATAGCCTATTGATAGAAAAAACATAAGTGCTTTGAATATTTCAACATTTTATAAACATTTACAGAAAATGAACATCGATATCAATTCAAATATAATATGTTCAAACACCCGTCACATTCAATAGATAGCAGAATGGAACGCAAACATAATATATTAGGTACATACCTTTAATCCTTTTTTGAGGAGGGGTGTTTTCCGGACACACAACTATAAACTTTGATAAAAAAAAAACAGTTTGACAAAAAAGAAATAAGTTAAAAAGGCATCCCGCCTTTGCAAACACAGAATAATAATGATTGGTGCTTTCGAAGGATATGTACACTTTACATTTTCTAATTAATTTTTAAAAACAAAAAACTGTTCAAAAGAATATATGATTGCATTACCTGTTCACGGAGACAATCAAAATGTTAGAGCGTTGAAATATAATATTGTTATGAGTAAGTAAATGAATAAACGAACGCTTGCTGACTTATCGATTTAAGTAATGACAGCTGTATACAAAACTGAACATTGAAAAAAAAACAAAAAAAATACATCATCTGTTACAAAAATCAGATGAGTATGTCTTTCTTCACGTTTGAAATCATTATACATGTATATGAAATAATGTTCGTAATCACAGAGGTTGTTCGACAATTGGAATTTTGTTTAAATTTACGGAATTGTCCATCTGCTATACAAACAATGTAGGGTCCCTAAAGGATTAATTCCTTCAATTCGCATCTGTCAGTTTATTGATGAAGGCATGTACCGCTTTGTATTATACATTACGTCCCCTTGTCGTATGCTTGCCTGTTCTTTGGCTCTTCAAGTTTTCGAATATGTTATGTATTATATCAGAGAAGATTTTACGGGATTTGGTAAGAATATTCCATTATCACACATTATCCTAGACAAATACACATTTTGACTTTTAAAAAACTTATATTTCCAACCAAAACAAAACTTTGTTTATCGGAGTAAGTGAGCATTGGTCAATTGATTTACAATACAACAGTTGTGGTGTTATTAAGTCAACGGAGAAAATATATTAAAATTTAGAGGGAATAATTCTGATATAAATAATGGAGTCAAACATTTACAATTTTACAACCAGTTTCATTTGAAAATTATGACAATTTTGACTATTCTCAATGTCACTCTAATCAGTCTGAACTCTTGTGCAACTTATTCTTGGGTTCCGTCACGCAGTCATCTCCAACAAACGATTGCAATTCTATACCAGACATATTACAGAGTCCAGATGAACTCCTGTCTCAACCAAACGATACTTTTATTTCGAAACTACTTCAAATTACCAATTACTGACGTGCTTGAAATTCTGGGAATTGAACTTTTTTTATATACAAGATAGCGAATTTTTAAACAAAGCTGTAACAACAATATCAGAACAAAATACAAAATTGAACGATGAAACTACTAAACATACATCTAGATTACAAAATAAAATGAACTTAAAAATTATTCCCTATTAGTGGAGCGTCTAAATGCTGTCGAAAATCGTTTAGTCGAGAAATCGAGCTTAACTTCTGACGTTACACAATTGTCGCAGGTAGTAAGCGATTTAGCAAATTCTCTAGACAACTTAAAGAAAGGTCAGCAACAACATGTCAAGGACATAACGCTATTGAAGGCCTCGATCAAAGATTTACGACAAGATGTTCGAAACGATTCGTTGCGTATTAATACTATAACAGATCAAAGATTGGCCGGTGCATGCGCACTCAAAGCGAAAATTGAGCTTATAAATGAAAAGCTAAAAGATAATGATATGGCATATGAACATCTCGAAACTCTGGTAGCCTCGCGTAGAAAATCAGTGTCCGATCTTAGGAAAACAGTTAATAATGAAGATGGAAACCTTAAATTTCGTGATGAGAAAACTTTTGCAGATGCCATAAAAGCCAACTTACATAAACAAAACATTAAATGTGAATGTGTCAGTCCAACCCCTGAGGTCTGAACACCAATATGGTGAATAGCTGCATAAATCGATCAACCGAAAACTCAGTTAATCTACCGATGTCATAAGGTCTGCTCCGTGCACCTGTACTTTCAACAATATTCAAAGACTGCTTCACGTCGAAAACGGTTGTCTGCTTCAAATGCTAATTGTAAGACTGCAAACTCGAATGATATACTTCAGTCCAAACAAGTTAATAGAATCCTCAACAAAAGTAAAAATGAAGTAACAGAAAGATCACAAAAAGACCTCGTACTTCAGAAAATACCAGTACACGTTGCAAATGACGCTAATATGGTGTCAATTCGGAAAATCTAAATTTTCATGGTAGTCGAAAAATCAAGTCGATTGTTATTTTGTAAGCGGAATCAGTATAGATTCCACTGAACATGGCATGAGATCGTTTCTAGAAGAAAACGGTGTATGTTACACGTTTCTGAAATTTTTTAATAGCAGATATGGATCGTCGTTTTCCGCCCAACTTAATGTTGTGTGCAATGACATCAAAATAGTAATTGATCGTATTTTTTTGCCTACTGGTATTCGAGTGAGGCGATGGATTCCGAAAAGTAGATTTGATGTGAAACATGAAAATGACAAAGTTGATCCATACGGAACCTCTGATAATGTATAATCAACAAAATCTAAAAATATGACAGAAACAATAAACATAATGTGTTGGAACTGTAAAGGCGTCATGTACGCTGTTCCTTATCTAACTAATTGTTTGGAAAAATACGATATTAACATTATTTTTTTGTGATTTATCTGAACACTGGCTTCGAAAATGTAACATATACTTTCTTCAACAGATTGATAGAAAATACAAAATTTATGCTAAAAGCGTTGACGAACTTTTACCAACGACACAGACATGTACTAATTAAGGAAAAGGTGTTGCATTGTTAGTCTCATCGAATATCGATCGTTATGTTGTTCATGAAATTGATGATGATTCTGATAGGATTATTGGTACTAAAATGCATCTGCCTGATGATGTGACTATTTACTTCTTCTTTGTATACTTACTTGCTGCTTCTCTCTCCATTGAGTTGATAAAGAATATGAAGATTTACTGCACGAACTTTATTCCGTATATAGTCATAGTAATTTTTGCTGGTGATTTTATTTGTAGATTTCAAGGACCACGAGTCATTGGTGTTCAAGACGATCGAACCAAACTTTTGCGAAGAGTTTTAGATGAATTTACCTTAATTTCATTAAACACATAAACTTTTTGTAAAGGGCCTATACACACTTTTCAGGGCTACGAAAATGGTCCTTGCTCAACAATAGAACAATAATTGTTCCAGATAACATGCCTTTCAAACCGGAAAATGTAAATATTCTTGATGATCATGGACTGACCTTATCCGATCATTTTCCTACTGTATGCACCTTTAATCTAGGAGATTCACTTACTCGTCCATATCTGTCTAATACTTCAAACAAACATAGCCTTGAACAAAGCTCTATCAAATGGTAGTTTAACCGATTATGCGTTTGCTGTTTCGCAAACCTTTGGACAGTAGATACGAATCAAACTGACATAGAAAAATATTATTCTGAAATATTCAACGGTCTCGTTCTAGCTGCAAGAGATACCCTTCCTATCGATAAGCATAGACATTTGAAACCATTTTGGAATGATAATTTAACGGAGTTGCATGATGTCATGATTCAACGTCGCAATGTATGGATCAGTGACCATAGACCGCGTGGCAATGAGTATGAGTCGTATTCGACATATAAATATTCAAAGAACTGTGTTAGGAATGAACTTCGTCGAGTCTATGACGAGTATTTGGCCGATATGTCTAATGATATTGAAAAATCTATCGACGTACATCAACGCATAGCATGGTGTATTACAAATAGTCGTTGATCAAGGAATACATCTGATATACGACTGAAATTGAACTTTGAAGCAATCGATAAAACTTCAGATCATTCTGAAGATAAAGTCAACATTAAACTTTTGAATATTATTCGCAATCGATGTGATAATGACCCGATTAGACCAGTGTACTTTGAAGAACTCTCGAAACTTGTGATCAACTTGCCAAATGGAAAAGCGTGTGGGCTTGATGGAATATCCTATGAGGAACTAAAATACGGCGGAAATTATTATTGAAACATTTGTTCAACTTTTTTAATTTAATATTTAATCAATGTATAACACCTTTTAATTGGAATACAAGTATAGTAATTCCGTTGTTTAAAGGTGGGAAAAAGAAAGTTGAAGTCTGATATAGAATCCTACCGTGGTATATATCTTATACCTTGCATATCAAAAGTGCTCGAAAAATTGCTGGATAATAGACTCAATGAACGACTGAAAAATTTCTCGAATACTCAACAAATGGCATATCAGAAGTACCTTAGCAGTATCTATGCCTCGTTTAATTACAAGAAACCGTATATCACTACAAGGAGAGAAATAGTTCTTTACAAGAGACATTTCTTGACAGCAAGAGGGCGTTTGATACGGTTGACCATATTGGACTAAAAAAATAAGATCAATGACCTTGGAATTCATGGCAATATGTGGAAATGGCTTGATCATATGTATAGAGATATTAAAAGTTGTGTGCGATGTAATAAACGTTGTTTCTAGATTTTTCAGCCTTGAGAGGGGTGTTCAACAAGGCTGTGTTTTATCAGCAAAACTTTATCTGATTTATATAAACGATCTTATTGATATAATTTCTACGTCAGGGAAAGGATCTGTTATGCAAGATTTAAATGTTGAATGGCATGTACAAGCCGATGACATCGCTCTTATATCGCCAACATTTTCCGGAATGCAATGCATGATTGACATTTGTTGCAATTACAGTGTAACAAGGAAGTTTGAGGTTTCATCCAGTAAAAGTCAAGTCCTTATATTTTCTAAAAGAAGTGAAACGTATGGAAATTAAAAACTAAATACAGATATAATTCCATTGTCTAATAGTGTGAAGCATGTTGGTATTCTACTTGATGCTAGATTGAATTCAACCGAGAGAACTGTAGCAGCATGTCGTATAATACGTTCTGTTTGTATGTCTATTATCAGATTGGGTGTTCATCAGTCTCTACTTAATCCAATCACATGTAGTAAAATTATTGTCCAGCTATATTATAGCAAAGGCCTGTATGGATATAAACTGTGGAACAACTTGACTAAACATGAGCTCCTTTTACTTGAACGAACGCATCGGTATATTTTCAAATACGTTCAAGGTTTACCTAAATTGTCCAGAACTGACAAGTGCACTTCATTGCTAGAATGGATTGCTATTGAAAGTGTTATTAACATCAACAAGTTGGTTTTCTTTGGAAGGCTGTGCAATGTGCCGTCTAAATATCTGCCGAAAGCGTTAACGTCCTTATGTCAAGATTTTTGATGTTTTAGTAGTAGTATCTGATCAATTACAGCACCCCAAAAACCCGTGGCGTTGTGGCTGAACCATTGTTGGGACGTACCCGCCCTCTACCCTTTTGGGTATTTCCCCCTCCCCCTCCCGATAAGGTTATAACCGGAAATGACGTCACTGGAAGAAGCCGACCCTGGAATCGTTCATCAAGATACTATTGAGGGAAAACGTGGCATCATTTGCGAGCTGGAACTCATCAGAACCGTCCAGTCAGAACAGCAGAGGGTTTTGGAAAACAACTCGAAGAATGAGTAATTCTTCCTCATAAACGCCCGACTCTACTTGGTCATCGAGAGACCGATAACTTACATCTGATACGTAGGAGCCTTACCACCCTATTTGGCCCTGCGGTGTCTACCTGACGTCAAATGATTCACCCCAGGACGTGTCGGCATTGTGGGTACGTTCATTAAACAAGAGTATGTCTCCCTATTTGGAAAATTCAAATTCAAAATATTCAATTCAAAAATTCAAAAGTGCAAAAATTCAAATCCAAAATATTCAAATTCAAAATATTCAAATTCAAAATGTTCAAATTCAAAATAATCAAAAATTCAAAAATTCAAAAACTCAAAAATTTCTAATATTGACAAATCCCCCAAAAAAACAATTGAAAAACATAAAACAATAAAACAAAACTAATTTCAATCTTAATGTTGTCATTGTTCCCTATAAACATAATATTGATTAGTAAACGATCAGTAGCAGTCACTCACGACACATGTTGACCTGATCTTCGAGAATATGTGACTGAATCTAACACAATGGCCTTTATGTTGTGTACGCAAAAACAAAATAAACGAAAAATACATGATATAAGCAAAAGTTTTATTATGATCAATATTACACCAACGACTGTGTCCCAAAATATCAGAATGAAAATAAGGCACTGAGTTTCCTGTCATGGGGATTCAGATCAATACATTTGCCATCTTGATACTCTGACATCTCATTTTCACGTAATAAGCGCAGTATAGTCCACATGTTTCCGAATAGTCGGGTTGAATTTGACATCGAGAAAAAAGGTACTGGGGTCTGTTAACGATGAGAACATTTCTGAAACGATGCTGGTAGTTATCTGGTGCTCCGCCTTAGGAGTAGAAAAATTCGGGAGGTCCCGATATGGGAAAATGAAAGTCAACCCAATGCATTCATTTCTGGTTACAGAGGTCCGTGTTCACCACGTACGTTTTAGGTCTGTCTTTCAAATAGTCTGGTAAGTTGTCTGCACAGCAAACGGTGGCCAACGTTCCCCTCAAATTTCCCTCTAGTGCCTCTCAAGACATTGGTAAGCGAATCGATTTCTTTCTACAATATGGGCATCTTAACCCTGATATTGTGCAAACATCAATCCGCACTCTCAACAAGCTATAAGATCCTCTCTGTCATTCATTATTTTTGACGATGTATTTTCAGTGTCGGAATTATCGATGCCCTCCATTTCGTCAGAGGTGTTGTCTCCTGTGCCCGTCTGCAAAATATCAGTTCGTAGTCTTGACGATTCCGACGTTCCGTGTTTCAGTTCAACTAGAAGGAATCCGTAAGGTCTGCTCGTCGCTTCTTCAAATTTTCGTAAAAAGAAGTCCGACCTTGACGGATACATCAGTCATCCTAGGGTTATGACGGGTTGATGATCAATGTGATAGTTAAAAAGCACGAGGTAATGACAGTTTCTTCTCTGTGTCGGGTCTTTTTCAAGGTATAAGTTTTTGTTTTTTTAATTATTTTATTTGATTTTTGAATTTTTGAATTTTTGAATTTTTGAATTGAATATTTTGAAATGAATATTTTGAACTCGAACTTTCCAAATAGGGAGACGTACTCTTGTTTAATGAATGTACCCACACTGCCGACACGTCCTGGAGTGAATCATTTGACGTCAAGTAGACACTGCACGACCAAATAGGATGGTAAGGCTCCTATGTATCAGATGTGAGTCACCGGTCTCTCGATGACAATATAGAGTCGGGCGTTCATGGGGAAGAATTACTCATTCTTCTAATTGTATTCGAAAACCCTCTGCTGTTCTGATTAGACGGTTGTGATGAGTTCCTGCTCGCAAATGAGGCCACATTTTTCTTAAATGGTATCTCGATCAACGATTCCAGCGTCGACTCCTTTCAGTGACGTCATTTCCGGTTATAACCTTATCGGGAGGGGAAGGGGGAAATACCCAAAAGGGTGAAGGGGCGGGGTCTGCCCAAAAATGGTTCAACCACAACGCCACGGGTTTTTGGGAGTGCTATTAATGATCAGAAACTACTACTTATTTTACCATAAATGTACTGAAAATAACTTTAGCCTTGTGAATGATGTCATCCAGATAATGCAGAAATATGATTTAGTTGGCCATATCGAAAAACCATAGTTAAAAAACGTGTATTCGAGTATGAAGAGAACTTTCTCAAACAACGCCTAAATAGTGATCGTGACTTCGAATATTTAAAACTTATTCATATATCTTTTGAACCACATCGTGATTGGACTATCTTGCGCCAGTACGCATCTTTGAAGTTTCGAGCACAATTGTTCATATCTCTGTGTTCTGATTATGCCAAACGAACCTGATGCGGAATTACTGTTATGCCATAAGTGTGGTTTTCATATGACATTGCAATTATACACATTTTAATACAATGCTGTTTTGTGTCGTCAACAAGAGACTTATTTTGGATAGATCTAATTAATATTGGACCCATTGAGTTTAGCGCAATGCTCCATGTTATGGAAGACACATATTTGACACTTACTCTGCTATCATGCAACAGTGACAATTTTCGCCTTCTTGAAAAAACAATTACATACAGTTTCACGTACTATTGTGTATAGTTTATCTATATAGGCTATGTAAGGAATATGACAGTTAATTTGATAGTTATTACAACTAAAATATCTAAATAGAAATTAATTGAATCATCTGAACATTTATTTATTCAATCTATTTATTCAATTATCTATTTAATTATTTATTAAGTTAACTATTTATTTATTTATTCCTTTATTTTATTCAATTCTTTGTTTATATTCTCATTATTGACATGGTAGCTTTGTATTCTACTATGTTTTGTATTTTATATTCATGTATATTCATATTCTCCTAAATGAGGATAATAAACATATATATTAAAGTTAAAAAAAAAGCATCCCACCTTTGCGCACATTTTCAAATTTTAAAAACAAAAAATGTTCAAAAGAATATATAATTGCATTTCCTGTCCTCGGAGACGATCAAAATGTTAGATAGAACGTTGAAATACAATATTGTTACGAGTAAGTAAATGAATACAAGAACGCTGGCTGATTAATTGATTTAAGTAATGATAGCTGTATACACAACTGAACATTAAAGAAAAAAAAACTACATCATTTGTTACAAATATCAAATGAGTATGTCTTTCTACACATCTTTCTACACGTTTAAAATCACTGTACTTGAAAAAAAATTATTTAAAAAAAAAAACAACTTACCGCCTTACTTCCAAAAAAAAAAATAAAGTCTTCAAGTTCAAAAATGTATGTGAAGTTAGCAGCCGGTTCGTTATTCGATATTCGATATTCAATATCCAACCGGCTGCTAGCAGTCGGTTCGATATTCAAATTTAGTTGAAAATCACCAAAAAAATAAATACTTGATAATATTAATACGTAGGAAATCGTTTAATGACCCCTTCAAGCTGTCGTAAAAATTCGAATATAAACCCTTTTGTAAGTTGCATATTTGTCTTAATGTACAATAGATTTTTATTAAACGACTTCAAAGATGTAATTTTATATATGATATTTCTTAAAACAAAATGAAAAACCGATAACTCTAGAAAAAATTAGAAATATAAATAGAAATTTTTATGGAAAGCCCCACCCCCCCCAATAAAAAGACATTTACTCTATATTTTGAATATCAAACTGAGACTTTGGGCCCTCCGTAAATATGGAAGACATGAAGTTTACCTAAATTCCTTTGAGTCACGTTTGTATCTACCTATTAACTAAATTTCTGCATAATATTGGAAAGATTGAGAGATCAGGGGGCTCTCACCATTGCCCTGTGCCCTTTGTCCTGAAATTTTGACAATTTTTAGCTGAAAAGTGACAATCTATGCCCTCCGTAGATATCCGTATTTCTTTTTTGCGCTTTCCATAAATAGTTATCGGTTTTTCTTTTTGTTTTAAGAAATATCATATATAAAATTACATCTTTAAAGTCGTTTTATTAATAAAAATCTATTGTACATAAAGACAAATATGCAACTTACAAAAGGGTTTATATTCGAATTGATGACAGCTTGAAGGGGTCAATAAACAATTTCCTACGTAATTTATTATTCCTCTTTACTATGAAAATCATACTATTAATGTTATCAAGTATTTATTTTTTTTATGATTTTCAACTAAATTTGAATATCGGACCGAAATCTAGCAGCCGGTTGGATATTCAATATCGAATATCGAACCAGCTGCTAAATTCACATACATTGGCTCAATACAAAATTTTAACACATCATGTAAAACTTTTGTATCAAAATACCTGTGAAAATATAAGAAATCGTAATTTAAAGCAAATGTAATGGTCGTATGTTAACCTCTATGTGTCTGGGTTTTTTTTTAGGATTTCATCACATCTCGTTTTAATCATAATTAGTCAAGATAAGATTAGAATTACATTTCTCAGCAAAGTAAAAATTGAAATAGATGTGGGATTAAAACACAACAACACAAATTCACACAAACCAGACATATTTACCTCCATTATTTTTGTAAACGCATTGTTCCGTATGATGTGACAAATATCAGCGAACAAGTTGAAAGTACTTATTCATACACATTGTCAAAAGGAAGAAGCTGTCCACTGTACATAATAATCATATACATCACTATTTTTCATTTACAAAACTCTCAGCAATGTAAAATAAGGTATGTTTAATATGGAAAAGCTGCTTTTTTTAGATGTTTGTTTAGTAAAGGATAAAGAATGTCTAATAAAAGATTATGATGTCTTGAATTAAACTACATAATAAAAAAGAAAAAATATAGGGGATCCATCCATGAAAGAAAATCAGTATGTGCGCAGTAAAAACTACAGCGCTTTTATTGCTGCTCTTCATTTTAAAGTCGCAGTGAGTTTTTCAACCAGGAGCCAAAAAACTCTCACCTCACTGTAAGTTTAAGACGGCCCTTAGCACCGGTTTTTAGCGGAGTTCTTTGCAAACTCACGATCACGCTATAACTGTGATTTGAAGAACAAAACCATGGAGTAATGTCAATATTTATAATTTGACAAAGAAATCAAACATGTATTGTAATTTAGCCCGACAATAACACTGAAGCATGCAAGTGCAAAAACAATACAAACATTTAGACAAACATGGGGCACATCGATATATATGTTAGATAACATAACAGGAACTACCGTATGTATACACTTTAGGGCAAATAATTCGGGTAGACTACGTAAGACCAAGGAGTCTTATAACCTCCTTGGTAAAACGTAACACCACTAACTCGGGCCGGTCAAAAAGAACATACCGAAAGTAGTACATATGTAAAACAAAATAGTTCCTACGCATAGGTGTGAATATCAAACCATGTAGAATTCATTTTTGTAGAACACCATATTTGACTGATAATTTTGAATAATACAAAAAATGAATGAACGAATTCTGAAATTGAGGGCATACATTGCCTGTTTCTCAGATATGAAGTACCAGCTGGTTTGGTGTATCCAAAGTTTCGATACAGTCTGATGTGTAAATTATGGTATATTGACACCGTTTCCCTTTATTTTTTAAAAATGAAAAAAATGATGAAGAAAGCAATGGGGACCAAAAATAGGTGGTGTGCGTCTCATCAAAATTACACAAACAGCCGTAAATTGAAAGACTGATTTACATGTAGCACACATCAGAGAAGTTATCTCAAGAATAAATACAATGTAAAGGAATATATAATTGCATTACCTGTTCTCGGAGCCAATATTGTTATGAGTAAGTAAATGAATACATGAACGCTTGCTGATTAATCGATTTAGGTAATGACAGCTGTATACAAAACTGAACATTAAAAAACCCTACATCATTTGTTACAAAAATCAAATGAGTATATCTTTCTACACGTTTAAATTCACTGTACATGTATATGAAATAATGTCTGTAATCACAGAGATTGTTAGACAATTGGAATTTTGTTTAAATTTACGGTATTATCCATCTGCTTTACATACAATGTAGGGCCCCAAAAGGATTAATTCCTAAAATTCGCGTCGGTCAGTTTATTGATTGATGAAGGCATTTAACGCTTTGTATATATTATTAATTTAAACACATCAGTGTTGATTACTGAGCTGGTAATACCCCCATGTAAAAAACCTTCACCTGCAGTTGTATCGAACCACTGTTTGCAAATAAACTGTCGATAAATTAAAATTTTACAATAGAGTGGCATAAAACGAAAAACGACCAAACGACAAACAACAGTTTACTAAACTCAGCATATAAAAGACTGAGCAACACAACCCCCCCCCCCCAAAAAAAAAACATAAAACAAAAAATCAAAAAACTAAAAAACAAAACAAAAAACGGTGGTAATCTCAGGTGCTCCGGATTTTTTTCGTCAATCTATTCTATGATTCTATGGAAGCGAATTTGTTCAAAAAGGTATAACGGTCAGCACATAGGTTACATGTACCTCGACCAATCGCATGCAACGACACAGGTCCAGATACGGTATCTGATCGATAATTGACTGCTTCCCTGGAAGTATAAATGCTACATATATCATATTTAGATGCTGTTCAGTAAGTTCGTAAAGCACAGCACATTTTTCATATTTTTCATTTATGCAGTTAGACAATTATACATTTTTGCATCTTCTCCAGTTAGTGCTTGTGCAATTTCATAAACCATAATTGTCTTAATATTATACGATAATTTGTTTCAGTATGTAAGTAAGCACACAATCTTAAATAACTATTGAAATAGTTTTACTTTATTACTCATCAAGTCAGTCTATTTAGCCAAAATGTTGAGAAAATGGGTGAGGGGTACAACAAATGATTTTAGCAGAAACATGTACATGCCATATCACGTTTTTCTTTTCAAATTTCTTAGATATGTATTGTTTCAATCATTTATAACAAAGAAGTTGAAATAATATGCATTTTGTTCTTAAAACAGAGAAAAATCTCTAAATTACAAAATTGACAGAATGGTAAATTTGACGCAAAAAAAGCATCAAAATATGATAAAACTTTCTTATATTAATACCTACCTATAGGTTTTTTAACTTAAATTTATTCAGATTGATCCACTTCATCTTTATTGAAAGTATGAAAAAAAGTTTAATTGTGGAACTGTGATTTTTTTTTTTTACCATAATAGTCCAAATATATAGGTAAAATTGATGAAAATTGGGAAAATCATCAAAATTGGGTACTTTCAAAGGGGCGTAGCAAAAGAAGAAGTGCACCACCATATGATTTTTTTTCTTCACCAATCATTTTTTTACAGTCATATAAACCCAAAAATCAGGTTAAGAAAAAGTTTAATTCTAGAAATTTTGGCTCCTCAGAGGTGTACATCCTTAAGCACAGACTTTCGGAATGTTGTTGGTTACATACTTTTTAAAGTTGATTCATAGTATACGCCATCATGGATTGTACAATCGCAGTACAAAATCGGTCTAGTTACTTGCTCAATTCTGCAAATTTGGAGACAGATTTGCAATTTATTGGTTAGACTGTTTATTAATATTAAGAAAAACTAGGTGATTTATTGTACTATTCAAAATATTTTAACAAATATCAAATTTTGTGTTTTTAGAATCATTTTTTTCAAATAATCCATTTAAGGGGAGATAACTCTTTTAGTAAAAACTATATACTGGACTGATAGGGTAATTTTTTATTTTTACTAGTTTCAAGAAAACAAGTTCGGTGACACCATTTTTTCTTTTTATTTTCTTAAAACATTTTATAAAACCTATCTTCTCTCAATTTATTTCAAAATTCTATCTCATAGATTTCTTTTTATGCACACAAATGTGTTTTTTCATGAACAATCTAACCAAATTTAGGCAATTTTCAACGACTCATAGATTGGAAAATAACAGGGTGACCCATACTTTTTATTATATTTTTGAAAAAAGTATAGTAAAATCTTCATTTTGGCAAAGTATAAGAAAATTCTGTCCCAAAAAATATATACTTATGATCTACCTTAACTTCGTATTTGATTGAGCCTTCCAACTGTTTTGATTTAAGTGCCAATACTGAGACCAAACGCGCGTCTGGCGTTCCAAGTTATAAACCTGTTATCTTTTATTAGTTTTAAGTGGTTTAGTGCAAATATTTTTAGGAACAAATTATGGATAGTAATTGCAAAGGTTTCAACCCACACTTTATTCATGTTATTAAGGGTATTAAAACACTTTAAACAAATATAATACCTGTAATATTTGTTTACATCTTATATTGATATATGGTATTAACGACCAACAAGTGTCTATATAAAATGAAACAATCCTTAACTGGACAAATGTGACAACAAACACTACCAAGATCTCAAAACATCACCAAATTCTAACATAAATATGATTTGATACATGCTTTGAAGATCCAATAAAGTTTATGACTTTTGACAACAACAGAATTATATCGCTGGGTAAAACTAATTTTGTGAACACCAAAAAATGAAAACTCATTTCAGAAAAAGTAATTACGTTCTACTTCCATATTATAGATACCATTGACAACATAACTATTGGTACACTATATAAGCCGAGAAGATCATTCAAAAATCAAAACTCAAAATTCAATACTCAAAAATTCTACATCAATCTATCATGTTTCCCCGCGCGTACGAATGTCAACAAAGATATCAATTTGATATACTACTGAAAGCTATTATATAAATTTGTTTAAAACACGAACCCATTAAAACAAGGCAAAGGGTCCGTAAAACCTTCAACGGGATGCATCTAACTTTACCATCGAAACCCTTGTTAAAGCAGCGTCCTTGAAAGCAGGTAGCCTCTATCAAGAACAATAAGAAAGGAAACGCAGGCCCTATACTATAGTATATCGTATCGAATATATATTCAGTGTGCAGGCATAGCTGGAATGTCGCTTCACTGAAATGGAACATTTGAAACCAACGCTGTTTCGTAAAGTTGAGATGTCAACCGAACCTCGTTGTCAACTTCTGAATGTTATACAGACTTCACTGTACCTGTGGTATTGTTATATATCAGGTTCATTGATACAGATTTAAATAACCTAAGTCTAAGAACCCTTGCAACAACTTTAAGGGTCTTGTTGCAAGGCCAAATTACCCAATATATCCTTATTTCCAGTGACATTCCAAGTTTCTCGCCCTTCATCCCTGTCGATCGCCTGTTACAGGACACACCTTTGTATTAATTGTAATTTTTCTCTCGTCATGAATATGCATGAAATATTTGCCACTGGAGGTTAAGCAAACAAAAACCAATCTGTCTTCGTAACCTGGTTTTCCAAAGGAAATTCTAGTTATTAATACAGGTATGAATATACAACAGACAGATTTTGTGTATCCTTTTTCAAATTTAGATAATGTTGTGGTGTTATATCAATAAACGAGTCAAGTTTTTGACGATCTTCATTTATGTTGTTGAGGAGTGATGGTCTGTTATTGAACGACAGATGACACTTTTGTCATTTAGTAATAGTAAAAGTTCAATGATAATTTAATATTGATTTGAACAGCCCTTTTTGTGAGGAGGTCTTTTAATGTCCATATTAACTTAATCATTGAACTTTTACTGACTTACAAACCGTCAAAAACATAAGAAAAGCACAAAAAAACACTTACAGAATCCTTATTCCCATGAATTGGACGAGTCTAAATATATTCAACTTAAATGATAGTTAAACAGTAATCAGACTGATATATACAAAAAACAGTTACCTAATTGCATTAGTAACGGACCGATTAAAGGACAGTACATCATTTAATTATTTATTTATTATAATTTTTTTAGCATTAAAATAACACCGTAGGATAGTTTTATAAAATTAAGGGGTAAATTTATATTTTTAATTTCCAAAATAACGATTTTTTATTTTATAAATGAGTAAATCAAAACCCTGTACATACCTCATTTACAACTGACCAATGAATGTTCTGCACAAACACTTCTTGTTATATGTATTTGATGCTTTTAATCTGTTAGTAATTATGAAATAGATTCGTAAAGACAAGACCATATGAAAACAGTACAGTAAGTAAACTTAAATTCTTCCAACAATTAGTTAACCTAGATGCATAAGGTCCTACACATAGGTAATATAGGATATTCAGGTAAATGTTCATTTTGGTTTTGATTCTGTAATTTTCCTACACTACGTTACATGCAAATGGAAAGTAATAAGTGTTGTCTGTTCAGTCCGATTCATTAATAAATCTTGTTTTGTTCGTATTTTTTTTTAATACAAAAACTATGCCTGTAAACTTCAATGAATAAAATCGTATCAAATAGCCTAAATGTAACATCTTTAGAATCGTATGTTATGTAGGATTGAGTGGCTCGATCAAAACGTGTATAGTTGAAATATTTTTGTAAGGTTGCTCATTCTTCTAATATTGAAATACAATGTATTATATGAAAACAAACACTTTTATTTTAGACGTCCGTCATTCCTTAGGTCTAAATCAAGCATAAACACCTTGAAAAAAAAACCCTTTTACCTTTTCTAGTTTTATCATCGCCTGATATATTTATATGATATAAATCGAAATAAACCAGTAGATAAGAACCATAGTAAAAAAAGTATTTTAAAAGAAATTTATTAGTGTTTTCAGTTATGTAGTAAATTCAGAAAAAAACATAACAATTTTGCACTATTTTTGAGCGATTTACAAGGAAATTTTACATTATAACATTTTTCAAATTCTTGTCTTCGTGTACTATGTGCTTGGAATAATTTATAAAGTTGATTGATTGTTCTTTTGCTGTACGTCTAGTGGCAAATATTTCATGCATATTCATGGCGAGAACACATACATTTTAAATACAATAGGTAGGTCTTGCAATAGGAGGTCGACAGTGAGGATGAACGTGAAACTTGGAATACCACTTGGAAATAAGGGTATATCGAATAAGGACAGAAATGTAGCCTTGCAACAGCTAGCCACATCTGAACCCCTTAAATAATTGGTGCAAGAGTTTTAAATTTGCAGAGAGCGTTGATCAATGAAATCTACTCTGAAGCCGTCCATCGATATTTACGTGTAGTTTCCAATATCATTTAACGCATCTAATTTAGGTTACATAATTTTATCTCGCTTAAGTAACTGTGAGCATTCTGTGAAGCTGTATTGTTTATTGTACTTGAGTTTTTAGTATGATATTCTATACTACCGCTCAGCTGGTTGGTCTCGTGAGAGTGAGTTCTCTTCGAGAGCGAGAGGTCGTTGGTTCGAGTTCCGACCGGTTCAAACAAAGACATTAAAAATTGTATTTGCTGTTTCAATGCTAAACACGCAGCATTTAAAAGTAAGAGCACAGACTGGTCGGATCGGAGTCAGAAATATGTCCTGGTAGGGTGACTTTTCTTCCTGCGAACTGTTAACTTGTGAACTTACACGTTAAAAATCCGGATCAGCGTGTCGGTCTAGTACAAAGCAGGGTTAATATTCATATAATATTTACATGTTATCGTCCTGAATATGCATTTAATTTGCCGCTGGACGTCATCAATTATCATCATTTATTTTACCGTTACTATACATTGAAGTGTTTTTCTTATACTGGCTTATATAACAATTTCTTTAATGTCCACCGATCGAAATTAAAAAAAGGGCAGGTGATATTTTCCAACCAAACACTTGTGCCTGTTGGGATATTTTTGACGGTAAATAAAAATTAAATAAATATTAATGTGCCGGCTGAAATATATTTGACGGTAAATATTATTAAATAAACTCCGTTTTTTTTTTGTCATAAGGCGGTTTTGAGCTTATTATTCTGGATAGGCATATTTCTACTACAAAAGACTGTATGTTGACTCTTAAAGTTTTGATTCGTCTGTGTCGTTGGGTTGTGGTCGCATTAATGTATACCTTTATCTTCTTTAATCAAAACCAAAGGACCGCCTTGGTGGTCTCGTGGTAGCGTGTTTGCCTCGAGTGCGGGAGGTCATGGATTCGAACCCCGGCCAGGTCAAACCAAAGACATTAAAATTGGTATTTGTTGTTTCTCCGCTAAGCACGCGGCATTAAAGAGTAGGAGCAAAGACTGATCCGCTCGGAGTCAGAATATTGTGTCCGGGTAAGGTGACACTTCCTGCCTTGTTACCTTGTGAACTACATGTACCACATTAATAATCTGACTCAGCGTGTCAGTCTAGTTCAAAGCAGGGTTAGTATTCATATTAAATGAACATGTTCTCATCCTGAATATGCATATTAAATATAATTTGCCGCTGGACGTTAAGCATCCATCCATTCATCATCATCATCAAAACCAAAGAATTGACTTGGGTAAAGAAATATTAACATCTCTGGACTTCTCCCAACTGACAGTATACCCTTGCTAAAGGGGAGCGTAAGTTTGGCTTTTCGGATGTATAAATACGCAGCTTCCTTCGTCCGGTCGAAATAGAAATGTCGTTTATCCGATGCCTGATGTAGTGAGAGTTTCACGCTGTCTATACGTTAAAGAACCAATCGAATAACTCATTGAGGGGGAAGCACGATCTACGCACAAGTAAAATGATTGAAATATCTCAACAACAACAAAGGTCAGCTAAATCTTCAAATAAGTCGCATGGCTGATTTTAACTAATTTTCTAAAAAAAAAAATCTTTTTGAAACAAATAAATAAATCTAAATAACAAAACCGATCAGTAAGACAATGTTTAAAAAATAAATGAAAAGGCCAAAATAAGTTGAATCTCTATATAAATTGCTATCAACTTTTTTTTCATCAATTTTTTGCTTTTATGACAACTATTCTGCCGTCGTTGTACGCTTCAACATATGAGTTATTTCCAACCAATGACGATTTTTTTTCTGTTCTACTTTCCTCCTCCCAGTAAGGTTGGATAGGATACAATGTAACCCCTATTTAATGTTAAAAAAATGCAAAGAAAAAAATGAGGAAAAAAATGCTAAAATTTACGCTTAAAAAATCAAATACGATAAATAAAAATCAAATATATAAAAATTGGAAAACTGTTTAAGACAATTATCAACTGACGACTACTTATTATACATCACTAAACGAAGTTGATATTAAATCAACCAAAAGCACTTTGATTCTCTGAAATTGTAAAATATGGTATTTCGCTGGCTTTTCCCGATCTTATTTTGGACCCCTTGATTCTACGTGTGCGTGTCTAATTAGTCATGCGCAATTAACTTTCAGTAAATTGAACCTCAACTTAAAGACCTACACCGGGTTAATAAGTTCGAGGTACAATAAGTAAACAAAAGAAATTCTTTATGAAATGAGATCGTCCAAGGTATCTTAGATAATCATTTTGCGTCGAATAACAATGAAAAATACACGAACAGGTTTGTAACTTATGTAATTTAATTTACACATTCCGATATATATATATACTTCTAAAAACCGTTTCCATCCCTAACATCACTGAAGAGTCATTAATTGTCGAAATCCGGATATGGTGTACACATTCTTGCACCTCATGTTTGTGGTATATCATCTTTTCCGCAAGTTTATTGTTTTCTGTTTGGTATTTAATTAATATTAAGATCCATTTTGTTACATCTGGTGATCAATTTATTTGGCAATCGCCAATGGCAGTCAGCAGGGTTAAAGAACATCCGTTGTTCGACCTGTTAGTTAATAAATAAACTCATCATAGATACCAGGATAACATTTTATATTTATGCCAGACGCGCGTTTCGTCTACAAAAGACTCATCAGTGACGCTCGAATCCAAAAAAGTTAAAGTCCAAATAAAGTACGAAGTTGAAGAGCATTGAGGACCAAAATTCCTAAAGGTTTTGCCAAATACAGCTAAGGTAATCTATTCCTGGGGTAGAACAGTCTTAGTTTTTCAAAAATTCAAAAGTTTTCTAAACAGTTAATTTAAATTAAAATGCGTTTTGTTAAAATATACTTTTTCACTTTTTTGGTCTTTTGGAAAATGTTGTTTGTGCTGTATTTAGACCCTTCTACCAATAAATTTGTTTTACATGCACACGCATAAAAATTGAGGTTTTTATCCAACGCAATCATAGGTTTGAACGTTGTTTTCAATTTAGACTTGTTTATATCTTTTCGTTTGGGCTTGTATTATATTTTCCTTCGGGTTTATATGATCCGTTCATCCAATTTTGACTCTTTAAAATTCAAGAGTCTATCCTAAATTGAGGTAAATTATATGGCCTCCCAAATACCGTTTCGATTCCTAACATCACTGAAGAGACATTAATTGTCGAAATCCGTATATGGTGTACAAATTTATATTAAATTAATAATTAAGATCCATTTTTTATATCTGGTGATACGTTTATTTGGCAATCGCCAATGGCAGTCAGGAGGGTTTAAGAGCATCAGTTGTTCGACCTGTTAGTCAAATGCGTTTGTTAAAATATACTTTTTCACTTTTTTTGTCAATTGGAAAATGTTGTTTGTGCTGTATTTAGACCCCTCTACCAAGAAATTTGTTTTGCATGCACACGTATAAAAATTGCGATTTTTATTTAACGCAATCATAGGTTTGAACGTTGTTTTCAATTTAGACTTGTTTATATTTTTTCGTTTGGGCTTGTATTACATTTTCCTTCGGGTTTATATGATCCGTTCATCCTATTACGACTCTTTAAAATTCAAAAGTCTATCCTAAATTGAGGTAAATTATATGGCCTCCCAAATACCGTTTCGATTCCTAACATCACTGAAGAGACATTAATTGTCGAAATCCGGATATGGTGTACAAATCTTTGCACCTCATGTTTGCGGTATACCATCTTTTCCGCAAGTTTATTGTTTTCTATTTGGTATTAAATTAATAATTAAGATCCATTTTTTTTACATCTGGTGATACGTTTATTTGGCAATCGCCAATGGCAGTCAGCAGGGTTTAAGAGCATCAGTTGTTCGACATGTTAGTCAAATGCGTTTGTTAAAATATACTTTTTCACTTTTTTGGTCTTTTGGAAAATGTTGTTTGTGCTGTATTTAGACCACTCTACCAAGAAATTTGTTTTGCATGCACACGTATAAAAATTGCGGTTTTTATCCAACGCAATCATAGGTTTGAACGTTGTTTTCAATTTAGACTTGTTTATATATATATATATATATATAGTGTGCATGCAAAACAAATTTCTTGGTAGAGGGGTCTAAATACAGCACAAACAGCATTTTCCAAAAGACCAAATGAGTGAAAAAGTATATTTTAACAAAACGCATTTGACTAGCAGGTCGAACAACTGATGTTATTAAATCCTGCTGACTGCCATTGGCGATTGCCAAATAAACGGATCACAAGATGTAACAAAATAGATCTTATTATTAATTTATTACCAAACAGAAAACAATAAACTTGCGGAAAAGATGGTATACCGCAAACATGAGGTGCAAAAATTTGTACACCATATCCGTATTTCGACAATTAATGTCTCTTCAGTGATGTTAGGAATCGAAATGGTATTTGGAAGGCCATATAATGTACCTCAATTTAGGATAGTGTCTTGAATTTTGAAAGAGTCAAAATAGGATGAACAGATCATATAAACCCAAAGGCAAATATAATACAAGCCTAAACGAAAATATATAAACAAGTCTAAATTGAAAACAACGTTCAAACCTATGATTGCGTTGGATAAAAACCGCAATTTTTATACGTGTGCATGCAAAACAAATTTCTTGGTAGAGTGGTCTAAATACAGCACAAACAACATTTTCCAAAAGACCAAATGAGTGAAAAAGTATATTTTAACAAAACGCATTTGACTAGCAGGTCGAACAACTGATGTTCTTAAACCCTGCTGACTGCCATTGGCGATTGCCAAATAAACGGATCACAAGATGTAACAAAATAGATCTATTATTAATTTATTACCAAACAGAAAACAATACACTTGCGGAAAAGATGGTATACCGCAAACATGAGGTGCAAAAATTTGTACACTATATATACAATGTATATATGTATGTGGATATTGCTCTGTGTTGAAGGCCATACCGTGAACTAGTTGTAAACCTCAACAAATTTGGTCTGTGGTAGAAAGGTTGTCTAATTGACAATGATACAAATTCTTATTTTTAGAAGATTTTTTAAATTGTAAATGCAGATGGATTAATGTTCTAAATTCAATTACCACATAAACAGTCTTGTCAAATTCCATGCTTTTAACGAGTATACATTATTGTTTAGGGGTCAGCTGAAGCCAGCCTTTTGCTGCGGGATTTTCTCCATGTGTTGAAGACCCATTGGTGGCCTTGTGCTGTTTTCTGCTCTCTAGTCTGGTTGTTGTCTCTTTGACACATTCCCTATTTCCATTCTCAATTTGTATTTTAACATAACTTCGTAATGATACTAGCAAATATAAATAAAAGATTAAAAAATTTCAAGGTAAAACCTTTATTCTAAAACAGATAAAAAAAGTAAACAATATAATACATTTCATTTGCGGTGCCATTTCAATTCATGTATCATCAGCTTTGGGATTCTCTTTTATTCATTTGCATGTTATATTGTCATTATCTAAATCTTTCAATTCGTTGGCGTCTTTGCTTTGTCGTTTGATTTTGATAGGTATACGATGAATCATTCACGAATATTACTACACCGTGATAGGTATACGGTGAATCATTCACGGATATTACTTCACCGTGTGTGGGTCAAGTAATTCACTCCAGTTATCCCTCGCAACATAACTGAACGTTTTAGCTGGTTCTTCTGCTGTGAAAATATCCAGTGGTAATAGGTTCCAATCTGTAATTGTGTTTGGTATAAAGCAGAATTTAATGTGTCTGGCTTTGTTTGCAGTATCACGAAATGTTGGCCATATTCATGTTCTTGGTTGTCCTAGATGTTATTTTTTCAGTTGATCAGATGGCAAGTTGGCTTGACCGTGTATGCCTTTGCAGAAGAGGATAAGTCTGTTTTTGGTTTGACGATCTTTTAGGGATTGTAGTTGCAGCTGGTCTAAAAATTGCTGTCATATTTCCTAAGTCATAATTGTAGTTTGATGTTATAAAAGTTTGAGGTCTTGCACGGAGAACTTCTCACAAATCGGTAAAGAATTGCCCAAATCACATTCTACTCGAGTGTTTGCCTATGTACCACTGTAACTACAAATATTCCACTCATGTTTTACGTTAAGAATGTTTTTCATACTCAATTTGACCATAGTATTTGTAACAACAACGTTGTAAATGTTAGATCAAGATCGTTTTTATGTCAATTTCCGTGTCTGTATGGCGTTACTTTTAAACGCACAACTGATTAAATGTTTGTTTTCATAAATTTAGAGACGGACGCGCGCGGGTTTTAAAGAAAAGTACTTTTTTCTCGTCGACCTTTCACAACACGCGTGGAATCCGACGAACGAGGTATTAATTTGGCGTGGCCTAAGTACTAATTTTAAAAAGTGACCCCCCCCCCCCTAACCAATCTAACACTAAAGCCTGTATAGCGTCTGACCTAGTATTGTCCTTTATAAATGTTCAGATCAGTCATGCATGAGTTAATTTTTAAATGCGACCTACTGATGCCAGTTTTTCGACTTATATATGGTAAACTATTGTGAATTGCGGATTACTTTTTTATCGCTCTGGAAGTCCATTTACTGATACATCACTGAGCGACTAAGTGTATTCTAAGGGGCAATTGTAAACATTATTATTTATCTTGGTGTAATCAGGGGTGTACAGAATTTTACACCGTTGTTGAAAATTCATACACCCTGAGGCGCAGCCGAATGGGTGTATAAATTTTCAACAACGGTGTAAAATTCCGTACACTCCTGATTACACCAAGATAACGAATTTATTTCTTATGAACAATTCCTTTATCATTTTTAAACCGGGATGTAAAATTGAAAAATGCTAATGAAAAATTTCCAGTGTAACATTTTTTCAACGTCGATGTTGCTGCGCATTGTTAAATACTTTTTTCTTTATTTTTGGGAAATTCAGAATTTTTTGTGTTCTTTCGCATTATCGGGGAAAAAAAATTTAAAAATTTTTGTCCTCAAATTTATTCATTTATTATTTTTAATTTTTTTTTTTCTTTTTTTTTGACATTTTTTTTTTTTTTTTTTTTTTTGACATTTTTTTTCTTTATTTTGGCAAACTTTTTATTTATCCCGGGGTGAACAAGGGTGGGGTGTTATTTACACCGGGGTAATTAACCAATCAGATTGCAGTATTTATGCTGCATAAGAAATAATATGAATGATTCTCACGTTGTGACCAGAGGAAAAACATCACACATTTAAAAAAGGGTTGACTTGAGACTTGATATCCCCCTCTCCCGGAGTATAAGCGATAACAAGAAATTTATCACTTGTCTGACATAATGTCGACACATATCCGTTCAAAAGTTTAATTGCTTGTCTGCGCACAAATTTATTATTAATGTACGGTATGTATAAGATTAAGATGATATTTCTTGGGTTTAAATTCAACTGCAATATAATAGGATTATCTTTCTTGATTTGCAAGTTCTGAATTTTGAATTTTGAATTCTGAATCCTGAATGATCCGTCTCGGCTTTCGTACTTATCAGCTGTTATACAAATCATTCAATTCGTTTACACTGATAACGATCACTAAATTATTCAGATTAAATAAATCACGGCAATAAGTGAAGTAAGGCATTAAGCTTAAATCCTAGACAATAAGGTAACGCCTAGGAATTAAGTTATTGCCTGAAATCTGATGATGATTATTCAAACCATTGCCAACCATCATTTCAGGTAATAAGTTAATTTTGGGATTTTTGTTCATCTTCCAAATACATGTAAATTCGGTGAAATATTCGGATGAATAATATTACAAAAAACCAGGTCAACAATTAATATGAACTGATTTAAAATTTCTCAAATTTGTAGTATTTTTGTATTCAAAACAACAGAACTTACTCGTATTTCTTTGTGGTTTTGCTCTTTAATGATCGAGCCGGTTTGGACTGGTCAATAATAGTCAACTGAAGATATAAATTTTGCCAGTCATATCATCTGTCCATCGATTTTATTTTAATCTGGATTTTTAGCATTAAAGCAAGAACAAATTTCTCGAATCTCTGCGGAATATAAATTTGAATCAGGGAAAATAAAGATCATATACCCAAAACAAAAGTACAATGTTCATTTGGCAAATATTAAATTTCAAAAATTAGAAAATAAGGCAGCTATAGACTATTAAAATTTAAAATGGTAAAATGTGTTTAGGAGGTGTGAAAGAGTGTAACTTAAGTATAAAAGAATGATGAGAGAAATTGCAAAGTTTATGTTTTTCTAGAGGCCGGTTAAATAACTGTTTGTATGGTATTTTTGGAACAAAAACAAATAAAGAAATATGTCAAAGCGGCCTATTGTTACGTCAAAAGGTGCTTCAAAGGTGGGTACGTATTTAGTTTTTGTTTTCACAATATTTGGTGTGCCATTTAAACAGCAAATTGACAACGGTTGTTCATTAACAGCTAATGTTATATCTGAATTTATGCTAATGTGGCCAGAACTAGTTATTGTTCAAGGGAAGCCAATACATCTCAAATCACAGGTATAAGTGAGTGGTCAAACAGAAATATTCATGGCATGCTTACTGCATAGATGGGGAACAACAAATTAACAGAGGTCAATTTGAATTAAAGTCTGCCATATAAACAATAGAATTCTGCTCTACACAAAGGTTATGGACGATCACCAGGTATTGCTGTCAGAACAAATTAACACTGTGAAATAGTCTGTGCCATAGCTCTGCACCAAACAAATTCAAATACAATTTTCTATCAATGAATATAAAAATAAGGAGGTGTAGCATGATTGCCAATGAGACAACAATCCAACACGTTTACAAATATTTTAAGAGGTTTATTCAATGAATTTTAACATCAATAGTTTGCTGATGATTTTATTTCATGTAATTCAAACTTCAGTTCTTTATTATGTACAAAATTTACTTTAACTTTGAATAAATTTCTTTTTATTTACTCCCATTTTCATTTTAGGCATTAACATTAATGCCTGGGCATAATTTTTAGTATTTAAGTTTAAATGCTAAGATTAAGGAGTAATGTCTAACATTATTCAGGCAATAGGCTTACTGCCTAGGCGTTAGCTTACTGCCTAGGATTTAAGCTTAATGTCTAATTTCACTTATTGCCGCTAACACACATATAAATATCAAGATCAATTTGCACAGTGCAAGGTCATTAGCAAGATTTCTTTACAAATTGATATTCGGTTTATGAATGATATCGAACAATAGATGTTCTTTATAGTACAATTCTTTCAATATTTTTAATGGATATATTGTTTATCATTTCATGTTGATTATTTTATTTCTGTTATGAACTTAAAATATTCGTTTAAATTGCATATACATTACATTCATTTCATCAATATATAAGTATGAAGAGAACCTGCCGGCTCATGTACTTAGAAGACTGTATATTCGTTTATTAATATAATTTTAACAGAACACAATAAATTACAGAAACACACTCTCTACGCCAACACAAACAAGGAAGACGCCAATATAATTCAACAAAAATGTAGGTTCTATGTCACGGTGTTTAGAAAAGAAGCGAATATATTAAACAGACACGCACAACTATCAGTCATTAACGCACATTCAAAATTGGACATTGCATGATAAAAACATCAAAATAAAGTTAGTGAAAAACAATCAAAAGAGTCCTATCTTGCAGTGTTATAAAATCCATATGCAAACTTCCAATTTTCCTCTCGATCAGTGGCATTGAAAAACAAAATCAAATATCGAAAAACAAACACCGTCTTGTATATGCAGTTGTGCTTCATAAAATATTTGATGTAGCTACGTTGAAAGCAGGGCAGAAAAATATCATGTAGACAGAATATACCAAAATATAAAATGCGTAATTAAAACAAGATAAGAGACGCCAATTAGATGTTTTACTAAAAGTATATAAACCGCATTTTCTGAACATCTTTTCTATGTTCAGATCATAAGCATAGTTTAAGACATTTGCCAGACAAAAGAGGCAATTGTCATAACAATTGACACAACATTCAACAGTCGTGCCATTACATCTTGCTATGCTTTCGTAAGTATAATGCTCAACAGGTGGAATCTATTTTAAAAGTATAAAGTAGATGAACGGTGACCTATAGTTGTTAAATTCTATTTCATTTGGTCTCTGGTGGAGAGTCCTTGTCAATTAAATCACATCTTTTTTATATAGTTCACTGAAGATGACCGATAGTACTCAATTAAACAAATTGAACGCGAATTAGACATTCCAGCTTGGACGACGCGCGAGTTTTGAAAAAAAAATTATGTACCAAAACAAAGACGTGCCGACAAGGAACTACCAACATTGTCTTATAGCGATTAGCAACATTTGCTTAATTACAATTAGCGCCTTGTCAAATGAAAAGTAGAAATACACATGTATCATGAACATTATTCTTGTACCACTCTACTCCTCAGAGATAGGGTGATGTCATATCGGATAGCGATTCAGCAATTAGCGAAACCAAACAAGCGGTAGTACGAAACCTGCTGGATAGATTTCTTCCACAATTTAAAACCCTTAAAAATTACTATCATTGGAGACACCAATCATCCCCCTGTCGAGTTACTCCTAAAAAAAAACAAAAATACTCGTATGCAGGAATAGTATTTAGAATGGAAAATTGTCTTATATCGTAAAATTATGAATCTTATCTAGCTATATCTGTGGTTTCCTTCTTTTTTCAAGCTTAGTGGGACACATGAATTTCATTACAGACAACAAACGTAGAATCATTAAGTAAATTGACATAATTTATATACCAGAACATAAAGTTAAAAAGATAAAACAAACTTTTAACTATTTGTTGCCATAAGCATGTATGAAGGCTGTGTCATACAAACAAATAATACAAAACGACGAGAAGATGAGCGTTTGTCGAAAAAAGTCTCCTTCTAAAAAATCTAAACGTGTTTCGAAGAACGCAGTTATAGAATAAATATAGTATATATATACATAAAGCATTTTGCCTAGAGTATTTTTGAAATCTGAAATCTAAGAAAAAATGAAAAAAGAAGTCCTTATTTGTTTACCTTAACCAGAGGTTGATAATACATTGGACGGACTAGGAAATTTGAATCAATGTACAGTTTTTACTACCGTGATCACAGGATCGTTAACCTCAAAATGAAGCTGGAAGTTTGATTAATTATAACCATTTCCAAGTTATCTGTTGACCAGAATAGTGTACCTCGAACTCAATCTGATTGTTTCTTTCACATATCTGACCATATATTTAAATTTGGTTTCAGATCAGAATAAGATAATAAAGGTACCATACAAAGCCCCTTTTCCATGCTGATAAAGTTACATTTAAAGTATAGTTTGACCTTGATCGAACAATTTTTGATAGCATAATCGATAGTTAATCCTTAAACAAGTCGTGACCGTCTGCACGGGTATGGTTATAATTTCTACTACGGTTATTGAGTAACCATTCAAAAGCCTTTGATTGCTCTTTTTTTGGGATTTGTTTCATTCATAACAATAAACTGCAATTGATACGGATATGACTCTACTATATGACCTTTTATCTAAATTTAATTACGACATATAATAAATATTCCAGTTGACATCTCCTAAATCAAGTTTTTTGATATGCATTGGTACGTTATAGAAGTACTTTAATGAATGTTGAACTATATTGCAATTCTTCTATTCTTTTAAGGCAGATCTATGACTATGATGTGTCCCAGTTGATTTCTTTATACATTGATAGTTACATAACGCACTTAATTAGTATAATTTGACGTGTTAATTTGAAACACCTTGTAGTTAGTTGAAATTTTGACTTGTATGAATTGAAATGGAGAAAACAAAATAATGCTTTCTCTTGAAAATGCATTGAATATGAGACTAGGACGTTATAAGAAGCCAAGCTATGTTACATGATATCATTTAACACCGTTTTCGTTTAACCCAAAGAAATGATCCGTCTGGAATTCCTTGATACATATAGTTTAATATTCTAGAAACTGATTTTCCTTCTGTCATATTTGAGGCATTAGGTTTTCCCCCTTTTACTGTTAGGATGTTTTCTCATTACGAATGGAAAATATGTAACGTAAGTTACTGGAAATCAATTGAAAATACATACCAATACCATATAGGACTTATCGCAAAATGTATGTACAGTTGGGATCAGTTCTAACCTTTCTTTAGAACTGACAGAATAATCTGTCGATTGTCTAAACAGTTTTACAGCAATTCAACTAATATAACTGTCTGATATAGAACTGTCAGAGTAAGTTGTAAGGTAAAACTGACAGAATTAGTTGTAAGGTAGAGCTATCAAAATCAGTTGTAGAGTAGAAATGTGTGTCATAATCAGTTGTAAGGTAAAACTGTCAGATCCAGTTTTAAGGTAAACTGTCAAAAATAGTTTCAATGTACATGTAGAACTGTCAAAATCAGGTATATGGTAGAAATGTCAGAATTAGATCTAAAGTAGAATTTGATAAAATCCGCCCGTTTTATATTGCATTCCATATACTAATATAAAATTCCGGATGACAAATTAAATTGTCAGAAAATGATTTTTGTTTTATCGCTACCTATATAATTACATTACATGTATGTTTCAGAAGAATCCGTTATTTTGATTGGATAACAACGCTTGCGCGTCATATTAAACTTAACCTTCATATCCCGATGAAGTATAACATTCATATGCATGATGAGACTTGCCATCACAATAAAGTGCACAGGTAAATTAAAGAAATAAATGATAGAAATCGATTTTTTATGATCCTAGCATAAAAATGTAATTATAAGAATTGAATGCTTCTTTTGGTAATTTAATATGGTTGTAAAAGTGTCGATCGTCCGTACATTTCTAGAATCAAGCGTTTCTGCGCTTCATACAAAATGTGCTTCGGTCAACACGTTTACACCCCAACTAAATTACAAAAAGAAGCATTCAATTCTTAAATGAATAAACGTAGAATTCGGGTATACATGTACAGTATGTAATCATGGTAAATGTAACACCAATCCAACAAATGACAACAAAACATTAAGCCGGTATATACTGAATGAGTTTACAACAATAGACATGTGTCTATAGACTATGTCAAGCTTTGAGTCCATCAAAAGTGTTCGTTTTATTATCAACGATGAATTATCCATATAACTATACCATTAGGTTATTACGTATTACAAATGCCAACTATGAGGTTCATGACTTAAGAAAGATGAAAACGTGGAGGTGTTAAACTTGTGTTATAGATTACATCACTCCACATTTTAAACGAGATAAATGGACTGAGAAAACATTCATAAAAGATAATAAAACAACAATCACTACTCGAATAGCTCTTTCATATAACGATATACATTTTGTAATAGATAAAAAAACACAAAATAATACACAGCTTTATACATTTACATGTCCCATCTTGACATTATTATATTATATATATATAATTACATCGCGTCAAACACTGAATATTTAAACACTTTTTGCGGTATTCGAAAAACTTCACGGAAAATGGTCTGTGGACTGGGGCAATCAATCATTGACTGTTGATATTATCCATTAACTGCATCATTAGAATACAGTCTTTCATTGCTCAGTTGCGCCACAACTGGTGATACTAAATGTCATTTTGTCCCAAATCGTGCTTGGCCTTAGGATCATGAGGATGTTTGTGACAAAAGGAAACGATTAATTTAATCAACAAAACTCGACCGCAGATCATGTTTTAACCCATTATAACAACAACTCAAGGTAGAGTTACGACAAAACCTCTATATTTATTAAAGTCGCTGATTGGTCTACTGACTGTAGTTTAATATATCTATCAAGGTTTTTTATGTTTAAAATATAACCGATGAAATGTCTAATATTTAAACATGATATTTTATTTTTATATTCCTTTAAATAACGTACATTTAGAACCAGTTTTGTACTACGTTTAAAGAAAAAAAAACCGTCATATCTAGTAATAGCCGAAGGTGTGCTTTTTTGCAGATATTCGTCAACATTAAGAGAAGCTGATGTCAAAAGAAAATGACTTAACATTTACCAACTGTGTGACCGTGTACTCAAACAGTGTTTTTTTTTAAATCTATACATAGCATATCAAATACCAAAAAAGTCTTAAACGGAATGGCCATTGTTTTCATCTTTGTTTAAATTATTTACCATGTTTACTATTAAATCAAAGTGATGGTGCCAAACTGATGGAATACGATATCCAATCAGTAGCACTATTTGTTTTTTGTGAGTTTTGTGTTGCTAAGTGTTAAGTAATAATGTCTTGAGTCATTGGCAATCATTGGATTTGTGCTTCAAGGGAAAATATGGACATTTATCTTTTTTCTATAACGCATTCATAAGAGTCCAAGATAATATTAAATCCATTTTGTTGATTCCTCTATCACAAACAGCTTCAGGCATACTATACATTATTGGTAAAATTGTGTACTATACACTCGTCGAAATAAATTGGAATATCGTAAAATGATACATGTGGTATTCATACTAGTCTTGCAGAAATACTGTCATATAAAACTGTGTGTGAAATAAGTTTATAGGTTAATTGAATGTGCGTAAACATGCAACAAAGCGTTGCAAACTATGCATTATTTCACCCTAATCTATTAGTCTCTCTATTTACTTATGAATTCGAAATTCCTGTTGTTTTAACATATTAAGTATAAATATTCATCTACATGATGGTATACGGCTAAAACGATCGAAAGTATCTATACTAAACGAATCAGTCTTTAACTACACAACTGTGACAACAGACACTATCAACACCCAAAACTACCTCAAAATTGATTTAAATCAATTGATACGACGTTATGAGCAACCAATGCAGTTTCTGACTTTTAGACAAGGACATAACTACTAGTTTAAACAGGGATACACTAATAAAACTAACGCTCAATCTTTTTTCTGTTTGATTCCGACCGGTGGAATACCATACCAATACACAACATAAAAGTTAAGCCACTTCAATTTTTAAAGTACTAAAAGGTATTATATAAAGTACTTAACGGTATTATATACAACAGAAACATAGGTAGACAAATTATACTGTATCAGAGACTTTACTGTTCGTAAGCTCATAGTATTAAATCAGCTGATATACATATCAACAATCTCTTTCACCTTGATCGTGACTACTCTATTACTGAGATTAAATAAATAACATTTTAGAACAGTGCAACTCTCAAGATACATTTGTACAGTGCAGGGTCTGGTGATTTCTTAACAAATTGGTTCATACTTTATATAAATTATATCGAACAATGAACATTCTTTACAACCGTTTGACTTTTTATATTTGATATATTTTTTATAATAGCATTTTAATAAAATATTTCTGTATATACTAAATATATTCGTGGAATTGCAAATATATTTTAAAATCATTTACGCAATATGTAGTTATGTAGAATCACTTACCGGTTTATTTTATTTAGAAAATTCAAGGGATAAGTTTAGTTTGTTAACTTGCATTACTCTGTCACTAAACCTTTTGAAATATACTATATTCTTAATGAGCTGCTGAAGTCAGTTATTGTAAAATATTAAACAATAGCTGCACACAAACTTATCATCACCATCTGAACAAAATACAATAAAATAAAAACAAACAACAAGTGTATTTCTTTGTTAAAAAGAAAAAAAAAAGGTTTTCCAATATTATTTGAAAAAGCCCCCTTCCCCCCAAAAAATAAATGCAAATGGCCCAGTTACTAATTTTTCAATTATACTCTTGAAATTGAAAAATGAAAAAAATGCTCCAATGTGAAATATTTTTCATTTTGACATTTATACATTGAAAATTGAACGTTGCTCCAAATTGGAGCATTTTGCATTTGTAATTTTACATTGAAAATTTAAAAAAAGATCAATACATGATCTATTTTGCACTTCTTATCTACTGTTTTTTTTTATTTACTTATTATTCGTGGAATATCAATTTTACTGGTTTTCGTGGATAACTGTGAACCCCGAATTTAACCTTCAACGAAATACAACTTACCTTAGGCTTGTATGCAAACTTTGTCAAAACCAACGAAACACAAAATCACCCGAAATTGGTGCCTACGAAAATGGATGAATCTACAGTATAATAAGGTATGAATATTCTGTCTGTTTCCAAAAAGAAGAGGTGCCATTTCCTGAGCACTAATCAAAATATTTGATTATATGAAATAAAAAGCCACTTTCTCTAATTATTAATTATTTTTTGGTTTTATTAAGTGTATATGACGGCTATCTTGTTAACAAACAAATGTAACCAACCTTTTTAAATATTTTATAATTAAGAGCAGTTTAGTAACGTCATTTTTATTGCTAATCATAACAAAATCACCTTTTAATAAGTGACAACCAGCTCCATTATAAGTTAATAATTAAAGGAACTTAGTTAGTTTTTAAGAAGAAAGAAGGAAGTCTTGGGTAACATATATTATTAAAATGCCATAATTGATGTTAAAGCTTTTCTAAATTATATATTAGAACACAACCAATTGATTTATTATAATAATACTGACTATAGCTTATTTTAAAATATATATCAAGATCAGATATATTTGTCAAAAGATTTTATTCAGATTAAGGATGATTCTGGCAGCACGCGAATAAAGGTAAACAGTTGTGTTGGTTAATGATTGATCTTTAAATGTTTTTTTATGTTTATAATTAAACCGATGTATGGGTAAACATTTGAACATAATACTTTTTATATATTCCTGTAATAGTTATTTAAATGACGTACATCTATAACCAGTTTTGTATTACATATAAACACGAACTTCCTGGTCTTCTTGCATACAACAAAATGCACTTCAACATGAAATGTTTCTTCTATTTCCTGACATTTATATTGAATACATACATAGTTTTAGCCGAAGGTAAGAGTAATTGCAGTTATACGTCAAAACGGGGTGTTCGTTTTTTTCGAATTTTAATCCACAACAGTAAATTCTTTAGCAATATATTGAGGCAATATATTCCAAGGGAAGTACTATTAACAGATTGACAGAACTAATGAAGACTGAGATTTAGTGTGACGTCCATTTTCCCTGAACTAGTACACATTTTGTTTAGGGGCCATCTGAGGACCACCTACGGGTGCGGGGTTTTCTCGCTGCGTTGAAGACCCATCGGTGGCCTTCGACTGTTGTCTGCTATTTGGTCGGGTTGTTGTCTCTTTGACATATTCCCCATTTCCATTCTCAATTTAACTTTGCTTCGAAAGCAAAGCCAATTCTATTTGATGAATTTTAACAAGTGTGTGGAAATTGTTTTTATTTTCATTATTGAATCTTTATGTTTGAAGTAAATTATAAATGCGTTGTCACATCATGATCAATGTGTACGGAAAGCTGCTTGTGAAAACATCATTATCATGATAGTCTTTTACTCTTTGGAAATACGGATAAGGGTCAACAATAATAAAACATTTAAAGCAAACAAATCTCCAAATTTTGCCTGATGTAATCAATGTTTTAACAAGCTTGTACGAGTATCTTTTGTTTGTTTGAAAATACAGATTCATGAAACATGTACGAACTAATAATGAACAACTTTCGTCATCGCATTTAGGAAACTTAATAGAATCTCGTAATTGTTTTCCTAAAACGTTTTACCTGTACGGCTAGTTTGTTTTGCTTGTTTGGTCTCTTCAGAATTTCAAAATAAATATTTCTGTACACCCATATCACACAAACAGTGGTTCAAACTAAGATTGTAATATGCTCGCTCAATGTGAACATTTTATTTTGTTAGTTTATTTAAAATGCTTGAACTGGAGAAGGATTAGAACAGTTTTTTGATTCTTTGCATCTTGAAATAATAATAGCTTTATTAAATGCAAGTTATCTCCAATATTGGAAATGGCTAGGACTCTTAATATTTTACGTTATTTCACGTTATTGGAATAATAAAAGAAATACAATTTTTCAAACATTCAAAGCTTTTGTCCGGGAGCGTAAAATAACACAAGTGTATTGTGAAATTAATAATAACGCGTGACACATATATGCTTCCGATGTTTTAGCTATAACATTTCCGTTCTATCAATGTATAAATATTTGACAGTCACTAGTAAATAATTCTTATCGTCCTGACGGCGCTGCAAAATATGTTTTTTTCCTTCCTTTTGTTTCATACACCACCTTTGCTTCCATAAATAAGTTTTCAAAGACGAATCCATCTAACCTGTAACATGTATAATATTTTCAAACAATTTCAACAAAAATGTTTATCATAATAAAATTAAATTTTAGATCAAAGTTCCGTCTTTTGTTCGACCGGTCATGCTTCCGAAACGTATATGATTCGGCTTTTCAACTGTTTTGATTCGAATACCATCAGTTTAAATTGTGTAGACAAAACGCGCGTCTGTTGTTCAAAGTTAAAAACCTAGTATCTTGGATCATTTATGTTTATGGTTAAATGCAAAAGTAGTGAAAAACATATAATGGACAATAATTGCGGACGTTAAATCCTACAAGTTATCAATTATGGTGCATTCATATTCATAATGTATTTTTTTGTAAAGGTTATTTTTAAAAAACGAAATATATCCCGTCAATAGACCAATTTCAATGTGGACCTCATGAATTAACTTTTTTTAAAGTCCAAATTGATTACCAAATACCGTTGAGCAACGTACAGTTGTAAGGGTATTTAAACATTTGAATTAAATAAAAGCTCTTTATGTGTGTCCATCTTATTAGTTCGAACCTTCTGTTATAAACATGTTGAATATAATTGACTATATAATTGAAGTTTCACGGTTTTAAAGATAGAAAAAAATGTCTATACTACATGAATCAATCCGTAATTAAACAACTTTGACAGCAGACACTATCAAGGTCTGACACAAACTCTAGATTTTTTAAAACATTTGATACGTTGTTATGACATTTAAGAGGAACCAAGGCAGTTTCTGACTTTTGGACAAGGACATAATTATATGGCAGGTTTAAACTAACTTTTCGAAAGGTCAACCATTTTTTATTTGATTTCGACCGCTGGAATATAAAAATTACACAACAAGAAAAATAGAAAACAAATTTATTTTATAAAAAGTACAAACACTCTTTCACTGTAAAAAAGAAAGTATGTACAACAGAAATAGGTAGACAGACTATACTGTATCAAAGTGTGTATTGTTCGTTACCTCAAAGTGCATTGTTGTATTGAATTAGCTTTATATATAAATATCATTCTTTTACACCGATATTAATCACTTTATTACTGAGATAACATAAATCACCTTTATGAACAGTGCAATTATCAAACAACATTTATACAGTGCCGGATCTGGTGATTTCCAAACAAACTGGTATTCAGTTATCTTTTGATTAAAATAGAAAGCCATCTTCTCTGATTTTTCATAATTTATTTGGTTTTATTAACTGTATATGATGGCTATTACACACAATTGTAACCAACCTTTTATGTATTCTTTAATAATTTTGTGCAGTTTAATAACAGTCATATAAATTGGTAGAAAACAATGATACCCCCAGGCAAACGACCTACGAGTTGCATCAGTATGCTAGATTACTGTTTAAAGCTAGTGACGGCCAGTTCCATTTTAAGTCATTGAATTAAGGGACCTTAGTATTTTTTAAAGTAGAAAAAAGGAAGTCTTGGGTAACATATACTATTGAAACGTATTATTTGATGTTAAAGCTTTTGAAAATTAAACATTGTAACACAATCAATTGGTATACTATACTGACTGTATCTTGTTTAAAATATAATTAAGATCTAATAATTTTGTCAACAGATTTTATTCAGATTCGGGATGATTTTGGCAGCACATGAATAAAGGTCAACAGTTGTGTCGGTTAATGGTTGATCTTTAAATATCTTTTTATGTTTAAAATAAGACCAATGCATAGAGTAAACAGAAAACGTCTATTTATATATTCCAGTTATATTCATTTAAATGACGTATTTTTATAACAAGTTTTGTACTCCGTACTTTGACGAACTTCCTGGTCTTCTTGATACACATGCCATTGTAACGTATTTGGCAACATATGACTGAAGTTTGGTAGTTGTGTCGATCGATAAATGATCTTTAGATATTTTTGTTTATGTTTAAAATATAACCGATGTAAAGTCTAACATAATACTTCTTTTGATATATTCTTGTCACATTCATTCTAATGACGTATATTTATAACCAGATTTATACTACGCATAAAGACGAACTTCTAGGTCTTCTTGCATGCAGCAAAATGCACTTCAAAATTATGTGTTTAATATTTTTTTTGTGTTCATATTGACCATATATCTAGTTTAGGCGGAAAGTTAGCGTTATTTCATTTATACGTCAAAACAAATAATATAGTCTAAATCCAATATTTCCACAGACATTAAAAGTGGTCAAACATATGATTTTGAGAGAAGAAAGAGTCTACCAACTATGTTTTAGTTTCTTAAAGGCGTGATACCAATTCAATGTGCATGGATTAAAAAAACCTATCCAGACCCCCCCTTTCCACCCCCCCCCCCCCCCCAAAAAAAAAGAAAACTACAAAAAATCATCATTCATTGTTCACACAAAATTCATGTAGATTCGGAGACGACCAAAACGACTCAGAAGAACAGCCAATAATTTAAGTAGCTTTCGACTTTTTCTTTAATATATAAGTCGTGTGTTTGTGGCTGGTTTTTATCATTCGTCATTGAATCGGTTTTAGCAATGGTTGTGTCCGTGTTTGACCGTCAATGCTTCCGAAAGACACATTTGGCTAGCTCGTGAATAGTATTTGTGTGTCATGAAGCTATACTATTATACATGTTTTCTGTTTTTCATTTAGTGTTCATTCGTGTTATTTAACGAAGATATTGTTAATGAGCAAATTTACTTGAAAAAATGTTGATTTTCTTAACTATAAACTTTTCAAAACCTGCAAGTTAGCATTCTGCTTAAGTTTGCATACCTGTATTGCCGTAATCATAGAAGGCACAACGTTTCTGAAATTAAGTGTTTTTATTCACTTTATTATCGTATTTGATTATGCCTTCAACTATCTTGCCCCCCAAGGGTGACTGGGGAATAGAAGTATGGTCACCATTGGTCTTCCTCCGACCGGCAGTAAAACCCGTGCTAAAGTGGGGCGTCCGTTTGGCTGTGCGGGATGTACAAATTTGCAGCCACGTCCGGTCAGAATGGGGACGTTAAATCCGATGCCTCGTGTAAAGAAAGTGCCACGTTCTTTGCACGTTAAGAACCCTTGCAACAACTCTTTGAGGGGTCCGTAGGTGACCTGTTGCAAGGCTAAATTTCTGTCCCTATCCAATATACCCTCATTTCCCGTGGCAGTCTAAATTTCTCCGACCTCAATCCCTTAACCTATTACAGAACCTACCTATTGTATTTATTGTGAACTTGTTCTCGTCCTGAATATGCATGAAATATTTGCCACTGGACGTTAAGCAACCAACAATCAATCAATCAATCAACTATCTTGTTTATGGTTAAATGCAAAAGTAGTGAAAAACATATTTTGGACAGTAATTGCGGACGTTACAATCTACAAATCATTAATTATGGTGTATGCATATACATAATGAATATCTTTTGAAAGATTATCTTAAACAACCGGGATATGTTACTTAGATCAATTTCAACTTATGAAATAAATGATATTTCAAATTGATTTGCACATACCTTTCAGCAACTTAATATTGTAAGGAACTTTAAACATTTGAATTAAATAAAATATCGTTAAAATGTTTAAATGTTTTGAGGTCGAACTTCCTGTTTATCTAGATTGTGGTATACAGCCTTAACAATCTATACTAAATAAATCACCCCTTAAAAAAATAACTGTGACCACAGACACTATCAACATCTTTAATTTCTTTTAAAACATATGAGACATATTTAAGGATAACCAATGAGGTTTCTGACTTTTGGACAATAACATAATTATATGGCAGGGTTAATTTGTTTTCGCAAATTCTCAATCCTTTTGTGTTTGATTTTGACCACTGGAATAACAAATGGTATAATGAAAAAATGAAACAGACTTATTTCATAAAAGGAAATAACTCTCCACTACACTATCAGTAATTTACCGTGTACTTTAATGTCATTTTGATATTGAATATGTATTCGAGATGCCATCCTGTAATTCACTTTTACTGATATTCATCGGTACTTTACATGTTTACATGTTATAAATAAAATAAATAAAGTTTGAACTTAACTGTAGTTCATCCACACATTTTGGGCAGCTCAATGGTTAGGATGTGCCCCGATTGTTTTCGACGTAGTTTCTTTTGAGTGATATATATTTTTGTGTTTCTTAATAAATACTTTAAAGTAAGTTAAAATTTTGATTTGTATGAATTGGATATACGAAAATGAATGTTTTCTCTTTGGAATGCATTGAATAAGAAAATGTCACGTTTTAAGATGACATGCTTCGTAACATAATCACATGTAATATTCTCTTCAATAAATGAAAAAAAATGCCAGGCTTCGTAACATAATAACATTTAATATTCTCTTCATTAAATGAAAAAGATGCGACCCGACAGGTAACCCTTGATACATATCGTTCAATAATTCGATTCACCTTTCGTCATTTGTGGGTCACTATGTTTTCCCCATTGTAGAGTTATAGTTAGAATATTTTAAGGGAAGACATATCGTGTTTAACTGGAAATCAATTGAAAATGCATAATAAAACCTGTTCTAATGAAGTAAACAAAATGACGTTTATCTCTGATCGTAGAACAGGGCATATCAGTTGAATTTTCCCTGTAAGACATATATTAAATACAGTTTTTAATATTATAAATAGTTTGCTGTCTCTTTTAGATTTAGAAATACACTCTAACAATTCGAATTTGTTTTTCAAATAATTTTTATACTAATACAATTTTATCTTTAAGAAAACAAAAGTTCATCTTTAGGAGATTATTCAGGGTGCTTGTTATGGATAAATAAATATTTGCATTATATTACAAAACGGCCATATGTTTTTAGTACTGTTCCTGTACACGCGTTTGCACTATCATTTTATGATACAGATGTGGTTTAAATTGTAAATTTGACACGCTGATATTAACTACAGTTCATCAAACGAAACCAAAAATCCAATAATAATAAAAATGAAGAATAAAAAAATGAAGAATAACAAAATACTTGAAAGTAAAAAAAAACAAACAAATTTAAAGAGCAGTAAGGACCCAAAATTCCGAAAGGTTTTTGCTTGATATAGCTAATCTATTCCTTGGGGCAGAACATCCTTAGTATTCTTACAATTATACAAAAATCTTCTTTTTATTATCTATATTTTCCAGCACTTGATCGATAATGCTACTGATAGATTGTAAGTCCTCTATTGTCAGAGCGTCGATACTGCTAAGGTTCTAACTCATACAGGCTGCTTTCCTTTAGGCTTTTTTTATCGAGCGGTTCTGAACAACCAAATGTTTACAGAATTATTTTCATCTTCTAAATAAAAGATGTCTAAAATTCAGACTGATTGTTAAAAAAAAGACATGTTAGGTCGAAATTAATTCCCTTGCTCTGTTATCATAGTATAATTATCAAAGGTAATACATTGTACAGACATAAAATACACAATTTCAATTTTTTTTTTAGATATAAGACTTCTAGTAGCAGCATGGGACAGAGTAATGTTAATGGACGCTAATGGAACAACCTTAGAAATTATTGTAAAAACTGACAATTACGACATACAAAGTGTTGCCTTCCACGAAACAAAGAACTACATATATTGGTCAAGTTGGTCTGGTAACATAACCAGGTTTGTTAGCAAATATTCTCAGAATGATGAAATACTCCTTACTTCTAAGTTTAGGATTATAACACCAACAGTTTTCATACATGTACAACTGTTCATGGCTTACTTTCCTTTCATATATAATAAGAAAAGTAAAAACGCGATCAAATAAATAATCCAAGTACATGTAAAACATAATGTCCGAGCCCAAAATTTCTTTCAGTTTTTTTCTTTCTTCTTATAATGCCGTCTTAGGTTTAGCCAAGCCTTATAAAATTTGCAAATTAGCAACATAGTCTGCATTTTATTATTTATTACTTGGGTCAACCTGGCTTTATACATGGTTTTACAAATATATAGCTTTCGGTAATCGAATCATATCTTTAATTGTCTGCTTTGATTAGGGCTATCACGCTTGAATTTATATGTCGTAAAGCATTATTATACTAATCGTACAGTCACATCAATATTTTATCAATTCTATATGCCTAAATACGTAACAACTTCAAGATAAATCCTTCTATCGGATAACAACATATAACTATAAAGGGATAGATCTACAATTTTAAAAGAATATGAGCTCATGTGTCTGTTTATAACGTACAATTGCTACATATTAGGGACGTCCGTTACTCACGTAATTAACGTTTAATGATTTGAAAATGAACGACAAACATACAAAAAACAAATCACATAAATAGAACACAAATACATTCACCGTTAAACAATAAACTAATCAACAATCTCTTGTTCTCAGTTGTTTTTTTATATCCATTTGTGTTTCTTTTCCAATGAAAAAAGAAATGAACTGTATCATGTGAATCAATAAATAGTCTTATATAAAAAGGTACATTTTACATTTACGAGTTCAAATTCAAGATAAGAGGATTGTTATAGTTTATTTTTACTTAGTTTACGAACTTAAAGGTTTAAATGCTACCCTATTTTGAGTGTAGAGAAAATGTTGTTATTCTTTTTTTGGTTTTGTTCACAAAGGTTTTTTATATTGATTATGTTGATTTATAGGGATTTTATAATAACAAGAAAATCCAACCTTCATTACCTTTTTGAAAAACTGTACTCCTCCTGTAGTTTTGCCTGAATATAAATTTGTGAAAGGTAAGCTACTTCAGTGATGCTTAAGTCATGCAGTAAATACAGACCTCCTTATTTAGAAACGATCCAACACAGTAATTAGATCTTTAAATATTGTTTTTATTGGTATAAATATTTATTTTGTTATCAGTAAATTAAAAGCAAACTGAATATTATGTATATTCATGGCTCTACAATCTGTCGATACCTGTATCTTGGCATTGTACAATGTCATGTTTTTCTCTGACTGATTATGACGTCTTTACACTAAATCCATTGGATATTTGATGTGAACTGATTTATAATTTAGTCTTAGATGCATCATTGGTTGTATTAGTTGTTATTGGCTTTGAACTAGTTGTCAGTAGCTGCGAGTACTCTAAGATCTGTACTAAGGGTCTTTTGGTTGTTGGGGTGTACAAAAACCGGCCACGTCCACTCTGTGTTTTTGTTACATGTATGTCTATGTGTATCCATCTGATGAGTTAAGCCTTTTTCAACTAATTTTTTTTGTTCTTATGTTGTACTGTTAAACTACTGTCCCAGGATAGAGGAGGGTTGGGCGCCGCTAACATGTTAAAACCCGCCACATTTTATATATTCCTGTCCCAAGTCAGGAACCTGTAATTGAATGGTTGTTGGTTTTTGCTGTTGATCATATGCGTTGTGTGTGTATTGTTTTGTACAGTTCTTGTATTGTTCAGTTGCACCACTGTCCTAGGATTAAGGAAGGATTGCCGCCCACTAACATGTTTTACCCGCCACATTCTGTATGTATGTGCCTGTCCCAAGGCGCCTGTAACAGGTCAGGAATAACCATTAATTGATAGATTATATGTCAATTGAGGTATAATCCACCATATGACATATAGTGAGGTATTATGCAGTTTTTATTATAACATTTTTTAAAGAGATATTCGAGCATCTCTTTGCATACACCATCTTAAGCTTTGATGAGTACTCATTAGTGACACGTAGTTGCTTCTGACTTCCTGTGCTGCGTTTTGGAAAATGTGGATTATATCTCAATTGAGGCATAATCCACCAGTTGATGGATAAACACAATTGTTTTCCTTATGTCTGGATCAGTTCTATCTTTAACATTTGTTAGTCACATGGACAGGAAGAGACTACAGAACAAAAATTATATTCAATAAATGAAAACTCAGAAAGAAGAAAAATGAGGGACATCTTAGTTTTTAAGTTTCTCCTTACAAATTGCAACACGAAGTGTCAGAATCAATAACATGTCATCACTTACTGGTCACCAAAGATTGTTATGGTAAATTAAAAAAAATGCTCCAATATATCTTTAAAAAATATTTGGACAAAAACTACATTATCATAATTATGCCTCAATTGGTGTATCCCATTATATGTCAAATGGTTGCTTTTATCTGAATTGAGGTATAAACCATCAATTAATGATTATTCCTGACCTGTGTAGTTCAGGGGTTGTCGATTGTTGCTATGTTACATATTTGTTTTTCGTTCATAATTTTGTACATAAAGTAGGCCGTTAGTTTTTTGAACATTAGTCATTTAATAGCTGACTATGCGGTATTGGCTCGCACATTGTTGAAAGCCGTACGGTGACCTACAGTTGTTAATTTCTGTGTCATTTGGTCTCTTGTGAAGAGTTGTCTCATTGGCAATCATACCGCATCTTCTTTTATTTATAAATATGTTAACATGAATATATGTGTTATATATAAACAAGTGTGTAATGAGATCAACACGTGCAAATTTTGACAATACAGTGCAATCATTATCTTACGTATACGTTTTTATTCTATCGCATTCAGGCTGAAATATCCATCCATTGATAATGACACAGAAGTTATTTTTCATCAAGAAGCAGGATCTTGTTCATCTAGCATTGCAGTTGATTCTATCAACGATTATTTATACTGGTCAAACTGTAGTGATTTAGTGAGATCGAACCTTGACGGATTAGATATAACACCCATTCTTAATTTTAGTACAAATGGTTCTGTAGGAATCTTAGAAGTAGATTCGAGAAACGGGTAAATATCAATTATAAACGATCATTTAAGGGCAATCTATTTGATATTTTTGCACATAGAACTTAGGGACCATGCAATATTTATCAGGCAGGTGGGACCGGTGCAAATTTTGTTTAAGACAAAAAAAGTGAAGTCCCATTCTGTTATGGGCTGTAAAAACTCAATGTCCTATGACTTGCATGCAAAAAAAAGAATGTGTCCTATTACACTGCAAACTACAGAGAGACCGAAAAGACCATGTTTTAACTGGTCGAGCATCGTGAGTGAGATTTGACTCAACAGTACTCAAATTTGGTCTCAACTTAACTAAAAAAGTCTGATTGAGTACTTGATTATCTTCGTATAATCTGAATATGGTCTCAACAAATTGCTCGTCCAGTCTTGACTCAGTCTTGACCAGTCTCGGCCAGTCTCAACCTGTCTTGACTTTTAATTTTAGTTTCGACTGGTCTGAATCAGCCAATCTATCTCAATTATATATTGATTTTACAAAATTCTAGGTTATTTGATAGTTTGGTTCATTGCTGTCAAATGTAAGGAATGAATTAATAGGTAAAAAAGCTAGATTTTTCAGTCTGGACTTAATTCAGATAGTCACCTTTAAAGTTTCTATAAATTTTTCAAATCAACTTGGATTTTAATATAAATCTTCAGCAATGTCAATTATATATTGATCTTACAGAATGTCAGGTTGTTTGGTAGTTTGGTCTATCGCTGTAAAATTTAAGGATTCAATTAATAGGTAAAAAAAAGCTAAAATTTTCAGTTTGGAGTAAATTCAGATAGTCACCTGTAAAAATTTCTGTAACTTTTTCAAATCAACTTGGATTTTCTTATACCTCTACTGCTATCTCAATTTTATATTGATCTGAAAAAATGCCAGGTTATTTGGTAATTTGGTTTATTTCTGTCAAATTCTATGATTTAATTAGAAGGTAGAAAAAGCTACAATTTTCAGTTTTGACTCATCATAGTCAAAAACATGTCTGTCTTTGCTTTAAAAGGACCATAATTTCTTTCTTGAAAACTAGAATAGATAAAGTAACATTGCATATTTGAAATATAAACCTGCTCTGTTATTAAGACAATGATTGGTAATTCAGCATATGATAATATGCTTACTAGTCAAAGAGTTATTGTCCCTTCATGTCAAATTTTGCCTTAATTCTAAATTAATAGGGTATTTTGAAAATTGTATACATGTACATGTATATTAAAGGTAGATGACAAATATGTAAATTGCTAATATACAGTATTTTCTTGAAGATAAGATTTCTACAACTATGACAATCATAAAAAAGTACAGGAGAATTATATATAAGAGTTATAACTATTGCCCCATAATTGTCAAAATCTACAAAGATAATCATGCAGTTTTAAAAAAGAGTTCAAGTTCAATTGAAAGAGGTTTCTTCATTTAAATTTAATTTGATCATTTGATGTTTTTTACTTGCTTTTTAATGTCCATTAGTATTTTGTCTGTTAACTATTAAAACTTAGTTAATTCATATGAATATGAAAATACATGTATCATGTATGTCCATGATATAAATATATTAAAAATGATTATTTAAGCAAAAAAAGAGCTTATATGTCATGCTTGAACATTAATAAAATTTGCCAATCAAACTCTTACTATAGTAAATATCATTTAAGTGTGTTACCTTTTATAAAGCACATGTTTACTGAGAAAATTTTTTTTAGTAGCATTTAGTTTTAGTTTAATATATATTAACAAACAAACTATACTTTTAAATATAACAAATAAACATAAGTTCACTTTTTTTGTTATAATCTAAACTATGTTATTGTTCGTACAAATGTTTTGTTTGGATATTCAGTTAATATTGTTTTGTTTGATAGCAATAGTTTGAATAAATCTTCATGTCATATGGTCGCCAAAGGTGAAAAAAATTGCGACCCTATGCCTGAAGTGGAAGAAAAATGTGGTTGTCCTACTATGGTTTTGCACCGGTCCTACCTGCCTGATAAATATTGCACGTTCCCTTACCGAATGTTTTCTTTCACCGTATTTTCAAGCTTCTATTTTTCTATGAATTTTTTATTTAATTGTGTATATGTAAGTCTCTTATGCAAGCGTGTACTAGTCTCATCAATTAAGAGCTGTCGTTTAATTCTTTTTTTATGATATATTAACACAATACATAGATTAAAATGTCTTGTGATTACTGCTGTATGATATAGATAACGCACAACTTAAATAAACGCATTTAATTTAAAATAGTGTGAGAACGATCGACTAACTGACGTTTCCATTTAATTTTAAAACAATCTAAATCATATTTATCATGTTAATTTATCAATTGATTGAAAACATACAAAACGTCCATATCGCAGCGATAAATCACATTGACCTTACTAAATTGATCTACATGATAATTCATAATTGAGTTTAGATGACATTGTAAATCCAGAAATTATTGCGTGCATTCATTTTTGAAGAATTGGCAAAAAAGCGAGATTCATTACGAAAATCTGCATAATTACACATAAGTATAAAACGAGTTCTTACTTTTGCGATTCGCATAATGAAATAACTCGTAATAATTTCTGAATTTTCAGTACTCACATGTAAAGTTATTATAACTTCTATAAATAGAAATGTTTCTAATTGTGTTACTTTAAGTTATACGACACAAGATGGTATAGTTACTAAATATTGTTATTAACATTGAAATTGTGATGTAATGTTGTATTCCTTTCAGGTTGATCTTCTTTATTAATCAAGACAATTGGTCAATTGTAAGATGCACGGTAGATGGCTCTGACGTACGGTCGATTGTAGAAGAAACTGGATGGATACAAGATTTTGCTTTAGGTATGTCCACATGCTACAATTTCAAATCACCAATTGGTCAATACAGACTAATTATTCATCGTAATTCTTTAAGCTTGCAATTATAATATGCTTAAATGAATATTTCTGAGTATAATGTAGATTCAACGACAGCACAATATCTGACATTAATGACGTTTGGGGAGGAAAAAAACAAGTGATTCTATAGTTATATCCCTTTGTAACAGTTATAAGAACTATTCTTCCATGACGCACTTAAGTCAATGAACGTGTTTATGCCTGTACCAAGTCAGGAATATGACAGTTGTTGTCCATTCGTTTGATGTGTTTGTGCTTTTGGTTTTTATATTTGATTAGGGACTTTCCGTTTTGAATTTTCCTCGGAGTTCAGTATTTTTGTGATTTAACTATTTATCACTATTTTTTTAGGTTGACCAAAGTAGTTTTACAAATATCAGTCTGAATTTTATGTTTAACTGCAGGCATTCTATGTTTGATCATAGTTTACCATATTTAGTCATTGCTTCTGTTGACAGTCATAGAAATATCTATCGCAGAAGATAGTATGATATAGTCACAAAAATTACGATCCTCTATGATAGATATTTAGCTAATCTGCAATCAATTCATCTTCATGCCTAATATATCCTATACTGTGTTACCACTCTAGATTCTACTTACGAGGAAAGATAACACTAGGCCAACAATAGCTGAATCATTAGTACAGTCTAGGTGACAGTGTGGTCTAGAACTCTTGACACAGTGCAGGCGGTGTTATCTCGATATCCCAATAGCATGAGTTCGAATCCCAGCGAGCGAAGAACAAAAAATTGCTTCCGCAAATTTGCAGATTTAACATTGTTGGGCTATTATTTAGATTTATTATGAATGTAATATGTGTTTTTAGCCGTGTATCGCCTTCATTGGTGATCAGATGGCTGGATCTGTCGTTGAGGTGTCACTTATTAATAATATAATAAAATTAATAATAACCAGCAGTGATGGTGATACATGGCTGTGTACATTCTGTATATACAACTCGTCTAACCATCAGTCCAACAATGTTAGATCTGTAAATTTGCTTTTGCTGGTGATCCGATTGATAAATCTTTTGTAGAGCTGTCACTGGTTCAGACGTACTTATAAATATAATTATTTCTGTGACTGTATCTGGCATTAATTTGTAGGATCCTTTACAATAGATATTTCGGCTGATCTGTAACAATTCCATCTTCATGCCTTATATATCATGTTCTGTATTACGAGGCTAGATTAACACTGAAGAGGAAAGGTAACACCCGGCCACCGAAAGCTTTATTATCGAAGCCTAGATGGTCGAGTGGTCTAGCGCGTCAGATAAAGTGCAGGCGATTTGGTGTCACGATATCTCAGTAGCATGAGTTCGAATCTCTGCGAGGGAAAAACCAAAAAAAATTTGCGAAAGCAAATTTACAGATCTAACAGTGTTGGGCTGATGTTTAGACGAGTTGTATATATATATATATATATATATATATATATAGTATTAATAAGTGACACCTCAACGACAGACCCAGCCATCTGATCACCAATGAAGGTGATTCAAGGCTGAAAACACATATATATAGTGTCTAAAAATAGCATCAATAAACACTCAATCTATCTAGGCGTGGATCAGTTTGTAAATACACTGATGCAGTTCCTACATTAAATTATATAAGTGCCTAAGAATGTAACGTTAACACACAAATGAGTGTTATAAAATTAGTTGTTATATTTTATATTATTCACGCAGCCAATTATTCTCTAAACAAGTTAGCTTCATCAGGCGTGTGCAGCCAACGAGGTAAAAGTTTGAGGCTGTAAAGACATTTTTGCAGCTCAATGTTAAATGTCTAGAAAAATAGTTTAGCCGCTTATTGTACATAGCAATTCTTAAATCAAAACAAATAGTTGTTTTAGTTAAATAGAATGAAGTTCAGGATTTATTCCTTTGGTTTTGGGTAGAACTGTTTTTCCAACTTTCTCATTCAGTCCACCAGGTTCAAGAGTACGTAGCTGATGCATCCAGAACCTTTCTCGCTGTTTTCTCCTTTGGGAGTTCCAATTTTGGTTTACCTTAATTATTTGAAAGGTGATATTTTCAAAAGTATGCCCTGTTCTTAAGAGGTGTCTCGTAATTGGACAGTTTCTTCCTTTTGTATAAAAAGACCGGTGATTGTTAAGTCTGATGTTGAATTTAGTTTCTGTTTCACCAACATACTGCAGCTTGCAACTTCCACAAGTCAGAATATAAATACTATTTTCCGTTTTGCAATTAGATGTAACATAGATGTGGTATTGATGCTTTGTTACTGTGCTGCTGAAAGAGTGGTCAGTGTTTGCGACTTTACAGCACTTATAATTGGTTCTTCCGCATTGTTTGTAACACCCGATTTTAGAAGTCTCGTGTTTCTTTACTTTACTTGTGACAAGTATGTCTTTGAGATTTTTGACCCATATTTCAGTTCTTCTCAAAATATAAATTTTAAAAACTACCAAGTAAAAATTTAGCATGAAAATATTAAAATAATGAAAGCCGAAGCGAGAAGATTATCTGTTTTTTTTTGTTTTTATAAGTTTTAACGTATAAAAAGTAGATTCCAACACACCCAAATGTAAAAGGTGTACGCGACTAACTTTTTTTTTTCAATTATTTTTCTATAATTTAATTGAAGATAATTTGACATGGGCAGAAATTCATATCATTGATACATTTATCAAGTAGTTCTTTTTCGTCTTTAACTATAATGCGTGGGACGAGGTTTGTGTCCATTTATACCTAAACGTGCATTCGCGGATACAGGGGAAGAGGGCGTACTTCCCTCTTTCGATCGCCAAATAATTCTGAAAATCTCACATTTTCCACGTTAACTATACACATTTTTAGTATAAAACCGTCGAATTTTTTTTTTTTGCATCGCTCCGCTCGGCAGTATAAATTCAATTATCGGAACTGCGCCCTCTTTCAATTAACTTGAATCCGGCCATAATCACAAATTGAATAGCTCAAAAAAAATAATTTAATGATTGTCGTTTGTCTTTGATAAATAAGTTTTAGAAAAAAAAACATGTTTGAACATTATAGACATCTCGCACGAGATTTGAAATTTAAAAACTACATATACTGAATTGGAATTTTTACTGGATTTAGAGCTCACTTTACACGGAAATGTGATACTGACGTGAAATCTAATGGACACATATTCTTGTTTCTGATGTTTCTTTTAATATAAATATTTATTTATTTAGTTATATATAATTCCACTAACAAATCATCATGTATCTTTTGCCGATAAATTATCATTACATTTTATAGAAACTACCGTACGGCCTTCAACAATTAGCAAAGCCCATACCGCATAGTCAGCTATAAGAGGCCTCAAGATGACAAATGTAAAACAACTAAAACGATAAAACTGACGGCCTAATTAATGTACAAAAAAAAAATGAACGAAAGCACAGCAACAAACGATAACAACTGAAATTTACAGGCTCCTGACTTGGGACAGGCAAATCTATACATAATGTGGCGGGGTTAAACATGCTGGGCCCACTTACCTGGGACAGTGGTGTAACAGTAGGAAATAATTGATTAATATTCCAGACTGAATAATTATTCGGCATTTATAAGTTGTAGTTGTTTTAAGATAGTGTTCAGTAGCTGTGAAAACTCTAAGATCTGTAGATGGAGATTATTTGGTAATTCTCGTTAACTTATTGCTGTTTTTGTGCTTCGTTTTAGTCGAACGAGTCAACCATTTCTTACTGTTTTAATTGTGAGTAAACATGATCATTTGATAAACATACTTCTGTGATGACTGTGATCTCTATTGGCTTTAACTTGGACATTTATAAAAACTATGTAGCAAAGAGCTGCATGCGTAAAATAAGTTCTCGACTTAAATTGACAAAAATATCAGATAAGAATTTAGCCTCAAGCTATAATACTTACGATGAAGAAGCCACAAGCTATAATACATACGACGAAAATTTAACCTCAAGCTATAATACTTACTAGAACACAACCGCGAAATCGCGGGCATTTAGAGCTTGGTTGAAAGTATGAAAACTGTTGTAGGGTGAATTTGTGTAAAAGATTTTATGACTGGAGAATTTTAGGAAAGGTATCAAAAGTTAAAGGTACTTGGTGGCAGAGCAATTTGTTTTAGCCCTCCCCCTTTTTTAAGTTGGATCAAATAAACAAATAATAAGTAGACAAAAAGAAAGTAAAAGTTAAGCATGTAATATATGACCGCCGTTGATGGTAAACTTGGAATTGATAGTAAATAGCAAATAAAATGTACTCTTTATTTATAGTATATGTATGTTCATAGTATACAGATAAAGCGAAAAAAAAAATATGTCCTGTCCCCCAAGCACCTATGAACTTGAAGATTCATGAAAATAATTTTAAACGGAAGTCTAGTCTATTACTTAAAAGTCCAACCGATGTCGGAAACAATATCCGGACGCCTTTATTATCGTGTTTTCTCCCAAAATAACCCTAACGGAATAATCGTAAGCGAGGATGACAAATGCGACTATGCATGGTACCTATTGGAAACAAAGGCTTGATGATTAATTTATTGTGGAAGGAAGAGAAGCGACACACAAAATGAGGTCTTCTCGTTGAATAGTATAGAAGATGATGATGATAATGATACTGATGTATGTCTTATATCCAGCGACAAATATTACATATATATTAAGGATGATGAAATGATAATGATAAATGAATATACCTTTTTGTTCATGACCAACACTTAGAGTCGCATTTTTATATGCTAGGTAACAAGATAGCTTACCCGATACAAAGACACACTTTAGGACAGGACGCTTTCTTTTAGCTAACTTCTATGTTCTATAAATTGATAGTTTACTATCCACAGCGGTCAATGTTTATATGCAGATTAGTCATCAATTCCTAATCAAGTACACCTTCCAAATTACAATCTACATGTATATAACGAATTGGTGTACACATTTATTTACATATATCATTATTAATTACAAAATTCTTTTTTTTAATGTCAGTTGACTTTCATTTGAAACAAATTTGTATGTCAACTATTAAGATTTAAAGAAGTACAAGACTTGCATTAATTTTTTTTTTAAATATACACATCCCTTTGTCGTACGTTTTCCCTGAAAAAAAAAAGAGTCGGAGATTGTAAATAAAGAAGATTAACTGCAGAAATGAGAACGTTTGAAATGATGCTAAAAAAATTATGATGCAATCCCAAATATCAACTTTAACATAGACAAATTTTGAGAACTTTGAATTCGATATTTCTGAAATTGCTAGGAAAATCTCTATCCAACAATAAATACCCACGGAAATTAAATATTATAAAAAAGTAAGAGACGAAACTTGAGGAAAAAGGGACACCAATCTGATAACGACAAATAAAAGCATGTCAAATATTAAATAATAAAAGGTTCATTTGCAAAGTATATCGAAAAACAAAGTCATGGTCAAAACCATGTAAGACAACTCATATCAATCGTATGATAGGTACAGATACGTGTATATACGTGGTCTTATGACAGTGAAGTTTTGGCGGGAATCTCAATAATCACGTGATTTATAAAAATCATGATTTCTTTCGTTTTTCATCATCTTAGAAATACTTGATATTGATAAAGTTTATCATGAATGGGTTGAATAGTTTAGAAATACTTAGTTAAAACTTGAAAGACGCATTTAACAAAATTAATAGGTTAGCAATAACCGGTCCCGATACGTGCGTACGTCGAGTTAGGTACGTATGTCATTTTATTGGAAATCTCTATTATACCATTAATATACATAATAAACATCCACAATCTGACTGTCTAGTTCAATTGCTCAAGCTAGTGCTTGAAATAACAACTTTATTTTCAACGACAAGCACTTTTTACAGATTGACGGAACTAATATGGGAACAAAAATGGCACCTTCTTTTGCCAACATTTTTATGGGGGATCTTGAAGAACGCATCCTTTTGAGTGTGCCATACAAACCCTTATCATGGCTCCGTTTTATTGATGATATTGACATGAAAAGAACGATACTGCAGAACATTTACAAGATTTCTTAGACTATTGTAATCAGTTCCATCATTCAATTAAATTTACATCTGAATTTTCAAGCGAGAAAATTGCTTTTCTCAACACCACCACATTTGTAAAAAACGGGGTCATAAAATCTGATATCCACACAAGAAAACTGATAAACACCAGTTCCTTTCTCCAAAAAGTTGTCATCCGAAACACTGCTCCAGGAGCATACCTTACAGTCAAGCCATTAGACTAAAGCGAATTTGCTCCTCGGAATCCAAACTCAACTATCGTTTGGGACAACTAAAAAAACAACTAAAATCAAGAGGATACAAAACCAAAAACATCACAGACGCTTTTGATAAAGCCCAAGAAAAAGATCGAGATATCCTCATGGAATACAAAGATAAGACGACCCGCGCAGATAGAATTCCGTTTGTTGTCACCTTCCATTCCGATTTGACAAATATTTCATCTACTATCCGCAAGCATTGGCGTCTTATCGAAAATGACTCTTCCTTAAAAGAAATTTTCCCATCACCTCCTGTTATTGCCTATCGCAGACACAAAAATCTCAAAGACATACTTGTCACAAGTAAAGTAAAGAAACACGAGACTTCTAAAATTGGGTGTTACAAACAATGCGGAAGAACCAATTGTAAGTGTTGTAAAGTCGCCAACACTGACCACTCTTTCAGCAGCACAGTAACAAAGCAGCGATACCACATCTATGTTACATCTAATTGCAAAACGGAAAATAGTATTTATATTCTTACTTGTGGAACTTGCAAACTGCAGTATGTTGGTGAAACAGAAACTAAATTCAACATCAGACTTAACAATCACCGGTCTTTTTACACAAAAGGAAGAAACTGTCCAATTACGAGACACCTCTTAAGAACAGGGCATACTTTTGAAAATATCACCTTTCAAATAATTAAGGTAAACCAAAATTGGGACTCCCAAAGGAGAAAACAGAGAGAAAATTTCTGGATGCATCTGCTACGTACTCTTGAACCTGATGGACTTAATGAGAGAGAGGCAAAACAGTTCTACCCAAAACCTAAGGAATAAATCCTGAACTTCATTCTATTTAACTAAAACAACTATTTGTTTTGATTTAAGAATTGCTATGTACAATAAGCGGCAAAAATATTTTTCTAGACATTTAACATTGAGCTGCAAAAATGTCTTTACAGCCTCTAACTTTTACCTGGTTGGCTGCACGCGCCTGATGAAGCTAATTTGTTTAGCGAAATATTGCGTGAATAATATAAAATATAACAACTAATTTTATAACACTCATTAGTGTGTTAAAGTTACATTCTTAGGCACTTATATATATATATATATATATACAAGCAAGTCTAAATTGAAAACAACGTTCAAACCTATAATTGCGTTGTATAAAAACCGCAATTTATATACGTGTGTATGCACAAGAGATGTTTTGGGCTTAATACAGAACAAACAACATTTTCCAAAAGACCATAAAAGTGAAAAAGTATATTTTAACAAAACGGATTTGACTAGTAGGTGGAACATCGGTTGTTATTTAACCCTGCTGATTGCCATGGCGATTGCCAAATAAACGGACCACTAGATGTAACGGAATATAGAAAATCCTATATAAAGCGCTGTATAAGCACGGGTTAACGGATTTAAAATATCTGTAAAAGAGTTGTCATATGTTTAGACGTATATATATATATATATATATATATAGATATATATTTAAGAACATCCGTTGTTCGACCTGCTAGTCAAATTCGTTTTATTAAAATACACTTTTTCACTTTTTTGGTCTTTTGGAAAATGTTGTTTGTGCTGTATTTAGACCCCTTCACCAAGAAATTTGTTTTGCATGCACACGTATAAAAATTGCGGTTTTTATCCACGTTTGAACGTTGTTTTCAATTTAGACTTGTTTATATATATATATATATATATATATATATATAATTCGTCTAAATATCAGCCCAACAATGTTGAATCTGTAAATTTTTATTTTTAAATATATATATATATATATATATTTCGAGTAAATAACAGCCCAACCTAGGCTCTAGGTCGAGTGGTCAAGCGCGTCGGGCACAGTGCAAGGCGATTTGATGCCATGCTTGTACTGTGCCCGACGCGCTAGACCACTCGACCACCTAGGCTCTAGGTCGAGTGGTCTAGCGCGTCGGGCACAGTGCAAGGCGATTTGGTGCAACGATTTCTCAGTAGCATGAGTTCGAATCCCGGCCAGGGAAGAACAAAAAATTTGCTAACGCAACTTTACAGATTTAACATTGTTGGGCTGTTATTTAGACGAATTATATATACAGAATGTGTTTGCAGCCTTGTATCACTGGTGATCCGATGGATAAAATCTGTTGTAAGGCGTCACTGGTTCAGACGTACTTATATATATATATATATATATATCTACATTATGATAAAAATTAAGAAGATGTAGTTTGACACGATTTTATTTAGGGGCCAGCTGAGGACCACCTCCGGGTGCGGGATTTTCTCGCTGCGTTGTAGACCCATTGGTGGCCTTCGGCTGTTATCTGCTCTATTTGTTGTCGAGTTGTTGTCTCTTTGGCATATTACCCATATCCATTCTCAATTTTTTTTTGATGTGACGGCCTGGTTATTATATTATCATTATTTACGGCTAACCAATCATAGCTGATCTGAAAGATATACCATTCTTACTTGCCATTATACATCATGTACTGTGTTACATTCCTAGATAGAGCCGACGGAAACCTATATTTGTTATATAGCCAAGTTGGTCGGTTGGTCTACGGCGCTGGACACAGTGCAGGCGGAGTCAAGACGATGTCACTGATGACACTAAAAAATCTACACTAATATTAACGACAATCGGAAAGTTTTCTTTCCCTATTGTTAATTTTCCTTTATTTGACTGTGACGTTCCTTTGTCACCACTTTATTGTGTTTTTTTTTTACCTCAAATTGTTTGATATGACCGTGTCTGTAGTGACGTTTTGGATTTCAATAAGCGTAATCTATGCATTTTAAATAAATTGTCAAGACCTGGATTTCGTTACCTCAGGTTGTTTAAAACCTTTATTAAATTCTTTCATGTATAAAAACATTTGGTTGCTAATTTTGGCTGTACCTGTGTCTTTAAATATTGTTTTTGATGGTAAAAACATTTGGTTTTGTTGTCAGTAAATGAAAACTTTACTAAATATAACACATATGTAAGTTCGCTCTTCTACAATACCAATATTTTGGTATTGCAAAAGATTATATTTTTCTCTGAGTGTTAATGACATCTTTACACTAAATCTGTTAGATGGTGGATGTGTACTGATTGATAATTAAGTCTTAGAAACATGATTTTTTACAAAATGTTATTGGCTTTAAAGTTACTGTCAGTAACTACGCGTACTCCCAGGTCTGTACTTAGTGTCTGTTTTGATCTTAGGGATGAGGGATGGATATATACCCTGTCACGTTCTTCTGTGTTTTTTTTTCTTTGTATCGATCAGATCAGGTAAACCTCTTTCAACTGATTTTTATAGTTTATTGTTATGTTGTGCTGTTACACTACAATCTTAGGTTAGGGGTAGAGAAGAGCGATCACAAGTCACATGTTTAATCCCGCATTTTTTGTATGCCTGTCCAAAGTCAGGTGCCTGTAGTTCAGTTGTTGTTGTTGGTTCATGTCTGTCATATTTGTTTTTCGTCAATTGTTTGTAATAAATAAGGCCGTTAGATTTCTCAATTGAGTTGTTTCACATTTCTCATGTCGGGCCGTTGTATATCCGATTATAGGGTATGTGTTTTTCTCATTGTTGAAGGCCGTACGGTTGCCTGCAATTGCTTACATCCACTTCATTTGAACTTGAGTGGATAGTTGTTTTATTGACAATCATACCACATGTACATCTCCTTATTTTTATATTTTTAAAATCCGAATGATAATGATTTCAAGCATGTTTTGCCATATAGAAGGCTTTTAAATACATTATCGTTAGCACTATGTCTTTGAATACATTAATATCATTTGATTTTCCAGATAAAAAAGACCGTACAATATATTTCATTTCTGGTTATAGCCACCTTGGATCTGCAACTTATGATGGTAATGATTTGAAAATGAATAGGATACATTTCTGGATGTATTATATAGAAATGACAATAGATCTTTCCGATGACTATATTTTCTTATCGGATGTTATTTACATGTTTCAAGTCAACAAACACAGCAACTATTCTGATCAAATTATGTGGTTCTCAGACTATAGTATAGTGGATATAAAAGTGTATGAAGATACGGGTAAGATACACTTATGATCATTCAATGTTTTTGTTTAATTATTTCATGTCTTGCTATCAACTAATGGAATGATACATAGTACTAGGTTGATATGCTACAGTGAATTTGTACAATCAGGGATTATGTAGAATTCTTAAATTTTCCGGGATTATGTAGAATCACTGGTTAGTTTAGGGATAATATATATCACTAAAGTGTTCAGGGATTATGTATAACATGTATAATCACTAGAGAAAACGTCAGGGATTCTACATAATGACTGAAATGAAGAAACAGTTTTGTTTTATAAAGAAAATGAATGAAATTTAAATTATTTATACTATAAATTCATATTAAAACATTATTATAAACAGGAATGGTAAAATGTTAAGCACAATACATGTGTTATTTAAACTGTTAGGCACAATCTTTTAAATGTTAAGCACAATATATCAGAATGATAACTTCAATATGTTTAAATGTTAAGCACAATATATATTAAAATGATAACCTAAATATATTAAAATGTTATACACAATATATTAAAATGATAAGCACATTATATCAAAATAATTGGCACAATGTATCAAAATATTTGGCACAATATATCAAAATATTTGGCACAATATATTAAAATGTTACACAACATTTTAAAATGTTAAGCACAATATTTTCAAACAATCATTTATGTTTACAAACTAAATTTGAATGGCATCAACTATTGCACATTGTCCTGCTTTTCTACAGGCACAGCTATTTGATTCACATCTGTTTTACCACACCATTCTAACTTAAAAAAAACCTTGTCCTTCACATACCAAACCAGATTTTACAGCATGGCTTAGAGAAAAACAGTTTTCAGTACAAACATCTGAATGTACCAAAGAAAGGGAATCGACAGCCTCGAACTGATTTCTGATGCAAGATCGATCCAGCAGAATTCTGTGTTTTGTGGAAAGGCGATATCTTTTTTCAGTCTTTTCGTGATTAATTGCCATAATGTTTTTGGGGTCTATCTTTCCTTAATCAACATGTGGAATTGGTATGAGAACATTACACCCAATGTCGGCCTCCTCCAAAATTTTGTTCAATCTGCCAATCATTCATTCTGTCTGTTTTCTATACATTTAGATTCGATATTTTTGGTATCAAACAGTAGTAAACTAATGAGACGCAAATCGTAGAAATGTGCATGATAAATGGTACTTTTGTTTCTGTATATCTATTTCTTTAAAATTTTTGCTATTTTTAAATTGTATTTTTTTAAATCCATGTCCTCCCTCCCCCTCCCCCTCCTATTTAATGAATTATGCTGTAAAGAGCGTAATGTGTATGAAATATTAAGGATAGTAGCAGCCTTGAAACAATGTAAATACTTACTTTGTCAGCAGATAGTAATAAGCTGTTATTAAACTTTCAATGAATACAAATAAAAAAATGATAATTGTCTGTAGTTGATTTTTTTAATTAATGATAATCCCTGAAATCATATTAGGGAATTTGTAGAATAATTAGTAAAATTTTCAGTAATTATATACAATCACTGGTCATTTTCGGGTATTATATATAATCACTTATGATTTTAGTGATTCTACATAATCCCTGAAAAATCAGGGATTCTACATAATCCCTGATTATACAAATTCACTGTAACATATACACATTTTACCGTTATTTGTAATATATAATTTTCAGCACGCAAAGATAATTTTGTAATGAGTGTTTATTCCACTATGCAGAAAGGTTATTTCCGCTAAATAATTATATCTAGGAGAAATACCTAGAAATTACAATTTGATTACAAAATCATAATGTTTGTGACTGTTTAATTTACCATAGTACACAGCTATCAATGATTAATTATGATGAAGAAAAAAAACCTTAATAAACGCAAGATAAACATTTTTAAAAGAAAATCGTTATTTAAAAAAAACTTCCGAATGTTCGGTAATTTCATGGAATATATTGTTAAAAAGACTTTCGTACCATACCGTTACAACTGATTATTTAGAAAAAACTAGTTTATCAGAAAATGACAATTGTATAACAATTACTCTTTTAAGGCAGTAGAGACTGTAAAAAATATTCAGAAATATATGCCGAAGACAAAAGATCAAAGGACTATTTAATGGACCTGTCAAGTGATCAAGTCATCAGTGATGAATATTTAGACGCCAGTTGGTACAGACCTTTTAGTGCAAACGGCGATAAAATGCCAACTTCTCCTCCTGGCAAAATGCACTGTGGAACGATAAATCCTATTTGGCTTAATGGTATTTATCATACTAAGTTTAAATTATGTACATTTGAACTGTATAATATCTTATATTGTGCGTTATAATCGCTTTATATATTGTATATTGTTTCATCTTATATGTCATTATGTTAAAATGATTCAGCATAACACTGTTTTGCTAGCCAAGCAGAACATTGGTTTCAATAAAGGAACAATGGACTTATAGGCAATAAGTTATAATTAATAATGTCTTGTTGAGCCATGTGAAATACAATTTAAGAAAATTAGTAACTTATTATGCATATAACATACAGAAATAAAATAAACATTAATAAAGCTGCATGCAAAAAAAATGCTATATGATATCGTACGGAAAGTGTTTCAAAACATGATTGATTGATTGATTAAGAACAGAATGCTCAGTTTGTTTAAATGAGAAAGATTTAAAAAGGAGAGGTCATATAGTGCATACTTTACATTTCCAACAAACTGATGAAATCACACAAGAAACGAGCGATTCAGCTTAAGTTACGAAGCGAATACTAATGCTCGACTTTTCGTGATTAATCACACTGGTTTTATACTAGTAGATTGCAACACTAAGTATCGTTTATTACAACATCAATCATCATAATTAAAATATACTCATTTCAAATTAAATAAAGTAATATACAGAATTAAACATTTTAAAAGAAAAGCTAACAAAAAAGGTATTTTTCGAATAAAAACATGTTGTCAACGATCAATATGATCAATAAACAATGTACTTTTTCAAGTATCTATTAATATTAGGAACTTTACCTACATATGATGATGGTAACGTTAGCAGAGAAGCATGCGTTCAAACAGAGAATGCCATTTGTGAACAGTCCATTGACATAGAAATAAGGAACTGTGGAGGATATTATATTTATTTTCTAAAGGAAACACCACCGAATTCATCTTTTTGCTTTGGTATGAAATGATTTATCTTCAGCAACAAATATTCTATCAAATCAGTATTTTCCCAAAATTTATACCCTTATTTTATCATGATGTAAGGATTTAGTGGAATTAAGAAACTAAAAGAGGTAAGACGTCTCGTTTTCAGGTTGGGTACGTCAAAATAATATATGCGTATTGACTTTTTGTATAAGTGTTTTATGGTTGTGTTAGTTTTTAATTCACATGCTGTTTTGGCCTGTCATTTCCTATGCTAGATTTTGCGATTTTTGTTTGTTTATACATAATTGTTCATATAACAATGAAAATATACTTAGTTATATTACTTACAACACAAATATCAGACATTACCATAGGCTTATACAGATAACCAATTAAAATGAGTTATCCATAAATATCACGTATGCGAAAAGTTGCTTCTTTAGTTTTCTCGAATTCTTTGGCAATTTATACCTTTCTGAACTCATTGTTTATAACACGAATTTGATCAAAGTGTGGTTTTCGATAATCTCAGTAGATGATTGGCCAAGTAAAAGATTACAATCTTAATCAGCTATGTGGATGTTTTTTTTTAAATGTGTTATAGAAATTTACATTTTTACATTTGTAAAGCTAGGTTCACACTGCGGATCAGATCAACTCGATGATCTTGATTGCCCAAATTCAAACGACCAAGCGTAACAAAATTCTTGATCGGGCTTGTTTACGACTTCTACCCGACCGCTATCCGACTACACACGACTATAACTCGACAATTCACGACTTCTTAATGACTCCTTCACGACTCCAACCCGACCATTAATTGAATCCATATACAACTATTCCGACCAATTCACGATCTCTACAAGATCTGTACTCGACTAGCTAGACCAAATAAACAATGCTTGAACTCAGTCCGATCTCGACCAGACCAGATCGACCTGATTTAGTCGGGTATGTACATTTTTATAAAAACGTCTGATTATTTCATGCCCCGCGGCAGCGGAGGTGAAATTTAGTGTTACCTTTGTCCATCTGTACGTACGTCCGTCCAAAAAAAATAGTTTCCGTTCTTTATTTTTTGCTTGAAACAAATGTTATGAAACTCATACAAACTGCTTATTATCATAAAACACAGATCAAATTCGAATTTGTGTGGCGTTATTTTTATCGTTCTTGAGTTATGGCCCTTTATAACGCCATATACAGGCGGATACATTATCTTTGTCCCATGAACACATTCTCTATTTATTTGGTTATCATTCAGTAGTTGGCAGTGGCTGATGGATAAGGGGACCACTATATGGGCAGTATGAGAAACTGTTACGGGAGCTCAACTCAAAGGACTACAAGTTCATATTGGTCAGTGTTGGTGGAAGTGCGTCCGACGTTCAACTCTTCAACCATTCTGAACTAAGGACTTTAATTGAGTAAAACACTCACTGCCCGGTAATAAGAAAACACTCATATCTTATGATGCATTCCCATGAGACTTGTCACCGGATTGGTACATATGTTAAACAATACGAGTAACGTGTATTTGTTGGGTTTCGTGTTGCAAAGTTTTTAGTTTTCTATGATGTATTATTTGGACTGCTGCTTATCTTGTCGTTGTTTTTCGTTTTTCTCCATGTCTGTGTCAGTTTGTTTTCGACCTTTGGGTTTGATTTTTCCTTTGGTATGTTAGGTCTCTCTTTTAAAATTTGTATAAGTACAGCTAAGTACTGTGCATGGAGGAATATTTGCGGAGTTAATCTATTGTACAGTTTAAACTTGATATGGAAAATCCTGTGGCCATGCACATCTTCATTATGCATGTGTATGAACATCCTACAAAATAATAAAGTTGTACCTCCAAAACTATAGGAGGAGATAGCCGGACAAACAATGTATTCTTATCCGGTTTGACGGGCAGGGGTAAATTAATATCTCCCCCCGCCCGACATTTTGTCGCGGGGGCATAAAAAAACCAAGGACAATCTATTCTTGCTGAAGCAAGTCATGAGAGTTCAGATCTGCGACCCTTTTATAGAAACTTGTAGCAGGCATGTATACTCGAGTATAAATGAGTAGATGTCGAAGAGTGTTCGAATTTAGTCAAATAGAGATCGGGTATTGGTCGAGTTGGTCTGGGATCCTAAATAATAGTAGTCGCAGTGATCGGGAAACGATCGGGAATTGGTCGAGTTAATCTGGGTCACAGACCAAAGAAGATGGAATGACGATGATCGAGAAACGATCGGATATTAATCGAGCAAAGGTCGAGATGATCGAGTACTTATCGGTAAAATATTTGTTTTACGACCAAAATCGATCTCTACACGATCCTTTCTTGATCAATTCGATCCATGCTCGACGAATTCCCGATCTCTTTTCGAGTGATTTTCTTCTCGATCCTTCCTCGAATTTTTTTGACACGTCAAAAATTCTCGGGTAGAAAGTCAGATCGATGACGAAAAAGGTAGACTACACCGAACATTCTTGTCAATCGCTTAATCTGACTTGATCAGGATTGATCGAGTTGGCCTGATCGGCAGTGTGAACCTAGATTAAGACAGAATGCGAAAAGCCTTCGACAGGGATTTACATTTGTGACTGAAAAGTATCGAAAACATCTTATACTGAGTCTGTTCGAGCGCTCCGGTTGTCAGTTAGAAACATACATTTTGGAATCTTATTTGAACTTCAAGCAGATATACAAAATCTCACCACATCAACTATTTAGCTCATCACATTCAAAATGTGTTTTGATTTTATTTGATATTACCAACCCTTCGCTTCCTGACCCAAGCAATCATTAGATGGAAATATTCCAAACCAATAATATACACATAATATGTTCTGATTTAAACGTAAATGATTTTTACTGAATCCAATTTTAAAATATAATCCAATTGTACAAATTATATAAATTCTCTCGAAGAATTCTGTTATTTGTAGTTTTATCCGAAGTGTACCATAAGACAATTCAAGTGTTTTTTAATTGAATAAATGAAATACAATAGAATATGAAGTTATTACATGATCCCTGTTGGGACTGTGAGAGTCGTGTTTAGGAAGACATTCAGGAGAATGGAATGTAATATAAAATTGTGAGTATGTTAAATCAATCATTATAAGTTATGCTATGGTATACATACATACTATTGTTAAATACAAATAAGTTGGTTAACAATACATAGGTATTACATGTAATATTTACTTATAGGAAGTGGTCCAGTTATCTGTCCCGTTGGTACATCGTCAGAAACAGGGTTTTACCCTGGGTGTAGCTGTAAGTAAAATTGTCTGCATTTCATACTGAAACCTGTAAGTGCATCGAACTGAATAAAGTGGTCTTCTCATTGCCGCAGTAAAACAGACTACCAACGTTATTGGAAAGACATCGAATATATTTTTTTTTTATTCTATTGGGGTACTCTACGGTGGATGAGTGATAACAATACATATTCGTCATTCATGTTGTTTAACGTTATAATTGCTTTCAATAACTCATGCGCACAAGTTAATTCAAAAATTATGTAGCGGAAACAGACTGTTCACTTCATAGATATTTTGAATGATTGCAATGTTTGTGGCAGCAAAACGCATAATGCTTTGGCCAAACAAAAAGTGTCAGTAATGAGAGTAAAATATATAATAATATTACTCGTTATTCTAGTTTACATGCACGTACATTTAACATCTAAAAGTTATAAAATGTATTGGAGGGCAATAGGAAAATTGTTTTCATAAATTATTGGCTCTTGTCCAGTATTTACTTTCTTCATATTGTAGCATCCTACCCAAAGACACTTGTGTCTGTTGCTGTACAGACAGAACTTTTAGAAGGTTCAAGTATCAAAATTCAAGGATTCGATCCCACACCAAGTTTGTTACCAATATTCAGATGCAAGATTGATGAAGGGTCAAATGGGACGTATCTTTACGACATCTTCTGGTATATAAACGGATTTAAAATTACATCGTATAACAACATTCCATCAAGAGATATGAACACTACTCTACTGAAACATACAGACTGGATAGATAGCTATAAAATGAATATGGAGGTATATAATATGATTTTTCAGATGTCATATTTAAACATGTATGATACAGAAAACTGCCAAATGTAAAAATGAAAACACATTTGTAAAAATCTCATACGTCCGCAGCGTTTTGTCTGGATTACTTTCATCAGCAACACTAAAAGCCAAATATTTGAAAGTCAATGATGTACATGTATAAGACCATAAACAGTTGAAGAGCTACATGACAAAAAAAGACTTAAAAAACAAATCAATTTAAGTTTTTCGGAGGGAGCTTCTTTATAATTTGAAAATGTATTACCGGACAATTTTAGAAATTTTTTTTTTATTCATAATGACAGTACAAAAGTAAAAAGGATTGAGCTGATAATACGCTCGGATTCAGATTATCTACCGCAGAGGTATTGACCTAGCTTTGTGTAAAATGAAAACAATACGTTTTAAATATCATGTGTACGACGCACTTCTCTAAATTTACTTTTATCCTGGACGTTCGCTGCCAAGTAATTAAAAGCTTAGGCTGTATGTAAAACCCAAAATATTTGAAGCGCTTTATTACCACAAACATGACCCAGGACCTAAAAAATAGCAAAATCAACTTTGTCTGAGAGAGTTGAAACCTTAGTTGCATTACACCTCCAACATTTATAAACGGACAATTCTGGAAAAGTCTGAAGTACTGACTACTCAGCTAATTATACCATCGGGGACTGATATTTAACCAGCAGAGATATCGACCCAGTGCTGTAAATAATGAAGTATTGTTGTTGTTATTTAATAGAATCTGTTTAAATTCACATATAGTTATGCAGTTAAATCAATTATATCAATTTTGTTTTGACATGTTAGATACAGCTTGTCATGATAACATATCCGTTGGTATAATCAAACAAACTTTATAAGGTTATAATAAACAAAGATTTTATAAAAATATATTGTAAACATTATTGAATTATCAACAATCAAGCACGAAATAATATATTTTATAGTTTTTGATTAACGTTGAAGATTTACGTTTGAGACTATTTTATCTTTTACCCATAACCATATTATAGTTAATGTCAATTCGTTTGATGTGTTTAAGCTTTTGATTTGCCATTTGATAAGGGACTTTCCGTTTTGAGTTTTCCTCGGAGTTAAGTATTTTTGTGATTTTACTTTTTATCTTGACAATAAGATTACTGCTATATTATAAATCAATTGTAACATTTTTTTTTTAATTTGAACTTAACGTTCGTTGTTAAAACAACTAATCAAAGTTAACATGTTGTTTAATTTAGTACGTCAAACAAGCTTCTTGTCACAAAATGAATCAAATAATTAAGAAAGTTAAAGAACGTTAAACACCAAAAGTTCTGAAAAAAGTATATGTCAAATACGGCTAAGGAAATTCATACCTGATTACAAATATCAGCAGGCATGCTCATACGTGTATGTATCAATTTGTATTATATTTAATTTGTAGGTTCAATGTGCTACTAGAATGAGGTATACAGCTAATTCAGTTCCTGGACCATTACAGTACAGTGCAAATTTCAAGGCAGGGATATTTGTAAGTTAATCGTATAAAAATATTGCTGAATTTAAAAAAAAAAGAAGTGAAGGTAAAGAAAGGCAACAGTAGTATACCGGTTTTTAAAAGTCATAAATCGATTGAGAAAAAACAAATCCGGGTTGCAAATCAAATCAAAACCAAAGGAAACACATCAACTATAAGAGGAAAGCAAAGGAACAACAGCAACATATAAGTGAAACAAATACGAACGCCAACACACATAGAAATGAACTATTTGATAACAACTGCCATATTCATTATTTGGTACAGGACATTTTAAGAAAAAATGTGGGTTGAACCTGGTTTAATGTCATGCCAAAGTTCCCGGTTAAACAATGTTAAAAAAACATTGCTAAAGCACTACGTGACAGAAATACAACACGTACACAAGCAAAAACAATCGTAACATAGACACGCACAACCAAATAATATAATAGTCGACACAACATGCAATCCGCTGAATATAAGTCAAAACATTCTTTAAAACTTAAAGAAAATCCTTCTTGAAAGATATACGCGATATCAACTGTTTAAGCAAAATCAAATACGAAAAGAGGTGGCAATGCTGTCTTGTTGCTTGTTGCTATTAAAAGGTAAAATCCTTTAAAATATTCGCGTATAGTCAATATATTACTATTCAGAAACTATTTTAGACAATGTAGTATGATGATGTGATGTTCAGGTAAATAACAACTTCTCAAAAGTCATATAAGTAAAACAAAAATAGACTTGATATATTGTAGATAAATGTAATTTGTAGAACCTTCATAACTGTAGTGTATTGACTGCAGTGGTTAAAACCTAAATTGACCGAAAGACTAATTATGACTTATTCATGTTATTGATTTATTCCAGTCGTTTGAAGGTACATGAGCATAAATCAAAATGGCTGTTCCACTTCATAATGGCTTTACCAGTGTGCACTCTCAGTATTTGATTCAAAATCCATCAACCTTATAAAAATAACAAAATGAAAAACAATTATCTAAATTAAATAAAAACCTTCTTGAACAATATACGTGATATCAATTTTTTAAGAAATTCAAAGTACGAAATGAGTTGGCATGCTGTATTGCTGCTATCAACGAAACAATACGAAATACAGTTGTTTCCAGTACTATCTGCTTAACCAAAAAACTAAACACATATCTTGTGTGCCTTATCTTTTTTATGATAATTCGATTAATATGACCTTCAAGTGGAACCATCAAACCATTTATTATTTTAAACGCTTAGTGTTTGATTTTTAAACATGCTTTTTATCTGCAAATAAATATTCAATAATTGGGTTATCAGAATATTTACACATTGTAGTTAGCGAATATGTATGAAAGTTAACATGATGGTTAACATATTAAGTTGTTTGATACCCCCTGCCTTGTTTTACTTATTGTATTGGACAGTTTAAGTGTAGGTCTTTCAAAGCTGGTAATTTTATATTCTAAAGAGATGTCAGAATAAAAAAAAAAACACGTTCATTTACATTGGCTAAGAATACATAATGGTTAAGTATACTACAGTTGATTGATATAAAATTCCTTTTTGAAATTCAGTAATATAATGTGTAGTATAAGGCTTCTGTTATTTTCGTTTTAGCCGGACAAATATGACTATACGGTCATTGAAGGCGAATCAATTACAATTTCATTCAAGTCGACAGTTCCGGTTGGTTGCATTGCCTCGCATAAAACTCTCATGGCTCACTGTGATCAGAGCTTTTATGTGTTTCAACCAAAAAAGAATCCCAACATCGGATCGTGTTCTAATAACATTGCCATAAAAGATATCATATTCAAAGCACAGTTTTGTGGCATCAAATTTGGAGCCACTGACTGGCAAGAAGTGAAGAAATTGGAAGTGTATGGTTTTAGTGATGGTCTGTATAATAGTGGAGATAGATCAACATACATAAGGCTTTCCACTTCTGCTGTATCAGCATTTAATGAAATGTGGCAAAATGTACAAATTCCGGACATTAAGGTTTGTTTATTTATTGAAGAAATATAGAATAAACATAGTGACTCACCATGTATTAGTTTTAGCTTTTAAGTGCCTGAAAATTGTTAAAAGAATGTTTACCATTTCACATTCGTGAATAATAAAACAACAATATAGATTCACTGCAATACATGTTACAATATGTTTACGACAATCACAATAATTTTATAAACAACTAGGGCTGTTTGAGGGGGAACTTACACTACAGGGAGATAACTCTGTAAAATCAGCTAAACGTTTTAATCACGTTATATTGATAAGGAAATATTAAGCTTCTCAATGATCAAAATCAGTGTTGGTCAAACTGCTATATATCCAATGAAATTTTTCCGAGAAAGTGTGTGGTTCAAGATTATTGTCAAAGGGTCAAAGTAAATATTTTGTCAAAATTTTATGAAAATTAAACGAGCCAAATTAATTTTAGTCATGATGTTTGGTACCACTTTAACTAGAATATTCAATTCATTTCAATATACCATGAACGTAAGTTTAAAAGACGAGGGTCATTAGCAGTTATGCGAGGTCAAATTTAGTGACCCCATGACGATCAATCAACCCAAGACAAAACAAAAAGAGCAATCTATTTTTAACAGATTACCTGAAGCGTAATATTCTTGAGCTAGATTAAGTATATCACTTATTCGTTAGTTGTTGATACATATAATATGCGAATGAATGTTCAAACAGAAGACATTCAAAACTAATAGGGAAAAAAAAGCTGACAACGCAATGACAAAAACAATTGAATATCAAAGACGGAACAATCTGGACACCAATATGAACAGATGAACATCAAATCTCATTTTATACTTCAGGTTAAAGTTTTAGATAAAGATGCATTAATGACAAGCAGGCTTTGTCAATCAGTGAATGATCCTCATATTTCGACCTTTGATGGACAGTATTATCACTTTATGGACATTGGTGAATTTGTTATGTACAGAAATGACAGAGGACCTTATTGGGTGAGAATGAAAACTTACAAGTTATAAGATTAAAACATAAACTAAATGAATAATTTAATAATGTGAAATTCTAAGAAAGGCATATACATACCTGTGCATTGAATAAATCATTTGTATCAGTGTGTTATTGTTTTGTCTCATAAATTTGAAGTATTTTCAAAGTTAAGATTGGTCAATTCGAAAGTGGCAATCCCAAATCAAGATTACAAAAAATTGATCGCTCCTTTGAAAACCGGAGTTTCAAATTTTACCACCATTTATAATTGAGATAAATATACATTAAACTAGGTTGTCCCGATATCCACAAACTGAAAAAAAATATAATATTGCATCAAAAACTTCATCCTTTATTCCTTGTTTATTTTATAGGTCCATGCGTTGTTGACCAACTGCGGATTTGGTTGGCAAGGATCTGCTTGTCACTGTGCGATAGCAATACGAAGTCGTAGTTCCTTATTTGTAATCAGGACTTGTAAATCTATTTCGAGGACGAAAAAAGAACTACTAACAACACCAGTTACCAAATTAATAAGTTGCGATGACAACGACCTACTTATTGACTTTAATCAAGCACGAAACGAGTACAAGGTATATAATCAGTACTTCTGTAAACAAAAAAAAAAATAATATAACAAAAAGAGGGGCGAAAGATACCAGAGGGACAGTCAAACTCATAGATAGATAATAAACTGACTACGCTATGGGTAAAAAAAAATGAGATACCAAAGGACAATGCATAATCATCTAACAACACAAAGGCCTGCAAGTAAAACCACAAAATGACGAAAACCAAATATTGCACAGAAAACCATTTATGAAGCATAGGAATTCCTCACAAACACCAAGAGACTCCAACTAGTTTAGATATGTTCACAGTTCTGGCCCAATTGGAATCTTTTGTCGTGTTAATATGCATATATTCAGTATTATACTGAGTTGACAAACGGTAATATTTATCTTCACACAATATACAGATATATAGACCCATTGGTGGACTTCGGCTGTTGTCTGCTCTTTGGTCGGGTTGTTGTCTTTTTGACATATTCCCAATTTCTATTCTCAATTTAAGTTCTGAATCGTCAAAACAGCAATTTATGAAAAAGATAAAAAATCAGCCATAAAAACTTGTATATGCCATTATGGTAACTACTGCCGAAGGTCTTGACTATGGACAGGCACATGCAAATGTTGAGGAGATTAACTTTATTTAAGATCTTTATTATTCCTCCTTTAATATACTTTTTTTTCTGTTATAAAACATTGCATCCTATCACATATACATGTTATTTATTTGTTATTTAGGTAACTTTACCAATCGGAACAGAAATCAAGATCTCAATATCGAGGTGGTCGGGATTTATCGGTACTGTCACAGTAAAACCTTCAATTTATGACATAAATGAAGCCAAAGGACTGTGCGGTGTTCCGAGTGTCACAAAAGATCCATCAGATGATTTTACTCATCGTCATAATGGACCAGTTAGCAGTGATCAGGAATTCGCTAAATCATGGAGGTAACATATTTTAAAAAATGAAGAAAAAAAATGATAAACCATGACGAATCAATCGTTCATGTCAAATATCAAATAACTTTACATCATAACATGTTTATTTGGTTTTAGTAATTTAATAAACTGAGGTACTCTTGATATCAATGTTCGCGTCGATGATCTAACAATTTGAAATGGAAGAATAATCGGTCTTCAGATTGACGGTTATTTTTATTAATCCCATCCACCGGATGCATTTTAACACATATTAAGATACCTTATTTGAGTTTATCTGCTTATATCGAAATGTATAAAGTCTTTATAAATATCAATATTAATTACTTATAGAATTACATCAGCAATGACGAATGAACAATTGTTTGTTGATGAACCCGATTTTATCAACGATGACTTGATTCTGAATCTTCCGAACAATCCAACTAGCATAAATAATTCTTCAACATTTTGTACATGTGAGGATCAGGCTGGTAGTACGGAATCACTTGATGATTTCAACATCATACAATGTAACTTGACGGAAAGCACCGAGTTTTGCTCTAGTTCGCAACAGTCTGGAAATCAGATTAACTCTTATTCTACTTCCTGTACCATCTCTAAACGTAAAAGACGTTCTCTAGATCTCTCTAGTGTAGTTCGACGAAGCACACCTGATGCTGATGACAGTGATGATGTAACTGAGTCTCAACCTCTAGTTTTTGATGAAGATATTAACAGTACAGATGTGGTAAATATCCTTAACGTTACTATATTTGTAATTTCAGTTGTAAAGATCCAAACAAAAAATTGCCATTTACAGCTTTTATTCACAAAATTGGCGTATAATATTAACATTTTGCGTCTTCTGTACATGGAATTAAACTAAAATCTGTTTGGAACTCATAAATAACTTTATTGAGAATAGAATCTTTTGATTTATAAGCTATATGCATATTGTTGAACTGCTGTTAACAAGAGAAAAATAATTAGTAACGCTGGCTCTATCTATAGAACCGTAGCGCTAATAGCCATTTTGATACGTAAAGATAGCTTGTTGATCGCAAATTGTTAAACAATATCACAAGGACCATAAAAGCTACGACTCCTTAGCTGGCTCCACAATATAAATATATTCTCATGAAGTATTAAAAGGAGAAGACAAGAAGAACGCACTAAAATTTGAAATAAATATATAAAGGAGAAAAATTGTGATTACTTGCTGACCCCTGCATACAAAAATAATACATTTTCAATCGGAAATGTAGAAAAGCCTTAATAATTTTATCACATATAAGTTTGTCAGATATCATAGTTTATATGGTGACACGTGTCTTACATAATTGTTTAAATGCTTCAAACATTTTTTTTGGAAAACAAAACGCGGTACTGCAAAAGCTGACAAATTATAACAGATTTTGAAAGGTTAGGATAGATATTGACATCTGAACAACGGTCATTGGAGGTCAAAAATGTTTAATGTTATGACAGTGATAAATCAGTTAATATTTGGGAATTAAAGTGTTCAGACTGTTTCATCTTATTCATTATCAATATAACTGAAGTTATTTCAAAAATAAAATGTGAAATTTCAATATTGTAGAAACATCAGAACTATGATAATATTTCGAATCTTTGGACTTTATGAATGTTTCAAAACGGAATCTTTCTTTAGTTAATCTATTCGTATTTTACATACATAATAAATGAAGGGATTTGGTATATGTATTATAAAGCATATTACATTTCAAACGAGTTCTTTTGTCCAAAATGGCAGTACCTCTCATCAGAGGCGTGTTCTAATTTGCAATATATCTTTAACAGTACTATTTAAATACACGATAACAATTGCTTAGAGTTGAATCCGTGTTGTTTAATGCAACAACATTATACATGTTAGATCTGGCAGTGTTTTCATACTTCCTTCAAAAACGTTCTTTTTGTAAAAGGTGTTATCGATATAGCAAGGGTTCAACATATTAACCAGGTACCATTGGGGGTCATCCCCATCCCATCTACGTTAAACGAATGTATTGAAGTCTTGGTTGACCGTTACGAACATAATGAAACAGTTGTATCCCAGCTGGCTACGAATATATCCCAATTGTCGTTACTTCAATCCCGTTCTTCCTAGCTTAATGGTAACATTACCAGATGTAGGAATTAACCAAAAGGTTTTTGGTGCGGTACCTGATATTTTATTTACGCTTTTTTATGTATTGATTATAAGATAAATAAAAGCAACAAAAATATACCATTTTTCGATAGTCATAATTCGATTAAGCAAAAACAAAACCGGTTAACAAACTAAAACCGAGGGAACACATCAACTATAAGAAGATAAGAGCGAAACAATAGAAACACTGAACCATCAGAAACTAAAATGCCGACATACATAAACCTCCTGCTTATATGACAATGTTAATAATACCGCTAAAATGACAACACTACGTGACAGGAATACAGTACAAAAATCACAAGAACACTCAGCACAGAAAATTACATAATAAAATAATATAATAGTAATAAAAACATTTCACAGTAAAAACCAAATTCAAACAAAACCAGGGGGACTCCTTTGATGTCTTTCTTTTTATTTTTTTACTATGGCGTTGACAATACCTTGTCGACAAGATAGGTTCCGACCCGTTGGATCAAAAATTTGTTTTTCTCAAAGAAATGTGGTTATGTACGACAGACAGTGATGTATTATGTAATTCATTATAGTGTTTGGGTTTAACATCTTAAATACTTCAGATTTAACACTTCATTTAGAAGTACTCTAATGTTTGTTTTGTTCATAAATATCAGTATGGACGCAACAATTTGTATGATTGAATTTAGAATGTTGTAGGATGCAATGGGGAAGGTTGTATTTTGAAATCTTAACAACGTACTGTTATACATTGTTGGTGAGGACTGTCTATTTGAGCAGCAGAAACAGTTAAAGAAATTTATGGGTTAAATTCTTTTTTTTTATAGATCTCTCAAACCTTTAGAAACGGATGGACTGCAGATATAGCTTACCAAACATGCCAAGAAGCTTTGACTACAGCAATTCCGTCTGATGTTTACAGCGATTTTGTTGAGGTGGATGTGGAAAATTTTATCCAATCATGCGTATCAGATATTGAAGTAGGTCTGGTTAAATAATTACTATAAATCAACGTACTGGTAATTTTGAAATATCCCATAGACCACAGACACTATAAAGCTGCAGGCGGAATGTACATAAATGTGTTTTGCAATATAACTAAACAAACATTGTACACGCATTTGACATTCCATCTATCGACAAACACAATTATCAGGAATAGAAAACAGCTTGCTCGATAAATATTACGTTTTGATGAAACTAAAAATTCGGAACTGATCTTCTCATCAAATTATTATTTGTGTCTTGAGGTCTCTCTCCGGGTGCAAGATTTTCTCTTTGCGTTGGAGACTCATTGGTTGCCTTGGGGGTGTTATCTGCTCATTTGTCGAGTTGTTGTCTCTCATATTTCCCTTTTTCATTCTCAATTTTAAACTTGAAAGGTGTATTGTCTGATTATTGGCAGAATATACATGGAAAATGTTTGTATACAATAGTGTACACATTATTATTTTGTACAGTTATTACTTGTACAGTTATTACTTGTGCAAATACAATTGTACAAGTAATTACTGGTGGAATTTTGATTGAGAAAAAGATAATAACCTGTACGAATCATTATTCAAGATTGATCTATTAGATTTTCACAACTAATCTTTTCTATTTAAAAAGATATTTTATGACTTAGCTTAAAAGTATAAACTTTTAACAAGCGAGTATTTTCTATATCATAAATATCAGTGCAAAACTGTTTAGTTTAGTAGGCATTATTGAAGTGTTCGGATGAAAAACATCCCAGAAAAGAAATTTCATGATGAAATGCTAAAACTGTGAGATGACAATAAATCTTCTAATAATTCAGTATTCACACGTGAAAGATATTGAGAGACTATTTGTAATGTAAAGGAAGCCAAATTAAATTTCGAAAAGACAGCACTTCGAAGATATTTTTAGGGCAGTAAGATGTTTTGAATGTAGCAGGAATTGACAAAAACTCATTCGCAAACGAGACGAATTATCTATTCTTGTACAGTTGATGAACTTCACCCTCTGATTAGAACAGCACATTCTGGAATTGGTCATGGAGGCAAACACACAACTTATAAGGAGTTAAAAAGAAACAGTTTGTCAATATCAGCAGAAAAATTATCAGGATTTTCTTTTAGATGTGTGAGCAGTGTATTTTGAAAAAAAAAGTTGCTCTGAATCCACCAAATTAATTGTTCGTCCAATCATTACTATTTTATACTTTTGGGACTTCCACATATCCTGCAAGTGATAATGGAAGAAACTTTACGGCTAATATATTATTAAACTTAAGTTTCTGTGGCAAGAGCTTAAATTAGTGCATGGTAGACCAAGTCACCCTCAAAGTCGGGAGTCCGTTGAAAGAGCGAACGCTGACATAAAGAGTATGTACAACAACACGCACTGGTCTAAAAGGATGTAGATCTGTGCAAAGCAATTCCATAAAAAAAAGGATTATAATGATTATAATAGTAATTAGCCCAACTTTCAGAGAACAAGTGAATTTTGCTCTCAATTAAAAATATGAATAATCAAAATAAATGGTAGAAGGTTTTAATATTGGTTTTCCTTTTAACGACTTTGTCACTTTGCACCTGTAGTCCGAATTTAAGTGTCAACAAGCTATTATTATATAACAAGTTATTACTGTGCATCCATCGTTCTTCTGTAACCTTTTAACATTTCAAAATCAATACTAATGAACACTTGAGAAAAAAAGGAAGAAAAACAAACACAATATAAATTTCAAAAAATATACGCTGAATAATGTCTACTTAGCAAAATATAAACAAACAAATAAATAAGAAAAACAAGTAAAAGGTAGAAATAATTACCAAACAAATGACAAAAAAACAAAGAAAGAAATTTTTTTTAATAAAACAAAAAAGAGTTACAGAAGGGAGAAACAAATATAGCTCAAATATAGTGAGTTGTACAAGCAATTATCTTTTTCCCAACAAAAATTGTAAAGGTAATTACTTGTACAATTATATTTGTACAAGTAATAACTTGTATGATGGCATCGTAGGAGTAATTACTTGTACAAAGTTTTTGTACAGGTAATGACTTGTACAAAATAAAAACATGTACACGACATATACAATATTTGTTAAGGTTATCCCGTCGCAAATTTTACGGACGCCATCACGAGTTCTTTGACCATCAAGGAATATCCGTGTAACAGATTATCACGGACATAGTTTACTTGTCGTCACAGCAATCCGTCCAATTTTCATAGATTTTGACATAACCGAATTAGACTTACATCGAATTTAAACTGGTTATGAGGAACATGAATGTGACGGGTGAAACATGTTGAATATGAACGTCTCACGTTTTCGGATGTTCTATTTGTCATTTTCACTATTAATAAGGGTTGCTAATTTTTTCCGCAAGTGTTAAGGGTCATTCCGTGTCCAGATTGATAATTGCGCTCTCGTTTGTTTCTTGACAAAACTGGAAGAAGACGTTATTGTAATTGAGAACAAAGCATTACAATACATAGACAATAACTGTTTACTGTCTCTACATATCAGCCTTGTTTGGTTGAGGCTAAGACACGGGTGTAATGCGAGCTCCAGAGAACTATTACTTCTGTTTCGAGCCGAATAAAAATACAGCTGGAATATAAAGACACTGAACAGTTATTGTCCTTATTCTGGATATAAATGTGTACATTTTTGTCTTTGAATTTGTTTTTGAATTATATCGACATGACTTAAACGCAGACCGCAATGATGACTCTAAATTTAACTGTAGTGTGTACAATAGTTTGACATAACCGTTCGCTTGAAACAGAAGCAGGGTACCCGGAGACTATTAACATCTAGTATACGTTTATAGCTTTGTGTTATCTGTACACCTGTATCAGGTTTGCAGAAAGGTCGATTGCAGGATACATTCATTTTATTCGTGTCTATGTGCATCCCTAATATATAAAAGTCCCCGCAGGACACACAACGGAGCACCGTTAATAACCTCCGACTGTTGGTAGGGTTCATGCTGACTATTTTACTCTTCTATGTAATGTTCTGTGAACTAATTTTAGCTGTTCGTGGTTTTTTCTTTTTGCCATTTTCGTTATAACTTATGAGCTTACATCGTCCTCTTGGTATCGTCGTCTTTTTCTTGGACAAATGATAAAAAGATGATTATAAGAAAATATAAATATATTAAATTAACGAAGAGTTAAACTTAGTCAAATTTTAAACGAGTGAGAATTGAATCTCGCTTGAAATCAACGCAAATCGTTGATATAGTCTGTTGCAAATATTTGCATGGCGTATTAACCTTTGAAAATCATCAATTACCTGACAAATAGCCATTGGAAATGCCGTAATATCATCTCATGATAATGGATAATCCAAGCTAGTTAATGCTGTTTTCGTATCACAATCCACGCAGTGCGCCACGAGACATATTTATTCATGCAAGAGATAGATAGCATGCCACAACCATATTAGAATAAATCATATTTAGCAATGTATTTTAAACTGCTCTTTCTAAAAGTTATATCGTTTTAATAATTAATAATTAATAGTAGTATTGTGATTAATACTTAAAATCTTTTATGGAATAATTGTTAAGGCAATGACTGTGACGAGAGAATGTATCGCAATTTTTTTAAAATCAGAAATGGCAACAAAACCTCACTAAGAAATTGTTTTTATTATGTAGCTTGTCTATGATTCACGATTATGTCGAGTTGTATCAATATTATAGGTAACGGGGGATAAGTCATTTCTAACGGATACTATAAATGCTATGGCAACAAATATCATGACGGAAATCTCCAGAAATGAATCACTTTTCATTATGAACACAACTGATGGCTCACAGACAATTCTTGAGCAAATTACAAGCAAATTATGTATAAACAACTGTAGTAATAATGGCATCTGTGTTTCAGGTATATATATTTCAAATAATCTGTGTTTCAGGTATATATTTTTCAAACATTATTAAAAGCTTTGTTTATTATGATAGTCGTCCGTTGGTATGTAAATGTTTAACGAAACATTTTGTTTCTCGTCTTCACGTTTAAATGAAACAACACAACAGGGAAAACGATTATATTGGAAAATTGAAATTATAAGTCGAAGAAAACAAAATACCATAATCACAAGGTAACAAGACGAAAAGATAAAAAACAGATTACACAGAATACAAAACTCTGATCACCAAGGAAGCTATATGTTGATTATGGCAGATTGGAAAAGCTATTTTTTTTATAAAGTATTAGGTTGCAAATATTAATTTGTTACAATTTTCAAATCGATTTTGTATACTAATAAGTTATATTAGTTACTGGTTTGAATAACGATTTAAAGCATACATATAAAGAAAGATTATTGACAACATGACTTTTTGATAAATTAAAGTTAGAACAGTCGCCTTTCTCACTGTGATACTGTGGAACTTCTCTTTGTTCAATTGTTTCGTTTATCCAACTACACTTACACGAATTACATGAAGTTAAAATCGTGCATTTTAACCAGTTCTGGCAGTTCTTTATATTTGTCTTTGACTCAAGATAAACATGATATAAGCAGCACATTTCAAATATATCATGAGCAATTTTACAAAGAATATTCTAATTGTGAGGATAGAAAGTGTTTTTTTGTAATCAAGGAGACCAATTATAGCATATCATTATTTTTATTAAGTCTATATGAAGTCTATAATTTCTTTAGGTCATTGTGAGTGTTCAAATGGATATATTGGTGATGACTGTTCCAAAACCACTGCAACACCCCCTGTTAACATAAGTCTGCCAGCTGAAGGTTTATGTACTACAACAACACGTTCTTGCAAAAAGACTAATATCTATGGCGACTTTTTGTCAATGGACGTTTGGTATAAGATCCGATATTTTAAGGTATAAACACAATGTACTTCGTCAAATTATATATATGTATAGCAATTTCTCTGATATAAGTACTAATTTAGATCGTTTATGTTTTCAATATTGAAAATATCTCACAGTACATTCATTTGTTGAAAATCTATTAATGAGTTATGACGTCAGAAACATTTTGATGCATTTCCTTCGACTAAGCAATAGTTTGAATGTAAAATGAATATCCTAATTGACAGAATATTCAATCAATTGTGCCTGTCCCTAGTCAGAAGCATGTAAATGTATTTCAATTAATGATCAATTTAAATTTGAAAATTCGTCAACAAATCTTGCTCTGAATTGCATAGCTTTATATGATCCAGTAATTACAAAATTGAAGAAAGACAATGAAAGTGTTGACCCTTTCATGCTTTGGTTATTTGTTTCATTCTAATCTAAAATCATTTGCTCTTAAGCATGTTAAGTCATGCTGCATTTACTTTTTTAAGCCTACCAACTGTTTTGATTCAAGCGCCTCTGATGAGTCCTATGAAGCCACATGTGGTTTATAAAATAAAAAAATGGTATATTTGATGTATTTTATATAATTATGAGGTTAATAATTTATGATATATATTCAATATTAGGTAGTTGATAATTCTAAATTGTACTCATCAAACTGGGAAAATTACAAGGCTCAGTACAGAAATATGTTTATGGTTACCGTCGACCTTGGTGTATCAAGAAAAACTCGTTCAGCCTCGGGACCTACGATGGCAGAAGGATATGAGATCACACTGTCGAACGACGGAACCAATTTTGGAGAGGAAGTTACCATCCTTATTTATGACGAAGGATGTTTTTCATGCAATAGCTCGATGACTTGTGTTTCATTGGTAACTATCAATTTTTTTTATACATGAATGTAGAAGCGAGATAAATGACGCATATTACATGTATAATGGGAAAAAAATATAAATATATTATTCAAGATAGATATTAAACCAATAATGAGAACATCATAATAAAATTTTCAACTCAATCATTTTTAATGATAATAATATAATGTTTAATCAATGTATAACATGCTGTTCAATATGCTGTTATCAAATTTTGATACTCATAAGTAAATTGTTTACCATACACGTCCTGTCATGTTCATAGCTATTTTGGTGTATTCATCTGTTTATTTAATATTATGATGATATGATACTAAACCCCTAACGGGAGGGATTGTGCTTGATTTTAATATGATAAAGACATATGAAGATGTTTTGAGGTGTGTTTGTTTGTTTTACATTGACTAGACGTATGTGGAGGGATGAGATGTCACGAAACTTTTTTAACCCCGACGCATTTTTGACGCCTGTCCAAAGTCAGGATTTTATATGTTGTTTTTTTTTATTTTTAGTTTATTAATATGTTTTCGAGTTGAGTGTAACGCCCATTTTTACTTTAAAACTAGTACACATTTTGTTTAGGACCAGCTGAAGTTTGCCTCCGGGGCGGGATTTTTTCGCCGTGTTGAAGACCAATTGGTGTCATTCGGCTGTTTCCTTTAGTCGGGTTGTTGGCTTTTTGACACTTTCCTTATTTCCATTTTCAATTTTGTATCTAACTAACTTTAATTAATTTAAGATCAGCTTGCATATATGAGGGCCTCGGAGGCCGAGTAGTCTAATTAGTAACTACTGTAATCACTAACAAGTCAACACTGAGGTTGTGAGTTCGAAGCCCGCTCGTGTGGGTACACTCGACTCCAATCCTAATTGACTAGGATTGTTAGTTTTTCTATCGAAGCTCGGTGATTTTCTCCGGACACTACGGCCGCCACCAAATAGCACAAACGCGGTGCTTAAAAGTGGCGTTAAAACACACAAAATCAAATCAAATCATATATGAATATACATAAAAAATCATTTGTTGAAATGGGGCCAAATAAATGATTTTGAAACTTAGTGAGATACATTATAAACAGTTGATATAAATAGTGCATTGTAAATGACAAAAATGTATTGCAGGAAGTCTGTGAATCAACAACAGAGAAAGATGAAAGAAACAAAGGTAACAAACAAATTAAAAGAGTGATGCAAATAGCCATGTAAAAGTAGGTGTGGATAATATGTCAACGAGAGAACAACCAAACGATTGATATCCGGAACATGACATCTAGCAGTCGACATTTAAGATTCAGTAATATATAGATGTGTATGCTATATGGCCAGTTGTTCATTAACCAAAATTATGTATTCAAATAATTAGCGTTTGGGAAATAACTGCCTTAAACAAAGAAAGGGATAAACAATTTGTATAATATATAACTAAACAACTCTACTGATTTTTTATTTTAAATATAAATCAATAAAAAGGAAAATCACACAAATACTTATCTCCGAGGTAAATTCAACATGTTCAAAAAGGATAGTTCCTAACCAAAAGGCAAAATCATAGCTCAAACACATCAAACGAATGGACAACAACTGTAATATTCTTGACTCTGTACCGGCATTTTCTTATGTAGAAAATCGTGGACTAAACCTGGTTTTATAGCTTGCTAAACCTCTCACTTGTAAGACAGTCGCATACAATTAATCATATTGACAACGATATGTGAATAAAACAAACAGACAGAAAAGATAAAAATGTAAAAAAATCTTAATCACTATAAAAAGAAACAAATATGTAAACAAACATTTATCATGACACAATAACGCAATGACGGGATGTATAACATGTATAAGTACAGAGCCACGTCATATGTAACAAAGAAAAACAAAAACGGCATATAGACAGAGCACACCATCAAAAATGAAAGACAGGAATACAACAGTCATCTTAATAAAATAACACAATGACGGGATGCATTAGTACAGAGCCACGTCATATGTAAAAAAGAAACACAAAACATAAAAAGGCATATAGAAAAAGCACATGAGCAAAAAATAAAAAAAAGAAAAGAATGCAAATAAAAATATCATAAAACAATAACGCAATGAGAGGATGTATAAGAACAGATAACTTTTATTTATATATGTTGTCCTTTAAGATACTAACAAGACCATTATAGCACTAGCTTCATCTTTTGGTGTGATTGGTGTGTTTGTGTGTTTGTTAGCTTTACTATTCTACTTGAAGCACAAAAACAGTGATGAAAAGTAAGTGTGTTTTTATATATTTTCTTACTTACAGTTTGACCTTTTACACTAGTACTGACAGTTCGTACGTTTTTATGGTAGTTTTTATTACGGTTTATTCAATTAACTATCTTTATATATATATATATATATAGTAAGGAGATGTGACATGATTGCTGATGGAACCAAACAGAGGAGATATAAGCAATATTAAATCATCCGACCCCTTTTAATAGTGCGGAAAAGCCTTCTTGAAAGTATAGTATGCTATTATAACTTCTCACCAATCCCCATCATGAATAATTGTGATACAATGAAAAAAAAATGATCATTATGTATGTCAAAACATTAACCGAAAAACAGATGTAACAAACGACAACTGAAGACAAACACTGAATAACAAGCTATAGAATTGGCACATGCCATTTATGAATAAGGCGAGATTTAACATGTTTGTGAGCGCTTAACCCTTCCGTACCTACGACCAATGGTATAAAACTAGTACAACAACAAAAATATAGTGTGAAAACCAGTTGAAAATGAATTACATATTCAGAACGGCCAGAAAAACAAAGTAATATTAAGACAAAATGTACAAAGCACCGATATAAGAGTACATTGAAAGCTAGCCCAAAGCGTCTTTTCTTCCACTTCTGAATATTCATATTTTTGTTTGTTGATGCTTAAATAATGTCGTAGTTTTTTTTAGTATATATGTTATTATTTTCATAATTATTCATAACTATCAAGCATGCCTTCCCCTCTTCAACTGAAACGAACAGTATGGGTTTACAGAATTGATTTCATATGGTCTGTAAATAAACGAGAAACGTGTGAATAGTATTGGGAATGAAGATTGGTTTCGTCTTGACATTTGTAATTCGGTTATTATGTTTAAATAGCCAATATTGTACATTACTTCTTGATATTTACAAAACTGACCGTGTGTATTTATTGTTTGTTCAGGACAAAAGTTGGTGTTTATACTGACAGCCACCACGACAGTGATAAAAAGGTGAACAATGATATGTTGTCAAATGGGATCAAGACATTTAAGGAAAATTCCATAAGCGATCTCGATCTTCACTTCTGAGGACGGCGGAGACGCATCAATTTACAATATCGAGAAACAGCTACCACCACAAAACCATTTCATGAACAATTTATAAATTTTCAGAAAATAAGATCAGTTTGATATAGCATTATGGATTTCTTTATGACTTTTTTCTCAAAATTAATATACGTTGTATTGATACTTCCAGAGTCGAAAATTGGTAAGAAAGTTCTATAAATGTATAAAATGTTTTTACTCTATTACTTCGTATTTGAAGTTAACTTCCAACTTATTTGATTCTAGTGCCCTTAAAAAAAGACGTAACGTGAGTCTAACACTACAAATTATTATAATTATTTTTTTATGTTTAATAAATAAGGACAGTAATGTAAAGTTTTACTTTGTCTTCCTGTATTATTCAATCATTAGAACTAGTGGAACTATATATTTTAGTATATTTGCTGATTTGTGTGTTTTAAGAATGAAACAATATTTTACTCATTGAAAGGACAGACATATATTATCATAATTTTGACAGAATGACCTGGAGTCATTGACCTGCCAAAGAAATTGATAACAATTTCAATTACATTACAGTTTTTCCAAATTGTAAACAATGCAATATGAGACTTGTTTAAATGCACTTTTATCATTAAAATATTTGTAGAAGCATTCGTTCGAGGTTCGAGGTTTGACATTTCATATTTTTATTTGAGCATTTAATTATTATTAGATGTATGGTTTAAAAAGTATTAACAGAATATATCGGAGTCCAAGGTTTATAAAAAACGGGGGATGTCTTTCAAAATTATGAAATCAAACGTTAACTTATAACCCAAAGAGGGGAATTGAAAACTTCTTTCATATTCCTGATTCGGTACAAGCATTCTTCCAAGGGAATGATGGGTGAAACCTTGCTCAAACTTAGTTGTTGTCGTTTGTTGATGTGTTGCATATTTGCTTTTCGGTCATTTTTTGTACATACGTTTTGCCGTTAGTTTCCTCGTTTGAATCGTTTTACATTTGTTATTTCAGTGTCTTTTATAGCTGACCATGCGGTATGGTCGTTGCTCATTATTGAAGGACGTACGGTGACCTATAGTTGTTAATTTCAGTGTCACTTGTTCTCTTGTGGAGTTGTCTCATTGGCAATCATACCACATCTACTTTTTTTTATATTAGTAGCAATATATCAACTTCATTTGAATATGGGATATATATTTTCCACCTTATTCGGTATCCAAGAGCTTGCAGCTGCTACTCAGACAATGTTTGAACCATGGGGTATGTCATAAAACGTCTCTTTCTTTTGTACAAAAGTTCATCGGAAGATACCAAGACCTTGTTGTTAAATATTCAGTAACAACATTACAAATAATACACGATGATCTAGAAGTAAAGATTCTAGGTATTGACGTTGTTTATCTTCTTAATAACGTGTTATTATATTCTTTTATTTTTTTGTGATTATTGTTTTTACTGCTTTTTGACGTTGCTCGGTACTTATGCATCCCGTCATTGTGTTATTGTAATTTTGTGTATTATAGTCTTTCATTTTTCCAAACGTGCTTTGTCTACATGCCTTTTTGTGTTCCTTTTTTGACATATTTGTTTGTTTGTATAGTGATTATAGTTATAACACAATGTCGACTGTTGTACCCCTACTGTTGACATTTTTACCTATAATGTCTGTTTTTTGTTCACACATCGTTGTCAATATTGTGGTAATTTATGCGACTGTAATAAAAATGAGAGGTTTAGCTAGCTTTAAAACCAGGTTTAATCCTCAATTGTCTACGTAAGAAAATTACTATACCAAGTCAGGAATATGACAGTTGCTATCCATTCGTTTGATGTGTTTGAACTTTGGATTTTAAATTTTCCGCGAATTTCGGTATTTCTTAATTTTACATTTTTTCCATATACTAGCTACACCTCCCACTTGTATAGGAGTTTTTTTTTTTTTTTTTTTTTCTGTTAGTTGAGTTAATGCCGATTGATATTGTGTTTTGTTTTACTTTACTTTTGTTTTGTATGCAAATCTTGTGTCCACCCCCTAAAAGGTATTTTAAATGGAGAGGATTTCTTCAGCAAATTACCTAACAGTTTTCAACAATCAAATGCATAACAATTTTCAAACTTAATAACGTGAGTGTTAGGAAGACTCATATTCTATATGTTGCATAACATCAAGATCCATTGTTGTACTTCTTTAATTAGTTAAGTAAGAATTCTATAATATTAGTATTGAGCGTGTGTATTTTTCCGCATCAAATATACACGTAAGTCAGTTTCACGAGCTTGAGCTATCCAATTTTCTTTAATCACTTATTACCAATCACCTGGAACGTCAAATGTCAAATGAACTGGTGATGTTAAATAGTTTCGTCGCCTATATATATTAAATCTGTCCAGTAACTATAAAGTGTTCCAATATATATTACAAATAACACATGGAAAATAAGTGGAAAGGTACAGCATCTGCTTGATAATAGCTGAACGAAAAAAATTAAAACAATTTAATGTAGTTTTAAATACATGTAGACCGACAAAAAAATGTTTGAAATTGCAAGAAATGAGTTACATTTCTTGATCTCTAAATTTGCAATGGAAATAATATGGAAAACAAGCAGCATTTCTAGTTTTTGTTTGTCCTTTACATATTTGCATAAACAAAATATGTTCAGGAAGACATCATCGTGAACGAAATAAACAAAATATTTTCGTTTTCATCATCACATTCAAGAGTTGTTGGTATTTCTTTTTTAATTTCATAAATGATTTAGAATTTTCAAGTAGCATAGTTTCTCGCTGCATTGAAGACCCATTGGTGGCCTTCGGCTGTTGTCTACTCTTTGGTCGAGTTGTTGTTTCTTTAGCATATTCCCCATTTCCATTCTTAATTTTATACATTCTTAGTGAACTAAAAATTTGTTAAATAACCACTGAAGTATAGAAATTCGAACAACAGTAATATACAGAACTTGTTGGATTCCAGCGTTCGATAGTTTGGGATGTCAGCACTCCTACAGTTTCGGATGCCATTATTTATTCAAATCGCGATGCCTGCAGCCGGAATATTACAGATTCCAAGGAAAAACAAGATGTGAAAACCGATCTTTACGGGTTTTTGCTTCTCAGCTACATTTAGATATCTCAGCGTAATCAACATCTGGACCATTTTAAATTCTAACAACAGAAATTAAATTTGAAACAGCAGTTATGTCTGGAACAGATGCCGTAGTGACAAAAATGAAACTAGGGAAAAAAAAACGCATATTCAAATCACCTGAACATAACATTAAAATATTATTTCTGTCAATTCATTCACGAATCCACTACTATAGCATTATGTTATTGTTCTATTATAATTTTGAAAATACTTTGAACGACAAAATTATTTTATATCTCTACCTGTGTAACGTTTATGTTCTGACGTCAAACACACGATTCTAGACCAGAGTTGATTTGAACCTATTCATTCAGACATAAGACTTCAGATATTTCAATCCTTTATGGGTTGATTTAAAATACAAAAATAAGTAAGCAATGAACGTGGTTTTTAAATTTGATATATTCTTTTTTGTGCTTCTATGTTAAACATTTGTTTGTTTATGTTCTGATTGAGATTGTGACACGGTGATGACTACTGTACCCCTATTGTGACAATGTTACCTATTATGTCGTCTGTTTTGTTTATGCATCGTTGTAAATATAATGGAATTTGATGCGACTGCCATACAAGTGAGAGGTTTAGCGCTTTAAAACCAAGTTCAATCCACCATTTTCTACATTTGAAAATGCCTGTACCAAGTGAGGAATATGACAGTTGTTGTCCATTCGTTTGATGTGTTTTACCATTTGATTTTGCCATTTGATTATGGACTTTCTGTTTTGAATTTTCCTCGGAGTTCAGTATTTTTGTGATTTTACTTTCTACTACTTATAATTCTCTAGTACATAATTTGGAGTGGATTTCTCACTTTCGGGCATTGCATGTGAATATATGTAGATATCTATGAGCATTGTTGTTAAATAATCTTGCTGCACTAGGAAATGCCTCCTTACACAATATGGGGAAATCACAGATTCTAGACAACAACAGATGAAATCATTTTTGAAAATCCGATTTTATCAACAAGTTGATATTTGTTCAGCTGAAGTATATTTTATATTATCTTTGTCTCTCAATGTTTTATTAGTGTGTACAATGGCAACCTTATTAAGATACAGGATTTGAATATTTCCTTTTAATCTTTTTTTTTAATTGATAGGAGTTAAACAAGTGTAATTTGAAATAGTGGATACATTTTTTTGAGTTGGAAGTTGCTAACAATATGTAAAATTACATAGAGTGTTAAACGATGAATGCCCCTATTGTGTAAATCAATCAAGGCCTTCAGTTAATTTTGATCAAGACAGAATGAAGTTCCGGTTTCACTGTGTATATTATTTCATGTTACATATTTTGTAAATTATATAACAGTAAAGCAACACAATAAAGTGATATACTTTATACAACCATTGATATTTAGGGTCTTGTATCTTTGTACATTGATTCTTTTCAAAGTCAGGATGTTTTAGCAACACATCAGTGGGATCAACATTAATATTGTGATGATTACAGAATGTTTGCTTATTTATGTTTATAAATAAGCGATGTATGGTCTAGTTTTGAAGTATAATACTTTTTTCATATTTCATTTAAAAAACGTACATTATATTATTAGTTTTGTAAATGCATATTAAGAAAAACTCGCTTGTCTATGTGCACAGGGTAAAATGGACTTTAATAGCAAATGTTTAGTTTGTTTATTTGCCTTTGTATTACACATCTTTCTAGCATTAGCCGAAGATAAGATTTTTTAAAATGATATGCCAGAAAACCAAGTAGTCAAATAATACAAAACCCACTAACACAATTTTTTTCAGAACTTATGCTATCATGTCAACAAACAAAGTATCTGTGTAAGAGAAAGTTATCCTTTAATACAAAAAGAAATGCAGATATCGTTAACGATACGCAAATATTAATACACCAGTTAGTATTGATCTTCAACAAAACTAATAAAGACACACATATATCTGAAGCAATCACAAAAAATAACAAACTCTTGTATGTAACCTATGACGTATGACAAACAATTAATAAAGTAATTGCAAACGATCTAACTGAATGGAAAATAACTCATAATATTTATACCATTGATACCAAAACATTACAAAGGCAGGTACAGATAAAGAAAACTGTTATGAGCATTTTTTAATTTGTTGCTTAAAGGTATGTTTTCTTATCTGGGTGTTTTCGACATTGTATAGCTTTTATTAAACAACAACAAATGTGTCCAATTGAATCTTTATCCAATATATATATTGCTGAAAAATACTTATCTTCGATGTATATAATATGCTTTTTTGTATGAGTATTCGCAAACCTTAGTTCATGAATATACCAGTGAATATATAGAGAGTTATATTGCTTATATCAACATGATCAAAGATTTACTCCAGAAAATAAATCTACCATTTTAAAAAGTGTAAGATTATTTACAAAGGATATTGCTTGTACCGTGTTTGCAGTTGTGTTAATAATTTAAAAGTCAGATAAAAAATCTCCTTACTCTATTTTTTTAACTGCGAAAAATCTTGCACTGCTGTTGATCCCAATACTCTTTACTTTTGTTTTCAAATACACCTTCAACTCAAGAACAGACAAACTTATTCCAGTTACTTAAATCTTTGTTTTAAATATTGATATGTTACAATAGATGATGTTGAAATATTAGTAAAAATTTAAGTGTCAATACGATACCAGCAAACACATCGTGTGCAGTGAAGTGCGAATCATAAAATCGTAACGCAGTCGTTATAACAAAATGTTTTTTTTAAATGAATGAATATAAGTTTCATATGAGTTGAAGTAAAGGATCAAATTAATTTGTAAACAAAAGATACATCTCACGATAAGTCAATTAGAACATGTAGAAGGCATAACAACATTAGTACATGTAACATCATAACCAAAGCAAAATGGAAAGCGATACTTAAAAAGAGACTGCAATAAAAGTAATGATTTGTTCATTAGAAACCTATATAAACATCCTACAATTGTATGTAATTCTTTAATGTTTATTGTGCTTGACTAATCTGTTTGCTTCAGACACGGGCTAAACCCGCTGATGATAATTATAAACTGACGACAAATATATAAACATAAGAAAAGTATGATCATATTAATACATGTAATACAAATGAAGAAGAGATGATCCCATCTTTACATTCATTGAAAATATTTGGTTATGAAGCTACCCTTTTCTCGTCAACCGTTAATTAATATCGTTATTTACAGGAAAAAAATACTATGTATGTAGTGGATGCTAGTAGTTTGTTTTATAAAAGTACAAAGCTCACCAAATACAATTCAGATTTACATGATTTAGTGTATCTATCAAATTGATTGAATTAAATGAATAAAAGAAAAAAAAAATAAGAAAACCTTAGACAATGTTAGAGAACAAAAGAAGTCTTATAACTTACAATTTGACATTAACTGACAAAAACGAGAAATGCAGAATCTGATACACACTTCTTACTTTAAGATCATGAGCATCTATTTAAAAAAAAAACAATATTCATTCCCGCAACAAATATCCGATTATTAAATAAATGATATTACCAATGTTAACCTTTTTTTAACTTCTAGTATCTTTGAAGAGATTTTATTTTTGATATATTAATGTCTGTTTCATTAACTAATAGTGTAATTATACATGTTGTGTTAAAGTGTGAAATTTTATACGAATGTTCTGGAATCAAAAGTGTCGGATATATTTTATTTCATTGAATAAAAGTAAAAACTATCTTGACTATTGCAGATTCAGGAAAAAAATGACAATTAATAAAATTGAGAATGGAAATGGGCAATGTGTCAAAGAGACAACAACCCGACCATAGAACAGAAAACAGCCGAAGGCCACCAATGGGTCTTCAATGCAGCGATAGTACGTTTAAGATGTAAGATATTGATGTGTAACACAGCTGGTTGATTATTGAAGACGAAACGAGTTAGAATCACGAAGCCAACAGTTTTGCCCCTATAACTTTGTACTGAACAAATTTAGTCAATTCATGTACCAAATCCTCGTATAACGTATATATGTAACAATTCCAAGTTTACCACTCCTTCATTTATATTTGTCAGGGACGTTCGTGACTTGAGCTTTTCAAGCAAACACATGACGTTCAGATAATCTCATTGTTCATGATTCTTTCAAATTAAGTATTCTTATATCAGATTAATCAAAACATACTATTTCTCATATGAGCCTGATCATGCTGATGTTCAGTGGTTATCGTTTGCTGATGTGGTTCATACATGTAGATGTATCTTGTTATTCGTTTTTTATATAGATGAGATCGTTAGTTTTCCCGTTTGAATGGTTTTACACTAGTCATTTTGGGGGGTCTTTTATAGCTTGCTGTTCAGTGTGAGCCAATGGTCCGTGTTGAAGACCGTACTTTGATCTATAATGGTTCACTTTTACAAATTGTGACTCGAATGGAGAGTTGTCTCATTGTCATTCATACCACACCTTTTTATATCTATGTACACAAAAAAAAATACTTTCCATTTAACAGATTTAAAAATACTAGCAGCATGCCGAGATTCAATAACGTTGATGGATATAAACGGAACAAACGATGAAGTAATTGCCCAAGTAAATCTTCACGAAGTGAGAAATATTGCTGTTCATAAGATAAAGAACTACATATATTGGACAGATTGGCATGGTGCAGTTACAAGGTGGGTGATAATTTAAATGTTTTAGCAATGTGTTAAAATTAATGCTTATTTACTGAAATTACTAGTTACTATAGTATTAGCTTAGAAGTCGTCAATACTCTGATATTGGCATGATTAATAGCTCTACTGTTTATTACATCCTCTGTTAATAAATTTTAATAAATATTGATAAATAAAGGTATAACATTTCTCAAATTTGACTTGTCGCGGATATATGGCTGAACTTTTACGTTGACTTTGGTCATATACATCTCAAGTATTTTCATGTTTATTTACTTATTTATGCGTTGAAATACACAAATTTATTCAAAAACCAGTAATTGGCATATTACGGGTTATGTCATTCTTATATACTGTATGATGGTATGATACCAAACCCCGAACGAGAGGGATTGTACTTGATTTTCATATGATGAAGATATAATCTTTCACTCAGTTTAATTGAAGTCTGTCAGTAATTGCTAGTAGTCCTTTGTTCATTTATGTATCATTGTCATTTTGCTTAGTTTCTTTTGTGACCTTTTCTGACACCAGACTCGGACTTCTTTTAAAGTGAGCTTTACTGTGCGTATTGCTATGTGTTTGTTTATTCTACATTGACTAGAGATAAAAGGAGGGTTGAGATCTCACAAAATTTGTTGAACCCCGCCGCATTTTTGCGCCTTTCTCAAGTCTTGCCTTTGTGAGTCTTGTATGTTTTTTAATTTTAGTTCATTTATATGTTTGGAGTTTAGTGTGACGTCCAATGTTACTGAACTAGTACACAATTTTATTTAGGGACCAGCTGACGACCACGTCCGGGTGCGGGATTTTACTCGCTGCGTTGAAGACCCATTGGTGGCCTTCGATTATTTTCTGCTCTCTGGTCGGGTTGTTGTCTCTTCGACATTTTCATTCTCAATTTCATGTTGAAAACCCATTGATGGCTATCGGCTGTTCAGTGCTCTTGAGTCGGATTGTTGCCTCTTTTATCATGTTTACATATTCCACATTTCCATCCTCAATTTTATGTTTCACATTTGAAGGTTTGAGTGTTTCTGAAGTGGTGATTAAAAAAAAAAATATCGCACGCACAACTTATATTCAGTTTTAGTTTCCTGTATAATTATTGTCAGAAGCGCGTTTCGTCTACAAAAGGTAGTCAGTGTTGTTAAAACGAAATAAGTAAATGCTATATAAAGAACGAAATTATAAAGAATGGAGGAAAATAGTTCCGAAGCGTTTGTCAAAAAGGCTAAGTTAATCTATTCATATCATTTATATCATTTATATCAACAATATCTGTAATTATTGGGTATACAAGGAATGCAGAATACCTCTTAAATATATGTAACATATATAACATTTTCATTTATTATGAAATCGTAGTGATGCAAATATTAAATAAAAAATGATTTTATTATTTTATTAGGGTTTGTTTATATCTTTTACTTTCAGGTTAAATTATCCATCGAATATTACCAATGACACAGAAGTAACTGTTCAACAACCTACTAGAAGTGGAGCTTGTGGTATTGCTGTTGATTCTGTCAATGATTATTTATACTGGTCGAACCTAGACGATTGCAAAATAATTAGAACAACCCTTAACGGTTCCATAACAACTATTCTTGATTACAATGGTTATGGTTCTGTTGGATTCCTAGAACTAGATTCAGAAGAAGGGTAATGATAATCAGCTATTTTTTTTATATGTATCCAAATTAAAATAACAAAAACACGTTCTTATTTAACACTAAATAGCGATATCTAATTATGTATATGCGAATAAAAACGGTCTTACTGGTTAATAAAGTTGATCCTCGGCATACATGTCTAGCGTACATGCATGTGTCCTTTCCCTCATTAGTTTTTATGCCCAAACAATGCCAAGTTCGTATAGGACGCGTGAAGAATAATGTTCATAACTTCTAATGTTTCATATAAAAAAAAAACCCAAAGGGGTTGAACAGTTATGTAACATGTGTAAGGTGATTCTTTATCTGTCGTCACATGATCTGATTCGGCTACCGGTATCGTCAATTTAACTTTTATTTTATCGTCCTTCGCCAAAATATTTAGTAGTTATATACAATACATTAATTAAATGACGTTACAGGAAACGCAAACGATATGTATATCATAATCCTAAAATTAATAGCAAGTTACTTATGTTACTGTAGTTGAAAACAGATTATTTATGTTTAGAATTTATTTTTATATGAAACAAAAGTTTACTTTTCCGGAGTAGGGCAATTATGGTGAAGGTAAGTCACTATTGAATAGAAGTATTTTGCAGCCATGACAGATTTTTAAAACTGCTTGTTTAAAACTATTTTTAAAAGATCAAAAAAGACAAATTCCAAATTAAAAAGACAAAATATAGAAAGAAAATATTAGAAAACAAGTTATTGAACATGTTGAACTTACGTTCTAGTTTTCTAACATGAACCAGATACTTTAAATTCAAGCAATCAAATACTGTTCAGTATATTAATTTGCGCTTACCTTTATGTATATCTTGTTTATATGAATAATACCTGGAAATTCGGCAATTGATCAGTTTATTAAGAGTTGAATTTAAGAGGATTACATTTGAATTCAGTCTAAATTCAAACCAAATTGACTTATACAGTGCGACTGATATGTCACATATATGAGTTGCACAATACGATGTTACACCTTTCACGTTTACCTGAGGAACTATTTGAAATGTTCAATACTTAATTTTCTAAATACCTTTCAGAATTATCTTTTTTATGAATGACACGGATCAATATTAAGATGCATGGTTGATGGATCTGACCTACAATTAGTGTTTACAAGTTGGGAAATACATGATATTGCTATAGGTACGGAAATAAACACATTTAATCTAAACACGTTGTTGGCATATACGGGTTAGTTCCTTCTAATATATTTTATGATGATATGATACTAAACCATTACCGGGAGGGATTGTGCTTGATTTTCATATGATGAGGACATAATATTTTTATCAGTTTAATTTAGGTCTTGAACTGGCATGTCAGTAACTGATAAAAGTCCTTTGTTAATTTACGTACCATTGTTATTTTGCTTATTTATTTTGACTTATTCTGAGATCGCATTATGAGATCGCATTAAACATGATGAACCCCACCGCATTGTTGCATCAGTCCCTATTCAGGAGCAATTATTGTTTGTTTGTATGAGTTTTAGTTTCAGTTCATTAATATGTTTTAAAGTTTAGTTTGACGTCCATGTGCACTGATTTAGTATAGATTTTTGTTGAGAGGTAAAATGTAGATGGCCTCTGGAAGGGGGCTCTCTCGCTGTTTTGAAGACCCACTAGTTGCCTTTGGATGTTTTCTGCTGTTTGGTCGGGTTGGACTCTTTGATACATTCCAGTAGTGTGAAAAGGGGGATTCTACACCCCCCCCCCCAATTTCAAAGGCAAAACCTGCATACGACCCCCAACCCCGAGGCTAAGATGCAATCCGACAGCGTCCCTTCATAGCGTATAATAAATCATGACTTTTGTGCACAATGGTTTCGTCGACACAGATGACTTCACCAGCGAAGACACCTTTCAGGAAAAGGTGCAGGACCAGAATCAGGAAGCCATCAAATGGAAGGACTTACCCACCGGGGTGATCTATAAGATCTTGGAGGTGGTGGAAGTCGAAGGTAAGTTTGGCAAAAGCAGAATCCTCACCCTGAAGGACCGTCAAGAAGAGACCAGTAGAGTATGGGCTTGCCCCACGCTCAATAAAGAGAAAGATCCCTTGCAAGGAGCCTTCGTACGAAGCACTTGGTTCAAGCTCAGCAAAAAGTCCAAGCAGGAGTATCTCTCATACGTTCTGGTGAGGAATTAAAAAAAAAAAAATAACCGAGGGCTAGGAGTAAGGACGAAAAATTTCCCAATCCAAAGCGGATTGGGAATTTTTTTTGGTCACTTAACACTTTGATCTGGAGGGTTCGGGAATGAGTGGCGAGCGAGGCGTAGACGAGCGAGGCGCGATTGGAAGAACCCTCCCCACGGCGCATGCGCTTTTAATTCTTCACTAATTGGGGTAGAAGGTTGACGAAGCTGATCCTTCTCATCGTAGTAGTTCTTCAGGCAGACTGCAGGAGCACCGTCTTCACCTGCCAGCTGGGACTTGTAGGTTTTGGCTAATCGCACGGTGTCTCGATGCTTCTTTTTCTTCTTGGCGACTCGGCGTGAGATTAAGGATAGGATTATTATCCCCGTGGCACATACACAGGTGAGGGAACCTAGGGAAATGGATGACACAGCACCCACACCGGTCAGAGCAGACCCCATGGTACCACTGGTCAGCAATAGACTGCCTACGCAGCACCCAACCAGGGTAATGGAGATGACCTTATCCAATCGGTTGTAGATCTTCAACGCATGCTCATATTTCCGGATTTCTGCGGTGAGCTCCTCTTCCATGCATGCGATATGACTGGCATCTACTTGATCCATTTATTTATAGGAGCATACCGAGAAGGGGAATATTTTTGAAGGAGCTGTAAGCACCTAAGATCAGACCGGCTCCGTCGTGGAAATGCTGACCACGCTACAAGTAGAGTCCATCACCATAGGTGATCCGGGCGTTTGAGGGTTTGAGGTAGAGACCGTTGCCACTAGTTTTCACTGTGCAAACGCATCCACCACGTTTCAGGTACAATCCAGACCCTAAGGCCTTGTTGACGGCTACACCACCCAGACCACTCAAGGCTCCAACACCCAAGGCGGGTAGAATGGTTTTTGCAAACATGGGAAGTGCCCTATTTGCCAGCCCCGCCAGCATGGGTAGGAAGCCACCCACCTTCTGCATGTTTTTCTTCAATTGGGTCGCACTCAACTCTAGGACCATTCCACCAGTACCCTTCTGTAGGAGCTTGACGATCTTTTGAACCTGGCGGGTGGTGAGCCACATCTTGTGTTCGCCTTGCAGGTTTGCGTGGGACAAACGAATGGAGACCGGACAACCTTTCTTGGTAGCCCGTTATAGTTTATCAGCTGGACCTTTTGTCAAGTTCAAACCATATTTCGTGATAAGTCATTTATTTATACTTCACGAAGATGAAAGCGAATGGTGAGATGTTCACCCCTGAAATCGATGGGCCTACCGTCTTGATCGGTGAGATACGTTTGCATGCGATTGATGGTTCGCAAGGTCACTGGCAAGTATACTAGATTCTTAGGGGTTTGAATGATCTTCATACCAGGACCGTCTGCGGGAAAGAAGCTGTAGATGGTAGACTGCTGGGTACCATTCACATAACTTCCATGGATGATATCACTATTCACCAGAATGCTGTTGATGCTGATAATATTTACAATGTGTTCCCCTTCCGTATAGCCGTTTGTGATCATATCGAACGTGTAAATTTGCCGCTCGAATCCCAAGACTGTGTTGATGCTATTGACAACGTTGAAGTCTACTTGATAGTGTCTGGCGAGGGTGAGCGTTGCTCTTAGGGTCGCCCGATTGTCATCGATGATGATCTTCGTTTTGTGTTTGTTGAGCCGTAGACGCCGCTGGATCTCATTGTTGATGTCTTCGATGTCATAGGAACCTGTGCTCAGTGCGATGGGAAACCAGTTGGCACCATCGTTTGGGGAGTAGTGGAAGGAATTGTTACCTGTATGAATGTTGGGGATTGAGTTATAGGTTTCCAGGTTCACCAATGCCATCTCGTAGGTCTTGGATTCCTTGAGATGCAGTGGGGGGTTGAACCGGGTAAGGATTTGGCTATCGTTTCCAGAGACGATGAAGGAAAACCCATGCTTGGGGTCGGTGTTATTAGCAATTTGCTTCAACAATGTGTTCTCCATTTATTTATGGTAAACCATTGTCACATATTTTTGCTTCCACTTATCGATACCGTCATACTGCTCCTTGAGCTGTTTTACGGCCTTTACCACGATTGCATAGACTTCGGCGGGGCGACTGGCAAAGATGAGTTGTAGGTGAATTTTATCCATTTACTTTTAGTACACGATGTTCATCTTCTGACCATCGGATTCAAACTGTAGGATTCTGTCGGAAATGACAAGTGCAAAAGCTTTGGTGTTGGCTGGAACATTACGGGCGAATTCGGCTCGGATCTGAATAGCCACCGTGGATTCTTTGAGACGCTCAACTGATGACTCACATCAATCACAAACAAGGGGTACAAGTCGATGTAATCGGAGGGATTAATACCACCATTACTGAGGAGACTGTCCATGTTGTGGAATTTCTTTCTGAAGTCGGAGGCCTCTTTGAACACTCTGGCGATCCTATTTTCGTTGAAAGCTGCATTAAAGTCGACTGCCGGATAACGTTCAGCGTTGAGGGTGACAAGGATATTTCGCAATCGACAGTGATCGAACACGGAAGCATTATGGGTTTGGTCACCGCTTTTGTTGGTTTGGAAGGCAACAATGATATATCTAGGCTTTTCGCGACCACTCTTGGCAGCTAGGCGCCAGATAAACTGTGAGGCTTGGGGAACGGCTATGGAATCACACTGTCTCATGCGAAATCCACAGTGGATCTTGGATTTACTTTGGATGGTTTTGTACAGTTGCATCTTATTTTCGTCTGAGGGGGTGACGTGAGGGACGAACCACGATAGTTTACTTAGGACGATCTTTGCCGGATCGTTGACGGCAGCTGCTCTCAGAATGGCATTAGCATTTGAATCGCGAACGAGTGAGAGTTCGTGCCTGAACCCGTACACTATTTTGTTGTAATCATCTGCGAATCCAAAAATATGTTTTAGGGGGATTGCTAACGAAAACGATCCTTTGTTGGTGGGCTTGGTGATAATGTATCTATGACGGGCTGCAAATCCAGTGTCCTCAGCCTCAACATCGGTGGAAGAATCCTTATACCACAGTTGGTTGAGACCCTGCGATTTGGAGAAATCGTCGGGGTAGGTTAACATTCCAGTCATAGTGGTGGCAATGCCGGGGTCGTTAATATGTTCGATCTGCTGACCGGAAAGCCTGTAACTGATGCTCTTGAAGAGATACATGATACCATTATTGGTGAGCGACACAAGATCGCCATCTGCATATGCTGTGTCATCATTCTTGAGAAGTCGACCTTCCACCACGAGATAACTTTCGGCGGGGTGTAGGAACAAATCCTGGGTTTCGATGTTGATTTGGATTTCAGCACCGGCATTGTTCAGCTGGGCACTGGCTTGTGGTTCGTATTCTCGAACCTGATATTTCTGGAGACTTTCGTCGAAGGTCAACCCTTCGGTGATTGTTAGGATGTCAGACATAATGTATTTATTTATAGCGTTGGACGAAGTCGTGGATGGTTTTGATAGCAGAGCCGGAGATTAGATTGTTCAACCGAACTTGCTCTGGCTTCTTGCGTTGCACACTAGGCTGTTGAGGGGTTTTACTGCGTTTTCTGGGGCGGGTCACTTTATCAACCACATGGTCGACGGCTTTGGAGGCTCCTTTTTCAACACCTTTCAAGGTTGCATTGGTGGCAGCACTCATGGCCTTACTTCCTAAGTTTTTGACGGCAGAGGAAGTAAACATGCGTCCAGCAAAACTGGCGATTGTGTCAAACAGTCCTTTACCACCGTAGGCGTACTTTCGAGCGTAACCTTTCTTGATTTGCAACATTTATTTATAGGATGCTACGATGAAGCGTCTTATATTCATCGATGCTGATATGTCTACCCTTCTTCATAACATCGATAATCGACACAATTTCGTTGCGCACACCATTATTTCCTGCTCGGTATGCTGCGGCACACAGTTCCAAGCGATCAAGAAGCTGCTTGAAGTTGGAAGGAAGAAATATGGTTATCCTTCCACTTGTAACCCTTATTCGCCTTCGGGGTTCTCGAGAGGATGGAATTGCCTTGATACAAGGCACCGGAACTTTTCAGGATCTGTGCATAGTCCTCTCGGTCTTCAGACTCGAACGATTCTAAATTCTGTTTTACCATGAGTTCTCAGAGGCCAAGGGTTCCTTTGTACCTCACACCATCTACGAAAATATCATCACCGTCAAAGGTAACTGGTGAGCTTCCGATGAAGAGACCATCGTTTTCAGATCGCAATCCAAAGGTGTGGTCGGCGAAAGGAGTCATACTGAGCTTCAAATACTGCTGTGCTCGAGGTCCGAGGACGGTGTCTTTAGGTGGTGCGATGGGTAGTGGATCGGTTAACTCGGGCGGTGGAGGAGGGAGGGCTGGCACTGCTGCAGGAAGGTCTGCGATCGTTTTGGTGATTTTTGAAGCTGCGTCCCGCTGAGCCTCAACCACAGGCTTGAACACCTTGGAAAGGTCTCGGCTGAGTCCAATATTATCAAGGCGGTGTTGCATGTTGCTGGCTTGAATGCTCCGCTTAGTTTCATGCAACTCCTTTACAAGTGCCTCACGTTGCTAAGGGTCGGTAATCTTGATAAACGTCATTTATTTATAGGATCGAACGCTGTTGAACGCCCCTAAGCGTTGGTGTGAACGTCCCATAGCGTTGGTGTGAACGCTTCATAGCGTTGGTGTGAACGCCCCTAAGCGTTAGGTGAAACGCTCCCAAGCGCCTGGGGGAAGGTTCAAACGCCTTTCCCAATCGCTAGGGGTATCGTCCGTATCCGCTGCGGCCCCTTTTTTCTTTGCAATATTAAAGTGTCTGCGGCATAGGTCTTTACCAAATGGGTGTGTGCACTGGTGGCCTCGAATCGTCTTGGTAGGGCATTTGGGTTGAGGAAAGTGCTCCACCTGACCATACTGACGGTCAGAGTTCCATGCGTCGAAATCACCTCTACTGCTATCGATCGGCGGGTGATCGTGCGACCGCATTTCCAACACATACTTATCATATCTACTGGGTTCCACTCAAATTTACATTTGCAGGGCTTGGGTTCCTCTGTGTCCAAATCTTCCTCATTCTCCAAGAAGAAGAAATCTGCGTACTGATCCAAATCTTCCTCATTCTCCAAGAAGAAATCTGCGTACTGATCCATTCTTTATCTTATACCTCATAGAACTCATCTAATTTGTATCGGTATTTTCCTGCTGACTTGGGGCTCGTGAGATCGATGGTTACAAATCCATAGGGTTGGGACCAGCAATGCTTACACAGAGCGTCAGATTGTTCCTTGGTAAGATCGTTGCAGTGGTCACGCCGAATATGATCGAGATTCTTAGCATCTTGCTGAAAGAGACAGATAAAGTTTGCATTTTCTCGAATCGAAGTTTGAAGTAGTTCTGGCACAGGTAGAAACAATCGACGTTGTTGTGGCGACCGCGCACGTAGTAGTCTTCACATGTGTTCTGTTTGCTCAGCATCAAGTCGTCGAACACCATGAGGTTTTGGCGGCTGGGATCGAGTTCCCGGGGGTCTGGTACATCGCTCCCTTGCTCGAAGAAAAAAGTGTCGACACCACTCGGGTGTCGTGGTGGTGGTAAGGCGTCGACCACATCGATCAATGAGTAGGTTGACTTACCCTTGCACTGTAGGAGGTCTCGGATATCTTCCTTAGGGAAGCCTTTTCCCAGCGCTTGCTGCAACAACTGGTAAATGGGTTGGTGAAACGATTTTCCGAAGACGCACAATCGATCGTAGTCGAGCCATCCATCGCGCAGGAGTAGGTTGTTCAACAGCGTTGTCTTACCACAGTCCGACTGCCCAATGATCAACCCTCTGATCGACCGCTGCGGTAGGAGGTAGTGATTGCTCCTCTTGGGGGCGTTGGCACTGTAGGAAATGTCTTCGACGTTCATTTATTTAAATAAAATAACGATGATCTTCTGCGTGAAATGACGTAGGAAGACGGATACAGTTAACCCTGGGGAAACAATTACCAGCAACGGGCGACGGAGGAAGTTTGGCAACTGTTAGGTGTGCCTGCCAAGAAGTCTCAGTTTGTTGATACAACCGGTGCAGGGTTCATGAACAAGCTAATCAACCAATTACCCGTGGAAATGCACCTCCCCGGACACAACTTCATCGGGCCAGGGACTAAACTTAGCAAGCGACTACTTCCCTGGTCCAAACCCATTAATCGAGTGGACCAGGCTGCATATCACCACGATCTTTGTTATGCCCAGCACAAGAATACAACCGCACGCAACTCCATCTGTGACAAAGCTATGCTAGCCTCGCTTAACACCATTCCAAACCCTACCACACGCGAACGCATGGACCGCAGCATCGTCGGACCCATCATCGGTACAAAAGCTCGATTCGGTCTGGGTGTTAAAAAAAAGTTCGCTGGACCGATGATTTAGCTGAGAAGTTGCACAAACCAGTTCGACGTAAGTTTAAAAAACGCCGTGTGGTAGTGGGTGGTGTGGATAAAACCTGGGCGGCCGACCTTGTTGATATGAGTGCCTTTTCTAGGGATAACAAGGGAAATAAGTTTATCCTGAGCATCATCGATGTCTTCTCCAAATATGGCTGGTTGATACCGCTCAAAAACAAGAAGGGGGTGACGGTGCGGGATGCCTTTCAAGCGGTGTTCAAGGAGCGTATGCCCAAGAAGCTTTGGACAGACAAAGGCACTGAGTTTTACAACAAGGATGTAAAAAAGTTGCTCCAAAAGCATTATATTGAGCTCTACTCCACCGAGAACGAGGAGAAGTCGAGTGTGGTTGAACGCTGGAATCGCACCATGAAAGAGAAGATGATAAAATACTTTTCAGCCAACTCCAGGCACACCTATATCGATGTCCTGGACGATCTTGTTCGCCAGTACAATACCACCAAGCACCGCTCCATCAAGATGACCCCTGTCGCCGCAAGTCACAAGGAGCATGAAAACAAGGTGTATTGGAACCTTTACGGCAGCATACCTCCCATGAAACCACCGCGATTTCATGCTGGCGACAAAGTCCGAATCACCAAGAAGAAAGGTACATTCGAGAAGGGATACACACCCCGCTGGACCGAGGAAGTATTCATCATTTCCCTAGTGTTGAACACTCAGCCGCACACCTATCGCCTCAAGGATTTCAGCTGCCAGGAAATTCAGGGATCCTTCTATGAGCTCGAACTTCAAAAGACCGATCAAAACATCTACTGCATCGAGAAGGTCTTGCGCCGGAGAACCCGGGGAGGGGTGAAAGAGCTTTACGTTAAGTGGAGGGGGTATCCCACGGAATTCAACTCTTGGGTCAAAGCCACAGATGTGCAATAGACTAGTCAAGTTTTCTTGTCCTAATTCATAGGACAGGAAAACTCTGCTGTGTTATCTTATAATTTCATGAGTTCCGCCTTGATTCTGTCGATGCGCTGGTCCTCCTCAGATGTGGAATCCAATTCGCGCCGGCTCCTGTCCGTCGTGTGATAAGACTTCACCTTCTGTTCGATGGTGTTTATTTTCTTTTGAATCGCCATGCTTAGATCTACATAGTTCTTCGCATACCATCCTTTGGTCACCGGTTCATGTGCCGCCACCTCCTCTGGAACATTGACGATTGAGTGTCCCTGCATATCCAGGGCACAACTCATCTTACCGCCGGCCATAGGCAAACACTTCGCCACATCTTTCTCGAGACCGTTCAGGTGTTTTTTTATCGCCTCGAGCTCTTTTGAGATTGCTCAAAGCGCAGCCTCTAGGTCATTGATGTCTTTTATACCATCTTTCATTTGTTGGGTTACCCACCGTTTTGTCACAGCATCCGAGCTGTCCTGGGGATGTCCTAGACTAGAAATGCGATTGTCGTTCATATCCAAATCCTGTAGCATTCGCCGAAGGGATGCACGCTTTCTTGCATGAGATCCAAACTTATCCATTTATTTATAGAGTGAGAAGATTGTATCTCCCAGCGATTTTCCAGTCGCCAATACTTTCAACACGAATAGGCAAAAGTGACCACACACCACCGAGCCTCGCTGCTGTAATTCATCGGTGCTATGTCAAATTTCAGGCTGTAAGTAGTTTACCATCTCTTCAGGCGGTGGCAATCCATAGGAGTCAAAGTAATACCAGCAAGTCCAATGCGTTCCAGGACCTTCCCAGCTATCGTGATTCAAGATTCCACATTCAATGCGGCGCGGGCTGGGTGGTAGGGCATCGCGCATGAATACTCCTCTGAATCGAGGGATGCCTAGGGCCTTGGCAGCTTCGTCGAGCTCTACGTTGGAGAGGGGCTTGTGGGGGAGGAGGATGCCGTGCATGCGTATGCTGCTCATTTATCTAGGTATGGACATTCGCACCCGTCAGAGACTGCCAAGTGCAGAAGAGGAGAGATGTGCATCCGCACCCGTCAGAGCCTGCTATGTGCAGAAGAGGAGAGATGGGCATCCGCACCCGTCAGAGCCTGCTAATTGCAGAGGGGTGGTGAGAGGGAAGGTCCCACCTCAATCGCGGGCGTCAGCGATGCGACAGTGTCCGTGGGCGAGGGTGCTGATGCTGTCAGGTAGGATGTGGCGCTTGGTATCCTTGGCAGAGAGGGCGACCTTGTTGATCTCCTAAGTGTAGATCTGGTGGAGGTGGCTGCGGATAATATTCATGGACTTGTAGACCTCCTGCTGCGTGTCGAGGCATCTCTTGTAGTCGTCAAAGGTGATGTTGCGCTTGATGGTGGTCTTCACGACTCCTTTGGCTCTCTTGGTGGTGTCGCCGTCATCCATCTTGTAGGCCCACAGTTTCGGCCGGAGTCCCACAAAGTCGGTCATGCTCTTGCCGCCGCACTCGTCCTTGAACATGCCTATAATCTTCTTATTTGCGCCGACCGGAATTCCGGAGGGGTGGTCGGCCGGATAGTTCGACGTGTCGAATTTCTCCTGGACGTGGGGAGCGATATCCTTGTAAAAATCCTCGGTTCGGATCTCGTAGGCCAAGCTGTTGGTGTCGGTGAAGAGCAGCCGGGCGTCGTCGCCATACATCTTCCGCACGAATCCGTAGTGGAAGTCATACATCAGGATCTTCGAAATATCCAGGATGCATGCTCCCAGGTAGACGGGCTTATCGAACTTAAGCTTCGTCTTCTTTATATGGACGGCTGCCAGGTTCTCGGTGAAGACGACCCGACGATCGAAGTTGGGCTTGGCCACGAGCTTCAGCGCCTGCTTCTCGTTGGTGACCAGCCGGACATCGACCCTCTTGCGGATATTTTCCATGGTCTTGCCGAAAACCGAATTATTCATGAGCTTAAAGAAATCTTTCTCGGCGTCGGACTTGGCCACGGCTCTAAGCTCGGTGTTTTTGTCGATGTACGGCTTAAGCCATGGGGATTGCCTAAATCCACTGATGCGAAGGACCATGGCAAGCTTCATCCCCCTTCCAATATACATTTTGAGGTTTCGATAGTGGAGGATGTACTTTGTGCGCTTACCTAGGTGAGGCACCAGCTTACGCACCTCGTCAATCTCCACATTCTCCGGCGCGAGAGGATAGTCGTTATGATCGTCGTGGAGATCTTGGGGGTATTCCAGGTCGCATTCCACCATGGTGCCATATTCGTGGTCGTCCGGATAGCTCAAGATGTCCTCGATTTCTGACAGCTCCATCCATTCAAATCCCCCGTGGGAAGTGGTTGCGCCATGGCCCACCCGTAAAGATTGTTGGCGTCCAAGTAGGTCAGATACGACGCATCGTAGTCGGTCATGTAGGGATTGTTGGCCTTGCCATATCGATGGGAGATCATGGCCACACCAACCCCTAGTCCCACCCTCGAACATCATCAGCATGTTCGGATCTGAGAGAAGCTCCAGTCGGACCCCAGTGAATTTCAGCGCCGCGTCGTAGGATAGCCCCGGGGCTGTGAAGTAGTGTGCGGGATCGAGCTCGTAGTTCACCATTCACGTATCCCTGAAATCCTCGAAGACATCCTCCAGTATTGCTACGTCGCTCTCCAGGTAGAGATTGTGATAGTCCTGAATCGTCCGACAGCTGAATTTCTCGAAGACCTGCTGCGCGTGCTCGTACTCCTCATCGCTGATGTGCGTGCCATAGAGTCTGCTGAAAAATTCCTCCTTGGGCGGTAGCTGCGTTTCCTCCAGCTTTGCGGACCCATCCATATAATCGTAGGGATATACCTTCTTCCTAAGCATCAGTTCGGAGCGGTCGCCGAAGCACTTCTGCGTCGCGTTGAATTTGTCCTTTGTAAGATTCCCTGCCAAGGCTTCGAGAGAGCTGAGCAGGAATTGCATGGAGTCGATGAACCTCATCTCAAGGTCTCCCACCTTCTTATAGAAGCTGATGTACTTCTCGTCGGTGTTGGAGATGCATGTGATCTTCCTTTCCCCGACTCCTAATTCCTTCACGAAAAGGTGGGCGTCGTACCCACTCAGGTTGTGGAAGACAATGGGCACGTATTTGGGGAGCTGGAAGTCAAGATTGCACTGATTTTGTGCGGCGCCGCGATACCTACCCGTGAGGTGATCGTGATCCCGTACCTTATCCTCAACCAATGCACCACCGCAAATGCGGCAGAGTGTGCTCGCCGCGAAGCTCTCCCTATCTTTGTCCGTCATCGTCATGGGTTTGTTGTCCCGATAGATTTTGTCGATCTCCCCAACTTCCTTCTCCATGCACTCCATGAATTTCTTGGCCGCATCCTCCCCACAGTAGACGACCGATTTCTTGTAGTCGCCTTGGGCATACTTCACGCGGTAGCAGAACCCGATGGTCGATGTAGCTGGTATGCCCTCGTGTAGGCTCGCGATGGGTCGGGTTTGCAGGTATCCATCTTTCCCGTGAAGCACTCGAAATCCGCGTAGATGGTGAATGGAACCCTCATCTGACGCTTGTGATGTTGGAAGCTGATGAAGAATCCTTCTTCCGGCATCTCGATTCTGACCGCCTCCTTCTGACCGCAGTACTCCATATGCTCGTCGAGGATGTCCTGCCTGGAAAAGTGGCACAGGCACCTGCGGCAGAAGTATACCGACTCTTTGTGACTTGTCACTTGAGACGTCAAGAGTCGCGATAGGCTTTTGATCCAGCAGTAGTGCTGCTTGCTATCGCTGGTCAGGAAGAAAAGATCTACGTGCTGCGTGCCGGTGTTCTTGGATATCCTGAGGGAATATACCTGAAGGTCCTTTTCCCCATCCTCACCTTTCTTCAGACCGTCGTAGCCATAGACGTTGATGTTGAGGTCTGCATTCCGCCTTTCGAATTTATCGATCGCCTTTAGGGACACTGGGAAGTCGATATCGTCACATTTCAGCTCACCCTCCCATTTCTTGTACTGGTTAAGGCGATAATCATGAATCCCATCCACCTCATCATGATGCAGGGCCGCCAACACTGCCCACTGGAAGCAACGATCATCCTCATTTCTCACGTTGACGATTGCCTTCTTTTTGGCAAGTGCTGATGGGGTTGGTATGTACGAGCTGCCCCTAAGTGGCTTGAATTCGTTCAAGTGGATCTCTAGCTGCTCGATGTGGGCAAAGGTCCATCCACTACCCTCGCGCATATACCTTGACATGCTTTCCTTGATCTTCCCTACCATGACCGCAATCTCGAAGTCAAGGTCTGCTAATTCGGTGATGACTGTCTGGACTGATCTGAAGTAAGGGATAACGTAGGTGTTCCCCCCAGTCGCGGGATTCGTTTTTACCAGCTCCACTTTCAGCACTAGCTGTACCTTCAAGCCCTTCTTTCGGGTGAGGGCATCTTCAATCGTCCTGGAGATGGTGCTGCGACTTACCTGGAAAAACGTTTCCAAATCATGCTGCTGGAGCGGTTCGATTCTGACTGTGCCAAAGACTCCGTTCAATGCATTGCGCCGGTCGACTACCCTAATCTCCTCTTCCACGGGAGCATTTTCGATATCCTTCTTCACCAGGTCGGTTAGGGCGGCTAAAGTTTCCTATAGAACACTATTTATTTATAAGTTTACAATCATTATGCTTTCATTTGAGATTTTCCGATGGTGCTAGCCCTATTTGACATATTTCACATATACTTAGACAATATACGTATAGTGTCTTGAAATATGAAATTTATTTGTATGAGGCTAAGAAACTGGGGGAAATGCGAGGTTCTACCGAGCATTTCCCCCTGTTTCGTGCCGAATACAAATAAATTTCATATTTCAAGACACTATACGTTTATTGTCTTTATACTGAAATCGATAAAAATATCAAAAATAAAATACGTAACAAATTTATTGTTAAAAAGAAAAAAAAAGTGTTCAGAATTTCCCTCTTGGGGTACCATTGTTGGGTATTTCCCTTTATAGCGTAGTAATTCATAAAGTCCAGGCGATAAGACATTGATATTTTTAGGAAATAGAAAGAGAAAATGAACTAGATTAATAACAGAGTGACATTTAATAAATATGTGGTAAATCAACAACTTGAAGACATAAAAAGTTTGACAAATGTTACTACACGTTGTGATCTAACGGAATTTGGCGCGCGGCCATTACTGTTGAGGCGGTTTGTCCATGTAAACATTGAGGGAGTTGATGTGGAGAGTAGCGCCATAAAACATGGAATTGATACGGCTGGACATATTGGTTTGCGAGCTAATGAAAGGTGCCATCATATCAAGGTTGTTTTGTTGGTTGACAGGCTGAGACAAAGATGAGAGGACTGTTGAAGTTGTTGTGCACGGTAAGTTTGGCCCGGTGGAAGTGTGACAAGTTTCCTCGCTGCTTGTATTACTTAACAAATTTGAAATTTTTCTCTGTTTGTTTTCTGAAATTGAACTGTAACTGTTTATGGAATTAACATTTTTGTGACCCGAAATTTGCATAATGTCCGTGTAAGGAATTTCATTTGATCTTAGTTTCTGAACAAGATACTTTCGGGCACTATGGTTTGTTAAACGCTTGTTTTCATCTAACCCTCCTTCAATCTTCATGGTTTTAACTATTGAACCCATTTTTCTCTCTCCTATTTTCTGTCGAAGAAACCATATTTGGGAACGTGTGTCGGCCAATGAAATGGTGCGTGGCGCCAAGTAGAATGGGTCATCTGCATCATTGAAATTTTGTGGCCTCTTTGATTTATATACTTCATAGTACGTTATTGGATCATGATCCCCTTTTGTTTCATATATTTTAGGCGACACTTCTCTAACGTCTGCAACATTTGCCCCTGTTCGAGTTTTTGTCTGCCTTTCATTTAATTCTAGATATTTTGTGCCATCAGATGCCGTGTTTAAAGTTACATCTCCCCAACTGAAAAAAAAACAACATCGTTATCATATTTTTCACAATTTGAGAATAATAGTTTTATTTATTTATTTATGAACGAGTTACACCAGTGGACTTGGTCAATCGCAGTTAACAATGTCATGATATCAGACAATCCGTTCTTACTTTGCGGTAGATTGCCAATGAGACAACGATCAACCAGAGACCAAATTATGTGTATGAAAGCCTTCTACAATGTATAAAAATCTATAAAAGGCCAAAATGTCATATTTGGACGAGAAAACCAAATGTCTTATTTAAATGTAGACTTTATTTCATGTTTGTTGTGTATGTATTCTTACATGTATGCATTATACTCCCTTCACTTTAGTTAAGTGACTAGTCTCATTTTTGTATTTATTTTATTTTCAGAGATTCTGATTTGCTAGCTGCAAGAATTTGAACACCATACCATTCACTAACTAAGGAGTAGTTATATGTATACATGTCTGAATTTGATTCATATTTGTGAGTGATGAAGTATTGTGCTAGAATTATTTATAGAATTAAAAACTCCAAGCTGTGACAAAAACTTTTTCTACTATGATGCAAAATTTCAATCGCAGTAGTTTATTACAGATGAAAGATGTGTCACAAATATGGAGAATTGTACAGAATGAGACGCTATTAAGTTTATTCATCAAGTGGATTTATATGCATGTATTATTCAGTGAAACAAAAGCGACAACCAGATGCAGTTTGTACACTAAATATGGACTTCGTAACTGTTCGCCACAAAACATGTATAACTATGCGGTCTGAAAGTGGCGTTAACCACCATCAATCAATCAACATATAGATGCATTTTATGTACAATGTATGTACATTGTTTATTCACCTGAAGTTAGAAAATTCGATTACACTCGAGCAAATGTGCAGTAAAAATGATCCGTGTGTTTTCTAAATATTTTATAAAAATAAAATGTGATTTATTCCTGTGAATATTTCAGCTTTTTTATGCTTGTTTAAAAGAAACAATGTGATGTGAAATGATTGCCAATGAAACAACTGTATCGACGAGATCTAGGAGATAATAGTGTGTTATTTATGACGTACATGTATGTCATATCGCTTTAATATTGTTCTTTTTTTTTATGTTAGTTTTTTGAAATTCTCTGATATCAATTTTTTATTGCATTTAACAATACCTGTCTCGGAACTTAAATATTATTTCATATAAAAACATACCGAAGTGAGTAATGTTCTGAGACGCCTCTTAGTCCAAATTGAACACAATTGTTCAGCCATACTGTGTTGAGGAGGGCTTTTGGAGAATTGTCACCAAGAATGTTCTTGTCAAATAGCATGCTGATCTCCTCATCTGTTAGTGGCTGGGCCCTTTTAGGTTTGTTGCCCTTGCCTTTTTGTTTTAATGGTTTTTGCTTTGCCTTTAATGTTTCTCTAGTAAGGTGGAAACTCTCATCATTGTCATCTCCCTTGATAGAGTGACCATATTTGTGACGCCTGAGTTTTCTCTCGACACTACTTATGAAGCCACGGATAGTCGACGGTTCATACTCTTGGCCATCTTTTTTTCGTACAGTAAGAACAAAGATAGAAAGAAGAGAGTCAAGCTCAGCAACTGGTATTGTTTGTATTTCTCTAGTTTCATTTTTCTTTCTAAGAAACCTGGTAACCAATGCTAGGTCATAAAATGATTTCTTTGCAGTGTTTTTGTTTTGTTGCTTATCAAGAAAGTTTTGTACACCAGTTTCATCAAGATGTAAAAAATCTTCGTCAAACTGTTTATCTGTAAGTTCCATGTTTTCATGTGTTGTGTTTGGAACAGTTGGAACAGTTGCAATACATGTATTTGCAGTGTCAGTGGTGTGTGTATCACTATCAAGGGAGTATTCAAGACCTATTTCAGTACTTCCTTGATCAGCCAGCATATCTATTTGGATGAGGACATTTTCTAGATCTTCATCAATATTTGAAGTTACATCTTGTTCATCTTCTAACATATTTAATGGGGACCACAGGAGATTGAAGTTTGCAACTTCGTCCGACATTTTTCTGGAAATTTTAGCAGACGAAGTTTGGGGGGAGGGTTTATGGCATTGGAATATGTTGGCTTTTCAAGAATCAATTGAAAATGTCAAAAATTATAAAAAACAAATATATCATTGGTTCAAGAAAACAAAACTATCGAATCTATTATTATTTTTATTATTAAAACTGACAGTTGATCGACAGTTTAACGATTGTTGACACAATTGCCATGGAAGTGACGTGACATTGTTGAAATAAAGTAGTTCCGGTAAGTAGGCGTGGCTAATAGGTCAGTCAAGGTCATTGACGTATAAAGCTTACGTTTATACGTATAGCTTTATCTGTATAGTAAAATAGCTGATTGCAGTATAATTAATGATATCAGTTCGTGTAACATGAGATCACATAATACGTATTTACTATACAATATTTACAATTTGCAGATACCAAAGACCAGAGAATATATGACTATTCGATTGGATCTACAACTTATGATGGCAATGATTTACGGACAATGAGTATAGTGACTACTTCTTTTCTAATCAACAGAATAGGTATTTCTGATGACTACATTTTCTTTTCGGAACCAAATCAAATCAAACAATTCATTAAAAACAGCAGCAATTTGGAAACATTTTGGAGGTTCTTAGATGATGATATATTTGATATGACCATGATGACACTCTATATAAAAATATGTAGGTTACGTATGTCAATTTATATTATTTCTTTTTGATTAAGACAAAACTTCTTACACCTCACGAAACCACTTAATTCATCTAATTACCACCAGACGCTGATGCAGACATGTTTGAGTTGCTTCAAAAAGCTTGGTTAACAATGTTTAGTGTACTATTATCTTTACTGATGTTATCTACCTCAATAAGGAGATTTATGAATGTCGTGTTCAGTAGATAAAACAAAAATATGATAATTACTGTGACCAGACCAGAATGGAAAATATTGATACATTATTAAAAACGATATTAATAAAGAATTAAATTTGTCTTCAATTTAGAAAGGCTTGATATTCGTTGACAAGTGCATTCGCTTAACAGTAAAATAAATACATAACAGAGGTGCTTCCACATTGTAAACGTCTAATGCTATTAGAGCATCACCTGCTTGCCAAACCGCATCCAGTCAATATGGCACAATAAGGAATAGGAAAAAAAACGGTATAATCACAGATTAGAAGAATATTAAGGTGTCTTGTCTTAAATCAAGCAATGCGAAAAATGTTGTTAGCTAGTTGAGACGCAATCACCTCATGCCGGTCAACCAATTCGCGATTGTGCCAATCCAGATAGGTTTGTGTAGATTTCAGTCGTTCTAACTGCACTTGTGTATGAATTGTGTTTGTGTTCTAATTATGTCCGTGCCAATGCAGTCAATGTAGTATCAACATGCATTAGATTAATGCAAAGATTGAACTACACATCTAACATGTCTTTTATGATAATATGATAGTTTCTTTTTTTTAAGCATTTATGACTTATGAAAAAAAACCTGTTCGTTATTTTAATTTCCGTTTGTTAAAAGGATAAACAAACCATAGTTACTTCAAAAAATAATTATCAAATTATATTACGTCGATGTATTTAATAAAGATGAAAACCTGTGTCAACGTTTCCCTTTCGATTTGAAATAAAAAATATGTCTGTGTTTGAATTTGTTCAGATTATAATTCAAAGTTTATGTACTAAACCAAGCATAAAAGGGGAAAGTACGAGGAAATTCAACAAATAGAATAGAGATGGGCAGTGTATACAAATTTTATTATCATAATGACATTATCATAAAAATGATAATACGTATCCAAGTTATAATTATTATGACACAACATTTGAAATGGTACTCAGTTTTTTGCAGGAAAAATGAAAATTACTAGATTAACACAATGACCATATCTTTATAGGCAGTACAGAATGCACTGAATATACAGAAATAAAAAATGAAGAAAAACGATCAAAAGACTATATCTAGGACTTCTCAAGTGGTCAAGTCATCAACGACGACTATTTAAAAGAAGGATGGGACCGAATGATCAGTGCAAACGGCGATAAAATGCCATCATCTCCTCCTGGAACAATGCATTGTGGAACCATTTATCCCATTTGGCTTAATGGTATTTTTCATAGGAATATATAAATATATAAATACTTTAAAAAATATTTTTACTTGATATTTTATTTTGTACGTTGAAATCATTATACATCAGTTTATTTTCTCTTGTGTGCACTTATATTTAAGATTAACAAATCGCAGCGTTGAAATTAATGTTTTGAGTGTCTAATATCGTGTGCTAACAAATGCTGTTTTTTAAAGTTTTGGGGGTAATGTGATAGACATGTACAAGAAAGGTTAACCGACAAAGCTTCAACTCATTTATAAAGATATAGCAAGGAGTGAAACAGAATGCTACGTATAAATAGGTGTTTTATGATACCTATTTTAAACAATTTCCGAAAATGTTACATTACAAAATACCCTCAATGGTAGCCGCCAATGATCATATTAATATTGTTTTAATGAGTGCATAAACTGTGTTGGTTGAATAAAAAAAGTTCAGATGGGATGTGGATTAATTCAACACGTATTGTTTGAATGGTAAATAAGTATTTCGAAATACAAAATGTGAATTCGAAAAAAATACTATTCAACAAAGAAGGTTCACACTTTAAATGTGTATGTTGGAGGTTGGTGGCTGTCAATGATCAATTTACATAATGAATTATTTATATAATCCAGGAAATCTTCCTACAGAGAATGATGGTAACATTAGCAGAGAAGCATGTGTTCAAACAGAGTATGACATTTGTGAACAGTTCATTGACATAAAAATAAGAAACTGTGGAGAGTTTTTAATTTATTATCTCTAGAAGACACCGCAGAATTCATCGTTTTGCTTTGGTATGAACATATCTTTTTTTATAATTTGCTTGTTTTATCAATTATATCATTAAAACATATTAAACGAGTTTCTTGTCATATAAATGTAATCAGACATATTGAACCCATGAATGTATTTATCATGCATATATCCTGTTAGCACGTTTTTGGTTTAGGTTTATTACAATTCTAGTATGTATTATTGACAAATAAGGTTTAATTCAGTGATTGTTGGTTGCAAGAACATTAACTTTCGATTGTTTTGCTAAAGTTTACCGAATCCTAACATTAATAAACAATGATCACAGCGCACGTGGAGCACGTGACAAATATGTAAATTGGAAGAGCTACAATATTTTATTGTATATTGCTCATGCAGTCTCATTTGTTAATTCAAGTTATTTGACAGATTTTAAATTGTTTGTTTTACAATTTGTTCCTTACGAATCAGTTATTACTATTTATCTTTCATTACAAGTTTGTTTGCCTTCTTTCATCACGGTTTTCCCCTCGCACTTGCGATGTGTGGTAATCGAAGTTATAATGAGAAGTATAGTAGTAAAGGTGACTGTATACGGGAAAACATCTGCGAATTATTGTACGGGAAGATAATAATTAATGGCAGTATATTTTTCCAGGATTTTGATGATTGAAAGGATTTTCTCCGACAAGTACATTATGTCATTACATTAAATGAAAGATACCATAATGCATACATACCAATTGTGTAATAAAATAATGATTGTGAATAAATGTTATACAATTTATGTCCGGTGCTTTGGTTTTTTACAGGAAGTGGGCAAGTTGTCTGTCCAATTGGTACGTTATCAGAAACAGGATTTTATCCTGAGTGTAGCTGTAAGTACACTCGTCTCCATTGATTATTTCAATATTCAAGCGTATGGATCTGAAGTAAGTGTTTGTTGCACTTATGCATCAAAAATAAAACAGGAAAGATATTCGAATATCTGGTTGTAAGTTTTGATGCTAGTGAATGATTGAAGGTTCATAAAAATACATTTTTTAAACGTTAAAGTAAACGTTCAACTCCCTTTGCAGATATGTTGCAAAGACAACGACTGTTTTCAATGGACATTTTTTTTTAATGAATGCGTCTTTTCTTATACTTCGTTATATTCAGAAATGAACATAATATTAAGCAGCAATAAAGACTTATGCATACTAATTGTTCCTTGTAGACGTAAATTGATTAGAAAAATTGATAAAAGAGAAAATAAGTACAATGGGTCCAAAAGTGTAAATTTATTATAAGTTTGTTCAGTATGAACTTTATTCGCATTGTAGCATCATATCCGAAGATAACAGTGGACGTTGCTGTACTGGCAGAACTATTTGAAGGTTCCAGTTTCCAAAATCCAGGTTACGATCCCACACCAAGTTTATTACCAGTATTCAAATACAAGTTTGACGAAGGGTCAAATGAAATTTATACATGTTATATATACGAAATCTTCTGGTATATAAATGGATTTAAAATTACGTCGTATACTAACATTCCAATGCGATATATAAACACTACTTTACTGAAACATACAGACTGGATAGATAGCTTTACAATGAATATGGATGTATATATTACATAATAATTGGCGTATTTTAACATGTATTTTACAGGAAACTGCGAAAGTTAAAATTAAAATCCCTTGTTAAAATGCATGCGTCCACAGTGCGTTTTATAATTTACCTTTATCAGGAACACTTAAAGCAACACATTTGAAAGCAAATGATATACAATAACCGGAACTGTTGAAGAGCAATATGACAAAAAAAGACCTAAAAGTAGCCAACATCAATCTAAGTTCAACTTTTTCTGAGGAAATGGAAATCTAAGAGGGGTGAAAGATACTAGAGGGACAGTCAAACTCATAGATCGGAAATAAACTGACAACGCCATGGCTAAAAATGAAAAAGACAAACAAACAAACAATAGTAAACAACACACAACACACAAGCTTCTTTATAATTTCAAAATGTATTAATGGGCAGTTTTAGAAAGGTTTGTTATACATGTTATTTAACTTGTCAGTACGGAAGTACTGACTACGCAGCTGATGACACCCGCGGAGACTGATGATCTACTATCATAGGTATCGACCCAGATTTGTTAAAAATTAAAACAATACGTTTCCAATGTCATGTGTCAGAATCATTTGTCTAAATCTACTTAATCAGGATCGCTCAAAACCAAGTAATTAAAAATCAAGGATGTATAAGACCCGAAAAGGTTGAAGGGCTATATGACCAAAAAGGACGTTAAAAATGTTTAAACCGTTATAATTCAGGTCCGTACCGAAGTACTGACTACTGAGTTGATGATATCATAAGAGACTGATTGTCCACCAGCAAAGGTATCCACTCAGTGTTGTAAAAATGAAGTATAAGGCGTTAAATATTTCGTGCTTCCGAGGCGTTGTTATTATTCGATACATTCAGTTAAAGTTCACATCTATTCATACAGTTTAATCTTAATAAATTTTGTCAGTTATATTTTGACACATTTGATACAGCTGTTTATGATAATATAACAGTTGGCATAATCGTGCAAATCATATAAGATTATAATAAAAGAAAATTTGCAAAAGAAATTTTACAAACAATACCCAATATAATATTATCTACATTCAAGCACGAAATTATACATTTTAAAATTAATTGATTTCTGTCGAACACTTGCATTTGACAGTCAGGGGCGTTACTTAAACAAGTTATTTTTTTAAGTTACTTATATAAGTAATTTTTGTTTTTAAAAATAATAAAATTACTTAATAGAGTTATTTTAAATTTCAATAGAAGCATAGACTAAATGTAGTTTTCATGAATTTTTACATCATTTTATATCATAAAATAAAGAATTTATTAGATTTGAGAGGAGTACAGAGATAAAGGGTTACTTTAAAAATAATGACAAAAATATTACTTGAATAAGTTATTTTATACATTTTTGAAAAAAATAGTAATAACACTTATTGAAGGAACATATGTAATTGATTTTGGTTACAAGTTATAAATAACTTCAAGTCTTAATTAATTCACAAGTATCTATCTATTTATATCAGTCTACCTTCAAGATTTTGGAGGAAAATGATAATTTAATAGTCCCATGAGACCAATCTTTGACCCAGAAGCGTCAGTATGAAAGATAAGTGCGTCAGAAAGTTAATTAGTGTTTCAGAAGGATTAGATTTTATATTTCATGGGAAAAATAACCAGATGACTGTGAAAATTTGTTAAAACTACTAAAATCTGTATAATTGGACACCTATACAAATAATATTCAGAAAAGTTACTTATATAAGTAATATTTAAAATAGCCTCGTTTTCAACATTACTTGTATAGGTAATTTTAATTGTTACTTATTTAAGTAATGCCCCTGACTGTTTGAGACCTATTTCATCCAGACAATAACACAATGTTTAATTATATATATTTACATGTGTGACATTTGATCATCAAAAAGCTAATTGGTACGAATGATTGAACATTATGTAACAGATAGTGTTCAGAAAAAGAATACATCAATGGTATTTCCTACAACAACAATAGTGTTCAGTACCAGGATGTTGATAGACTTGGGACCAAAACGTCAATGAGTATTTTCATTAAAGATACCAAGCTTGTAATTTTATACGCCAGACGCGCGTTTCGTCTACATTAGATTCACCAAGGGCTTTCGAATCAAAACAGTTTTAAAATGTAATATATAAAAAACTAAAATGAAAGGAATAAAAATACAAACAGATTTTTTTTGTCGGAGTGCGATAATATACTAGTAATGAATACAAATATCAGCAGGCATGTTATTACGTGTATAGATACATTTGTATACTATTTTCAAATTGTAGGTTCAATGTGCTATTAGAATGCGTTATTCAGCTAATTTTGTTCCTGGTCCATTGCAGTACAGTGCAAAGTTCAAGGCAGGAATATTTGTAAGTTAATCGTTTAAACCCACTGCGTCAATAAAAAGAAGTGAAGGGAAAATACTTTGAAATATTTGCTTATAGTCAATCGTTAGTATTCAGGAACCATTTTAGACAGTTAAGTATGTTAATGTGATGTTTAGGAAAATAACAACTTCTCAAAGTCAAAACATAGACTGGATATATTTTAGAAAAATGTAATTTGTACTGCCACGACTGTATTGGCTGCAGTGGATAAAGCCTAAATTGACTGAACGACTGATTATGAATTATTGATCTATTCCAGTCCTTTGAAGGTACATGTAGCATACATCAAAATGACTGCTCCAATTCACAATTGCTTTACAGGTGCTATCTCAGTATTTTAATTATTCAAAATCTATCAATTTTATAAAGGTAACAAGGGACAAACAATAATTCAAAACTTAAAGAAAACCCTTCTTTAAAGATATACGTGATATCAATTTAAACAATACAAAGTATGAAATGAGGTGGCAATGCTGTCTTGTTGCTATTAACGAACCATTACGAAATATAGTAGATTTTCAGTGCTATATATTTAACTTAAAAACTATATGCATATGAATGCAGACATAAGAAATAATTGGGCTATCAGAAAATGTACAAATTATAGTTAGCGCATATGTATGAAACTTATATATCATGATAGTCAACATATTAAGTTGTATGACAATCCAAATGTTAGGTCTTTCAAAGCTGGTGATTTTATATTCTAAAGCGATGTCAGAATAAAAAAACAAAACTCGTACATTAGCTAAGAGTATATAATTCTTAGGTATGCTACATTTTATTAACTTAACATTCCAATTTGATTATCATTATATAATGTGTAGTTAAGTCTTCTGTTATTTTTATTTTTAGCCGGAGAAATATGAAAGCCTGTGAAAATTGTTCAAACAATGTTTACCATTTCTCAATTCTTGAATGATAAAATAACAATATAGATTCACTGCAATACATGTTACAATATCTTAATAACAATCACAAGAAATTGTTACACAGCTCTGCAATCTGTTTTATTAGAATAGTCAATTCATTTTAAATATATCACGAACGTAAGTTTAAAAGACGAGGGCCATTAGCAGTAATGCAATGTTAAATTTAGTAACCTAATGATGATCAATCAACCCAGGACAAAACAAAACTAGCAATCTCTATTCAACAGATTACATGAATCCTTGACATAGTAAGATTCTTGAGCTAGATTAAGAATCTCACTTATCCGTTAGTTGATACATATGATATGCGAATGGATGTTCAAACGGAAAACATTCACAACTAATAAGTCAAAGAAAAGTTGACCACGCAAAGACAAAAACAATCTAATTAAAATTAAATCTCCGCACTTGCTCCTCGTTGTTTATATGTCGCGCGTGGGAGATCTAACAACAGCCGCTTGAGGGTCATGTCTAGGGTCAAATTTGGTGAACTTTGACCGACCAATCAGCGTGCAGAAAATAAATTTCGATTAACCAATCAGCGACGGGCTTGTATACCATTATCGGATCGTTAAAAAACATGGATGCGCCCAGTTTGGACTACGTTTTGACAAAAGTTTTGCCAAAATTTGGTATAAATGATATAAAGAAGAAGCAAAAGGAAATTTTAGAGTGTTTAGTTAACAAGAAGAAGTGCGTGGCTGTACTCCCGACTGGTTTTGGCAAGTCACTGCCGTTTCAACTGTACCTTCCAGTTGTCCGGGCGGTTATTGAAAACAGTTCTGACTGAAAAGTTTTAGTCTGTTGTCCCTTAGTAGCTCTGATGCAGGACCAGTTGAAAAAACTCTCGCACATTGGAAATATTACTGCTGCATACAAAGGTTAGTATAACTTTAAGCATGCAGTGGTAGTAAGGCTTCAATAAATGGAATAGTCTATACTATAGTATTTAATGCCATTAAACACCTAATTTATATTATAATTATTATGTTGGCAGTGTTGTATAATAAAGATGTTTATAACACATGAGAAATCAGTTAGGGGTGACATGTTATCCCCCTGTACAGTGGCGGATCCAGAACTTTTTGTAAGGGGGGCCCACTGACTGACCTAAGAGGGGGCCCCTCCAGTCATGCTTCAGTGATTCCCTATATAATCAACTAAATTTTTCCCACAAAAGGGGAGCCCAGGCCCCCCTGGATCTGCCTATGCTGTTGGAGCTACTTATATAATTAATACAATGCCTCTATCTTACAAAAATGTCTTAAGACGTTGTTCCCACACCTTATGGTGTCTAGATGCAGGGCCCCCTTTTCCATAGTCCTGGATCCGCATCTGACCAGGCAAAGATGTACATGTATGCCTTATCAAATAAAATAAAATTTATTTGCAGGAACAAACATTTAAACTTCAGTATATCAACACATACACATGACTAACAGTAACAAAGCAGTAATATGAAACTTAGATATACATGAGCAAAGTTAAAAAAAACTGCAGAAGCAGTTCATCATACATGTAGCCATGGTAGCACATAAATTTGTCTCATTTCACCGAGAACAGATTGTATCGGTCATATTGCCAGTATTTTACAGTCGTTTTGGCCATAATGCTAGTTCTTCATACTTTGTATAAAGATATATACTACATGTTGTATTAATGAAGCACCAGAGTCCAAGGGAAGTGTTGTTAAATTACATGTACTAATAATCTATCTCAAAACAAATATACATGCATATAAGAATAAGAAGATGTCGTACATGTACAAGACTTGAAGTAAAATTGCCAACTCAACTCTCCACCAGACAACAC